>NC_142517.1:54768214-55397857 GCF_057876585.1 Rhinolophus sinicus | reverse complement strand
TGTGATTGACTTTCCCTGCTGCTGACTTAGAATTCAGCTTTCTCTTGTCTGCTAAAACCTTTATATCTTCACCAGCTGGTTTTCCATTTCTAAAATTCCTTTCCCTTCATCTTTATAGATTTATCAATCACACACACACACACACACACACACACACACACACACACACACACACCTTTATTGTACATTTAATGGTGTTTCAGGTACTAGGAATGAAAGTAAAAGCCTGTGTTCAATCTCCCCATCTTTACTTAGAAGTCTCTTTACTTTCAAAAGCGACTACATAATCTTGCAGAAAGTTTGTCTCAGCTCAGAGGTCCTGATGATAGCATTTTGTGGAATTCGGAGCAGTGCCCTGTCTGGCTTCCTCTGTTTATCCAATATACTTCGGTTATCAGTCATAAGGGTCGTTAAAGTAGTTCTCCCATGACAAAACACCCTGTAAACACCTTAAAAGAGTGACAAGATTAAGAGAACTACAAGGATCATGTACAGACAATTTTTTAAAGTTGCCTTGACACACTAATTCATTCATTTTCCCACTACCCGGCATCCGTTGGACATTTACCCCGAATTAATGCATTGCTGGGCATTGGCACAACACTGAATATTAGACAGTTCCTGATCTTATGAACCTTCCACACTAGCATGGAAGATAGATACCAGTGCTCAAGATGCAATATGCTAAGTGCCATAATGGAGATATTAACAAGTGCTGGAGGCTCTGAGGGGTGGGAGTGATTAAGTCTGCCTTCAAATTCAGGATTGGAAATGAGTCTTGGTTCTCACAATTCAAGCAACAATTTCCCAGTAAAATCCTCTTACAAATTCATAACTGGAAAGTTACTAACTTCCTAGCACTCTAATAGACTCTTTACGGTCAGAAGGGATTTTGGAAGTCATTTTTAGCTTCTTCATTTTACCTGGAAAAACTGAGGCTAAAGGAAAAAAGTAACTCAGTCCTGGTAAAGTCTGAACTGAAAATCAAGTTTCTTGATTCCCACACTGTATTTTTCTATCCACTAAATCATATTGCACCTTACCCTAAAGCCCAGCTATCTATAAAAATCATTAAAATTATTAAGCAGTATGTTTGAGTCTCAGAGCTCTGGAAGTACCAGTTTGGGAAACCCCTGAGGATTTCTTTAAAAAGAATAATTCAAATGAAGGAGTTATGCTTTGGACATAGGTACAGGACTCCAAACTCTTTCATGTAATGTCATAAAGACAAAATGACTTGGAATTCTCATTGCTTCTTTTGAAAGCAAGGCTGCAGGTCTGAAACTGGAAGAACAGGCTTTTTTTTTTTTTTTTTTTCTTTCTTTTTTTTTGCACGGGTTAATATTGATTGAATTTAAACTCACCCAGCAAATTCAAGGCACAGCTTCCCAAATGGAGCTTTGGCTCTGCCATTTTGCAATACAGTTTTTGGAGATTTTTCCATGTTTACATTCTCTTGAAAGCACACAACAGATGTACAAACATAGAATTTAAACATTTTGGAGAGGCGGAGGATGTTGTCTTCAGTGAACACTTCGGAATGTAATGTATTCTGTTGTATTTATAACTTAACTATTTGCATTCTATTAACTATTAACTAACTATAACTTAACTATTTGTATTCATAACTTAACTGTTTGCAAATAGTGTATTATGGGAAAGCGAAGAACTATAAAAACATATTGTTCAACCATCAGTTCCTTATCAGTAATAAATACTAACAATAATTGTATTACTCATTTAAAAAAAACAAAAAAACAAAAAACAAAACAAAACAAAAAAACCCACGGCAACCTAAAAGAGATCTCATAATATTTTCCCAAAGTCAATTAACTTTCTATATCCACAAATAATTAGACTGTAATTTTCACAAAGTTTCTCTTGGTCCTTCTCTGCTGAGAAGTCTTGCCCTCTCTGGTCCTGTGAACCCCCTGCAGTGTTGATGTCTTTCCACACTACATGGTATAGTTCCTTGGGTACATGTCACAAAGGATGTAAGTGTCATGAAGGCAAAGATTGTGTCTTTCTTTTTTGTAATCCCAGTGACATGTTAAATACACAATAGGAAGTTAATTGAGTGAATAAAAATACAAAGTCCTTGACGTATAATAATATTTGTTTATTTGACTTTCATAGCACTTTTCATTATGTCCCGGGTATAAAGTATCTAAAGATCTTTTTACAGATAAATGCAGCACACGTCTGGCACACAATCTCTAATTCACCTTCCTTCTTTTTTGAAACAGAACTCAGATCTCATCCCGAGCTCAGGTATAGCTCTGTAAATAAGGGATCGTATTCGCTGTGACTTAACTTCCTGTTGTCCATGGAAGAGAACTATTGATCTTTATCCCTGGGAAATCTAGTTAGGCATAAAAATTTCCTCCTTCACTTTGTTAGAAGCAATTTCTCTGCTGTTTCTAAATATGAGAAATAAAAGAGTCTCTGCTTTGTTGTTCTCATCCTTGTGCAATGGGGAGTGACATGATTCTTCATTATTATCTGTGCATGTACCTTGTCACTAGTCTTCTGTTTCTCCTCCCTCTCATCAGAGCCTGGATGTCTTATTCCTTGTCAGCTCCCATGAAGACTGCTCTGAACACCTTCTCACATGCTAATGCTTGTCTTTAGTTGTAGCCCTGACCGTGGTGACTCTGGGGTACAGACTGTACTTCTCAGGACCTTTTGTGGGTGTCAACAAAGAGACTTCTGTATTGGTTCAAAGGGGTGGCATTTCTGGACCACAACAACCATAACTTTGGTTCTTCAAGATACTGCAAGATTTCCACTTTCTAGGCACTAGAGGTAGAGATGTTTCAGTTCCCTCAGCTCAAAAGTGGGGCCTGAAATAAGTAGGCAAGGAAGACTTTTCTCGTCCTCGATATCTAAGTCACTTTGCTGGACGTGCATTTTGGTGGCTGTCCTGTCCAGTTTCTCAATTCATTTATTACTGTTGCATGGGTTATTCATCTGGTTAGTGTTCAAGTTCTTTTGAAATCAACCTTTTTATACATAAACGCTTCACAAAGTTACTGGGGCAGGCCCCTTTGAATCTTGGCTTAAGGGGACGCAAATGTGGAGTATAGTGGAATCATCCTTTTTCTTTACCTGATTGTATCTTTGGAACACAGGTTGCTGTGAATTTACGTAGAGTATTAGATTTGTAGTAAGAAAGTCTGGGTTCAAATTTAACTCTGTGACCTTGGACGTACCTCTTTACATTTCTAGGCCTTAGTTGATTGTAAAAGGAAGTAAATGCCCTGTCTCTGGGGTTTGGGGAAGGATTCAAAGAGAGGGAGTCTATGGAAAGTGCTTTGTAAACTGTACTATGATAAAGCGAGTTGGTGTTAATAGAGGTCTGACTATTCCCAGTTGTGTCTGCTTGGTCGGTTAGTTCTGGGTGGATAAATTGGAGAAGACAGGAAAGAAGGAAGCAGCAGTGGGCTGAAGTCAGGTGATCAGGAGTCCATCCTGGGTGGTTCAGCACTCAGTCGCTGATTTGCTGTGACCTTGGCAAAGTCACTTTACCTCGTGCTTTTGCTGCGTCATCAGTAATATGAGGTGGGCTAAAGAAATGATGATCTAGAGACTTTTCATCCAGCTTAAAATAAAATCGAGGGTTTTCTGAGTCTAGGTGATAAAAGATTAATATTTATTTAAAGGTGTTATTAAGTTTAGGTTATTTAATCATAAGTGTTACCAATTATGGACACAAATAATAGATTTTACATGCATAATTTTAAGGAATTATTTTAAGGAAAATGACAAAGTTTAATCTTTTAAGCACTGAAAAGGAACCAGTGGAATCTCCTATCCACTGAATTTTCCTGTTGTCTCTGGGAGAAATGTGAATGTTTAAAGAAGAGGCTAAGTATTAACAACAAATGAAATTCTGTATGAGAAATCAATTATGTCTATAACACCTAAAGCACATTTGGTTGTGATATATTCTCTAGTAACTTTACATTTGTTATTTTCCTTCATTCAACCAAAAGATTATTGAGTAGTTGTTAAAAGAAATCTGACACTATGCTAATCACTGTAGATGCACAAGTGAGTAAGATAATTTATGTTAGAAGTGATGGTTGATTTAGTAAAGAAAAGAGCATGTATTAAAAATTATAAGAGAGGTGAAACAAAGTTCCAATAATATAGAATAAGGACAGATCAATTTTGTTGAGGAGAGGGAGGGAGGGTAGAAAATATAGCATCTTCAAAATGCTTTATAGATTATAATTGTTTTCCCATATACTATCCTGTTTAAATACTACACAGATTCTGACAAGTGTAGAACAGGATAACATCTTTTGGAAAGCAGTTTGAAATCCCCATGAAACTCCCAAAACTTAAGCAATGCAGAGGAAATACCAATAAGACATATTGTTATTTTAAAAAATTAAGGTGGGTACCTATAATTAGCTCTTCCAAATTTCTAAAAGTTTTGGCCAAAATGACTTGTCAGGACTATTTTTTATATTTGCACATGAATATCATCCAATTAACCATTCCCTTTTTGAATGAGAAGCTGTAAGAAACTCCCTACGTTATATAACATATGAATTCAATTCCATTTTTATTTTAAGGTGAATTTATCTAATATTTATAGCACACTAGTTTGTGATCACAAAGCTAGAAGAGACCTTAGTTCAATTACCTAACTTTACAGATAATGAATACAATATGCCCTTTACAATTAAAAAAAATTTTTTTTTTTCACAAAAGAAGTGTCTTGCTCAAGTACAAAATCTGGATTATCATCATGGTGTCCTCGGCCAGTTTCTTGGCCTCCAGACCACAGCCCAGAGTCTGTTTAAACATGGGAGCAAGTAGACCTGCGTTTGATATGGGAGATGACTAAAATGATCTCAGTTTCTGTTTTGCTCTTCACAGTGTATTTTTTTCATGAATGCCTTTGAAAATAATTAATGCTGCATCCAAAGTTACTCAAACTGTGCAATGCTAATATTTCAAGGAAGCATGACTCTGGTGGTATCAAATGCTTTCAATAACGTATCTACTCAAATATGTTAAGTGACTTCCACTCATAAAATGAGGAAATATGGTGCTGCGAAGTCATCGCTTCATCTCTGCCTCATTTTCAGTGAAAAGTCGTTTGAAAATAAAATATATCTTTTTTTTTATAACACTACAGGACGCTAGTTAGGTTTGTTTTATTGCAAAGTCAAATTTTAATTTTATTTTATGTGAACATGTTAAATCTAGTAAATCTTTTATTAAAAGAAATATAATTTTCTGGGTTCATGAATGTGATCTATGGTTATATTCTGTATTACTTGGATATTTTTAAAGCATCAACCCCATTTTTGAACCCTGCAGTTTAGAAGTACCTAGTAAAAATAGAGAATGCCCCCATAAAAAGTGAACATTTTAGTGACAGGTTAAAGACTGGAAGTGACTTAACCTGAAAATGAAAGGGCTCAGGGAATATGCTAATGACCACTCTCAGGCTTCTGATTTGACTTTCTGAGTACTGTAGTTTGCCCTTCCATCCAGAAAGAAGGGATTTTGCTTCTGTGTAGGTGGTGCTGGGGCATACCCTGTTTCCCCAAAAATAAGACCTAACCAGACAGTCAGCTCTAATGTGTCTTTTGGAGCAAAAATTAATAAAAGACCTGGTATTGTATTATATTAACTATATTATATTATATTATATTATATTATATTATATTATATTATATTATATATTACATTTTATAAGACCCGGTCTTATATTACAGTAAAATAAGACCAGGACTTATATTAATTTTTGCTCTAAAAGACGCATTAGAGCTGATTGTCCAGCTAGATCTTGTTTTTGGGGAAACATGGTAGCAGGGATTCAGCAAGAGGATTCTAGCTGAATTTTAATTCATTTCTTAAGACAGTATTGATGACCATTGGTTTTTAAGTTACTTTTGGTTGTGTCTGTTTAAAATGATCTCTCAAGTTATCTTTAAGTGCTGTCTTCCTTTGGGGGCAGAGAGATTCAAACAATTTCTTTTGCAATGAAAAGGATTAGGTGCCATGAAATAACTGACTCAAAAAAAAAAAAAAAAAAAAGTGGGAATTGCCTCACCAACCCCTCATCCTACAGAGAAGGAACTGGAAGCCAGGGAGCATGGTGGAGAGAGAACTTTCATTAAGGTCTATTGACTCTCAAGTCAGGAACTTTCCATCTTTCTGCACTACTTCTGAATACTTGACTTCGTGATCTGACACGCAGTGGATTTGATTGGTCATTACACAAAATTAAGGTAATGACTGGGATGGGAGGGCAAGCTCAGGATAAGTTGGGAAATGCACCTCTTTCCAAGTAGTGCAGGTGGTGGCTTATTCTGTCAGATCAGTGGCTGTCTGCCAATGTGGCTAAGGAAGAATAAATTTGTTAATTATAGATGATTAGCAGTTAGAATGTTTGTTATGTGTCCTAGATCATTGTGCTCTTCTCTCCTGAGCTAGAAATAAATGAGTAGGAGTGGGTATCTTGCATCCCACCACAACTGAACAGTTATTACTTGGATGTTTTCACACCCTGAAGTGGTATTCATGTCCCATTAGGCATATTGCTTTCTGAAAGCCATGATCTCCACTGATTCACTCCTTTTCTGTGACTTTAAATTGTGTGGGAAAGGAAAGGGCAGAGAGGTCCAAACAGATTTCCTTGTTGTAGAAAACACTAAGACGTAACAAAATGATAGAGCTGCAAATGGCTTGAGTGTTGTTTTGCCCAACCCATCATCTGATAGATATAAAACCTGAACCCAGAAAAAAAGATGTGGCTGGTATTTGGTGGCAGGTGAGGATTAGAAACCAGAAATGAGAAAGAAAAACACACACAAAAAACAAAACATTTGAAAGTTACGAATGTGTTATGGGACTTCATCAGGGAAATAGTGAATGCAGTTTTTTAAGGACAAATACAAAGTTATCATACTTACCTTTAAACAGGATGAGGGAAGAGCTCTCTCTCTCTCACGACCTGTAATTCTCTTTAGAGCATTCACATACGAGAGTTTTTCTGAAAAGGACAAAGGGACTAATATTTGAAAGGAAGGGAGCAATATGATGTACTCTCTGAAAGACTGAGGTGCTGTTGACAACTCAGGTCTGCTTACTGGTGTTTCATGATTTCTCTTTGAAAAATGGGAGTGATGACCACCTTTTGGGAGAAGATTAAAAAAATAGTAAGATCTCTTTTTATTTGATCATTTTTGGCAAGTATCTACCCCTTTCTAATCTTCAGAGAACCAAAGGTAAATTATAGAGCTGGCAGGAATATTAGAATTCATCATTCCTGCTCAATGTAGGAATCTAATCTGTCTTTTGGATTAATATTTAACTTTTCATTACATTTTTGCCTTTTCTATCCTTGCTGTTGGTAGTAAGTAAGCTCTACTGGAGCCAGTCTATGTTTAGCCATCTTTCTGGCCTTCAAGTCCTAGACATACAGTTACTACTCAGTAAATATTTTTGTTATTATTGCTGCGTATGAAACCACTGTTATTCTTACTTTTAGTATTATAAAAATATCGGTGTTTGGAAGATACATAAGAATCTGGTAGAATTCCTATATTTTTCAGTAGATACTGAGGCTAGGAAAGGGACTGCTATAAATTTATACAGCTACACAGTTGTTGAGCATACGTAGAATGTAGATATCTACAGCTTTGTTTATCTCCCAGAACAGAACACTAAATTTCCAAGTAAATAACTTTGCTAGAAAAGCTTATATATCTATATATCTATATATCTATATCTATATCTATATCTGTATCTATATCTATATATCTCATTGTGGTGAGAAGCACATTATCTGAGATCCAACATTTCAGCAACCCTCTTATTAACTAATTAGGTAATAGATTAAAATATTCATTTAGTCATTCATTAGTATTTCTTGAGACTCATTGTGTGCTAAGCACTGGTCTACATAGAGAAGTGAAGAAACCAAGAAAAAAGCTCCTGATTTTATGGAATTTATCTTAGTGGAAGAGAAGCTACCAAATGAGTAAAACATTTTATGTTAGATAGTCAAAAACACCATGAAGAAACCAACAAGCAGGAAAGGTGGGTAGGGAATGTTTGCAGACACTGTGGGGTTAACTTGGGATTTTAATTAGGTAGGTCATGGATGTCTTTCCTGAAGAGGTGACATGTGGACAAGGAGCTGCCTAGGCAAGGGATGAAGCAATGAGGAAGCAAGGACCTACTGCGAGAACAGCATTCCGGATGGAGGGAAGAGCAAATGCAAATATTCTGAAATAGGAGCCAGCCTCGAAGGTTGGTGCAGCCGCAAGGAGACCTGTGCAGTCAGTCAAAAGGATGTGTAGGAGATGGGATTTGGTGAGGCCATAGTATGTCTCTGTCCTCAGGCCCCATTTCTTCTGACCAGTAGCTTTCATCACAGGCACATCTCAGCTGTGCAAGAGGACACCTTTGGGACTAGTCAGTTCACCTCTCCCTAATGTAGGGTGCTTTCCACCATAACCAGCTCCTTCAGACATCTGCGTCTGTGGGGTTAACAATGCGTGCTCTGTAACCTGCTGTGAATGCCCTTGTACACCAGAAATTTGGGATAGTACCAATAATTTTCCCTTAGAAAATACGAACATCTCTTCTGATGTTATATGAGACTCACATTGCTGGTGGGAGAGACAAAAATGCAAATGAGTTTGCAGAAGGAGAAATTCTCTTTTATCCTGTTTCCAAAAACAACGTGAGCCCAGTGGGTACCTCAGAACTGTTGGAGATCTAGACTCTCTGTTTCATCTTTAAGGAAGCTGTGTGTTTTTCCATAACGTTCCTCAGAAGCGGCCTGCCCGTCCCCCACCCATCAAGTAAACTTTGGGGATTCATTGAATTGCTAAATCGCTGCATTAGGCTGCTGCCTTCTGGAAAAAGCTAATCCCGCTGCATCTGTCAGAGGGAGAAGTCAGCCCTTGTGCTGGAACCAACCACACTGAGAACAAACTGAGAGGTGGAGGAGGGCAGGGAAGCCCTTAAAACAGATTCTGATCTTCAGGGTAGGGTGGGGTGCAAGCACCCCTAGGGAAAGATGTACTGAAGTAGGCCCAGAGAAAGCACCTGTTCCTATTATTGCTCATTATAATAGCTTTCTCGAATGCATTACGATTTATAAAGCATTTCCCTATTCCTTCTCTCATTCGGTCTCCTCTGCAGTCCTACATGGCCTTGGCCTTGTTATCTAAATGAGGTCTACAAACCGGCAGATCTGCGTCACCCAAAGCTTGTTGGAAATGCCCCACCCAGACCTACTGAGCTAGAATTCGTGTTTACTAAGACCCTTAGCCCCTTACAGTTTAAGAAGCATTGCTATAAAGTCCACAGGACAGTCATTTCTCCCCATTAAAGTAAGGAAATGGAGGGACCAGCATGGCTGGGTGACTGAGGCAAGGTCACCATTTCAGTAATAGTGAAGTTGGGCCTCTTACCCAGGCTTTGTGCCTCCTGGTCCAGCAGCCTCTTGGCTGCAGCCACTTCCTCCCACTCCACCATCCCTTTGTGGCGTCCCTGCCATATACTGGCGTATGAAAGAAAAGCAACCCTTCTTCTCTGAGCCTAGACTATCACTTTCTCTTACAGCTGCCCTGGGCCCCTCCCTCATCTAGTTGCTGGTTCTAGAAAAGCAAGCTCTCTGAAAACTCTGCAGCATTGCCCACATGGAGCCAGTCATGAGTGAATCTGATGAGTTGCTGGCATCAGTCACTCCCACTGGGCTTCCTTGTAAAACCTTTCCCACTTTATTGAAAGAAACGGATGCAAATTCAGGCCAAGACAACTAAGGAATGTAGCTGGGACATTCTGATAGGTGAAAATGGGTTTTTTCCACTCTTGTTCATGGTTATAGAATGACAGATGACATCTAGTTTATTGCCACAGAAAAACAATGCATACATTTCTCTCATATCTACAGAGACCGTCCCAGCCCATGATGTTCTATGGCTTACTGCAATCCTGAAAATATTTGCATTCCCATTTTCTGGATGTAAAACTATGCCTAGATGTCACTTAGATGACACTCAGAAAGTGGGTGCTTCATCCTTTGCTGACTAACTCAACTGTAGGCAAAACTGAGACTACTGGGTGAATAATTCTTCATCTACAGGAGTCATGCTTTGGGTAAGGAAAAGTTCAAACAGAATTTTAAAGATGTGACTCATAGATCCTGACCTATAATTCTTTAAGTTACGAAAGCTCACTAATCTCAAATTGAATCTTCGTATTTTATTAGTCAGTTTTTGTTCAGTGAAAAATGATATAAGCCGTCTACTATGAACCTACTATGTGTGCAAAGGTCACCTTAGTAGGTTGTAGGGAGCGTTCAGGAATGAATGAAATCCTCTCAAAGAGCCTGCAGATGAATGGAATACACACACATGTATAGGGAAACTATAATGTGAAACAAGGGGCACTCCTCCCCCACCCAAAGAGTGAAGGCTCAACCTAGGAGGTGGCATTTGAGACAGAAGGTAGGCTTTGGACATTCAGTGTCTCCAGAGTAAGGAAAGTTATTGGGATAGTGGGAGGCAGTGTGAGCAAAGGCACAAGATGAAAATGCTAGGTTTGTATTTAGAGCAGCAAATGGACACATGTTGAATCTGACTTGTAACCTATTAACTCAGAGGCAAAGACATATGCCTTGATTTTCTTTTACTTAAATTAACCTAAATCTGATTTTAATTACCTGTCCCTGCTGGGAAATGCATTCTAGGGCCTTATCCCCCTCCCACGCAGAGTCACGGTCTTGCCTGGGTCTTATGAGCGTCAGAGCACTTGCGGTCACCGCTCACTGCCTTGGAGCATATATGCTGTGCATGGAGCATGAGAATCTTCATTGCTACCAAGCTTTGCCTGGTGCTCAGCTTCCCAGGCAAGCCATGCAGCCATCAGTCCCCAGAGTGCTGCTGCTCACCTCTACCCTACTTACTGCCCCTCAGCGCTTTCCTCCATATGTTTTTAGTCCCAAGGGAAAAATTTCCCCCATCTTGATGCTCTTAAGAGAACCCTTTCCTCGTCTTCTTAATGATTTCATTCTTTTCCAAGAGCTATGATCTTCAGGTAGCATCTGTTTTCCTTACTGGAAAAATCCCCATGTCAAGGAAATACTACCTTACGTGACGTACTTCAAACAGCAAAGGAAACGGAGAAGAACAACTGCATGTAAACATTTTACTATAGGTGCCCCACATTCAGAATACCTGGGGCATGAGGTGGGTGAAGGGGAATGGTGGGTGCTCACCCTGGATAGTTGTTGGGGTGGGAGCAAGGGGGTGGAGGGAGCATCTTCAACTGACTCTAGTGACTCTCTTGACAAAGGTCATGTGGCCTACAGTTCAGGCAGAATCCCAGCTTCCCATCCCCTTTCATCATATATGAACTGGCCTCCATCTGAGCCCGTCTTTCCCTCTTCCTTGTTCAGAACAAGAGTTGGCTCTCCCTTCATTCTGAGGTGGTCAGCTTTTACCCTGGATCCTGTCACCTTCTGTGTCTTGTGGGATGGACTCTGCATCAGCATTTTCTCCTAAATCTCTGGTATTTTTGTCCTCTCTCTCTACTGACTTCCCAGCTTATTAACATGCCCAAGTCTATCCTTAAACACAAAACCAGCACAAGAAAAGTCCTTCTCTTTCCATCTCTTTCTCGCTCAGTCCTTAACGCTCTCCTTTCTTCACAAAATCCCTTATTGTGCTACAGACTTTTGTCTCCAGGACTGAAGAATGCATGAGAAACAGCCTGTGCAGCTCCAATCTCAGAGACAGATGGGCTCTGCCATTTACTCTATATACTTGAAAAATATACTGTAAGCCTTTCTAAGTCTCAAGTGCTTAATTTCTAAAATGATAACAGTGAGGCCAACCTGGAAGTACTGCTGTCAGGATTCAGTCAATGTAGGGAATTCACTCAGCACAGTCCTTGTATGTAATAGACACTAGAGATAGGGCAGTATTGTTTTTATTCATACATAGTGCACCCGTGGCTTGAAAACCCACTCTCTCCCTCTTGCAGCCCTCCAGTGCACCTGGCCAATTCCAGGTAAATGTTAATGCCAGCTTATGTGCTGCTATCATGTTTCCCCGAAAATAAGACCGGGTCTTATATTAATATTCGCTCCAAAAGACGCATTAGGGTTTATGTTCAGGGGATGTCATCCTGAAAAATCATCCTAGGACTTATTTTCTGGTTAGGTCTTATTTTTGGGGAAACATGGTACCTACTGTCATCTCCTTCCCTCCCCCTCCCCGTAGTCTAATATATTCCCACTACTCTTCCATGGTGTCCGAGAAGTTGTTTTATGTTTACAGAATCTTCTGCCTCCCTCTCAGCACTACTCTGGGAGGTCCTTGAGGACAGTGACTGTGGGGTAAATCTATCTCCAAATCCTCATTCAGGACCTGACCTGTGTGAACTCTCAAATGCTTATTGAATTTCAGCTTATTTGACAAACTTTTTAATAGTGTTTATCATGTGCCATGTACTTTAGAAATATTCACTTGTTAATCTTCATAACAACACTATGAAGTGGATCCTATTGTCTTTATTCTGCAGATAAAACAACTGAGGCACAGGGAGGTTAAGTTTCCCAAGGCCACTTGGCAAATAAGTAGGGGAGCTGAGATTTGAACCCAGGCCATACCTCTCATCAATGTTCAATACTGTGTGCTCTGGGGTAAATTATATGCTTGTCTGTTTGAAGGATTATCAGGAAGACTATGAAAGATATGTGATTTTTTTAAGTTGCAAAATGTTGAATGAATAAGGGAGGTGAGTTCTTTGATCATGTTAAAAGTGCTGTATAAATGTGTGTCATGACAATGACAAAAAAGAGAGCATTATAAACATAACACTTTATAAAAATTTGATGATTATCCAATTTTTTTTACCCTGATTTTAAATTACTGGAAGAAGAAATTACCACTCATATTTTCTTTTTCATCAAAGGAAAGCAAAAATGGAAACTAGTTTAACATATGTCACCTCTGGAGTGCGGTCCCCTAGTCATTTTTTTTTGTGAGGATCAATGCTACGTATGAGCAGCTGTTTAGAGCAGATGAACTTCCTAAAATGGCCCTGGAGAGAAGAAAGCAAACAGGCAGCTGCTTGACCTTTTTCCAAATGAGAAAACAAGAGGCGATTAGTTGGTCTTGATTGGCAGGTGCAGAGTCAAGAAGTCTTTGATCAGTTTTTATGACGAATCACCCATGACGATTATTCACGGCTCACGAACATTCTACTACAGATCTGGTAGGTCTGATGCGTGTTTCCATTTTAGCTCCATAAACAGAGTCAGCTGTGGGCAGCAGGCATGGGTGCCAGGCAGTGGTGACGGATGGGGAGAAGCACTAGAAAGTATTTCTTAGCGTTTGTGTAGATCACCTGTTTTAGGATTACCTGGAAGTGTTAAATCCTGCAGGTTTATAGGACCCAACCTGGACCCACTGATTCAGAACCTCTTCCAGATGTTGCATGGGGAGCGAGCAATGCCCAGGTGACTCGTAGAACAACACAGTTTGAGTACCATGGTCTTAGCGTGGGCGGCCTTAACAGAAGACGACAGACTGTGTGGCTTAAACAACAGGCATTTATTTCTTGTAGTTCTAGAGGCCGGGAAGTCTAAGATCAAAGTGCAGGCAAGATACAGTTCCTGTGAGGGCCCACTTCCCTGCTTCCTGGATTGTGGATAGCCACGGGTTTCTCACTGTAAGAGCATGGAGAGAGAAATAGAGCAAGAAAGAGAGAGAGAGACTATCTTCTTCTCATTAGGACACTAATCCCATCCCGATCCCCACCCTCATGAGCTCTTCTAAACCCAATTACCTCCCAAAGGCCCTGTCTCCAGAGACCATCACATTGAGGGGTAGGACTTCAACATATGGATTTTGAGAGGGACACAAACATTTAGCTCTGTACACCGCTGCGGTGGGACCGTCTTCTCCAGTGTCATGAAGGATGGGAATGACTCTAGAACTTAACTTGATGGTTCCCAAAAGAAGCCAGATTTTCGTTTTTTGTTTTGTTTTGTTTTGTTTTTGCTGATGCCCAAGGATTTAGAACCTCCATCCCAGGAGCCCAGAACAAAGACCAGACACTTTCTTTATTATATAACACCTTAACTTCCAGAAAACTATATTTCAGATAAAAGAATTTTAGCCATTGGAGCCTCATTCACTGTTAGCAGAGGAATGAATTTCCAAAATGATTTACTCCAAACCTTGATGTTCATAACTGCAGATTGAGTTTGAATTAGAACAAAAGATGTTCTTAAACCTGTTTGGGCTCAGTTGTGTCAGTGATTTCAATTCTGCTCTCTATGCATGTAGGAAGGGAAAAAGGAATGAATTTTCTGGATGACCAACATTTGAATTGCTTGAGGATGATAAAAATAAGCTCAACAGAGTAGTGGTTAAAGAGATGAGGCCTTCAGTCGACACCTGAAAGATAGCAGCTGCCCCTCAGAGAGAATGTTTAAACTTGGTGACAGCTGCTTAATATAGCAGGGAAATGTTTCTTTTTAAAGCCCAGCTAGGAGGTGTTGGTGCAGATGAGGGTGTCCTTTTTGACATCTTGGAACGGTTTTTCATGTCATGCATTACACCGTGTCATGCATCATAACCATGATTTTGAAATGATGGCAGCCGCTGATCTCTTATAATCACATAACACCCATGCTGCTGCCAGAACAAACACATCAGCAAACGTAGCCACAGAACGTTTGTAGCATTTGTCTAAGGACATATGTAAATTATAATTATTGTCCGGTGGGTACATCACATGCAATACTGCATTCAATTCTCACATTGACCACTTGGAGTAAGCACCAACTCCACAGGTTACGGGCCCAACCAGACTGGCCTCGTTTCAGGTGCCAGGCACAGATTTGGGGGTCCCCAGGCCACCTTCACTTCTGACCAATTGGCCACAGATTTGGAGAGGGGGTTTTCCATGAACCCCTCAGATTAAATAATTTCCTCCAACAACCCACAGAACTCAGGAAAACACTATATTTAGGATTATTGTTTTATTATAAAGGATACGAATCAGGGCCAGTCAAATAAAGAGACACATAGCATGAGATCTGGGAGGGTCCCAAACGTAGCACTTCCTTGCCTTCTGTGGCGTCAGGACACGTTACACATTGACGTGAACAAAGAAGCTCACCTGAGTTTCAACGTCCAGAGTTTTTAACTGGAGTTTTATTATATAGACATGATTGATTGAATCATTGGTCAAGTGAATCAATTCATTCTTCAGCTTCCCTCCCTTCTCGAACCCTGGCTCAAATCATATAGTTGATCTTTCTGGCCCAACCAGCCCCCATCACGAGTTATCACCTGAGCTTAAACTCAGGTGTGGTTCAAGGGCCCACAATGAATAACACAGATTCTCCTATCATTTGGGAAATTCTGAGTGTTTAGAACCTCCATCCATCCCAGGAATCCAGGACAAAGACCAGACACATTTATTATTACATAACACCTCAACTTCCAGAAAATTATTAATATAGTTCAGGTAAAATAATCTTAGCCATTGGAACCTCACACATTGTTAGAGGAGAAATGAATCTCCAGGATGACTTAGTTCAAACCTCTCCCTTGTCAGATGAGGAAACTGAGGTCCAGAGGTGCAGGGCGTTCTCTAAGTCAGTAACTAGTAAACAGTAGAGGTGGACCTGGAATCAGAGCAGGGTTGAGTTTTCTTATCTCAAGGCCAGAGATTTGAGACCAGAATAGAAAGTGTTTTAGGAGATCTATATATCCATGTGGGAAACAATGGGGATTGGAGGCAGGAGGGGGAGAGAAAACACGCATATTTGTGTGTGCATAAGTACGTGTGTGTGTGTTAAGGGGGTGCAGTCAAGAATATTGGGCATCTCCTGCTCACTTTGCATATACCAGGACGGCTACCTGGTTAATAAAGGGCTCTTTAGCCCACTGCAGGAGGGAACTACTGAAACAAAAAACTTGGGGTGTGTGTCACCATTTCTCCTGGCCGAGGGAAACCTTGTTATAAAAGAAATCAGGAGCCAGGGTCTAGCTCTGTTCTGACCCTGAGTCACCACATGGGAAAAGGATCAGGAAACAATTCTGCCTCCCATTGTCTTCTCCATTTTATAAAAAAGAGGAGGAAGAAGATTAGCATCACATTCTGGTACTACAGAATGTCTATGAAACATTCGGAGATTTTTGTTTTGAGGTACAAATAATAATAATAATAAAAAAAGATGGTCATCATATTGTGAACCAGGGCCTGTCCCTTTTTTTCCTCTTCTAGTTTTGGGGGTTGGGCTGACTAGATGATATTTATGACCCCAACCAGATTTTATAATGAGTATGTGGCACTTGTCTTTGCTCCCTGTATAGATATTTCCTTAAAATAAAAGGGTTTGTGTAATGCTTGACAAAGAAAAAAACAAACAACCAAAAACTCTCCTGGCTCAGATTGAGCTCTTTATTTTCTCCCTAAATATTCCCCTTTCCCTGTTTTCTCAAATGTCACCACAAAACAGAAACATAGAGTCCTCCTTAGCACCCCCCCTTTCCTCACCCAGGTTGACTCCATGTACTCTTTTATTATCTCTAGTTTAAATTATGAAGCCCTCTCTAGTTCTCCTCTCTCAGGACAGACACTCATCACCTCTTACCTTGTCTCCTGTGATGCGCACGTCACTGGCCTCCCTTCTCCTGATAGTGCCCCTTCTCCCGTCTACCATTTGCAATAACATACATCCGGTGCTCTATATTATGTTGAGTTAGTTGGCTTGCATTCAGGAACAGTATTGAATACATGAAATATTTACAAGTATGTTCCCGAGCTGACTATATTATTGAACAGCAGAGCAACTTGGGGAGCTAGTCAGCTGAGTCCAGCATTGGGCCCTTATTAAAAGCCTTTGTGTAAATGCCACATTATTTAGCCTTGTTTAGGGCAGGCTTCAAGCCTTCCCATTCTGTGGTCCTGGCAGCTCAAAAGCCTGGTCCTTAAAGGTAGGGTCATTTGTAGTAGGTGCTTATCTTTTTGTGGACTTCATGAAGGCAACAATGTACTTGAGAGCTAGGAGGCCCTCAGAGAAAATGTAAAATAGTTCATTTATTTATAAATGTAGAAGCTATGGTTAAAGGAGAGGAAGCAAGTCACATTGTAAACCAAAGCTTGTCTAGCTGCGCTGTTGTGATGCCTCTCACGTCCCCTGTTGGGTTCCCTGCTGTGCAATCACTGGTCTTTTCTGTTGCTGAGTTTTCTTCTGTCTGCAGCTGACCTCAACTCACAGCCTAACCTCTTTGGCTTTCACCATGTAATGACCTGAATAACCCCTGCAATAACCCTTTTCTTCATTTTCCTTTCCTACTACCACCTCCCAAAGGCCAGCACCTCCTGCTTTCCCAGCTGAGTCTGCTGGGGTGTATAGTTCCTCCAGGTCCTTTCACCTTGTCAATCTGGGCCCTGGGCAGAATCTTTTGCCCCTTTGCACCATCTTCTTCTATAGCAGTCATCACCCTTTCAATTTTGTTTTGTACCTGGATATGGCATGAGTCTTCTCATCACTCTAATTCTTTGTCCAAAAGATTTGCAGCAGCGATGCTTACTTCCAGATTTTGCTGAGGGTCCAACGAAATCGCTCCCCTGTGCTATCTCTGCTTCTGCCTTTTGAAAACTGCTTTCTTACCATTGAGGGGATGGGACACATTGGGTAAACTATTTTTTCCATTGATGGAAGAAGCCCACCGTATAGAAATCTTTGCCAACACGGGAGCCCAAGAAAAGGTTTGTTTTTGTTATTTCCATGTTTTAAACTGTGTTGCTTTACAAGCACGCAAGCACCTGGTGGCAGAGGGAGTGGGGGAGAGAATTTTACGCTCCTCCAGTTCAGGAAGAATGACTCTCTCCTGCCCCTCCATCCAAAATGGAGCTCATCAGCCTCCAAGTTCGAAGCCCCACTGCCTGTTCAGCTGGGCCCCACAATATTTCATTGTATGGAGACACCACACAAAGCACCCAGAATGGTTTAGAAGCTCTAGGACCATAAGATGTTTGGCCGTTGGTTCTGATTCCTAGGGGCGGTGGGTGCAGAGGGGGCTGGGAGTTGGGGCCTCCCTGTCTGAGAAGGTGAATCCAAGTCTCTTTATGATCAGAGGTTGGAGCTGAGCTGCTTATATTTTGGCTCAAGTCCAAAAGTCTTGCCTGTCTTCCCATGCCCCACTTTGCACATCTCACACTGTGGCCTTACCCAGTTGCTCAGACTACCCATATAAGTCCCACCTTTCATGCCTCCTTTATTTCCTCCATAGCCTTACTCCACCAGGGAGCTACGTACTTATCTACTTGTTTCTTTTTTACTTAAAATACTTAGTGTTCTCCAAAGCTGGGATCTAGCACAGTGCTTCTCAAAAGTGCAATTCCCAGTCCTGCATCATTAGCTTCATGGGGGAACTTGTCAAGAGGGCAGATTTCATACCCCCTCCCACACCTCCTGAATAAGCAACTCTGGGGTAGGTCCCAGCAATCTGTGTTTCAGTAAGCCTTCCAGTGATCTGGAAGCATGGTCACATTTGACAACCACTGCTCTCGAGTGAGTTCCAAGTCCTTCCCATTCCCCGGTGAGCACCGTCAAAGGTCCCATGATAGCGGGTATCAGAAGATGGGCCTGGCTGCCTTTCTGGACGGCCCTGAATTCGTTTTCATGCCAGGAACCAACCCTGTTTTCATTTATTCCATCAGTGTTTATGGAGAAAACCTTACTAAATGCAAGGGAATACGACAGGACTGGGGGAAATTTCAGACGTGACTCAACCATGAATTTTGCACAAATATAAACAGCGGGGAAAGGAGGGCGTTTTAAGATTTGCAAACAACTGTGAGGAAGAAATTGTCAAATGATCTAAGAACTGAGAAAGTTGAGTGGAGGCAGAGAATGTTCCTTGTTGGGGTATGGGGACGTGGATGCGTTTGAGTCATTCAACAACAGTCATTAAATGCAGGTGATGAGGACGAGGATGAGAGAGGAATAGTCCTCAACTTCAAAAAGCTCGCAATGGACAAAGATACAACAAAGTCATGGCTACAAGTGCAAGAAGCAGTCTAGGGTGGTGGTTAAAAGTGGGAGCTCTGCCAGTAGTGTGGCTGCTCATTCTATACCTGCCGTTTACCACTTATGTGAACTTGAGCTTTTACTGAACCATTCTATCTCTGCCTCAGTTCCCTCATCTGTAAAGGGGAACAATAAAAGAACCTATCTTGCAAGGTAGTTGTGAAGATTAGCAAACAATACTAGATAAAAGACATTGGGAACATTTAGCCTGGCACAGAGTAAGGGTTCAGTAGATGTTGGTTATTATTTTGTTTTTAAGTATTATGATAGCAACTTGTACAACACATCTAAAAGTGGGTGTTCTATAGTATAAAGTTCTTACGATGTTTTACTCATAGTAGAATAACTATAGAAGCCACTCAGACAGTAAGCCCAGCTGGGCTCGGTGGAATTACGTTGCATTGGTCAAGAATATAGTGCCAGGACTTACTTGATCTGGAAATGACACCAGCGATTCCTCTTTTGGTGAATGGATTCCCAATCAGTCTGTTCCAAGTTTACAGGATAGTACATTTTGCCTAATTCAAAACTTTCAATGCCAGGCAGTCCACTTCGGGTACCACTTTTGTGTAAGATGTAAAACATTCCAGAAGCTGTTGCATCAGCACAGGCCTCTGGGTAGGTAGGGCAGCTTGCATTGAAAAATGTAGAGAGTGAGGTCACATCCCATCCCCATTGGTGCCAAGGCATTCTGCTCAGGCACAAACCAAGTGGCTTTTTTTTTTTTCCAGTTTCCATATGTACAGTTTCCTATTCTTTGGAATCATTTGCATCTTTTTATTAGAAGAAAAAGACAATGTATTGAATTAGTAATATGATTAGAAAATATTATTCATATTGAAGCAATTAGGAATATAACTCAAGGAGAAAGGAATTCTCTCTGTGTGTATATGTCAAATGCCCTAGGCCAGGGCTCAGGGCATCCCTGTGCATCCTCAAGTTTGCCTGACTCACCCTCCAGTTTCTTTCTGGCGTAGCCTTCGGCAGGGGTGAGATAAGGAATGGAGAGGCTGGGTGAAGTCCTCTCAACCCTGGAGTTCACAAGCTATTATTAAGCCTGCTGAGCTCAGATTTGCCTACGGTCAACTCTCAGAATGGGAGCTGAGGGAGTTATGTGCTGATTGTCTGGAGGGTTATAGTTTGAAAGGTATGGAAAGAATGAGGCCTCTATTTGGAATGCCACCTTGAGTGTGTGTGTCGGGGTAATGGATTTTTCATACTACGCTAAGTCAAGCAGTCTTTGTGGCATGTGTTTGGGCTGGGCTCAGGAAGGCAGCCGGTCAGTATGGATAGGCACATCCAGACCACAGACCTGGAGCTTATTAGACCTTAGAGAAGCACTCTGTCTATCCCATACTGACCATGTGAGTTTTCTAGGGCTGCTCTAACGACCACTTGGCTGAACATGTACTCTGCAGAGAGTGAGTCAGTGATGAGAGCACATCCTTATGCTCAGGGAGGTGAATCACCTGGATTTACTTATTTCATAGACAAAAACTACCCTTCTAATCCTTCATTTCCTACCAAGACCTGTCTCAAACATCATCATCTCCTAGCCAGAGCCTTCGATTTGAGGTGATCACCCATTCCTCTAAACCATGGCAGTTGTACCTCTTATGCACGCACGCCTCTTCTTGACTTATACTGTGCTCTAGTATAAGCCTGATTTCTTTCTTATCTCCCAGCCTGCCTTGCACAGAATCTGACCCATAGTAGGAGCTCATGAAATGTGCACTGAAATTGAGTTGAGCAGGGGGGATAAGGTGAGGGAACTCAGTGGATCAGAGCCAGCCCTTTACTCCTTGTGGAACATTGTCAACTCTTGTCATTAGTGCCAGGGGTTCTAAACTGAGTCTTTGTACTTGGGCTGCATATTTCTATGGCCTTGACACATTCCTTGGCCGTAACTTGACAGCAGAGAAGCTCAGAAACATTTACAGAAATTTAAGCAAATTGGTTAATAAAGGGGACAAAACGAAGCCCCCACAGTCTTCTTCTCCTGTGCTCTATTTCTTTTAAAGAAGCCTGTTTGCTAAATAGCTGTGCCTTCTCACCGATCTGTCCTCTTGTGCTTGCAGTGGTACAATGTGATGATTAGTCGTGGGTAAAAGCTGTATGCATCTTTCCAAGCTGCTCGGCACTATGTATGCAGGACTTGGAGGGAAATAGAGATGAGTGCACAGGTACCCGCTTAGAGTGACAATTTTAAAATGTGTTCAGCAACTTGGAATTTTTAGCTTTGTTCGTATTAAACTTTAAGAAAAAACACTCTGACACTGTGGTGATTATATTTTATTTATTTATTTTGGTAGCAGGACCACTTTATATTTCACTACTTTTATTTAAAAAATCTAGAGTTGACCTTAAAGCAGTTGGGCTGGGAGGTGTGTGTTGGAGGTGTTTCCTCTTTTTATCATCTTCTCTCACCCCCTTCTAGGCCCTTCTCACAACTATAAGGCTGTCTGGAACACAGAAAACCTCTACATTTTTTTCCCCGTCATTCTCACAGTCATGCAGTTTATTACAGAAAAACACTGGACTGGAAGTCAAGAAAGATCAGTACTAGTCCTGGCTTGGCCATTTCTTTGCTGTAACACTGAGTAAAAGCTCTCCCTGGGTCTCAGTTCCTTCATTGGTGAAATAAAGGAATTTGTCTACATGAGCTCCTTGGTATGGTGCCCTAAGAGTTGATAGTTCTATTTTAGTCTAGATTATAATGAAAAATTATTTATTCCTTTGAAATTAACTTCAAATCACACTATTTTAGCACTGAGTATGGGCTCAGTTAACTTCTGATTTCTTACATGATCTTGGAATTTTATTTATTTTTGTTGGCCAAGATGCTTTGCAGAATGCGTCCATTTCACAGGAGGCTTCGGGTTTTCACTGAACTGGAAGGATATTTCCAGTCTGTGAAGGGCTATCCCATTCATCGTCTCCTGTGGTCTTTATAGAAAGTGTGTGAGGTATCAGGGACGGCATTTCATGTGCATTGTACAGTAGGGGAAAGGGTTCAAGCCACCAACTGGCCCAGTCACACAGCTGTAAGTGATGATGGGTATTTTCACCTACTCATGTAGTGATTCTAGTGCATCTTGGGTTAACTTTTGACTGCTAGGAACCTGGTGGTTGGAGAACAGGAGGAATTCATGGAATTTCCATTGAAGGCCCATGCATTTTGTCTTTAAAAATTAACTTCTATGGATCCTGTTTTCCTAATCTAGAAGAAATAAGGAGTGGGGCATATGATCCCTAAGGAGTTTCTTAACCTTTCACCTAGTCTTCTGACCACCACTCCTCCTCCTCCAATACAGCTTCTGCTCTACAATCAGAGAGATTTTTTTCTAAAGCACAAAAATGTTTAATCTTTTCTTACTGTCTTCTTGGCAGCTGTGTAGGGTAATGTAAATTCCTGTACTTGACATATAAAACCATTCAGTATCTGCTCTTTGCCTTCCTCAACAGCACTCCCACCTCCCCACCCCCTAATGCCCTCCATTTATTTGTTCAAAACTCACTTTCACACTCTTGGTATTCTAGTTTTCATGCTAGGATGGAGATGAAAGCTAATGAATGAGATAGGCCTAGGTGATGCCCTGCCCGAGATAACCATCTACTATCTAACTGAGCCAAAGGTCATGCATTTGACATTGCTCAGTCCAGTTTTATCTCCCATTTCCTCCATCCTCCCTCTGCTTGTCAAACATCTACTCATCTTCAGAACTCAAGCTCTATCACCTCCATGAGGCCTTTCCTTCAGTCTCAAGGAGAATTGAACTAAGCTATCCTTGTGGCTCTCACTGTAGTTTGTATATATCTCTATGATAGCACCAATAACACTTTTAACTACATTCACTGGTGTACTAGATTGCAGATGTCTTGAACGTAGGACATTCATTCAATAAACATTTATTTAGTGCTTTAACAATTTGTGAGTCAGAGTACTATACAATCAATAAACTTCTGCCCAGGAACAAAAGACCATTTACTGTGCTTATGTTATTTTTAGTTGGTCTGACTATAGATATATCCCAATGTATTATCCTTTGTGTTAGATCATATACTAGATCATTTGCCATTTCAGCAAGGGAAGCTGAGACTCTTGACTGATGCAATAGGTTGGAGTTAACCTTCAGAGCACCAGAGAAGGTGATGAACCAGAGCCTTATACATGCTACAACCGTTTACTGTACTTAAACCTTCCTGTTGCAGACATATAAATGAGGAAATAGATACGAGCCATGCTTTGTGCCCAAATTAGATTATTTTAGATCATCTACTATTATGCTATTTTAAAAAAATGAACATTTACATGCAATTCTAGCTTTGTTATTTTTAGAAAATTACTAATTAAAAAACAAAAAAACAAAACAGCATACCTACCTTCAAGAGAAGAGGAGGAAAATACCAGTATAAAGAGCTGAAAATTTAATTCTGACCAGGATTCCTTCTAAGCTATTGTTGTTAGTGCATATTATTCAATGAATCTATGCAAACCTACCTACATTCCATTTTACAAAGTTATGAAAGAAAATTTGATAGCAAATGAAGATATAATCACTAGTTGATGTTGAAACCCATGCCATGGGTTTGTGCATTTCTAATAGTGATCTTAACTCTGAATTCAATCCAGACATAAACCTTGAACTTTCAATTGAAAGCCTTTCTGTTACTCTGTAGACAGAAGCCCAAAGTCGCTGCCTTTAAATACCTTCCTAATTAACTCCACCCACCTCTAAGTGCATCCACATCTCCTTAGCACTTGGTACACTTTTTGGAATTCTACTCATTCCCGCTAATTTGCATATTCAATGTGTTTTCCTTCTGTTTTGTTTTTATGTTTAGTCAATCAGTTTTTCACACGTCACTAGAGTGAGATCTATCATGCATCCATCTGTCTGTCTGTTTTCCTTTATTTTCAAACTCAATTATGTCCCCTCCCCCACCAGTTATTCTGTAAAATTAATCAAGATTTATAATCTTATATTTAAATAGTATATGTATTTGATTTATTCCTAACTACTGGCTAGACTGTAAAGCCATGTGAGGGAGGAATCATGTCTTTTTGTTCACTACTGCTAGCCCAGTGCCAGATAACATTTGTTAAATAATATTTATTAAATAAATGTATTATAGAAAATTTGGAAAATTCAAATGCACGTAGGAAATAAAGGGGAAAAATATCACCTAATGACTGGTGAGTATCAAACAACCAATGTAAACATTTTTATCATGTGTATTTATTCCATATGTATATAAGATATCAATATTTATTTCAAAAAGGATCATATTCTATAAACGGTTTGACTTGCTTTTTATGTATCATGTCATGACTTTTTTTTGTATGTCACTATATATTATTTACATTATCATTAAAAATTGTTGGTTTTAAAGATTATCCATATGTCATCAGTTCCCAAACTTTTAGGACTCAGGAGATCTGAACACTTTAAAATTATTGAGGATTCCAATGAGCTTTTGTTCGAGTTGTATCTATTGATATTTACCTTAGAAATTAAAATGGAGCAATTAGAAAAGAATTTATTTAAAAATAAGTAATAAACAAATAATTATATGTTAATTTAAGCAGCAAATTTTTATTAAAATAATGATTTTTCAGAACCAAAATATTAATATGAAGAATAACATTGTTTTATATTTTTGAAAATCTCTTTCATGTCTGACTTAATGGATGACAACTGGGTTTTCATATCTGCTTTTGCTTTCAATCTGTGGCAAATACTGTTTTGGTTAAAGTATATTTAAAAAAAATCCAGATTCACACGGATATATAATTGGAAAATGGAGGAATATTTCCATAGTTCTTTCAAATAATGTGGATTTCTTCTTTAACACTCTGTCAGTATTCAGAAAATGATGGTTTCTTAAAGATTAGTTGCAATAAGGAATTTGAGGTCACATCAGTAAACTTTTTATACAGTTTTACATTGGTCTACCTTCTATTTTAAATGGATCTTTTACCCATGCATTACGTGTTAATATCATACATTGATCATTTGTAAAATACTGGTTCACTGAGTTATGCAGATCTTCCAAATGTTGACACACTTCATTATGCCATGTTATCACATATAATCTTGTGGACCCCTTGGAAAGATTCCAGGGACCTCGAGGTTCTCTGGACCACATATTACAAGTTGGTACAATCTGTCAGACTTATGTCAATGTTCAATTCTGGAAAATTCTCAGGCATTATAACATTGCTTCTCTTCTCCTGTCAATTTTAGGAATACCTATTAAACATACTAGAGTGTACTTATCTGTTTGGATTTTCTATCATATTAATTCTAACCTCCATTTCATCAATGCTTAAATTCCACTTTAATTTAGTATACAAATTGAGCTCATCTGCTGAAAGTTTGTTTTTAATAACTTTTAAGATTTTATCTTTTTTCTTATTTGCCCTTTCTTGACTGCCTGTTCTTATTTTATGAACTCCAGTTCTTATATCATGATCATTAGTCATTTTCTAAAATTTCTGAGGGTTTTCATTTTACTTTTTAAAACTCTTATTCAAGTTTATCTATTTTCTCTATTTCATCGGTATGAATTATCCTGTTTGTAGGGTCGGATTATATTATATCACATATCTGGGTATTTTCATGTTCTTTAAAATTCTTAATGAGATATCTTCTTTGTGAGATTTCTCTTTAATTTTGGGGAATTTCTCTCCACTTTTGTAGGGGAATTTTGCATTTTCTTAGAGCTGGGTGCTACAAAATCAGGTCTTCTGATAGCAGCTCAGTTTGAGTTTTCCCTTGTGGGAAAGTACAATTCCAAGTCTTGCATCCATGTGCCACACAGACCCAAATCCCATTTTTACGTGGATATTCTGCCTCTGTCTTCAGAGTGGCCCTAGGAGAGTGGGAAGACCTTTTGCATTATGTTTTTGCAGGTGGGCAGTATAATCCCAGCTTCTGGGTTCATTTGATGAGCCCATTTCTGTCCCTACTGTCGTGCACTACTCATATTTGTTCCCCATTGCATGTTTCCATTAAGAATCCTGATCCAATGTCTATATTTGTTTTCAATCCCCTATGGACTAGTAGCTTTTCCCACATTTATTACTCTGGGTTGACTCTCTATTTCTGCCATGCAGAAACATTCCCTTATTTGTTGAGTGTATTCTATCTTCAGTTATACGTAATTTATGTTGTCATTTCTCTATTTGTTTTATTAGTTATCTCTGAGTTCAGAGTGGAAAAGAGAATTTTTGATACCGTGTTTCCCCGAAAAATAAGACCTAGCCGGACAATCAGCTCTAATGCATCTTTTGGAGAAAAAAGACCCGGTCTTATTTTACTATAAGACCTGGTCTATATAATGTAATGTAATGTAATGTAGTGTAGTGTAGTGTAGTGTAGTGTAGTGTAGTGTAATGTAATATAATATAATATAATATAATATAATATAATATAATATAATACCAGGTCTAATATTAATTTTTGCTCCAAAAGACTCATTAGAGCTGATTGTCCAGCTAGGTCTTATTTTCGGGGAAACACGGTATGTGTTTAATTTGCCATCTTGACCCAGTCATTCATTATATGAATCTACTAACATTCATTAAATCAATTCCACATTCTTAGATATTTAGGTTATTTCTAGTTCTTGTTATTACAAACATCACAATGTAAACATCTTTATAGCCAAGTATGTGCATGTATCTATTATGATATCCTTAGATTACATTTTCAGAAATAAAATTATTGGTGATTTTTACTTTTTTATTATACATGCCTGACCATGTCCTTCTTCCAGATTTTTATTTACTTTTCATTGCCTTCAGGATAAAGCCCTAACAGCATGGTGCGGTGTTAAAATGCATCAATATCTAACTCCTCCTGACTTCTTTAGCCTTGTATTTTATCACTCCCTCCGTTCACTACGCTTGTGACTTTGCAATATTCTATGCTCTCTCCTTCCCCTCTGTCTTTACCTGTGTCATTCCTTCTATCAGAGATACTTTCTCTCCATCTCTTCGCACAGTGATCTCCTACTCATCCTTTAAAACACTGCTCAGGTGGGCCCTCTACTGTCAATCCTCTGTGATTTTTCCATGAAGCGTTTCTTCTATGCTATTATAGTTCTTCTATTATATCATGTAGTACAGGTGTTTACATGCTCGTCTCTACCACTAGGTTGGAACATTTTCAAAAATGGTTGTTTGAATCCCAGCACTTAGCACAGTAAATGACACATAGAGGGTACTGGCTCAATGTATAATTGACGAATGAGTGATATTATATAGCTTTGTGAGTAATACCTTGTTGAATCACATACTTTTTTTTTTTGCTTCCCTAACCACATAGTAAACTTGTTTAAGCTGAGAACTGCTTCATGGTTATCTATCCACCTATCTATCTGTCTGTCATCTATCTATCTAATCTATCATGGTGTCTTTTTATCTCCAATCTACTAATGCAGTGCCAATCATATTCTTAGCACCCCCCAAATATTTATTGTTTGATTGACTAGTAGGCAACATTACAGTGTCAGTGAGGTTGAAGAATATTTATTGTCAATTTCTGCTGCAGGGCATTATATGCTAGACTGTCAAGACCTTTGCACTTAATACCCACCTTGGATGAGTGTCTTTCCCTTTCTTAGTTTTGTCATGTTAAACAAAGGCTTTGGACTTGAAGGACTCAAAGGCAGTTTTCAGCTCTAGTAGTTTATCTTCTTACTCACAATTACATTCCCATGTCCACACCATTCTATGGCCCATGTCCAATGAAAAATGAATGAACTTCATGTTTCATAATAGCTCTTGATTTTAGTGTATATGACTCCTGAAAGAACAGTCATAACACTTGTGTGTATGTTTCAGCATATATCTGGAGAAATGACTATCAAGTTCTGGAAAGAAGGCTTTAAACCCTTCTTGCAATATTCTGACTACACACCTATATTTTTGGTGAATTTGGAAATGATAGCAAAAATGATAAACTCCTTGCTTGCTATCTAAACTAAGTTCATAGATTAAAAACAAATTCTTCAATTAAGCAAAGATGAATAGAACTGAGTAGAAAACAGGTATAAAACTCAAGATAGCATCTGGAATTGATTATGATAAAAGGTATTATAAAATGACAGTACCTTTTTTCTTTATATCTTATTTTAATCAAATTGAGAACTATTGTTTTGGGTTCATTTATTTCTAAGAATCTTTACGTCTTCCATTTTACAGCTGGCTTCTGTTGATTCTAATTTCATGGTAACTGAAGATTATTTCTTAGTTAAATGATGTATGAACTCAGCAAAAAACAAACCAACCAACCAACTAGGCCTTTTTATAATCAGTTCAGTTTCACCATTACTGATTGTGCGTTTTTTCTGTGAAAGGACTTCTCTATAATGAATTGCATTGAATGCTTTGAACCAGAAATTGTTTACTAGGTGCTGGTCCCACCTATTTGAGACCTTAGACAAACCATACATATTTATTGATTTCAGACTTGCCATCTATGGTGAGGGGACAGCAGTCTGTTCTCTCTCTTTTTTTTTTTTTTTTTTTTGGCTTGCCTCTGGTTTATTTCTCATTTCCTTCTCTTTTCCTATGAATGTTCCATGAACCAGGACTTGGTCGAAAATTTTTTCCTGCTTAGTCACTTGAGATCCTGTAAAGAGGAACTGTATCTAAATCTTTTTTTTTTTTTTTTTTTCACTTTTCTCCAACCCCTGCCAACTGAGTAATAACAGAAAGCATACATTCAGGAAATAGTCAGTAAAAAGCTCCAGCTCACTAACACAGAAATCATATTTATGATTAGGCTGAGATCAGCTATGTTCCTGATTTTGCTGGATTTATTGGATTAATGCACACTAAAGTTCTCACTGAACACTGGGGTGTGATTTCTGGATATTTCGTTTCACTGCTTTATACTTTTCCATGTTTTTTAGTTTTTCTCTACTAGGTAGGTGTTACTTAACTGTACAAAAACTAAATGTTAATAAAATTTTTGAAAGTAGATATCACTTAGATTTGTACTGGATTCTACATTCTTTGCAGAAGAAATAACAATGTACAATCAAATTGATGTGGGGTTGGCTTTTTGGTGATTAAAAAAATATATATATATGTATAAGTACTGCTGATGGTACTTTTAGTGCTGGATCTAAGACAAAATCAGAAACTATGTGGTCCTAGAACAACTGTGGGGACTAGTTTTAACCACTTGGCAAGTCTATTCCTCATTTAAAACAGGGAGCACTGACACTCAGTTCTACTCAGTCGCGACTACTTGTGTAATTTAAACAAAACTAATTTTACTGGGTTATAAGATCTCTTCATCTTATTATAAAGATGTCTTTTTGTATATATCCTGATGTATATATTTGATTGGCACAAAATGAAATGTGAAGGTATGTTACAATGAGGAAAACATTGGGTTAGCTTCAAAATTCCAGCCACTTCCGTTCACACATGTCTTGAGAAAACTAAGGCAGCGAGTGTGTTGGAAAGCATGTTAGTCTCCATGTCCATAGGCCCAAGACCTTCTCTGTCTCTCATTAGTGGTAGCAACTGGAGCAGCTCACGTGGCTACTCTGACCCTCATGAACTTCCTGTCTAATGTGGGGTATTATTACCTGCCAGTCTAATAGGGTTATACAATATAAGTGAACATGCTAGGTTAACTGCAAAACACAGAACAAATAGATGCTGTTATCTTTATTGTAGGATCTATATGTATGGGCAAAAGTGAAATCCTTGGAAACAAGCTGGAAGATTTTTTTTTTTTCCTGAAAAAATACACATTTGTATTTGCCAAAAATGTGTATTGATTGCAGTTGGAAGGAAACCGTTCTGAGAGGGAAAATGATGTTGAATGGGAGTCAGAGGCTCTTTAATAGCCTGACAGCTTGAACATGTTTCTTTATGTTTCATAATAATAATTTGACTTCTAAGTGACTCCTTTGATGTGAGAGTCCATTAAATCAGGAACGTTATAAAATGTTGAAAAGATTTCCCTCCGGAAGACGACCAGGAAGAGGCCAATGGGATTGGAAAGTGTGTTTGCCTGAGGGTACTTGGCTGCCTAAGGTTTATAGACTTCAAAGAGGCCAGTTGTGTGACATATAAAAGACCAGAAGATCTAGCTACCTGACAGCCTTGGGCTTCATTTAGTGAGACCGTACTATGTGCTATACACTTTGTGGTAGGCTCTTTGACCAAAGTATCGCATTTGACCTTTAGAAGAACTCTTTTAGAAGAGTTCTATTACACCATTAATACATTTAGGAAAACTGATACTCAAAGTGGTGATGTGACATTCTCTAAGCTACAATTATGCTCAGGTCTTTTAATTCTAAATCCAGTACTTTTCATTTTATAGACTCTACCCTCCTCCCCACCAGGTATATTAGTAATTATGTATTTACAAAGCACTTTCACACAAATCACTGCTTGATTGCTCCTTTCTCTGTCCTCAGTCTTTCCAAGGCATGCTTGTGTGTTGTTTCTTTTTGAAAGTTCTGGTGGGTGACTGAAAAGAGCACTGCATGAGAACTAGAACTCTGGCCTTGCCTCCTTCACTTTGTTACCTCAAGCCCTGACAGAGAAAGGTGTTGCCTCTAATCTAGTAAAATGGTAGAAGAATCTGGAGCAAAACTCAGGTTTCCTGAGAGCCATGTCTCCCAAAGATCTTTGGAGATAAAACATACAAAACAGATAAGTATGGGTGCATTTATTGAGGTCATTGTTTAACTAAAAGCCTCAATTTTGATTTATTCCTTTGGGCAGTAGGTAAAATGAGATAAGGGAAAACATCGGTAGAAAAAGATTTACTGTAAAGGTTTGGTTCTAATCTATCATGAAAACGATTTTGGAGAAAAAGGAGAAACTGCTTCAAGTTTACATTACTTGTAGAAGTCCCAGCTTTAGGCATTAAATCTGTACAAAAATGGGAGAATTTGGGCTGTCTTTAAGAGAATCTGATCACACCAAGTGCTCCTCTTTGTGGAGGACTCAAGTCAGCTCGCTCTAGAGGGTGAAAGCCTATTGAAAGTCAGCCTGTCTCATGGAAAAGGAATGTGCTGAAAACGTACTCTAATCTCCATAGCCTCAGATAAATCTATAGAAAAGATCATGTTAGAGCGTTAATTAATGTGGTGACTAATGTAGTTATTGGAGGCTATTAATTTGGATTTTGCAGTGATTCAGATGAAAAAAACTGAATTTGTAATAAAAACCAATGGAAGAAATAAGCAATAAGTGGAATGCAAACCTGTCTTTACATTAAGACAAGGATATTACCTCTGATGAATGTGACATCGATGAAGGTAACATGTCTTTGGAGATATTTTATTAAAAGTTAGTTGTGATTCCCTTTTGATGTCAATTGCTCTTAGTCCAGGGAGGATGACCTCACTGACGCTGCTTCCTTCCGTCTCTGATCTTTCCTTTCTTTTCCTGACACCATTCCTTCTGGACACACCCTGGTGAAGGAAAGCTGTAGGATACAGAGTGAGGAGGAAAGAAGCCTACTCAGACCAACCCATATGCAGTAGATCAGTGAAAGGGATTTTTCATTAGAGAGCGTGATGTGTTGGGGTGAGAAAACTTCTTCAAGTAGCATTTTTATGTCAAGATTGAAGTGACATTATTTATACAGCTTGTAAGTGATAAGCCATGATTTGAACTGGATCTGTCTGGCTTGAATGCAGAGCACCCAAGGAGTTAGTAGGTTTAGCTCTCATGGGTTTTGGATAGCAGGAGGCTGACCTTCAAATGCCAGTCATTATTTTATTTGCCAGGTTGATTAAATTTTGTGTGGAATATGTTAATCTCAGAGTCTGGTTGGTGGTCAACTCAGGAACTCTTTCACTTATTTGCTTAAATGTTACTTTTATTTCATTAGGTAAGACTTATTCTTCAGAGATAAAAAAAATATTTGTAAAGACAAATCTACATAGTTTTGGCTGTTTTTATGATTTTCCCTTTCATAACTTTTCATATTTTCTGATTTTGGGGAAAATTCCTTCTTTTACGTCAGTAATTTAATTTTTTTATAATGCCAATTTTGTTTTTTTCTGTTTCCAATGTGGAATTAATTTGGCTTTTACTACCTACCTTGCTATTCTTAGTCAGGTTTCTTAATAAATTCAGGCCAAATGTCTGTAAATTATTATTTTATCTCATCATTCATCCCTTACCTTAACAAGTCCACTATTCCAGATATTTTCTTGAAAGTACAGAACAGATATTCCCAAATCTTTCATTTTTAAAAATGTTATTGTTGTTATTATTATTATTGTTATTATTTTAACGTAGCTTTCTTCTGAAACATCAGAGTAATTCTCCCTCATTCTAATTTTGTAGCATGGATCCCACTTGTGCATTATTTTTTTTTATTTTTTATTTTTAATTTTTACTTCCTTTTGAGCATGGATCCAAGCTTGGAGTTTTTCAGAATTTAGGCTTCTCTCTTTTTTGTTATTCTCCAATATGTCCTGTGTGAATATAATAGATTCCATCTCTCAGGCATTAAGGATTATTGCCTGGAGGATTATTTGATGTGCAAAGCCATTCACTAATTTTTAGGAGATCAATTAGTAAGACTCTGCCTAAATGAGGAAGTACCTTCTGCTTCTAATGCCTGTGTTTTAGTCATGGTTCTCCAGAGAAACAGAACCAGTAGGATCTATATTGGCTCACATGATTATGGAGGCCAAGTCCTACGATCAAAGCAGTTGGTATAAGTTGTCTGAGTTCCAAGGCCTGAGAGCCAGGAAAGCCAAAGATGTATGTAAATCCCAGTCCTGGGCCAGAGGTTCACGAACCAGGAGTGTCAATGTCCCAGGCCAAGAGAAGATGGGTTTATCAGCTCGAGAGAAAAACAAATTCTCTCTTCTGTCTTTTTGTTCCACTCAGGTTCTGGAAGGACAGGATGATGCCTTTCGGCATTTCTCAGGTTCAGATTCAAATGCTAATCTCTTCCAGAAATACCCTTCATAGACACACCCAGAAATAATATTTTACCTGCTACCTGGGCATCCCTTAGCACAGTCAAATTCATATATAAAACTAGCCATCACAGCCTGGTCCTTTGACTGTGAAAAATTTAATTTGTTTCCTTGCATGATCAGAAACAACTTTTAGTTCTGATTTTTTGAGAAACAGAGGCTACCAGTGCCAAGACTCTTCCTATCTTTTCCAGTGCTCACCACCAACTTTATATTCCTGTCTTACTTCGTCTTTCTGCATCATTGGGCCTTATAGTCTATAAATTGTCCTATGTGAGAACCCATTAACGCTGCATCAGGAGAGGAATAAATACCAGGAGAGACACAATCATCTTGGATGGCACAGTAAACCATTTCCTTCTGTGGGGAGGTAGATGTCAGATTTCTGATCCTGCATCTCTGAGATGAAAGTACACAGTTGGGGACAGTGATGGCTTCACTGCTTTTCTAGACCTGTGTGTAGACACGTCATCTCAGGTTGAGGCCATATGCTTGTTTCTTACAGATGAGTAAGATGCTATACATCCTAGATGCTGAAAAAGTATTGCTGTATTTTGTTAATTTCTATTGCTATTGTGATGGCAGTCATGTTTTGGTATTTGGTATGTTTTAATGAAACATGGAGAGGGAAAATAAAGTGCCATAAGATGTACCAATACTTTGTTCCTTATGATGTCACACTAATTTATTGCTATAGACCTATTGTCAGTGGTTATAATTTCCAGGAGACCTAAAAGACACTCATTCTTTAGCTTATGTTTTTCTATCACTGGCAACATAGCATCAGCAGCTGAATCTGACAATCTTGTAGTAGTTTTCAAACTTGATTTGTCCTGTCCATGGTCCACTCAAAGCACAGGGTAAGTGTTAGGCAAGGCCAGAGGAATGAGTCGCGGGAGACCAAGGTTGGTCTATTAGAATTTATTTGTCATGTTTGAGCTGCGGGAGGTCAGGCTAGAGCAAAGGGAAAAGACCATAACATCCCCGAGCAAAGAGAGGTATGGAGTTTTATAGGAGGAGGGTAAACCAGGCTGTTCCGCCTTCAATGCTTCAGGGGGTTTTCATTGACAAAGGGTTGCAGGGCATGACCAAGTCCTCCAGCTCCACACCCTGGCCCCAGCTTGTTGTCCGGACCACTGATCTCAGGCCCAGAGGAGATAAAGCAAGACAGAATCAAGACAAGATGGCTTTTAAGATAAGGTTTCTGCTCCTGGCCTAAATATGGCTTAACAGGAAGAAGCTTAGCCTCCTGGTTGGATTGGTGAGTCCTTGGAAGACAGGGACCAAGTATAACTTTCTTTTTGCAGTAATTTGCCAAGGGTCTAGCACCTGGGCTTCTAGAATGTACCAAATTATGGTTACTCAAGAGCAAGTAGAGAGGGAAAACACAGCCACTGCTTCAGTCATTGTATCTTTAGTCCCTAACTGGATGAACTATTTTGATATTTTGATCATTTTAACAGCAGTGGAAATTTCATACTAAATCTTCAACTGGAGAAAGAAATTATTTTTATTGAAAAGCTAGATTATACAAAAACCATGATTTAAGAGAAAAACAGGATTTTTATCTCTTCTTAAACCCACCCTTTATTTTCCAAATAAACCTTATGCCCTGCTTTCTAGGGTAAAGCTAATGCACTCTAAAATTTCATCTGCTAGTTAGTGTGCTCCGAACTCAGCATTGCTCTGCCCTCCATGACGATCTTAGTGCAAAGGCTGCAGCTTGCTCAGCTTCCCAAAGTCATGGCAGAATGTAATAAAACTGCTGGTAGCAGCATTCGGGTACCCGAGGGAACATTCTGGCAAACCAGCAGCTGATCTTGAGTTAGAAGAGGCAGGCGCTCAGCCACAGAAGCAATGCAGTGTTCGGAAATGCCAAATTCTGGGTACCTGACAACCAGCAGTTTCAATACCAGCTTTTGACCAAAGCATGGACCCAGTGTATCATCTATTTTTTGTTGATATAAAACTATACAGGAAATCTTTTTAAATGTGATATTTTTTAAAACAGTTGACTGATTGATTACTTAGCAGATTGGTCCCATTTTTTTTTGTTTTTCAATTTCAAGAATCACTGATGTGTCTGATTATATTTTGTCCTAGTTAAACCTCACAGCATCTCTGCCAGTGCACCATTTTACATCTGCAATTGCAAAGTGCTGATAAGGGTCCTTTCCATTCTCCAAAGGAGCAATGATGGAGTGGAAAAAAACAAAACAAAGCAAAACAAAATAAAAAGAACCCACATGGTCTCATGGTCCTCATTGGAGAAACATAGTTTCCCCCAGAGTAAAATGGGATTTGAAACTTCATATTATCTTGACACATTTATTAGTTTTGAGAATTTTGTTAGTATTTTAATCCTTTTTCAATTCAAAAATGGGGAGCTGTATGTATGAAAACTAAAGGCATTGTTTGGATATGTATAGGAAATGTGTTTCTATTGATAAATTTGGATTTAAGTGTTAGTAGACATACCTAGCATGGTGGAAGTGTAACACAATATTCCATTAAAATATAGCCAAATGTAGGACTTCCTAAATTATGATGAATAAAATGTCCATTATTGTTACGCCTCATGAGTCCAAAGCTCATAGATCCAACAAACTCAGCTGACTGGAACCCAGCTGCAAAGCAGGAAATAAAGGAAATAAAGCCAAAAGGAATGTGCAAGAGATAAAGATGGTACCTTGAATCTTATATGTTCTCAGTCCTTCCCCCGCTACCTCCAAAGTATAGCCCACACTGTAGGGGATTTTTTTATGATCTAATTTTTTGGATATAGTTCTAATAGACCTGGCGATCTTTTTTTTTTCTTTTTTTTTCTTTTCCATCATATATAAGACTAGAAGCATCTGAAGGCAAGGTAAGCACATTGGCTATAGTTAAAAGAGTCAGTTATTGCTCTGCTGGAAGAGGAAGAGAAAGAAAAATGATAAAAATCAGGCGGAAAAACTCTAAAAGCATCAGGGCCATCTGGTGTGGAGACTAGAAATTCTACATTTTATTAGCTCCTGAGGACATTGCAATATAGGACAATGTGGATATTTGTCATAACCATACTGACATATTAAAAAAAGATTAAATTGTGTTCAATATGGTATACCTAAGAAAGAGCAAAAATGTATAGTGCATTTCGGAAAGTGGTCTGTGTAGGGAAGTTAATATTTTTATGAACTTAACAGGGAAAGAAACCCTCTCGACTCACTAGAGAACATAGGTATCCAGAATAGCAATTTGATGATTATACATTAAGTTTCCTGTGGTTGGTATGCTCTGGGATTCTTTGTTATTTATAAGTTCTGTGACCTTGGGCATGGGATTTTATCTCTTACAGCCTTAGAATTCTGCTCTGTTAAGATGATTATAATCACATCTACCCCTCAGGAGTGTTCTGTAGATTCAATAAGGTTTCTTTGTAAATTTTTTTGCATTGTGCCTGCCAAGAATGTATATTTAATAATGGTGACTATCATTTACTTCCCGCTTTCTGTAAACAAGGAAATACATTGAAAGCTAAAGCTAAGTAGTGCCAAGAATCACAGATTATACATCACCTTTTTATGATCTTACACTGTTAGGTATTTTCTTGTTAACTCATGTGAAAAATATTACATGAACTAACTATGAACTAATAAATATTACCAGAATTAAAAGACCATTAACAGTGGGGAAATTACACCATAGCCTTGAAGTTACGTGTATCTTTCCCCCTTACAGTTAAGTGTTCTTTAGTGACAGTTAAAGGAGAGTGAGAAAGGATTGGTCTTTTGAGAATGGTCAACTTCAATCACTGATTTGCCGATAGCTTTAAGTTAATCAACATACATTTATTGAACATTTGCCCATTTTTAAGTCCTGTGCCAGATATCGCAAGGGAAAGATTTTGTTATTTTGAACCACCGGGATAAGAGAATATCTTTCCTGGCCCCATGTCTCTGGGGCCTGATGGTGTTACCCCTTCTGTTCCAAATAGTTTGTCTTTCTCCCTAGCTACATTAGTCTCTTACTGGAAAACTCTCGTGGCTTATTTCACCTCTCCACCCTCTACCCCCACCTCTATTGCATCATTATGCCAGGTTCCAAACACCGTCATCTTTCTGGCATGACTCAGACTCCTGATAAAGTTCCATTTCTGGTTGTCTATTTAGGGAAAATTATCTGCTTCTTTTAATCCATATTAGTATGGAACACTGACCTATCCATTACTCAGTTGGTCTTTAATTCTAAAATTCAGTCATAAAATTTTTCTGACTCTTTATTCTGTCCAGATTTGGGGGGATTCATTAGTTATGATTAAGATGGTAAACTAGTAAGAGACCTGAAATAATAGTGACTTAAACTAAGTAGAATTAATTTTCCCTTAACATAGTCAAAAGATAGACAGTCCAAGGCCAGTAGATGGTGTTATGGTTTCATCATTCTCTCAGTTTTCCTCTATCCTTCTGTTGTGCTGTTGCTATTTTGTAGCTTCCTTCCTTAAGGTCACTTCATGGTCAAAAGATGTCCATCTATTGCAGCTCCAACCATCGCACCTGAGTTTCAGGCAGAGATGGAGAAAAAGAGACGGGCAAAAGGAGGACTTGCCAATGGAATACTTTCCCTTTTACCTAAGTCCCTCTTAAAATCCTTTTGTTTAAATTAGAAAACCTTTCTACAAGGGGACAGCTGGCACATGTAGCTGGGTACATTGCTTCTGCCAGCGATATACAGATTGTGTTAATAAGGAGAAAGTGAGAAAGACACTGGTCAGGCAGCAGACATCTCTGTCTCAGAGAATTTGGAGGAGAATTCATATCATTGATGTTACATATACCATGCATGAAGCAGAACTTCAATAAGATGTTTTGTATTCTGTACAGCGAAAATTTTTTATTATGTTAGTAATGAGTCATTATTCCTAATCGAGTTTCCGTATGCTTAAGTACAAAGTTGGAAGGATTCTTTATCATTACCCTAGGGAATGAGGTGGAAAACTCAAACTTTCCTCTGAAAAGTGAAAGATGTGGTCAATCTAGTTGACTGTTTTTTGCCTCCACTGATTTGTCAGAAACGGCTGATGAACTGTGAGTTTTTTTATACACAGCTAGAGTTTATCAGGGAAGTACCATGAGGATACTTTTTCTCTTGTATATATGAAACCTGTGAACATTTTTGACATGCAGGGAGAAGAGTGGTACTCAGATCTGTCAAACTGTGAGGCAGTACGTGTGGGAGAAGGGATGGACTCTTCAAGAATCCTCTATTCTGCTCCAACGTGACCATTTCTTGGCTCTTTCACTTTTTTTTTTTTTTTTTTTTTTTTAGATTTTATTGGGGAAGGAGAACAGGACTTTATTGGGGAACAGTGTGTACTTCCAGGACTTTTTTTTTTTTTTCCTAGTCAAGTTGTTGTCCTTTCAATCCTAGTTGTGGAGGGCGCAGCTTAGCTCCAGGTCCAGGTGCCGTTGCCAGTTGCAGGGGGCGCAGCTCAGCATCCCTTGCAGGAGTCGAACTGGCAACCTTGTGGTTGAGAGGATGCGCTCCAACCAACTGAGCCATCTGGGAGCTCAGCGGCAGCTCAGCTCAAGGTGCTGTGTTCAATCTTAGTTGCAGGGGGTGCTGCCCACCATCCCTTGCGGGACTCAAGGAGTTGAACTGGCAACCTTGTGGTTGAGAGCCCACTGGCCCATGTGGGAATGGAACCGGCAGCCTTCGGAGTTAGGAGCATGGAGCTCTAACCATCTGAGCCACCGGGCCGGCCCAGCTCTTTCACTTTTGCTCACTCTCAGGCTTCATTTTTCATCTATAAGATGGAACTAATAATCTTTAACCTTTCTGTTATTTGTTTTGTCCTTTCTCATAGATGTATTGAATACCTAATTATGGCAGTGCACTGTGATAGGACAGAGCTATTGCGAGCCTTACATGAAATATCATATATCAAAGCATATGTAAATTTAAAATGCTATTGTATTGCTTATGCTGATTTTATTATGTAGATCTAGACCAGATTTTAGCCATTGTCGGCAACAAAAGGCAATAAATAAACTCTTTCTCCAAAATTATCCTCATAACAATCAGTTATCTGAAAAAGAATTCTTCTCTCTGTGATATTGCAGTGATAGATTACCCATTAATACTAGTTAAGGAGGACTTAGGAAGCACAGCCAGATAACCTACAGCTTACGCCTAGCCCTTTTATTTACCCCACAAACATCCACAGTTTCCTTCATGCCTATTTCCAAGTCTGAAATTCACAAGTAACGTAATGTATTCTTTAACTCTGTGCCATGGCAAAATCCTGAGGGCCTTCATATATTTATTACATAACATGTAATGTTTGTAACGTTTGGGTGGCACTATCACCTTAAGAAGTGCAAAATGAGGAATAGATATTGAAAGGAAGGAGTTTTATTTATTTATTCTGGTTTAATGAAAATTTGATCCATTATCTATTTCTTAATTAGAAATGATTTACATCAAGATTTTCTTATAGGGCATACGGGAACTAATTAGAATATTTTTAATAATATATATCTGTGGTATGTTCCCAGAAGGCCACAGAGCTCTTTAACAGAGAAATAATTCTTTGGTCTGTATTGTCTAAGAGGAGATTATATCTAGTTGAGGGGGAAATAGTAGCATTTTAGCCTAGCTTTGACAGGTTTTGATGGCCAGAAACAATGAAACAGTGAGTCTGGATAAGCATTCTAGCAAAGAACTCCTAAGGTAGGGAGTAGGGTGGTTGGGGAAAAGAAAGCATTTTTTGAGCATTCCAAAGAAATAGGTTGTAAACTTCCTGTAAACAAGATCTGCAACTATTACCCATTACCACATAGTACCTAATCATGGTGATGACCTAGAGAGAACTTGGTGGTTAGTCATTAGATTGGATTGCAACCCGTCCTAAGCTAAACCAGAAGATTGCAGGAAAATGGGTGCGCCTACCCTCTCCTCTGTAATTATCATACATGAATGTGACATTGGTGTTCCATAAAGAGTAATTTGCAATTCCCATTTGTGAGCCATTTGAAATTATGGTATTATAGATGGCTAACACTAAGCTCTGTGTCACAAGAGCGATGTATCCCAGGGAAAGGAGGGCTATAGATGGCATCCACTAAATCAACAACAGATGCTTAAATCTTAGGGAGTGGGTCAGGTCATTTTGGCCTAGAACTGATGCCGTATGGTAAAAGGTAGACATACAAATTGGCAGAAGAAATCTTTTAAGGCAGTGGTTCTCAAACATGAGCAGGCACCAGAATCACCTATAAAAACAGTGTGCTGGGCCCCACTTCTAGAGTTTTTGATTTGGTAGATTTGTGACCAGGGCCTGAGAATTTGCATATACGAGAGTTTCTAGGTGACGCCATTGCTACTGATGTGAACAATACACACTGAGAACCATTCTTTAAGGATGTCCGGAAGCCAAAAGCAAGTAGGCATCCTCTCTGGGAAAGCTTGGAGAATGAGAGCATAGGGAGGATGTTTTACTTTGTAGCCTTAGAGCTGGTCTGGTTTTCTCTGAACAACGCTGGAGCCATTCAGTATTTATCTAACTATACTTGCCAAACGAACTACCTTCCTAAGTGAGCCTTGCACCCTCACCTATCTGAGCTGTCACTCCAGGTGTTCTTTACACATGAGCATGTCTTCCCTTCCTGTGTCCACCTACTGAAATACTTCTCATTCATCAAGGTTCAGTTAAATACTAGAGGATCGCTCTGATTCTCATAAACAGAGTGAATTTTTTCAAACAGTATGCTCCCATAGCTCCTTGCTTAAATCCTTATGTTGCAAGTATCACATCTGCCCACATCATATACTTAGTTTTATCGATATCAATCTCTCTTGGAAGTGTAAGGACTGGACGTCCAGGAGGGTAGGATTTGAGTGGGGTTTGGTTTTCCCTGGAATTTAGTGGAGTATCTGGCACAGAATAGGTTCCTGGAGAATATGTCCTGAATGAATAAATAAACTTTGTATTCCCTTTTCCTCTCACTTAGCAGCATCCTCTTGAAGAGTGTGAATGGAGAGAGGGGGACATAGATACAGAAAAGCTGCATTTGAAATCTAGATGCTGATAATTGAAACTTAGCTCTACATTTATTAGTTGCTTGACCTGGAGCAGTACACTGAACGTTTCTGAACTTCAGTTCTATTATGGGTCTAATGCAAAGAATCCTAACTATCAGAGATTTCCTGAGGGTTTAATGAGAAACTGTGCTTGAATGCTTTGGCAAACTGTAAATGCTATGTAAATGTAAATATGATGTTAGTTTCTTAAAGTTTCTATGTATAGCAAAAGTATGTACATCTTTCAGAATAACCCAAAGTAATAGTGGTTTGAGTGCATTTTGTAAAATAAGAATGCACTAGATTTAGTGTTTTTGTTGGTCCATATGAAATGTGTTGCCTATGAGGAAACTATCTGTTTTTTGGTTTTTGCTTGTCTTCAAAGATGAGGGAAAGAATGGGAGGGTTAAATTTAGAAGCACATCTATTATTTATCATTTACCAGTCACTATCACTCATCCTCCCTCATCATTTTCCATAATGTGATTCAGTCTCAGGGCTGAGGATGTAAGAGCTGGAAGACCCTCGGTGATGCCTTCTAGACTCCTCATCTTGCAGAGGACGAACTGTGATTCAGAGTTCACACAGCTAGTTACTGCCCAGTTCACCTCACCTGGAAACCCCACACCAAAAGCTGTAGCAAATGTCTATGGTTTCTACCTGTTCATTGACCCAAGTAATTTGGGTGTTTTTTTGGGTTGTGGGATTTTACCTGACTTTACCCCTTTATCGCCTGGTAGATTTCTTTGTCTATAAATAAAAGGACAGAGATATACAGATTTCAGCTGAAAACTATTTTTTGGTGTTTATAGCACCAACATCTTCCTCACAACCTGAGATGTTAAGAATGAAATGCATTTAATTTAATATCTTATTTATTGTTTCAGGATTAAATTTTGATCAATGAAACCTGTTATTGACATTTTGTATCTAAGTTATTCATATTTTCTCAATAAAAATCAGGATATTACCGTCATATGGTTGACGACAGGACATACGTTTTAAAGCCAGGATTGTCTCATTAGACATATGCTGATATGGCATATGTCATTTTATTTTAGATTAAAAAAATACTGTTTAAACTACAATGTTTCATTCGGTAGGTCATGAATGCTTCAGCTTCATTCAGAACCTTTCATGGAACATTCCTGTGTGCCAGAGACTTTGCTACTTGCTAATGACGCACAACGTTGAACAATACACAGATATTATTTTGAAGAAACTTACAGACTGATGAGAAAAATGTCCTTAAAACAAAGTATTACAGTAAGGTGTAATAAATGCAGTAATGGAGTAAATAATAGGTGGAAGGTTGGCACATGCAGAAGGGTGTGGGCCGTTGTTTGGGTGGCTGCTGGAAGCACTACAGATGGGGACTCTCTCACAATGAGTAGGAGTGCATCAGAAGCCAGGAGCTAGGAGAAGAGATGGCAGTTTCAGTAGTGGAAATAGCAGGTGTAAAGGCATGAAGATGTGGAACAGTATGGCATATTCAGGTGGACTAATTCTGTTGATAGCTCTGGAATGGCGAATTTGTGTAAGTAGGTGGTAAAAACTAAGGAAGAAGAGATACGGAAGAGGTGAGTTTCTGGAAGGCCTTGTAAAGGCTATTAAAGGGTTTGAATTTCATTCTGTAGTCAAAGAGGAGTTTTGAGTGTATATAACTTGAGGGACATGTGATGTGGTCAGATTTGTACTTAAAGAAGATACTTTTTTTTTCTTTGTTATTTTCCCCATGATGCTTTGGTTCCTCTTGCTGAGTAAAAGATGTTTTCCTACATGAAGTATGCAAGAGAGGGAGGGAACAGATTTGCATTTTGCCAAATTGTCAAAGATAAAGCATTTGCTTCAAAACCAACAATTCCCTAAATATCTACATCTATATCTATATCTATATCTATATACCATGGGTGCCAAAGAAATGCATACACATGACTTGTATTCATCTTTTGTTATCAGTGTATATTGAGTATTACAATTTTAATACAGTTTTTTTCCTGTCTTAAAATGGGTATATGAGTATATTTTTTGGCACTATATATATATATGTAAAGTATAGCAAGTATATATATACACACACATATATATATGTAAAGTACAGCAAAGGGAAAATAATCAATGGTATGGTAACAGCTATACACGGTGTCAGATGGGTAGTAGACTGAGAGGGGGGTTATCACTTTGTGAGGGATATAAATGTCTAATCATTATGTTGTTTCATATACCTGAAACTAATTTTAAAAAACTAAGAAAAAAAACCCCAACACTCCCCCACTGAAACTGCTAGTAATAAAAATATCAAAAGTGTAATATACCACACAGTAACCATAAGCTGCATTTTTAAAAAAGACTATCTATCATCTTATATGAAAAGCATTCATAAGCGAAAACATTAAAATGAGATTTCAGTGTAATTTTAATAACACACAAAACACAGGATATTTATTACAACCCAAAGTTAAAAGAAGAAGGAGAAAACTAGATTGTCAAGGTACCCTACGAGTTAATAATTAAAACTATTATTAATTAAGCAGCAGAACTCTTATGGGAAAGTTAATAATGGGGACCCACCGCACTTTGGGAGGGTCAACCCCTCCTTGCCCGTTGAGCACACGTTATCTTTGATTCACCCCATTTATTACAGTTGCTTGCTATTGTGTGGAGTGGCCGAGGTTTTGGCTTTGGGGATTAACCCTCTGCTAACGGATGAGGCGTAGATGAGATCACTCGCTGGGTCACAGTGCTGAATTTTCCACTGTCTGGGGCTATCCATTATAAACCAGATGGTGACCACTTATGGGTGTATTGATCCGCGAGCTGAGATATCTGCAACTGCGGAGCGTGACTCGAAAGGCTTCAACTTGACACCGTGGTTGTGCTGACTTTTAATAAGATACAGTAACCTCTCTCGACTGAAATCCCCCTTCTCCCATACTCAACATCTACTCTATCCCCCAAAGATAATAATGACTTGAAATAATTCGAAAAGTGAGTCCATTGATTTACTTGAGAATCCATTTTGGAGATTAATCAATCCCAAGTTTGAGGAAATCCCTAACTGTCTTCTAGCTCCGTACTGTACGTTTAGTTCATATTGGGTTATTACTCAATTGAAAGCCTTATCTCAAGGATAAAGTATTCTACTTTATTCAGGTATTGTTTTTCCCCAGCATTTTATGTTTTCCTCTGTATTTGCTCCCTTTGGATGCTATTTCTCGTTTTTCACATTTCTCCTAAATTTTGGAGCACGGAGAAGAATCACGAGTGAATGACCTCAATTAAAGCAATTATCATTTATTTAGGAGATGCTTATCTAGCTGGGGAAGAAGGAAAAAAAAAACAACACAAGTTGGTAGATTGGGGGTTTTAGAAATAAATTGTTTCTGGCTAAAGGAGAAATACCCCAAAATGTGAGAATTTGAAATTCCAAGTGATTAAAATAATTCTAAATATTCTTTGTCCCTATAAAGATGGATAGTTGAGACATGACCATACAGTGGAAAGACACTCATCTCATGTATACATAGGTATCTTATTAGGACCTTAATTTTTCTAATGCAATAGCAAAATCAACAAAATCAAGTATTTTTCAAAAATATGTTATTTTCTAGGCCACCAGTCAGTTTTTATACCATAGACCATTTTTGTTATTCCATAAACCTTTGTTCATTTTCCATCTGATATTTATACATATGTTTTTATCCTATGATAATAGAAATAACATTAATAATAATACTAAAAATAACGATAGAACACTGAACCATATCAGAAATGCACTGGACTTGATGTCAGAAGATGTGAGTTGGTATAAAACTGGATATTCCCCTTAGTAGAAGTGTGAATCTACACAGTGACCTTATCCTATTAATTCTTATTTTGCCCCTCTGTCAAATGGGGCTATCTTTCTATATTGCTTATTTCACAAAGCAGATATAAATACTAAATTTGTTAATAGAGATGAGGATACTTTGAGACCTCTAAAATACTAAACTGTTTTTATTCATAAATATTTTTAATCTGCTTCGTCTTAAACATCTCCTCTATTTAGTTTGCTTGCTTGCCAGTTTATTTACCTATTCATTTATTTTTGCATCTTATTTTCTAAGGAATTTGCTAATTTAATGTGATCCCCATCGTATATACTCATATACCTATTTTTCTATTGTCGTCCGTAATAAAAGTATCAAGCCCTGTTCCCCAGGTTGATATAAATTCTAGATAACCATTCTTTAATTATTAACCATCAAGGGAAAACTGAAAAATTAATAAGAATACTTTTCTCTCAATACATCCTGAGTACTTGATGATTCAACTACTTGATGAGTCACTGGGTTTCTTACATTGGAAATATTAATATATTAAAATTTTAAGCCTCACCTTGGCTGTTTTCAAAATATTGGAGAAATTTAAGTCCTCCATTTTCTTGACTGAAATAAACTAGTAGATTAGTACTGGAAGGATAAATTGTGTGTGAAACACATCTTCTGGTTCATTGATAAATATGTCATGGGGGGTAGAGTGCAAAGCCTCATTAAAGCTCCAGTGTATTATAGCTGTGCTCCATTTTTTATCAATCACCTTCATCATTCAGCACAAGGGATGAGCCGCCTTGGTAGTACCTCTACAGGGTAGGAAGTGGCAATGTTTTATAAGGCACCTGGACTCTATCTTCTTTACATTATTTATGTGATGGATTGCTGAAGGTGTTTTCAGCATCTTTCCAGGTTAAAAAAATAATAATCTTATGGAGCTGAACTTCTAAAGTCATTATTGAGTACAGACATAACTCATTCAGCCACAGGTCATCAAAGATAACATCAGCTTTAAAAAAAAACTAATTCTGGTGAAACCTACAGAAAGCTGTCTAGATTAATCCATCTTTGTCTATCATCTGTTGAGACTGATAGAATGCAGGGAGTTGTCCCATGTAAATTTTTTTTTAGTAACAGATTTATTGATATATAATTCACATCCCATAAAGTTCACCCTTTTAAAGTGTACATCTTAGTGGTTTTTAGGATATTCCTAGAGATGTGCATCCATTACCACTATCAAATTCCAAGACATTTTCATCATTGCAGAAGAAAACCCCATATCCATTAAGCAGTCACTCCCTATTTCTTCTTTACCCCAGCCACTGGCAACCATTAATCTATTGGGAGTGCTAAAAAAGTGTATACAAATGGACACTTTGGTCAGTGTTGCTCAAGCAGTAGTTTGTCATAATCAGAAGTGTCTGGACGCTGATGGTAACCACTTTGAGCACCTCTCGTAATTGCAGAAGTCACATGTGACTTGTATTCGTCTTTTGTTATCAGTATATATTGAGTATTACAATTTTAATAGTTTTTTTCCTTTCTTAAAATGTGTGTGCATTCTTTTGGCACTCTCTGTATATTTTGTCTCTAAGGATTTTCCTATCATGAACATTTCATATTGAATGAATCACATAATATGTGGCCTTTTTGCCTGGCTTCTTTCACTTACAATGTCTTCAAGTTCATCTATATTGTAGTATGTATTGGTATTTTATTCCTTTTTATGTCTGAATGGTACTCCATTGTATGGATATACCAAAGTTTGTTTATCTACTCCAAGAGATCTTTAGTCTCACCAAAGTACCTCATTGATCTCGCCTCCAACTTCCCATAAGAAAACACTTCTGGTGGAAGAATTAGTCATGAATATAGATCCGCTCCTTTATTTATTAGTTGAGAGGAAGAGGCTCATTAGTTGGTACTATACTGTGTTGGGAATTATAAAATCGGTTTCTTTTAGGCTTTTCTTCCCCATCCCCTAATTAAATGTCAATTTCCCATATCCCATTCTCTGCTTGAATGATTGATTATTGATTAATGGGTTGATATTGTGTCTCAAGTTGCTGGATGAATTGGGGTAATTAAACTCAATTCTTCCTACCTCTCCCACTTGGGCTCATTTATTATATTCTAACCGCATTGATCTTTCGGATTTTGAATACAACTAACTCTAACCTCAGGTCTTCACATAGGCAGCTCCCCTTCGGAGTGGTCTTCATTTCCCTAACCCTTTACCAGGCTTTAGTTTTCAGTTAAATGCTCTAGATCTCAGAGAGTCCTTCCCAGACTATCTCGCTGCCTCCCATCCAGTATAGATTACATATCCCCTGTTATTCTTCTTTATAGCACTCTATACTTTTCCTCTATGGCCCTTAACACAATTTGTAATTGTGGATTTATTTGTGGGTTCTAAAATATAACCTATACTAGAATGCTGGCCCTAAGAAGGCTGGGCTTTTTTTTTTTTTTTTTAACCTGTTTTGTTAACTGCCATACCCCCAGCATCTAAAATGGGTTCTGACACACAGTCAGCATTCAGTAAATATTTGTTGAATGAATAATTGGCTTTAATTACCACCTGTGCCCTGATGACTCCCTACTTGGCATCTCTCCCCCAGACCTATCTGATGTTCCGTTCTAGAATGGGCTGCCATCGTGACATCTCTATCTGAACATTCCTTGTGTACACCAAAGACAGCATTTCTGAAACTGGGCTCATTATCTTTCCTCTCCAATTCTGCTCCTACCTGCCCTGCTTAATGGCTTCCCGTTATCTAAGCCAGAAACCTAAGCATAACATTAGATTCTTTTCTCTTTAGCCCTTCATATCTAATTGCTCATAAGGTCCAGTTGATTCAGGCTCCTAAATTTCTTTAATATGTTTTGTATTTCCCCTACCACTACCTTAGTTCAAGTTTTCATTTTCTCTCAGTTATGTAGTTGTGATATTTTTCTAACTCCTCTCTCTCTCTCTCTCTCTCTCTCTCTCTCTCACTCTGGTTTTATTTAATCCATATTCCTCACCACTGTGATCTTTTTAATCTAAAATTTGACTATATCACTTTGCTTCGAAGGCTTCGGTGATTATCCATTCTCTGCAGGAGAGTCCCAACTCCATTGCTTGGCCTGCAAGACACTCCCTGCCCTTCATCTTCAGCAGGAGCCATTCTCTCATTTATTCCAGCTATGCCAGTCTGCTTTCAGTCCACCAAACATGCTAATTTTTAAAGCACTGCACCCTTTCCCATAGAGCTCCCTCTATCCACAAAGCATTCTTTCTCTTGTCTGCTTTATAAACTTGTAGTCATTCTTGAAGATTTTGCCCACATGCCACATACTCCTCAAATATTTGGCTAACTACCCCCAAAAGAATTAGAGTTCCTTCCTCTATGCTCAAGGACACTGGATGCTTACCTGAGTAATAGCTTGTACCACATCGCTTTCTCGTTGTGATAAATGTCTCTCCCTGATACTAGACACAAGTCCTTTAAGGGCAAAACTGTACTCTCTTGAGGGCTCAGGCTTCAGATGGTAATACACTTGGGTTCAAATCCTGATCCCTGCTTGCAGTCCTGGGACTTGGGTGAGCCATTTTACATTTTAAGTGAGGAGATGTCTGTCAAGTGCCTCATACAGTACCTGAGATACAGTAAGAATTTACCATTCATAGTAATTTTGATCATGTGGTTTTTAATAGTAGTAGAAGTGACTGTACTGCCCTAATGGTAGGACTGACATATTTTAACAACATTTATTGACTCAATGGTTAGATAAAAATTTGCCTTTGTTGGTGACTCATTATCCAACTGCAATAAAATAAAACAGGAGTGAACCTACAATTGTGAGCTGGGTCCAGAAAGACAATTGCACAAATATGACGGGAAAAGAAATGACGTTAGTCTACAGTGGTTAGAAAGAGGGCTTCGTGAGTCCGAGGCAGGCTGTGCTTTTACACCAACACTGCTGAAGACAACACTGAACATTTTAGAGAATTCATACAAGCCTTCATGATGCCTGACTAAGCTATTTAATGGAGTTATGGTTTCTTGGGGAATCTTCTAATAATGTATGTACATGATATTAACAAGAGCAAAGTACCCAAACGCATATTTACGTTTTGGCAATGGACAAGCCAACTGAGAACGGTTGCGCGGGGAGACAATAGGATCGATGGTGGACTGTATGGGCGTAAAATACCAGAAAACCCAGGTTTAGATCTGGATAAGTCACTTTACCTCTTCACACCTCCATATTTTATGTGTAAGACTGGAGGTTTGGCCTGGCAGGTCCTTTAGGTTCTTTTAAACTTAACATTTGTAAGGTGACTTGAGTCACTCTTGAATTAGGGTGTTAGTGATTGTCTTTAACAGGAAAACTCCTGAGCAATCAAGACCCATTTATTTTGGGACAACTAATTGATGCTGTTTATTGCAGTGCAGGAATTCAACTGTTTTTTTCAACTTCTATTATTTCACCAAAATTAAGATACCAAAACCTTCTATCATATAACAGTCTTTTTTTGTGGTCTAGTAACAATAAAAAATGTATAAATTATTCATATCCCATTCACTCACATGAAACAATGAAAACTAGAAGGCTGAATGAATAAAAATAAGTGCCATTGGAAATGGCCACCAGCAAAATGTGTTAGGAATTCAGAGGGATAGAGCCTTGAAGAGTGAGCACAATATGAATAGGAAAAGTAAGAAGAAAGGATATTCATATCACTTAGAAAGAACAAAGAAGGAACAGCATACCATGAGTGATAAGAAAAAGCATATCATTCCGTGGGTTGAGTGATACTGAGTATAATTTGCAAGAAGCAGAGCTGATGAGTGGTAAGATTAAAAATATAAGTGGAAGCCTGATTGCAGACAAATTGAATGTATATATAATTTTTACTTTCAAGACTCATATTGGACAAAATCCCCTTTGGTGGCAGTTTCCTTGCTGATTAGGACCATTAGACTAGATAATCTGTGATAGTCCACATAATAATGTTTGTTAATTTTATAATTATCCAGAATTCCAGGATCAATAAATGATAAATATTCCTGCTAACTAGAAATAGATAGATAGATAGATAATCTGTTCTAGAGAATTCCCAATTGTTTTTATAAGATTGGAATAAAAAATTGCCCTAATAATTTTAACTTTAATCTGAATTATTTTTTAAAAATTATGATTGCCAACTTGTGCTGAAAACTCTTTTGTACAATATCATTCCTTCAAGAAATATGCATTGATTGTGAATATATTGCAAGACAATTTGTTACTGGTAAAATGTACCTGGCAGCTGGTCTTACTGTAAGTCATAGAATTTAGTAGTAGAAAGGAATTAAAGGAAAGGAAAAAGAGTATTACTCTAGATGGATTAGTCAGGACATTCTTTCAAGCCCCTCATCATTTGCCTGCCAGAGCTGGCATGGTGACAAAGAGCAGTGATGTCCTCCATCATTTCCTTTAAGGTACAAATAAGCGGCCCATTAAAATGGGCTTTGTGGCAAGTGCTACACTGACCTTAGATTAACATTTAATTGGAAATTTTCCTTTCCTTGGGGACCAACCCCTGGAACCACGTGCAATCCTTCTGCAAATAGAAAGAGGCAGTTCATAGTGGCAGGAGAGGCTGCCAGTTGGTTATTAGTTTGGAAACATAAAAACCTTACTATTTAATAAGTAATATACGTACGTGGCACAAATATCAAACAATCAAAATAGTAAGTATCCCTTAACTCCCTCTTCAGCCAACCAGAGACAAAATCCTTCCTAGGTAGCCTTCCAGAGACAAATATGCATAGGAAAGAATTAGAACTTGGGTTTTTATATTATTATGGTTATTATTCTTTTGGCTTTTCCAATCTCAATGGTGACTGTGTTTGCGCTTTCAGAGGGAGCGCTGCTTTCCCAGGGGTGTCTCAGTTCTGGGTCAGGGAAGGAATCTTCTGCTTAGTGCTCCATGCTCTTAGGAAAGCCACTTGAATATTCTGAGCCTAGTTTTCTCCTCTGTAAAGAAGAAATAGTAGTTCTTTCCATGGACATCTCATATGGTTTTTGTGAGAGATTAATGAAATAATGGATGTGAAAATGTTTTAAACAATAAAGAACTATCTAAATATGGTTTGAGAGGAGGGTTGTAATTATTGAGAAGTTAGGAAAAACTCTCAGAAATTTGAAGCCTTGAATGAAAGTTGATAAAATCGTGGATGCAGAAATGATACAGGAAGCTATAACTCAAATTCTGATTATCTATAAACAAAAGATAATCTATTTGTAGACACACAATAAATATATAATATGTCTCTGAGATCTGTCATTTAGAGGAGTCAGCAAACTTTTTCTGTAAAGAAATGGAGAGTGAATATTTGAGGCCAAGTGAACTATGTGTTCTTTGTCGCCACTACTTAACTGTCATTAGAGCATGAATGCTACCATAGACAATGAACAAACAAATGAGCAAAACTATATTTTAATAAAATTTTATTTATGGACACTGAAATTTGAATCTCATATGATTTTCACTTATCACTAAATATCATTCTCTTTATTATTTCCAACTATTTAAAAATGCAAAAACTATTTTTAACTCTCAGTCCACACAAATATGGGCTGCTGGCCAGGTTTGGCCTGTCAGCCATTGTTTGCCAGCCACTAATTTAGAACATATTTGTATAGAGAAAAATTAATTTTCAGCAACCAAATTTTTTATTTACTTGCTCAAGTTTTTAACATATTCTATGAAAGATGGGCATGACTGTGTAAAGGTGGACAGGCCATATCATCCTCTGGACCTCAATCTTCCTATAACACAAGGGAGATAAATTTGTAATCTCTTAGAAGCTTTCTTTTTCTCACATTTTTGTTTAATGGTTTAATGGTTCTCGAAATCTCTCCCTGTTGGAGTCCATCTTTACTTCTTTGTGACATAGAAAATATGTCTGTGAAAGCCCTTCTCCCAGCAAGCTTTTGGCTTCTAACATTTTAAATACATTTATAACTAGAGCTTAATTTCTGCATCTTGATGGGTTCAGTTCGCCTCGGTTCTCAAGTTTCTCTGTATTAAACAAGACATTTTGGATGTGATTAATTCTTCAATGCTTCCTGGGCATTACGTGGGCCACTGCCATTTTATCACTGCATTGCCCAGTGAATCTGAAAACACTTTATTTTGGTGGAATTTTTGCTACCCAAAACTCCCACGAACGTGGGCTGTAACTAATACTAAATGAGCACATCTATAGAGCAGGGAACTAATGCCTACCTTGTGTGCATGTGGTGAAACTTAATTAGTTAATGTTTCTAAAGAAATTTCAAATCCATGGTTAAAATGTATTATTCAGTTGCTAAGAGCTATTATTGTTTATTATTTCCTCTAGGTATTTCCCAGTAGGTGCTGTGCTGTTAGCATATAATGGCAGTAATTTTGAAACAAGTCTACGTTTGAGTTTGTTTGCAGAGTGCATGAAGCTACAGATGACATTTTAATGAAATCTTCTCCCCCTTCACCCCATAGTCATTAGGTGTACAGTTACTGCCTTCTTCTCTTAGATGTTTATATGATTTATTAATATTTAATTGTAACATCTCCATCAGTGTAAGAAAGAATCAGTAGGAATTTTTTTTTTCACTTATATCAAGTGATTCAGTAACATATCTATCATTTTCTTAATGCTAACTAAGGCTGTATCTAGAGAGAGAAAAAAAAGTTGTGTCTAGTAATTTACTAATAGTTGTAATTGACCTTTTACGTTGGTCAACATTGTAGTTTGGATAAGAGCTGTTGGGGACAGACCGCAGATCATTCTTCCATAATATGTAAATGAACTGGGAAGAGATTGCAATTTTTAGATGCTGTGCCATTTAATGCCCATTTGCAAAAATGTGAAAGCCAGCCAGCATGGTATAGTAGAAAGAACACTGGGCTGGAGCCAAGCCACCCCTGTAGAGACTCAGTTTCTCCCCTTCTTCACAAGTTTCTTTTCTCTTGGGGTCTCAGATTCCATATCAAATGGGGACATACTACTCGCTTTCAAACTGTGCCCCCTGGAATTTAAGATTCAACAGATACTTTGGGGTTTCTCCCAATAGTTAAGTATTTTCCAAACAAACATTGAATGTTTATGAGCCCAAATACCTCATTTATTGCTTTTTCTTTTATATATGTTACCGTGTTTCCCCGAAAATAAGACCTAGCCGAACAATCAGCTCTAATGTGTCTTTTGGAGCACAAATTAATATAAGACCTGGTCTTATTTTTTTATAAGACTGGGTATAATTTAATATAATGTAATATAATATAATACAATATGATACCGGGTCTTATATTAATTTTTGTTCCAAAAGACGCATTAGAGCTGATTGTACGGCTAGGTCTTATTTTTATGGAAACCCGGTAAGATTCCTTTTAAAATTTGCAGCTGAAGATATTCATTGCTTAGGAAAAAATAATTCAAAAGTATTCTGAGGTCCAAAAGAAGCTTTCCTCTGGCTCTGGAAGCCTATGAGCCTACACTGCAAACGAAGCTGAACAACACGCGTACATGCACGCACATGCACACACACGCAAACACACAGGCACATACATGCACGTGTGTGTGCACGTACACAGAGCTATTAAAAATAGTTTTTGAAAATTTCAATCTGGGACCAAAGACAAGTTTAATTCTTGAGGCTTATGCATTATAGAAGCTCTGTTAAATAAATAAAATACTCAATAAATAAATAAACATTTGAAAAGCACACCCTCTGTGAAACTGCTACTGGAATGCTTAGCAAATTACCTGCTTTAATTTTTCTCAATATCTATTCCCTCCTAATTATTTCATATAGCCACATTTTCACATCTAGGGTTTCTGGACTCATTTAAAGTCATTTAAGTGTGGTTGACGTGGGTAAGAGCTGTAATGTGCCTGCTTAAGTGTTCTGGAGTGTGAGGTAAGGCACAGAGGAGAGAGGAACTCAGTAATTTGTGCTATATTAGCACTTTTCTTTTCACAAGGTAGAGACTTTTGAAATGCTAGTTCTGATGTCTATTTCTCTTTCCTCTATGGAAACATCCTAGTTCTGACTCACAGGAATAATTTCAGAAGTGACTGTCAAAAGGTAAGCTAGCATCTTTCAGTTGCTATACAGAATGAAATGGTAGGCATATATGTGCAGTGTGTGTGTGTCTATACAAATATATTTGTATATGTATATTTACGAGGTCTGACAATTATGTTCGTGAACTCATCCTAGAAAAAGTGCTACATACATACCTCATTGCTGAATATCACCATGGTCACCTTCGAAGTACTCCCCTTGGGAAGATATGCACAGATGCCAGTGCGTAGTCCACCCTTCAAAGCAATTTTGGAACTCTTTTTCTGGAATGGCCTTCAGAGCTGTCGTTGTATTACCCTGGATGTCCTGAATGTCATCAAAATGTCTTCCTTTCAGTATTTCCTTTATCTTTGGGTAAAGAAAGAAGTCATTGGGGGCCAGATCTGGTGAGTAGGGAGGGTGTTCCAATACAGCTATTTGCTTACTGGTGAAAAACTCCCTCATAGACAGTGCTGTGTGAGCTGGTGCATTGTCACGATGTAAGAGCCATGAATTGTTGGTGAAAAGTTCAGGTTGTCTAACTGCTTCACACAGCCTTTTCGGCACTTTCAAATAGTAAATTTGGTTAACTGTTTGTCCAGTTGGTACAAATTCGTAATGAATAATCCGTCTGATATCAAAAAAGTTTAGCAACATTGTTACAAGTTCATGAACTTAATTGTCAGACCTCGTATACACAGAAACATACCTACACATATATTCGCATATATTTAAAGGGAGAAATACTATCTAATTGTAGTCAGTGCAAACATGTTATCATTTAGTAAACAAAAATAAAGTGCTCAGAAACATACGTTGAATATGTGGATGTGACAGCACTCAAGTTTGGGTCCTTTAGCTTGAAAAATGACTCCATCCTTAATATTTTTGTGTATCGCTTGAAGTTACCTATCTGAAGGCCAGACTTCCCAGGATGTTGTAATCATCGCCTGACATTTGGGAAGATGAATTCACTGACATTGTGACAGGGGCACGCTATTTGCAGACCTAAAAGTTTGAGTTGTTTGGACAATGCAGAGACTCCTTCACCTGGCATTTTCCCCTATGCTATGGTGTGCTTTGTACATCCAAAGGATAAAATGGAAAATCTGCCACTGAGGAGCCTTATTCTGCCACTGACTGATTTGTGAACTTGGGCGTATGCTGTTTCCCGTGTACATGTCCATTTCCTCATATGTGTGAGTAAAATGTGGACATTGTACAAGAAGATGTTTAAGTTCTCCCTGCGTGTTATTCGGCACAGGGCAAATTTAAGCTATTGGGTTTACTCCATATTTATTTAATGTCCAACAATGATTATTAAGACTATTGACTTTGTGTTATACAATGTGCTAAGAGCTTTACTTTAAACTTGATGATAAGTTCCTTATTTAACAGGTGAGGAAAAGGAGACAGATCAGGGAGGTCTCTCTCTGAAAGGCACAGTTAGCAAGTAGCAGAGATGAGCTTTAAACCTGAGCACCAAGTAACAAGCACCTTGCAAAATGTTGGGAGCCCAGAATGCCTGCCCTCCAACTTACAGTATACAGTAGCAGGAAAGACAATTATAAGGTGTGATTTATACGTATATAATTATACATATGAATATATTGTATAGTGTGTTTATTCATCTTCACTACTTATAGGAGTTACAAATATCATCAACTCAATTTGTCATTTGAATTTTCAGTTTGTTTATGTCAGCGCCATTTTAGCTCCAGCTGTTTGGGGCACTATGCTAAGGCCCGTCAGGGGCCACACACACCAATATGACATAGTTCTGTCCTGCTAGAGGTTACAGGTGTATTTAAACTGAAAGGAAGTACAAGTGAAAGGGTTAACAGAAGTGCCAGGCAGCCTGTGCATTGGTGGCCAACGGAGAGGGCCAGAACATGGCTATTCTGGGAGTCCTGAGATGAGGGCACTAGGAACTTGGCACCACTGAAGTGTCATTACAAAAGCAGCCGAAAGCATTGTCAGCATTTAGCATTGCCTCATCCAAAGGAATACCGTAGGAGCAGGAGAGAGGTGTTATACAAAGAAGAATAAAGGAAACATCTATTTATCAGCTGTGCTCTCAGTCATCCATGGTGGGGCTGAGCTAACATCCTATGGTGAACAGGCCAGAAGTGGTTTGCCAGGTAACTCTGTGCGACCCAGTGGGTCTTTGGCTTCCTCCCACCTCCCTTATCAGTAGCACTTTCATATTCCCGTTGCCCATCTCCCTTCTCTGCCTTTCCGAACACCTCGTCCACTGAGACTACATCCTAATTTCCATTTGTGCTTTCAGTTTAGGATTACACAACTGCAGAGTTTCAGGACAGGCCTCTCTGATAACATCTTGTTCTCCTGGACACCTGAGTCATTGGGGAAAAGTCCTCTGAAGTCACCTCTGCTCACCAGCATGGCTCAGTCACCTCATGGCAGAAAAGGACTCAGCAGGCAGAGCAGCCAATTGTTATGACTCTTTCCCCTTCCTCACACCAACTCCGACACACCCACATGCATCCACACTTATTTGCAGAGACCAGCCATTACCATATCCCTGACTCATGAAGGAGAGAAGAAATGGCATCTCGGGAGAGATTTATGAACCCATTTGTTAAGGGCTGACTCGTGCAGATTTCAGCATCATGGCATGATGATGTTTTATATTGGTTCTTGAAAAACTTGCAGTGCTGTTTAGTAGAACTTTCTGCAGTGAGGGAAGCATTTTACATCTCTGCTGCCCAATACAGTAGCCACTGGCCACGTGTGGCCGGTGAACACTTGAAATGGGGGATTTGCAGTGAGACTGAGGAAATGAATTTCATATCTTATTTAACTTCAACTAACTTAAACTTAAGTAAACACAGGTGAATAGTGGCTATCGTATAGGACAGAGAAGCCATGTATCAAAATATCCAGATATTCAGAACTGACAGTCTAGGAGGACCTAGTCTACCTGTGCTAATATTAGTATGGTGTCTTCTTGGTCATATAGCATGTTTTATAAAATGCTTTTCTGTTCATAATTGTATTTGAGGTCCTGAATGTGTCATGGGCTCAGATTTAATATTTATTGGAAGTACATATGGGCCATTTATCCTTCAGATCCCAGGCTCAGTTTCAGAACCTTCTTCAATGCATTGCTCCAAGTAGTTAGTGTCAGTTGGTCAAATTTGCCAAGAGACAGAAACACGTTTGCCATCTCTGAGGTACGGACAAAATGTATAGAGTGCTATGATATGGATATCGTCAAGTAAGAGTCGATGACCCAGTGATCTTAAGGTCTTATCATGAGATTGTATGATTTCTTTAATTAAAAGAAAATAAATGCTACATCTTATCCACACTTCTTTATAGAATTTTAGCTGAAAACTCATCTCTGTAGCACTAAGAAGATGGTCCCTTGCTTCCAATAAACCCCCTCGCCCCACATAAAATTAGAACAGAAAGAGAAAAAGTGTTCAGCAATGATTTTAAAGAATCAGTTTATTGGCTTAAACGATATCAAATAACTGATCGTTCTCCCTTGTTGCTGGCTTCCTGTAGACATAGCCTCAGGCCAAGTCATAACCATGATAAAAATTTATTAAGGTCAAGCACTGTTAGATCTTGGTATACCTAGGGTATTCAATGTCAAGTTATTAAAGATTGTGCAGTGGTGTTGCAAAAATCAGCAGGGCTTTACTAGGATGTACTTACGTAAAGCACTAATGCTTTATGATATGTGTGTATATGTATCACAGCAATTTTAGCATCACATCTGTGGCAATTTTAATGATGTTGACAGTGATATTCTTAAATACAACCAGGCTTGGCCTAAAGGAAGACAAGTTATAAGTACGGAGGGACTTGAAAAAAATTTCAAAGATTCTAAGCACTGAAACAGAAGCTGAGGGATTTGGACAGCTCCAAAGCCATGTTATAGCTCTGATTTTTTAAATTGTAAAAATATTTTTTAATTATTTTGTGATTATAATAATGAGTCATGGCATTTTAAAAAATACATCTCATTCCTTATTAATTAGGAGCTTATACTTAAAATCCATTATTCTTTTTAGCTGTCATATATATTTCATTCTTAAATATATAAATTTGTTCATTCGTCAATGATTAAACACCTGTCTGGTAGAAAGTATAGTGCTATATCCACTCTGAGAGATAGTTAGATGTTAGCCTTCCTCTCTAAGAGTTTAGCTTATACTTTTGGTGGTGGTGGTGGTGGTGGTGGTGGTGTGTGTGTGTGTGTGTGTGTACCTGCATACTTGTGTATATGTACATGTGTTTGTCTGCATATGTGTATATGTGTATATGTAAAGAGAGAAGAGAAAGAAAGGAAGGAAGAAAGAGAGAAAGGAGAAAAGAAGTAAAGAGAAATGAGAGGAAAAATGTAAGAATAAACTCTCTTAATCAAAATAGATTTTGGTTAGTACCATCTTAAAGCCAAGAGGCAGTGCTTGGGAAATGAGAAATGTATGTCTGCCCTGGGCCTTTAGAAATGAATGTGGACTTAAGCAGATTTTGAACATGCAGGTATAGCTTGGGGGAAGGACATTCCAAGGAAAGAAACAAGGACCTAAAGTTATAAAAAGGCTGAAGAGGATGAGGGCAGTTAGCTACCATGTTTCCCCGAAAATAAGACCGGATCTTATATTAAGGTTTAGTCCAAAAGATGCATTAGGACTTATTTTCAGGGGATGTCCTCCTGAAAAATCATGCTAGGGCTTATTTTCTGGTTAGGTCTTATGTCCGGGGAAACACGGTAGCATCCTGTTGAACACAAAGGTACAGGAAGGGCTGCTGAGATACGAGAGGGATTACTGGAAGTGACGATCAGGCACCGGTCTGGAGTATCATGGGTGTGAAGACCCTGCTTTTGGCTGAAGGAAGCTGTTGGACGCTCTGTGGAAAACTGCACAGATATTTCATTCTGTATTAATTATTATAGTTTAGAGCAAGTTGAATGAAGCAGCGGCTCCTTTGCAAAGTGACACAGAATGACTCCAGTGCTACAGCGGCACATCTGGGCTTGTCTGACCTGAGTAACAAAACCTAATGGAAAAAGTATGTGATTTGGACATGGCTTTATAAGCCTTTGTTTGGGTCTCAGCTCAACAAACTACGAGCTGTATGATTTTTGGAAATAATGTAACCCTTCTGTATGGGTTGAATAGTGCCCCCTCAAAATTCAGGTCCACCCAGAACCTCAGAATGTGAACTTACTTGGAAAAAGGGTCTTTGCAGATGTTAGTAAATCAAGATAATGTCACGCTAGCTTCGAGTGGGACCTGGATGCAATGACTGGCATCTTTATAAGAAGAGGAGAGGACACACAGAGGAGAACACAATGTGAGGACAAAGGCAGACATTGCCGTGATGCATCTACAAGCCCGAGAACACTGATTGCTGGCAACCACCAGGAGCTGGAAGAGAGGCACTGAACAGATTCTCCTTCAGAGTCTCCAGAAGGAACTAACTATACCAGCACTTCTGGCTTCCAGCATTGTCAGAGAATAATCTTTGTTGTTTGAAACCACCCAGTTTGTTCTGGCAGCCCTAGGAAACCAATGCACCTCCTAACCTTAATTTCCTTCATTGTAAAATGGGGCTGATGATGCTTACCCTCTGAAAGTTTTGGTGAGAATGAAATGAACCACAATCAACATGAGAAGATACTTGTCGATTGTAAAGTGCTCTACAAATATTTCAATATCAATTTTCTAGGATTGTGAAATGTATCTCACAGTTACTGAGCATCAACTATGTGTCAAGGAAAGGGTTAGGGACCCTTTGCCTGTTATCTCACAGAATTAGCACTATTTAGTTATCTAATCTCATGTCATTGTGCCTTCTTGGCATTTGAAACTCAAAGGCAACAGAAGTTTGTAGACATTTACATATTGGGAGAAAAAAATGAGTTCTTTGACCAGAATGGAGTGGTTAATATATTTGTACTCCCTGGCAATGTTTTTCGTTTAGTCAGAATCATTTCTTTCCCAGCCCCACAGATATGCAAATTGTTAAATGCTATGGTTTAATAAGTAAAATATGTACATCAGGTTAAAATAAAACTCTAGATAGGCATTTGCATTCCATGCTCTGCTTTTCAATCACTACTCATTTTTCCTAGTAAAATCCCACCTTCTCGTTCCTGCCTCATAAGGATTAGGTGGGCAGTGGGGAAAGGAACTCCGTGTACCATGTAGTAAGTGTAATCTGGAGTCCCGGGAGAAAATGTATGTGTACAGCTATTTAGTTCAGTTCATTTGCAGACGATTTGGTAAATATTGGCTAATTTGCTCTCATTGCTCTCCTGAGAGAACTACAAGTTGTGTCCTTTTGTGACATAGAAACTGAAATAAAGCAGTTCAGTGATTTATCAAACGAGTAAAAGGGGTAGGTGTTACTGCGGGAGCTGGATGCCTGGAATTTTAGGATTCTACTTGCTGCTGACATGGGAAGATGCCAGGCATCCCCATACCGCCCCTGACCATGTTTTATATGTTCAAAGAATTTTCCTAGGCTCACATTTCACCATTTATTGGAAAATCTTTTGCTCTTTCTTGAGTCTCCTAGTTTCTATTCCATTGCCTTATATCTAGAGATACAATGGTAAATATAATGGACTCTGCCTACTGCCTTCAATGTACTGTGCTAGTAGGGCATCTAGGCAATTACTGCACAGTGAAAGCCTGCATAAAATTTGTCAGAGATCAAGATTAGCAAGACAAAGCTACTTACTTTCTGCAAGATACGGCAGAAAGGAGTAGACTGAAACATTCCGGTGCTAGACTTGTCAACTGGCATGATACAAGGATTTGGGAAAATTATCCAGCTTTGGGTGCAAAGAGGGGCTCAATCTGGCAAACAAATAATGTTAGTAAGTTTTTAGTTATAGTTAAACAGTTTCCATGGGAAGCCAGGAATGATATGTTGGATGAAGTAACATTATATCTCACCAGTTGGGCTAAATGTAGTGATGGGTGCTCTGGGGTGGGTCTGTCTTAAACACGTGGACGGTTGCCATCAGAGTAATTGGACTTAGGCACTGGCCTGAGTTTTAGGAACAAGACTTTTCTCTGTGAAAGGGGAACTGAAAAGCAAATTAGGGTCAGCAAATGGACAGGGGACATTTGAGTATGAGGCAGTTTAGCAGAAAGAGATCCTTGTTACGAGAACAAAGGCAAAAAGAATAGCCATGGTTTGGGAACTGGGAAGTGAGATAAGGAATAGGCTGCTGGCAAGAAGAACTTGATATTTATGAACTCAAGAATGTAGACTGGAACCAGTTGACTAAATTGAGCCATAAGACAAAATTTCGGGGGAAAACAAGAATTGGAAATGAGCTTGCAGTTGTGAAACGTAGCCCTAGCCTCAGCCGTGGGGTAGATGAAGGATGAAGTTTGCAACCAGGCTGCGATTTATATAGTTTCCGGTTTTAACAAAGTGGATTTTTGTTGTTTTTGGAGACCATGTGTCACAAAGGGCTAAGTACATATGAAGGTTAGCAAGTGCTAGTTTCAGCCTTTGTTAGTTATTATAATAGATGCATGACCTTGACTTATTGGGGAAAAATTCTTCCTATCCTTGATTTCTCTATCTGTAAAATGAAAGTATTGCTCTATATCAGTAGTCTCCAAATGCCATAGGCTGGGTTACTAGTCAGAACCTCCTGGGGAGCTTGTTAAAAATATGTGCTCCAGGATGCTACCTTCTAAAATTGCACTTGAAATAGTCAGCAGTGGATCCCAGGAATCTGTGTCTGTAACAAGTACTCTGTGCAATTCCAAGGAAGGAAACTATGTAAGACTACATAAAATTAGCTTCTGGAGTTTCTTCCACATTCTGTTTTTATTATTTTCCCTTTCCATCATTTGCTTTTGTGCCTCTTTATATTCATGGACTGGGATAATGCTCAAAGATTCAATAAAGAAGTTTATTGGCACATTATTTCCAACTGACACTTGAAATCTTTGAGCACAGTAAATGCAGGAAAGCTAGGTTTTATTGCCTTCTCAGCCCTAATAGTAGCACCATCCATCACAGGTCTAACTGTGGAATCTGCTCTCACCTGACTCCAGAGCCCATTTTTGCAGAGGCAGAGTTTGGCTTTCTTGAGATCTCTGATGTCTCTTTTCTGTTATGAGGCTTTTCTGAACCCTAATTAGTAACATCTAGCTAACATTTCAAATTATTTAGAGAAAAGAGTCTTCATAAAAATACGTAGGATGAAGTTATCGTGGAGATTAGGTCATCTCTACTGCCCTGTAGGACAAAGGGGAGACTTCCTTAGAGTTCATCTTGGATGAAACAAATCAACTTGCTACGTGCAGGGGTTTATTTGGGGGGAAACAACATATTCTAGGGCTCACCTGTTACTTGGTTCTCCATGAATACAATTTCCTACTCAGTAAGTAAATTAATTCTTTTACTATTAGAAGGGATATAATTTGTAGACTCTATAGGTTCTAAACCTTCGTAATCAGTCACAGAAGTCTGTTCTTATCTTAAAATTAAAGTTGAGGGGACTATTAGGAATTTTATACTTTATATGCAGGGAAACCATGTTCCAGGAGGAAATGGCTTGCTCAAGATCACACAGAAAATTAATGGTACGTCAAGTTCAATCTCTAGTTCTTAGCTCTGTATTCAGTGGCCAATAAAAAAAAATCTCTACACCTACCAGAATGGCCAAAATGACAAATAATTATAATACCAAATGCTGGCAAGGAGGTGGAAAAATCTGAATTACGAGTACGCATGTATTACTGGTGGGAATAAAAATTGTGTACCTATTCTGGAAAACACTGGCAATTTCTTATAAAATTAAACATTAAATTGTCATACAATCCCACAACTGTACCCTTGAGTTTTATTCCAGAGAAATGAAAACTATGTTCACTCAAAAACCTACATGATTGTCCATAGCAGTTTTATCTGTAATAGCGAAAAACGAAAAACAGCCCAGCTGTCCATCAACAGGTGAATTGTTTAACAATCTAGTATATCCATACCAGGGAATAGTAAGTAATGAGCAATAGAGCAATAAAAAGGAACAAATAATTGATGCATGCAATAATCTAGATGAATCTCCCAGGAATTATGCTGGGTGAAAAAAAGCCAGGCCCAAAAGGTTACATACTGAGTGATTCTATTTATATAACATTTTTAAAAAAATGACAACATTTTAGGAACAAAGAACAGATTAGTGATTTCCAGGGTTTAGGGCAGATGGGGAGATGGATGTGTTTATAAAATAGCAGCATGAGAGATTCCTGTAGTGATAAAACTATTGAGTATCTTGATTGTGGTGGTGGACATATGAACCTCTGTGTGTGATAAAATTGTAGAGAACTAAACACACACACACACACACACACACACACACACACACAAGTACAAGTCAGTCTTGGGAGATCAGTGGATTATATAAATGTCAAAATTCTGGTTGTGACATTATAATAGTTTTGAAAACATATGACCATTGGGGAAATTGGGCAAAGTGTATATGGGCCCTCTCTGTTTTATTTTTTTACAATTACATGTGAATTTACAATCATCTCACACAAATTTCAATTAAATAAAAGATACTTCTACTAATAAACAAGTTAAAAAAAATCTGTTAGTATTTTTCTTTTGTCAAAATGAACAAAGGATGTTCTTATGCTGCTCCAGTGTTGGTGAGGGTAGAGTTAAATAGACAGTTTTCTATACTGTACTTCTGGGAGCACAAATTGCCATGCTGTTGAAAATAATTTTACATATTAAAATCTTTTGGCCATATGATTGTATGCATATGAAATTGTCCTAGGAAAATATTCAGAGATATGAGTTAAATTTATGTATCAAGATTTTCACTATAGCATAGTAAAATTTATATGTAACAAAACATATTATGATAGCAGTGAAACTAAAAATAATCCACATAAAAGATAGTCTTTTTACATACTTCATCAAAATTGCATTTCCCCAAAATACTTATTTGGAAAAAGCACTCATCACATAATGTTAAGTACAAAATGTAAGACAATGTTATTTTTTATTTCACAAACCCCATATCTACCTACATACCTGACTCCTGTACTTACCAGCTGTGTGATCTTGAGTAAATTGCTAATCTCTCTGTGGACCTCTTATCTGTACAGTGGGGATATAATAGTACTAAATCATCCTTTAAAAAATAATTTAAACTCTTCTAAGACTACCTTAGCACATAAATTTTACTTGATATTAAATAGTAGTTTTATCTGGGTAATAGTAATACTACCCATCTTTACACTGTTCTGTATTTTAAAACTACTCCACAATGATCATGTAATACTTTGTATTTAAAAATGATACACACACACATACTGTTTAACTTGAACTTACTCTGATCACAACTAATTTCTATTGATGCTTAATTCACATCCAAAATGCCTATAGCTAATCCATTTCTGAGAGAGAAGGATTTTGCAAACTTCTATCCAACTGAAACTTTCCTTTGAGATTCTCTTGGAAAGTTAGAGAGCCTTTGAAATGATTATTTTTATTTTAACTATGACCAATTTTAGGGATTATAGTTAAGGAATATGATTTGATCTTGAACAGGAGTAAAGTGTTGAGAGATATTTACTGTTTATTTTGGCAAATTATTTAATTTCTTGGGAAATTAATCACTGATACAACCATGAAATAAATAACATATGCTGGTTATTTGGAAAAGATGGATATGGTATATTGGTGATTAGAATTGAAAAGCCCAACCATTTACTGGGTCATGTTCTGACATTTACTGGGTAATTTACTTGTTCTTGGTGAACTTGCCTTAAAAATGGCAGCCATTATAGCATTATTAGAAAATTTGGAAAACCTGACACATTGAGCCATATCAGAGAGAAGAGTGATCTTGGGACACAAGACACTACAAAATGCACGTAAGATGGGGCTATTTCATCTGTCTAATCTTATCCAATTTATACAATCTTATCCATCAAGCTGTCCATCAATTTATCAATCTCTCTTTAACTTTTTCTCTGAACTTAAGATCCTGTGAAAAAATGCAATTCATGACATTACATTTCTAAAGTTTAGAAGCATATAATATTAATAATTGTTTTGTCCATTATTTACTCTCATCTTTGTTCATTCTCCCTTTCTATTTTAACATGCTTATTAAATGCCATATAATTACTTTCTAATGGAAGGGATTTTTAAAAGTTTAAAGAGAAGAGTTTAGCTTCATAAGTATTGAAATCAGTTTCTTGTTTCTATTCATATTGGAATAAAATATAAATATAACACAAACATATAAATAAATGAAGCCCTTCCTCCTCCCCTCTTCTTCCTCTTCCTTATGCCTTGCTCCTCCCCCTCTTCCTCTGTCTTTTTCTTATTCCTATTTAGCTTTTTGTAGTGCTAGTGACAGTTGGGAGGATTTTCAACAAATATTCACCGAAGTATGGCTACGTGGGGGGATGGCCCATGTGCATTTATATTTATATATTCACTTAAATTAAGTGTTTTCCAGGGTCATATAAATGGAAACAGGACTAAATTGCCTTTCTACACATATCACCCTCATTTCAGTAGAGCTTTTATTAGTTCCTCATTTAAAACTGTTTTTTTATTGAAAATAGGGAGTGTTCCATACTTTCCAAGGGGATGTGTGCCTTATATATATATTTCTACAAAGATCAACAGTGCTTTTCACTAATTTTTGCTATCAACTTTTATGCAGACGTGGAAAAAAAGGAGCTTAAACCACTGAGCCTCATAACTCCATCCTGATCTGGCTTAAGATACAGAGGGTTTTCATATTTAATTAACCTCTGTCTAGCACTATGATAACCCAGGCTTAAAATTGATTATACACTCTTGAACATGCTTTTGGAGGGTCCATTAAATAATTGCATTTCAAACATGCAGTTTTGGCAACTAGTCACGATTTTTTCTCCCTGTTGTAAGTGACTGTCCAAGAAGGGCTCAGATCTGCTGTGCCATGAGAAACCTCAAGAGCTGATGACAGTGGGGAGGAAGGTGAAGTCATCAGATGTCACTTACCTTCTCTCCTTTTCTTGCAGCATCCAATCCTTGTGCTGATTCTGCATCAAGAGACACACATTTATGTTCTTTACACCTAAGGAGCCAGCATTCTACTCTGGGCAAACATAGGAAAGAACGTAACAGAGATCTGGCTTCCCACATTCATAATGAGTCAGATTCTCTCTACGAAACACCAACACATCTGGATGAAAAACAGAATGCAAAACAAAGTAAACACCAGGCCATTTTTCACAAAACCAAGGGACAAGAACAATTTTTAGGGCATAATGTTTAGAGGAAATTTGAAATAATTAAGTCACCCTTGTGTTATCACCACCAAATCTGTATTAGTAGCACTGACACGCATGTTCCATTGGTAGAAAATTCTTCCATTGGTAGAAATGACTTACCTGTTGTCACATCCCTTAGGCAATAATTCTAAAGAATGGCTCCAGGAGAGGTTGAAAGGAGCTCTGGACTAGGTTATTAGGTTACTGGGTGCTAGTCGGTCCCTTTGCTTCCCTTTACACTGTTCCATAGCCTTCCTGTGTCTAGGTGACTGCGTTTTGCTCAGTGCCCTTGGGCTGAAGGAGGGTGTGTGGTGTGAAATGATTACATCTACATGCCAGTTGGCACAAGGAAGCCATGCTGTGCGTATTTATTTGTGCACATGCCACTTGACAACACTAAGGTTTAGAATTTGGCTTGCATTTGTCAAGGAATTGGAAAGGAGGCCTTTTTCTCAGTGGGCTACTCACCAACCACTGTAAAGATGTGAGTTTTCAATCCTAGTCAGCTACAATTTTCTTCGTTTGAGTTGGGCAATATTATTTGACTTCTCTGTATGGAATACATATTTGGGATGGAAGACATTTCCCTATTGCCCCAAAGAGAATAGTGGAAACCGCATGTTTCTACCATTGGCAGTGCAGTACAGTGCCAAGCATATTGTCATACTTGGCAGAATTTTTGAGGTCCCTTCTGGTTCTGAGAGCTATGATTCTTAGGGCGGCAGGCAAGAGGTCCTCTCTCTCTCTCTCTCTCTCTCTCTCTCTCTCTCTCTCTCTCTCTCTCTTTCTCTCTCATTTCTTTATTTATATTTGGTTTTGCCTATGATCATCTTTACTTATTTAACTTAACCTTGCTACTTCCTTAAATTAGAGATGCCATTCTCCCACCAGTAAGAATATTTACTTAGTGTCATGCTCCATGAATTATCTACATTATCTCTAATCTTTAAAATGGCCCCCCAGGGTGGGGGCTATTGACCCCAAAACCCAGTGGGGAAATAGACTTCCTGTTATATTCTCTAAGACCACAGTAGCAGAACTTGAGTTCCAACCCTGGTTTTGTCAGGTTCCAAAGCCCATACTTATCATATGCAATATTAGATAGCTAAACTGAACAGAAACTTAGTTTTTAGAAAGGTAGCAATTTCTGATAGTATTTCTTACTATCCATTGTGGAAAACTTTAATGATTTTGAGGAAAGAAATTTCCTGATGAAAATTAATTTTGGCTAAATGCAGGCAGGAAATGTGAGGGAAAAGTGAACATATCATTTTGAGAGTGGGTAAAAACAAAAGCAATGGTTGGATTTAAAGTCGGCAATGGATTGCCTAAAGAGAATGTGAGGTTTATGAGAGGGGATGTTTGAAATGGGGATGCTAGTTTTACCGACGAGAAAGACAGATTAATCTGTTGGAGTCAGATGGTGCTGGGAGTCCCTCCGCAGCTTGACAGATGAGGGCTGAGAAGGTGACGCTCCTGGAGATCGTATTGGTATGTGTGGAACCAGAACTTGAGCTTCCTTATCTGGAGCCCAGTTGTCTTTTGTGCGCTGTTGTCATGTGCCTTGATCACCCACAAAATGTAGTGAAGTAGACATCCCGGTTTTCTAGTTTGTCTCAAAGGTGAATCCAGGGTCCACCACATTGATATGGAGTTCAGAGCTGGGTCTGTGGCAATTTAGACATTTTGAGCCTAACGATATATCTGGGAAAAATTCTGCGGCCCAATGGACCCTGTTATAATAAAATATAATGATGACACTCATAGACTAAAGTTCCCAGTGAATGATACACCAGGGAGGACAGCCCATTAGGTTTTGAGTGACAAAGTGTCCTCTCCTCTCAGCAGCTTGCCAGGCAAGGAGCTTGGGTAGCAAGTTGGAAGCATGCTAGCTTCGACACGTTGGCGTTTTTCCTACCATATAGTTTTTGTGCAGAGCACACAGTAAACAAATTATTCTCAGCAGGGAAGGTTGCAGATTACTTCTTGTGTGTTATATCCATTGGGGTGGATGAAATATGGGTCCTGGGAGCCTTTTTGGCAAACTCTCCAATTATCGTGGGAAGTGCTTATAAGGAAGAAAAATGTGGGCTCTTTTTTAATCTATTGAAACCTCAAAATGTTTTTCGGCTTTGAGTGTGTGTGTGTGTGTGTGTGTGTGTGTGTGTGTGTGTGAATATAGATTTAATCTTTTTGAACTGAATCATGACTTTTTTTTTCTAAATTCAAAGCCAGAAGAGATTTTCATGTCTCCTTCAACTGGGGGTATGGGGATGGGATGGGCAAAAAGGAAGTGGTAATAACAGGAAGCTGATGCCAAAGAGAGTTCATGTGTGAATGTGGGGAGTCAGAAAAGGGGCTCCATTCAGCTCTTCTCACCCGTCGACCATAAATGACCATGGAATTTCCAGGCCTGAAACAACCAATTGTTTCTTCATTAGATTGTTTTTGTCCTTTCACCCCATTTTAACTGCTTCCCTCAAGATTTGCTAAGAAGCTTTTGCCTCCTGGGATTGGGGACTGGTTTTCCTGGGTTGCTGTCTTCCAGGACTGTGTGCCTGCTGAAAAGTCACCCAGTGGAGACAGTTTTCTGACTAAGGATAAGACAAAAGAAAGTGTAGTATTTCAGAGATATTCCCAATTTATGCTTCAAAATGATGAATTAATGGTCAAATAAGTTTGGAATAGAGCAATTTATCTCACATTTCTCTCATTATAGTAAACTTAAGCAAGCAAAGTTATAGACTTGCCGTAAGAAAGTGTCAGAATTGGGCTTAGTGCTTGGATTTTAAAATCTCATGCCTGGGTGGGAGGGGGCAGTCATAATCCTCAAATTATACGATGCCCAATGTTACCAGTGAACTCTCTGAGGTCAATAAAGGCCATGACCTTGACAGCAAGTCCTCAAAGATGTCAGCAGGAAGTGCTCATAAGAAACAGGGCAGGAGAGACTGGCGGGGATGCCAGGTAAGGCCCAAATGTACTTCTGTGGTCTCAGCCTGCCCCTCCCTGGCATACACGTCGGTCAAGTGCACCTTTCCCAGTTCGTACCTTTGTGCTTTCACTCTTCTCTGCTTTTATACATGCTCTGTCCTTGGCCTGGAAAGGCCTTCTCCTTTTTTTTGAGGCCAGGCTCAAATGTCACCCATTCTGGAAAATCTCCTTTAGGTCCCCTCCCTGGGGGGGAAGAAGGAGGGTTAAATTTTCCTTCATCTGTGATTCACAATTATATTTGTAGCTCTATTTGAAGTAGTTAGCATCCTATATTACTTTTCAGTTGGATATCTGTCCGTGACCTTTAACAGACTGTAAACCAGGTCTTACCCGTGCATCCCCAGCCCCTGCCAAGTGCTGCACACCTGGCAGGGAGACTCAGTAACGTTTATTCATTTAAGTCAATTTTGTTCTCAGCCAAGGAGCAGATAATTCTACCGCGCGCGCGCGTGCGTGCGTGGGTGTGTGTGTGTGTGTGTGTGTGTGTGTGTGTGTGTGTGTGTGAAGCTTTGATCTATGAAGGCAGAACCGCATTTTTAATTGAACAGGTTTATTACTTTTCTTTTTTTCCCTCTGTGATTCTGATCTGAAAGGCTTAGCAGCTTTGAATGAGATTGAAGCTAAGATTTTGAAGCCTTCAATTTTGGGGCCAGAGGGTTAGGGAGAATATTTTTGGCTCTACTTCTGGAGAAGAAAAAAATTCAAATTTATTATTAACATGCTGCCTTTCTTATACATTCCCTAACTCTTCTCATCTTACTGTATATCATACTCTTTAAGTTTCTCCCTTCCCTTCTTTCCTTCCTTCCTTCCTCCCTTCCTTCCTTCCTTCCTTCCTTCCTTCCTTCCTTCCTTCCTTCCTTCCTTCCTTCCTTCCTTCCTTCCTTCCCTGGATTCATCAGTTGCCAACAATATATCAGATACACAAACAAGTCTGAAGTTTTAGATTTAACTGGACCATTCCATATTCACTTATATTGAACTAACATATACTTTCTACAAATTTCTCTACTTTCTAAGTGTTGTCTTCTGGAGTCATGGAAAATGTGCCATGGAAAACCCCTCTTCCATATGACTGTCTTTTAGGTATTCAAAGATCATTTTTATACCCCCATTCCAAAACCTTTTCATTTTTAGACTAAAAATTGCCATTTCTTTCACCTTTTTTCTTATTTTTGATTTGTGGTTATTTCCCCAGAATTTAGCTTAACAGAGGATATTCTCATAATAAGCGAGGGTGCATATAATGCAGCTGAAGACTTCTACCAGTAGCCAAGCTGGAAAATGATTCTATTCCTTTACTGCCTTTCATGTATCAAGCAGAAGAGCTATGGATAGTCTCTTGTTGAAATATCATTGCCTATATCACCCTTTTTTCCCAGTTTATTTTTATTCTAGATTTTAGTTTCTCAGAGCTCATTCTAGGAATTCTTCAAGCAATAAAATTCTGGAAATCTAGGCTTCAAAGTCTCTGTGTATCCAGGTCTATTCACATTATTGAATATTCAAAACAATAAACGTAGGGATCATAATAAATCTGACATGGGAATTGTTGTGATGGCTGAAGCCATTATAAATTGATGAAGTGCGCAGCTAAGTAAACACTAAACTATCTTAGAATCATGGGCAAGAATTACTTATGATATTCTTTTGCTTCTCAGATTGTAGATCATAATGCTTTAGAAATAACAAAAGCAAATTAAAATAAACCAAATAAACCATCAGTGCTTTTGAAACTTCTCTGAGGTAGAGAAAATGTGACACACATTCTTTTTTGTTTTGCCAATAATTTAACAATCAAATGTCATCTAAGTTTACCCTTTTGGTAAAATTTGCTCCGTTGGTAGACATTACATATGGACAACTGCACAATATAGTAGTTGTCAATAGAGTACACTTAAGGATGTATGTGTTATATTTTAAGATATAAAGTTTTTTATAAATATAAAATTAATAACTACCTGTTATAGAACGTTTGAAATTATAATTTATTATATTCACAAAGAAATTCGATTAATCTACAATCCCACTATTAGATAAACACTTAATATTTTGGTGTACTATTTTCTAATCTTTAACCAATAGTATGAACATATACATAGGTATGATTATTGATTATAAACAATTTTTTATTCTGCTTTTATCACCTGTCATGCATTACCATGTAATTAAATATTCTTTGGTTTTAATTATTGCTTAATATTCCAGGACATGAATAATTTATTTTATCATTCCCTATTTTTGGACATTTAGATTTTTTTTCACTTTTTCTATCTCTGGGCTGAATTTACTTGTATGTAAATTGTTACCACTTCAGTGATTATTTCCTTACAATGGATTCTGTGAATTGGGATTGAAGACTTAAAAATTATGGACATATCATACGTATTTTTTACATGTACATGGTATTTAGTTTGTTAGTTAATGAAAATGACATTTAATACATGCCATTTGGGTGGAGTGGGTAGTATGTATGTGTCAGATTGGATGGAGATAGAGAATTAGAATTACACATTTTCAAGGAAAGAAAAAGATTTGTTAGTAAATGATTCAAGACCTTACCAGTTAACTAACCTGAAACACTCTAAAAATGTGATTTTTGTAATGGAAAATCTTAGTTCTATAACTATAAAAAAGTGAGAATTTCCAACCTTTCAGTTTCCTAATAGGAAACACACACACATACTTAAGTGTATAATTAGTTGTTTATTTTTGCACAAGACTCTATAGATACATTGAATAATCTCTTTTAAATTCCGTAAAGAAGGCTTATAATATTTTCATCATGTCATAAAAGCAAAGACACAGAAAAGCTAGACTCCAAACTCCATGTGGGCAGAGATGGCAGCTGTCTGAGCGAGTCTGTCTCTCAGCCTTCAGTAGAGCTCTTGACACATGGAGGGTGCAGAGTTGATATTTGAACATTATAGATAATTTTCTTCTTATGACGATTTGAGTGCAAAATAGATCTGATCAAGATAATTTTATTTTCATAAAAAATTCTTAGGTGGAGAGTGATATAATAGAAGAAAAAATTCTCTGTAAACAAATAAACAAAACAAACAAACAAAAAAACAAGACCAATCTGAAGCTGAGGTCTCTCAAAAGCCGGAAGTGTCCTCTGTCTAGAGTGTGGGGTGGATGCAATCCAGGAACATCTGGAATTCACAGACCTTTATCTCTCTCACTTTTCAAATGCAAGTTACCTAAAACGCCTCTTGGCAGAAGTCTCTTACTTCTTCCCTTGCATTATTACAGCATAGAAATATTCAACAACACTTTTAAAAGTATATCCTTTGAAAATTTAATCTAGTAATACTGAGAAAAAATGATATTTAATTTAAAAATATCTAAACTCTATAGCAACATGAGGAAAACATCAATGTATTTGAGGTAATGAGCAATACATAGTAAGAGATAGTACAGAAAAAGAAAGATGAATTAATTTAAACTAAACAGTATCTTTACCGAACTGGCTCAAATTCTTTCCTAACCACCACTGAACGTTTCTAGAGGTTAAAAAAATGCTTGAGGACTATTAGCTTCTTTCTTCTTGTCACCAGTTAAAAGCATTCTGAATACTGAGACCCTCACTCTATTATCTTCACTTCAGTCTAGATGTGTAAATAAAATGGTCAGTAAACAAAGCATCTCCACAGTAGGTATATTGAAAAAGGAGGGTTTATAGGAAATAATTTTAGCTTTAACCACAGTGAACAATGACTCTTAAGAAAAAAAAAAAAATCCTTAAAATGCTATTAGAGAAAGAAAATAAAAAAGACATGGGGGAATGACAATTTAGAAATAAAATGGTCTGTAGGATGGATACATGGAGTACCACAACAAACACTCTTTCTCATCCCCCATACTCCTCGGAGGATGCCTATCTGTGTGGGAGAATGAATGATCCTGCTTTGGGGAGGAGCGATGGGGAAGGAGAGGAATGGGATGCCAGGGAGCTGCATGCCACTGTGACTTGGATCCAATAAGTAACCCATCCATCATTCCAGGGTTGATCATTCTTGCAACTGATAAATGAATTAATTTACATTCCTTCATTTAATGGCCTTATTACAATTGTAAATTTATACGTGATGTTTTGGGGATCTTATGCATAATTACTGAGAAAAAGTTTGCATTTTGAAGACTGTACACAGTGTTGGATTTTACTCATCAGGATTCCGTTTTGGATGTTCCCTATAACATGACTGGCAATGGGACTGTGTCTCTGAGGTTTGTTTATCCAGGGCACTTGGGATTATTCATCTTCCACTTCCCTTAATTGGAAGGGTAATTGGGGAAATGCTTCATAACTAATATTTTTGAACATGCCATAATTCTTGGCAAATATGTGTAAATCTCTGGAAAACTATGTTAAAGATCTACAGGTCGCAAAGCATTTGTTCCACAGAGGTCATTTATTAGACTGTTTATTCATCACATGTATGTGGAACCCAAACACGATCGTCCGATCAGGTCCAGAGAAAAGTGGGTCCCCTATTGTTTTGCTTTTAGTTTTCAGTGTCATGGTTTGTGCAGCAAACACTTTCTCATCACACTTTTCTAGAAAAGTAAACCAGAGGATGGTATCTGTGTGCACCTGTGAGGAGGCTGTCTACATTATTTCCTCTGCCATAAAAGCCATTAATATAAAGATGCTCATAAACAAAATGAGAAAGAGCTCGGGGGCAATCAATGAGGCACAAATTGTACAGTAAAGTCACTAATCTCTTTTCTGAGAAATTTTTCAGCAAGGAAATTGTGCAAAGTAAGTCTTCAAGGAATAATTGATTTCGGCAAGCTTTCTAATGGTCAGCAAAAACATTTTTGCTTTGAAGTAAAAAAAAAAAAAAAAAAAAAAGAATCCAGAACAAAAAGATCAGCAAAAGAGCAGTAAATAGGACTAATACATCTTCCTAGTAAGAAAACTGAGCAAGGAGAGGTCACCATCTTGTGTTTTCAATATTATTTGTCTATCTCACAGTTTGTGGTTCCAAAGTATTTTATTAGCATTAATTAATTTTCTTTCTTTAAAATCTGGGAACATTCAACTCAGAATAGTTATGCCAATTTCAATATAAAAGTAACATGTGGTCATCAAGTAGCATGTCTCTTGGAGGAGGAGTGTAAAGAAAATTAATTTCTCTTTATTTGCTTTTTATTTAAAGCATCACAAATGATTAGTTGTAAGTCATCTTATTGTTTCTGTTTTGAGTATATGTTCACCTTATAAGATTTAAGAAATACATAATGTGTAAAAGAAGAAAATAAATAGCATTCATAATCTTACTTGATAAATACAACTTTTATATCTTGTTTTGTATCATATTATAAACAGCTTTGTATCCTCCAATCATTTTTTTTTCCTTATCATATGGTGAAATTTTTTCATGATATTTCTAATTCTGCAAAGGATTCCATCGTATAGATCTGTCATCACACATTTTTAGTTACTTTTCTTTATTACTCAGCTGTTGGTTTTGTTATGTTTAATGAAGAAGCACACTGTTGGTTGAATGCGAAGTCAGACAAGCCAAACACACTGATGAAATTCAGATAATGTCTGTCACGAAGTTGGAGAGTTGCTCTGACTAGAGGTGAGTACTCTCCACACTCCCCTAGCACTTATATCTTTGCTCCCTCACATCCTAACTTAGCAGAATAAAGCAAAACTTGTTTTATCACTCCTTCAAATGATTCAAAAGGCAGACAGAGGAAACCATATGCGAACTCCATAAATTAACAAATGCAAAAGTGGGGTCCAAAAATGTGAGGTAAACACGACGAAGACAGGTAGGTAGGGGTACCCTAAGGGAAGGGCCATAGAAGGCAGACCAGAGCACATTTCATCTGGTCATTTTAAGCATATTTGTAATAATGCAGCTATTAGTCTACTTCTCTGGCTGGCTTGTTTTCGTAGCAAAGAACTGGCTCTGGTTGCAACTCTCCCAGCTGAGATAAATTGGCATATATGGACCTGTGCGGTGGCATAAGGCCCAAACATAATTATCATCCCAGAGACCTTGCATGGCTGCTTCATAAGCCTAAAAAAGGCCCTTCCTAGAATCTCTACCTCATCTCCCTTAACTGACTCCAGTGCAGAGAGAATCCCTGGGACATTCAATCTCTAAGGGGGATGGGGGATAAATAATTTCCACATTTACTCAAACATAGGGCTATTTTTTCCCTCTAAACCCAAGTATTAACTTTTCACGAATGACTACTGTTTTTTGGAAGCAAGTCTGAGAGTCTGAGGAATGTTGCTCTGACTAGAAGTGAGTATTCTCCTTACTCCTCTAGCACTTACATTTGTTGCTCCCTTGGTAACTGGCCCTTTTATATAATAGCTGAGGTAAAATCTGGGATGAACATTAATCACCTGGGAAGTATTTAACCCTCCCTCCCCCCTTTGCTGTTCAGATTTTCTGGAACCAGGCCCCAGGCATTGGTTTGTTTTGAAGTTTCCTGGATGGTTCTCCTGTGCCGCAGTGTTGAGAACCACTGTCAGATGAAACAAATTTTTGCTGTGTATTTGGGGATATGTGTTTACGTAGCTTCAGATCCCCTTAAAGCCAATTCAGGGACCCCATGGATAGCAAGTTCTCAATAGGTATTTTGTTGAATAAAGGAATACAACCCTAAAACATGATAATGTAAAAAGCATTGAAGTGATAGCTAATATCAAAGATAGGGAAACAATCCCTGGTAGTGGCCTCCTTTTCTTACTCTTGGATATGTAGGTTTTAAAAGTTAGAAATAATTATGGTTAGTAGCCATAAATGCCCCCTAAAGATACTAGGATCTTTCAGAGGCCTTTACAGTTATTTTTAAAGATTTTTTATTAAAATATAGCTAACATACAGTATTATATTAGTTTTGGGTGTACACCATGTTATTCAACATTTATATACCTAAAGAAGTGGTCACCATAAGTCCAGCAACCATCTGACACTGTACCACACTATCACAATATTATTGACTATAGTCCCCAGGTTGTACATTACATCCCCACGAGTTATTTGTTTTATACCTGGAAATTTGGACCTCTTATTCCCCTTCACCTTTTCCCTCAATTTAAAATTCTTCAATTACAGTTGACATTCAGTATTATTTTATATTAATTTCAGGTGTACAGCGTAGTGGTTAAACATTTGTATGGTTTAAGAAATGATCCCCCTGTCTAGTCTAGTACCCACCTGGCACTGTATACATAGTTATTACCATATTATTGACTGTATTCCCTGTGCTTTACTTTACATCCTCATGACTATTTTATAACTACCAGTTTATACTTCTTAATCCTTTCACCCTTTTCACCCTGCCCCCAACCCCCTCCCATCTATCACCCCGACAAATCTAGTACCCATTGAACACCATACATACCATGTTTCCCCAAAAATAAGACCTAACTGGAAAATAAGCCCTAGCATGATTTTTCAGGATGACATCCCCTGAACATAAGCCCTAATTCGTCTTTTGCAGAAAAAAATTAATATGAGACCTGGTCTTATTTTCAGGGAAACAGTACTTACTACAATATTACTGACTATATTCTTTATGTTATACCCTACATCCCCATGATTACTGTATAACAACCAATTTGTACTTCTTAATCCCTTCCCCTTTTTCATTCCACCTATCCCTTCGACCCCTCCCATCTCTCTGCCTGTGCTAACCCCAGAGACTCATGGGAGAGGCCACACTGTGAACTGAGGATGGCTGCCACCAATATCAAACCTGGGGTATCTCTGCAAAAAGGCACAATATTTCAAGGCCTGCTGCCACCTGCTGGCTCCCTTAAGGTTCAGCTCCTGATAAAGTCTCATGCAGTACATGAGTTAGGTGAGGCAGGGTCTTAGGGAGTCACTGGAGTGGGAAGAATTGTGGTCAATTGATTAATGTAGACTCTGGTTTGATGCCAGTGCTGAGCCTGGATCTACTCAGTAAAAGTCTCAGAGCACACTGAGGCCCGTTGCCACCCACCTGGGTTCTGTGACTCTAATAGTGCAATGCAGGCGGGGCTGGCTGCACTCGGAGAAAGTGCCACTGATGTTGGGTGAGTTGAGTGGGTTCCATCTCAGCGAGTCAGGAGGGTGGAACTGCAGAGCTCACCAGCCAATCAGATTCAGATTTGGCCTGTGGGGGAGGGCTCAACACAGAAAAGATGGAGCCCACCTGCTGGCCTCACAGGACAGGACTCCACACAAGGAAAATTGAGACTTTCCTCCAGCCCGACTCTGAGGCTACACACCTCAGCCTGCCCCCTGCATGCTTCCAACTCTGCTGGAACCCAAGGTGAGTACCTGCAAGAGAGTCTCTGCGTGGGCCTTTTAAGAGGATGTCTGTGTTTCCCTCAGCCGTCCTTCCCACCCCGACGGTCAGAATCCCCACTGTTTTTCACAGCTAAATGTTGTAAGGGCTCCTCTTCCCAGCTCCAGTACTTCAGGCTGGGGAGGCCAGTGTGGGGCTGGGGTCTCTCACTCCTCCAGGGGGAACTTCCTTGACCAAGATATCCCTTCTGATTCTTAATCATCACACGGAGGTTTGGGGTTAGCCAGTTCTATGTCTGATCCTTCTATCCATCTCACTGTGGCGTCTTCTTTATATCCTTAGTTATAAAACTTATTTTCAGCCAGACTTCAGATGGGTCTCCAGGTTGATTGTTTTGTAATTTAGTTGTAATTTTAATGTGTTCACAGAAGGCACAGTATTTATCTACTCCGCCATTTTGGATTTCTCTTGAGACCTATAGAGTTTTAAATTTTTTCCACAAGCAAAGCAGAAAGCAGAATTCTAAAACTTTTAGGTACAACATTACCTGGGAACCAACCTTCCTTCCTTCCTTCCTTCCTTCCTTCCTTCCTTCCTTCCTTCCTTCCTTCCTTCCTTCCTTCCATCTTTCCTCACTCCCTTCCTTCCTTCCTTTTTTCCTTAACTGATCCTGTTTTTTTCTTTATCAGTTTCAGATGTACAAAACAATGCAATAGCTAGACAGCTTACCCCTGACAAAGTGATAACCCCCCTCCCCCAATCTGGTGCCCCTTTGACATTGTAAATATGTATTACAATTCCATTGACTCTATTCCCTATGCTATACTCCATATCCTGTGACTATATATACACATTAAACTACAGTTGACACACAATATTATTCAGCTTTAGCTTCAAATGTAATGTGCAGTGGTTAAGCATCTACTCCATCCATACAGTAGTCTCCCTAATAAGACATGTGCCCATCTGACACCTAACAAAATCTTTACAACATTATTGATTCTATTCCCCAAACTGTCTTTCATATCCCTGTGGCAATATTGTAGGTACCAAATTATGCTGTCTGATCTCTTCCCCTTCTCCCTCATCCCCACCCCCCTCTATTCTAGCAACCATCAGTTTTTCCTCTATATCTCTGAGACTATTTCTGTTTACTTTGCTTATTTATTCAGTTCTTTAAATTCCATATATAGGTGAGATCATACAGTATTTGTCTTTCTCCAGCTGACTTATTTCACATAGCATAATGTTCTCTAGGTCCATCCATATCATTGCAAATGGTAAGATTTCATCCTTCTTTATAGCCAAGTAATACTCCATTTTATAAATGTACCAGAGTCTCTTAATCCAGTCATCTACCGATGGGCATTTTGGTTGTTTCCAAGTTTTGGCTATCGTAAATAGCACTGCAATAAACATAGGGGTGCACATATTTTTTTGAATTAGTGTCTTGGATTTCTCTGGATAGATACCTAAGAGTGGAATTGCTGGGTCATAAGGCAGTTCCATTTCCAGCTTTTTGAGATACCTCCATAATGATTTCCACACTGGCTGCACCAATCTGCAATCCCACCAACAGTGCACCAGGGTTCCCTTCTCTCCACAATCTCGCCAGCACTTGTTGTTTGTTGATTTATTGATGATAGCCATTCTGACCAGAGTGAGGTGGTATGTCTTTGTGGTTTTTATTTGCATTTCTCTAATGATTAGTGAGGTTGAGCAGTTTTTCATATGTCTGTTGCCCATCTGTATGTCCTCTTTAGAGAAATGTCTCTTCATGTCCTCTGCCAATTGTTTAATTTGGTTGCTTGTTTTTTTGGTGTTGAGCTGAGTGAGTGTTTTATAAATTTTGGCTATTAACCCCTTATCAGATGTATCATTGACAAATGTCTTCTCCCATTTAGTAGGCTGCCTTTTGTTTTGTTGATGGTTTCTGTTGCTGTGAAAAAAAAAAAAAAACAACTTTTAAGTTTGATGTAATCCATAAGTTTATTTTCTCTTTTAACTCATTCTTAAGTGTTTACTATCTAATGGGCATTATTCTAGGCTTTGAGAATATGCTAGTGAACAAAACAGACAAAAGTTCTGGTGGTTATAGAAGTTACATTTTAGTTGGGGAAAATAATATGTACAAGGTGTGAATGAAAAATACAGTGAATGTTTAAATAAAAAAATTTATTACAGTAAAAGACACATTGCCATTAATCACCCTCAAAATACTTTCCCTCACTTCGGACACACTTATCCTATTGTTCTTGACAATTTCTGAAGCAGTTCTGGAAGTCCTCTTTCGTGAGTCTTTACTTCATCCTCCATCATGACAATGCTCCCTGTCACAAATCACTTCTGGCATATGGTAATTTCTGTCAAATAAAAACATTCTGGTGTGTCCTTATCCACCTTTCACTGGATCTGGCACCGTGTGACTTCTGGCTCTTCCCCAAAGTCAAAATGACCATGAAAGGTAACTATTTTCAATCAATTCAGGACATTGAGGCAGCCACAACAGCTCAACTAAAGACACTCACGAAAGAGGACTTCCAGAACTGCTTCAGAAAGTGGCAAGGACAATGAGACAAGTGTGCTTGAAGTGAGGGTGAGTATTTTGAGGGGAATTTATGGCAATGTATCTTTTACTGTAATAATATTTTTTTATTTAAACATTCACCGTATTTTGTGATCACACCTCCTATATATGATGATAATAAGAGCTGAAGAGAAAAATAAAACTGGAAAGGATATAGGAAGGTGGAGTGAGGTTGCAATTTTTACATGAGTCAGCTGGCCTAGACCTCAGTAAGAAGCTGATAGTTGAGTAAATAGTGGAAGGAGGTGAAGAAATATCTGGGGAATAAATTTTCCAGGCCAAGGGAAGAGCAAGAGCAGAGGCTCTGAGACATGAACGCATGTATGATGATTTCTAGAAATAGCCAGGTAATTAGGAGTAAAGATAAAGCCAAAGGAGAAATGAGGAGGCCAGATCATGCAGGACGTTCCTTCTAGGTATAGTATGGACATTGGATTTAATTCTGAAAGAAATGGAAAGTCATTGAGGGCTTTGAAACAAGGAGTGACATTACCCAACATTTTAATAGGATCACTGTGGTTGCCATGTTGAGCAGACTGAAGGGCATAATGCGGAAGATAAGAGACCAGTTAAAAGCAATTGCAGTAATTCAGATGAGGTGATGGTGGTTTGGACCAGAGTGTTAACAATGGGGGACAAACAGTGGTCAGGTTTTATATGAAGTTCTTCTTTGATCTGTGGGCCAATGTATTGAGACTGGAGAGAACAGATAATTTACTCCCTGGACATATGTTGTAACAATTCGAATCTTCAGATTTTCATGGAGCTCTGTGGGAACTTATAAAGATTCCTTTTTAACAATTGCAAAAAAATGCAAAATAAGGGAAGAAAAATGTGATTCATTTCAACAAGTCCTCAGATTCCTTTTCTTGGATGATTTTCTAGTGGAAAAACTGAAGCAGAGATTTCTGTACTCCCAGAGAGTGGGAATAGATGAACTTGAACATTCCTTCTGAAACTGAGAAACTATGATTCTGTGATCCTTAGTTACTCTGAAAGTTATCTGGCTGTGCAAAGACTGAAAACTTATATGGTAGTGGCACAAATTGTCACAATAAGTTGGAAACAAATAGTAACAATCATGGGTTATATTCAAAATATTTTACAACTGGCTCAGCACAGACACTGACCAAATCAGAACAGACGTCAGATGAAAACGGTAAGTACAGCCATGATCTGACTATCAGTTCTGGTTAGGCTCAGGTATGAATCAAAGTGCAGTGTAGCAGCGTGGTTTGACAATGGTCTGTGTCAGTTTAAGCCAGTTCAATGGAGCAAGTGAGGTGAACACAGACTTTGTGCCTAGGTTTGTGTCTGACGCTTTGAGAGGAATATAAAAGAAGTATAATATGTGGTTGTGACCTTCTGAGTGCTTTGAATCCATTTTAGAAGGCTTCACTTTGCACTCAGAAGAGATTGAGAATCATGTAGCATCTGATGCAATAACGACTATCTTACAGGTTCTTGGCTCCTTAACACCTTAGTAGCTGTGTCCTTGCTGAGGCTTCAGAGTAGTGTAATAAAAGAAGAAACCAAGCAACGTGCAAGATTTTAGGCAATGTTGTTGACCTTGATGCTTGCTGGCATCACGGGAGCAGAAATGTAATGTTTCAAGCCAGCGTTCGTCACACTAACTTAGCACTAAGATACAGTGAGATCCCTTCTCCACAGTCATGATCCCCTCCGGTTGAAGCACTGAAACAACCACCAATCATAAGCCAAAAATATTTGCAGAGTGGGATGAAGCAGTCTTGGCAGTGCAGCCTTTTCACATGTTTCACCCCCAATTCATGATTAGTTTTAGGAAAATCTTTGTTGTACGGGATTTGAGTAAGTATATTTAAGGCCTGGGTGAGATTCATCCATTCAGCCCTTAAAGCAGATATCTGGATCAGGGTTATGACCACTGTCCAGAAACAACACAAAAGACCTATACAACAAACAGAGAATTTACAGAATTTTAATGTATTTGACCTACTTCCATCTTAATCATTAAAACGTGCCTAGGAGCAGAATAGAGTGATACAAGCTTTATCAAAAAGGAGCACAGAGTTTCCAAAGGAAACTAACTACAGATTCTGTCCCTTTAGCTGGATGCCCATTATAGTTCAGCCAGATGCCTTTTTTAGTCTCTTCCTCGTTAAGTCTGCCTTGCTAAGTCGGTCAAGTGCCAGAGTATGTGGAACCGACCATGCCAGAATGGACTATTTCTGCATTAAATCTTTCAGAACTGGTAAATTTAGACAACCTAAGGAGCCATGTTACGCCTGTCCTGCTTATCAGCTTGGCATAAGTTTTAGAGATTGCAAACTGGGACCCGGATATTCCCAGAGGGCTGAATTATTTAATCGTCAGCACTTTTGAAGTTCACGGTACAGTAGAAATAATGGAATTACCTGCGTCTAGATGTAAAAGCATCTTCCCAGAAGGTCAGAAGGCATTCGTAGCCTTTTCTATTTGCTAGGTGATCTGGGTCCTGCCCAGTATGACCTGTTTATCTGACTGGACATGTGAAAAGATTCCATCATAGGAGAGGACGCTCTTCTGTACAAATGTAAATGGCAGGCTGTGCATCTCGCTGATCGCTCCTTGTAAGGGGACAAAGCCCCATATGTGGTGCATTGTCCTCTCTTTCTAAATATTCTTCCACATAGCTATGGAGTCATGTTCTGAATCCAGTCCTGCGTCTACCACCAACTAGATTTGTGACTTGGGCAAGTTACCTTATTCCTTGGTTCCATGGTTTCCTCATCTGTCAAATGGGGATGATAATGGCAGCTCCCAGTAATGTTGCTGTGAGGCTGATGTCAGTGTTTTCGGGAGGCTGGCTGCTTCAGGAAGTGCTCAGTAAGTGCTCAGGGAAGGTGAACTACTCTTATTTGCTGGTGTTAAAATGGAGAGGGCTGACAAGAAAATTTCCACCGACCAAAGAAAAGGTTTATGCCTTTTTTTGTTGTTGTTTTAATTGTCAAAATTATATTGAAGTAGATGGAAAGCTTAAATAAAATTAATGATGCGTGCCCTGGGGTAACAAGGATAATGATTGGCTTATTTTTAAAACAGTGGATTGAAAGTGAAGAAAATCTTTTAATCCGAAAAAGAAGCTCGTATATTTGGGGAGCACGCAACAGCAATCACATCACATTTAGCCTCCCTCACCCTGGTGTTGCCATCTGCATTTTATGAAGAAACTGAAGGTCTAGTGAGTGGCAGGATGAAAACTCAAGTCTGGCATCTCTAAAAGCCCTCTGTTCCACTAACTCCAAGTAATACCCATTTCTCCTTCCTTCCCTTCTTGTTCCAAGCCTCGATTTACTTTCTGTGAGGTTGAGGTACCCTCTCTTGTTGCTCCCTCTCAGCAGAATTGCTCCTCTGATTCTTCCTCTAAGGACCTAAAAGGGTCTCCCTGGACACAGGTGGGTTTCATGGGAATTGCTGTGAGATGTGACAGCTCCATATGGTTCTTTTTCTTTCCCCCAACCTTAGCAAATAACAGGCTTCAGATGTTCAACTGTCAATGGTTAACTAATGATTCACCTTGTGGTCCCAAAATGAAAACATTTCAAACGTTACAGATAAGCAATCAGAAGGTGAAAAGTAAAATTGTTGCCAAATATGTGTGTGTGTGCATGTGTGTGTGTGCACGTGTGTGTTGTCCTTGAAGCTGTGTCTTTGCATTCTTATTACCATTCCAGTAATAAACATTTGTATTCAAGAGGTTTACTCAGCCTGCTACTGCGATTGCTCTAAGATACAGCACACTGTTTGGAAGAGGAAGATTTATGCTTCTAAGTCAGAAAGAAGACTGAAATTTTCTGGGAAGAAGTTCTTGATGAGAAACTCTGTGGCAGCCCGGACCTGGGAGTAACACAGTCCTGGTTCAAATCTTTCCTCTGTTGTTTGTTTGTTTTCTTTCTTTTTAAAAAATATTAAAATGTATTGGGTGACAATGGTTAGTAAAGTTACATAGGTTTCGAGTGTACAATTCTGTAATACATCATCTGTATATCACATCGTGTGCTCATCACCCAGAGTCAGTTCTTCTTCTATCATCATATATTTGACCCCCATCACCCTTTTGTACTATCCCTCCCCCCGCACTAAACTGTTGTTTGTGTCTATGAGTTTTTGTTTCTTTGTTTGTCTTGTTCCTTTGTTGCTTTCAGTTTTATATCCCACATATCAGTGAAATCATATTGTCCTCAACTTTTTCTGTCTGACTTATTTCGCTTAGCATAATAATCTGAAGATCCATCTATGTTGTCGCAAATGGCACTATTTCCTCTTTTCTTATGGCAGAATAGTATTCCACTGTGTATATATACCACACCTTTTAAATCCAATCATCTACTGAAGGATACTTTAGTTGTGCTCTGATGTTCATTGCATCTTTATGACGGCCAAGACATGGAAACAGTCCTCTGGTTTTTAATAACTATGTGACCTTGGACAGTTTCTATAACTTTTTAAGCCTTGTTTCTTCCTGTGTAAAAGGAGAATGACTCTATTTTTGATCCAGGGCTCCCTGTGATGATCAATAGGTAATGAAAGTCAACTACATGGCACATAGATCAGATAGTGCCAAGTGAATGGCAGTTATTATTGATGTGCAGTGATTTAATTAGAAAACCCAGCTATTCATAAGGACCAATGTTTTGCCTGAGTCATACACATAGCAGTATCCTAGATCTTATCCTCAGCAAGTACCTATTAAAATGTTGCTATAGATACTGAGTTGGACACACAGTATGGCAATGATTTGTGCGCCCCTCACTTAGCCTAATTCAACTCCACTTCACACCTCTGAGAATATGTGTAACCTTCAGCACATCCACAGACACAACATGAGCTGAAAATTTGAGGAAAAGAGGTGAGGGATAGGTTTGTATGGTTGGCTCCCTGTCATCATTCAAGTCTTGTACAAATGTCACCTCCTCAGAGGAAACTTCAGTGACTACAATATCTCAAATTCCCCTCTCCTTACCCATCCCCCTGCCAGCTACTCTCTGTCCCCTCGACTCCACTCTATCTGTCTATCTATCTATCTATCTATCTATCTATCTATCTATCTATCTATCTATCTAATTTTAAATAGATTTTATTTTTTAGAGCAGTTTTATGTTCACAGCAAAACTGAGCAGAAAGTACAGAGAGGTTCTCATACTAGCCCTGCCCCCCACACACCCAGCCTCCCCCACCATCAATGTCCCCACTGGAGTGGTACATTTGTTACAGTCGAGGAAGGTGCATTGACACATCATAATCATGCAATGTTCATAGTTTACATTAGGGTTAAGTCTTACGTGTACATTCGGTGGTTTTTGATAAATGTATAAAGACATGTATCCACCATTATAGTATCATACAGAGTCATTTCTCTGCCCTAAAAGTCCTGTGTTCCACCTATTCATTCCTCCCTCCCTCTTAACCCCTGGCTAGCACTGATCTTATTACCATCGCCATAGTTTTGACTTTTCCAGAATGTCATAGACTTGGATGCTTCATTTTAAAAAAGCATTCATTTTTATTTATTTATTTATTTATTTATTTATTTATTTATATGTTTAATTATTTATTCTTTATTCTTTTTTTCTCCCACTAGAATGTCAGTTACATGGAGGCAGGGTCATTTTCTGACTTCTTAAATGAGGGCTCCTCAGTGCTAGACTCTGCCTGGCTCATGAGAGCCCTGAATAAATATGTATTAGTTTAGTAAGTGAGTAAATCTTTCCCGCCCAATTACTCTCATCCACCTATTAAAGTTAGAAACTAGTAATTGGAGACACTTAACACGAATGGCAGTAATAGTGGCTGTCACTTCTACCATCTCCCAGATGCCAGGCACTCTGCTATGTATTTTAAGTGTATTATTTGTTTTAACCCTCATAACTACCTCCTGAGGTAGGTACTGTTTAACAGGTAATACAGGTAGTACATAGGCAGTCTAGCCATTTTACAAGTAAGAAAATGAGGTCACAAAGTTAGTAAATTACAAAGTTAAGGCCCAAACTCAGGTCCACAGGATTCCAAAATCAACATTCTCAAACAGTGTGTTGGGATTCAAGCTGGAGAAGACCTAGCTAGTCCATTGTGCTCCTTAGATTTGGAACATGGTTGGCTAATCTAACTGCCATGACCTTCACTCTGGTTCGTTTAACGTTCATAAAGCATCTGCTATTTGCTGTGCCATGCGGTCTAGGGCATCACCTGGATATTCTTACAAATGCAGAGTCTCAGGCTGTACTCCAAGCATGCTGATACAGAATCTGCATTTTAACAAAATCCCCAGGAGATTTGTATGTGTGAGATATGCATGCTGAGAAACACTACTCTGTAAGGATATCAAGACCAAAAACTCCTGGGTCCCCAACTAATGGATCTACCAGGGTTTCAGCTTTCAGAACAGCTTGTACTTTAGAGGAGAAATAGTCAGCCATGCAAAGTGCTTATCCCATCCTCCAGCACTTACACACTTAATGTATATTTGGAATTATTATAAATTACACAAGGAATGAAATATCAGCCAGGTAGAAGAGCTAAATGTAACTGAATGTAACCAAACCAACCTCTAGGTCCCAAGCAGTATAAAATCTTCTCTTCCAAAAATGCACAGGAAATACAGCTTGTTCTTCTCTTGCCATGATTCAGTGGTGATGTTGGTATCTGGGGTTAAATATTACCCTTTCTAAGTATAGTTAGATTTCCATAATACAGTGTAGACTGTAGCACGTCTGCAATCGTGTGGTAATGAGCATTGCCAGGGAGAGCTGTTTTACTACAAATCACCGAAATCCTACTGCATTTCTACCAGGGAAGGTGTTGGTGGTCAGTTTTAAACAACTAGAGGCTGCTACTGGAGTTTTAGCACAACTGGAGGGAGCAAAGTGCTATGTGTTTTCTATTATCTGTCTTCCAATCAAACTCAATCTTCACGACCCACTTTACCTTTTGTGAGCATATACACCAGGGCAAAAGCATTTAGCTACACACCAAGTATGCCATCTGTCCCGGCATTGTTTGCATCAAAATGCCAGGTTGCCATCCACAGTGCACCCCATTTTCTTGTAAGTTGTATTTGAGTCTGAGGATGAATTCAGCACTTTAATCAGTGCGTTTGTTTTCTGCTTTGTCATACGCATGACTGGCAAGTCCAGCCAGGGCGCTGTTTGCAGAGGAAATCCTGTATCTAGAATGCAGAGTGGCCAGTTTCTCAGATTTCTCTTTGCTTTCTCCCTTGCCATAGCCACCCTTTCCATTTGTTCCCAGTTCTATGCAGACTATAATTATGCATATTTCCTTTCATGCTGTTTATAATTGTATAACATTTCTGCATTCAGGATGAATGCAGTTGAGCCAATTTTCTCCCCCTTTCTCCTTTGTAATTCAAGTTGTTGCCTTGTTCCTTCTCATTGATTCCCACACCACGACACAATCAAATGAAAACACAATACATTGCGTCTGACTTATACATTTAAATCACCTGCCATGTGCTTGCTAAGAGGTGCTGGCGATTTCTTAGTATAGCAGTCAATGGTGAATTGTATCAGCACTGCAATGATAATTCTATATTTGCTTTTTCTGGAATATGCTGTGATTTGATGCGTGGACAATTCAACAAAATTGTGAGGATTCAGTGAGAATGAACAACAGCTATTTACCCAACATCTTTCTTGATGTTTAAATCCTAGCACTCCCAGCAGATTCTTCTGCTCTTCTAAGGAATTGTGAAGGTAGGAACCCGCCCTTACTGAGCACGCTCAGTGCTCAAGGCCTTGGTATCTTATGTGTTCCTTCTTATTACATGTATTTTTGCTTAATTCTTACCCCCAAATTTAGGTTTTAATATATATATTCTTATTTTATAAGAAGATTAAATTTCATAGAGGTAAGATGATTTTTCAAGGTTTCACAGCTGGACAATGGCAGAGTGAAGATTTGTTTGAGTCCAGCATCCATCCTCTTTCTACACACAATTTCTTTTCTCTTTGCAAAAATTTAAATTCCAGAAAGGTCAGCACACTGCTTTGCTTCTGAAGCTGATTAATTGGGTGCATAGAGTCTATTTTTTTTTTTATCTTATTCTAAGTGGTCACTGCCAAACTGTCGTGGGAAATATACATATATATATATATATATTTTTTAGTAAAATGGGTGTTTTCTTCTATTTGTGAGCAAAATAGTTCTAATTGTGGGCCCGACTGTATTTTAAGATTCTTTTAATTTTCCATAAGCCCTCATGGTATTATCAATCTGGTCACCATTGTGTGTCAGTAAATAATTCTGCTGAGCAAGACAAAAGATTAAGTACTAGCCCTGGGGTAACCATGTGTTTGTTGTGTTTCCTAGGGAAAGCCACATGACGCCTCTGACACTCGGCTTATTTTTCTGTAACAGTAGTGTAATACACATGACCTATTTACTTCCTGGGATTGTTGCGAGTATTGAACGAGATCATGACTATAACAGGTTTTGTTTTGAAAACCATCTGAATATATGGAAATGTATCGGTGTAAGTCATTAGGTATCTGCCAGACCAGTCCTATGAGTTGATTTTAGGCACTGGCTGGGGAGGTACCAGGATTTCTTTGCCCTCAAAGAACTTAGAGTGAAGACAAACAAAAAATGGAGTCATTGAGCTGGGCCTTGACTTCATAATGAAATTACAATGATTGCTTTTTTTTTGTTCCTTTACTGCCATCAACAGTTGATTCTCAAGTGGAGTAAGCATCATGCAAAAAGCTATCCATTATCTGATATTTTATAATTCACATTTTTAAGAGTTTTTAAAATGCAACCTACTGTGCTGGGTCTTGCCTTCAATTTGCCAAATGATTACAGTGGAAAGTACTTTCTCACCCATCAAGACCAAGCTCAAGCCTTACTACATTACTTACTACAGCAATGATTTTCCAAGTGTGGTCTCTGCACAGCAGCTTTTGCATCACCTGAGAACTTGTTAGAAATGCAAATTCTTGAGCCCCAGCACAGGCCTACTGCGTTGAGACAACACTGAGGGTGGGGCTTAGTAGTTGGTGTCTTAACAAGTTCTTTTGAGTTTCTAATGGGTGTTCAAGTATAAAAACCATGCTCCAATAAAACCTCAAGGTACAAGTCAGAAGTTATAAACAAATAGACCAACAAGCCAGGAAGGGTACATGAATGAGGGAGGGAGCTGGGAATAAGATTATAAAGAGTGGGAGGCGGGGACTAATGAACTGGACAGCCCCCTGCTTAATGGGGGCAGCTACTGATTATGTCAGCCATTGGTTGCCATTTAAGTATGTGAAGCAGGTCCAAATATAATTTTTCAAAAGACAAAAACATGACTGTCTTATAAACTTATAGTGAATACATATCAAAGATGAATTCAACTCGTTAGTAACAAATTAGCAAGATGATAAATCTTATTCAAAGGAAAAAATGAGGGGCTGGCACATTTATATAGTCAATAGGAGGAAGAAAGCTGAAATAAGATTTAGTTACAAGGCTGGTTAATGCCCTATAGAGCAATAAAACTCTTACCTAGGGGGTTATTTTTTCTACTGGGACAAAAGTAATTTGCAGCCAATCTCCTATAAGTTAATATCTAACTTTAAAGAGTCTTGGCCCTAATCAATAGCAAACAGTAAATCAAACAATATTGCATCCCTCGAGTCCAGAGCAGAGACAGTTGTATAAACCTTAGGAAGCTTTATTAGACAATGCTCTGTTAAGACTGAAAGAGCATGTAGGAATCTTTTTGGACGATTTCCAATGTTTGGATAATTTTTTCTTAACAAGAAAGAATGGCAGACTTTCCATTTTGAAAAGGAGACTGAGAATCAGGACTTATCTGTGGAATTTTCCCATTAACAAATATAGACTAGACAAAACATGCTTGAGGATAGATAACTGGATTGCCACCTTGCAACTCAGGTATAAACCATTATTGAAATTGCAAACTCCAAAAATATTCTATTCGTCATTTGGTGGCACTCATTGTATTCTTTTTTCTCTGTTGTGTCCAGTTGAGCACTCTGTGTTTCATTATTAAAGCCTATTGTTCAACTTTTAAAAGCTGAGCTAACAGGGCAGTCTCTTGTTCAAATGTCCTTACTAGATATTTCAGGCCTCAGCTCACCCTGTGTTCTTCAGAAAATTCGGCAGCTTTGCTTTCTTGTGATTTGCTTTCTTTTATAACTTCAACAACTGCTTACCCTATCAATATTTAAGGAGTTCAACGCAAGACTGAGAATGAAAGAAGGATCTAGGCACAGTAGGACCAAAACCATTTCAATCCTTTTTACAGCGTTGGTAGAGGGATGCAATGTGACCATTTTCATAAAAAGATTTTTCTTCCTGGTTTTTCCCTTGTTGTTCCAGAGTCTTCTGTCCATTGAGCCAGTATCTGTCAAGCCTTAGAAGGAGGGTGGGTGCAATCCAGAACAAAGAAATCAATGTTCAGCTTTGAGTTCCAAGATAGACTTTTAAAAGTGCACAAGAGGAAACAGTTTTGAAATATAATACAAGCTTCTTGTGAGGTTTATTTTTCCAACTTCAAAACATTGACTTTGCATAAAAAGAGTCAAAGTTGAGTCGACTCCTACTTTAGAATTCATTCATTCACTTTATTGCACATCTAAAATGCACCAGGCACAAGGTATACAGTAGTGAACAAAATAAACTGTTCTCATGGAGTTTCCATTCTGATGGGTGGAGTTGGACAATAAACACATCACATATAAACAAATAATAAGCCAAGTGGTAATTTGTGCCATGGGGAGAAAAGGACAGAGGAAAAGAAACAAGGAGTGTCACAGAGAGGTTACAGTTGCTGTTGCTATTTTATATATGGTTGTGAGGGAAGGAAGGTCTCTCTATCGGTGGTCTGAGCAGAGGGAACAGCCTGTGCAAAGGTTCTAGTCAGGAGATGGCTGGAGTGGAGTATCAGAGAGAAGGAAAGAGCCAGTCACTTAGGGTTTCACAGGTCAGCATCAGAACTTTGGATTTGACTCTGCATGAAGGGGAAGCAAATGGATGGTTTTGTTGAGCAGTAGAATGATGACGCAAGTTATATAACTTGCATTTTTAAAGCAATCACTGTGACTGCAGTTCTGAATACAGACTCTAGAGAACCAGGAGGGGGGAACAGAGAGACCAGTGAGGAGGCGATTGCAATAATATAAACCGAGGATAATGATGGCTCAGACCATCATGGTAGTGGTGGGGGGGTGAGGAATTATGAGCTTCTGGATATATTTTGAATAGTGAGTCAGAACCATAAAACACTAAAGGGGACAGGATTGTGACTTAAGGGCTGGAAGGAGCAATTGATGGAGTTGAGTTCAGCTGATGTGTACTGAGTCTTCAAGAAATGCCCAGCACTCTTTCCACTTTGTGTCAGGCCAAGCTCTGGAGATCAAAGGAAGATAGGACCCTTGGGTGAGTTTGACAGGACTGTGGAGCAGAAGGTTTTTGTCCAGCAGGGGCAACTATAAGCCCCATGGACAAGCGTTGTGTCCTGCATGGTGCAAGGATGGTAGAGGAGCAGCAGCTGGGTGAGGAACCTGAGAGGGTGGACAAGAGGGCCACATATGAACACTGCATGGTGAGAACCCCCAGATTTCCCATAACCCTAAGAAGGAAGTAATGGTAAGAGGAAAGAAAGCCAACAGACCAAAGGATCTGTGGCCAGGACCAGGAAAACACGGTACATAATTATTTGTTTACTAGCTCCATGGTAGGTTTGGAGATACTATCAGCAGCAGAGGAAGAAGCACTGGAGTCTAACAACCAAGACCAGGTAGTTCAAACGATGCTCCAGAGGTTGCCAGCAAAGAAAGGGGCAGTTCACAAGGACAGGATTTCCTCTTCCAAAGGAGGGAACTTATCTTAACACAGCTTTGTATAAAGTCTGCAGTCTCCAATAACACTAAGACAACACTGATAAAATAACAACTACAAACAAAAGTCCTGTTTACTCTGTTAGAGTTCAGTCGAAGGAGATGCAGATATAATTCTAGAGTCTTGAATCAAGAAGAGTATTCAAATATCCAGGGTTATTTGCCCTAAATAGAGATTTTTTTTCTTTCAACTTAACCTGTTTTTATTGTCTATATAGCCTGTAGCAAAATAAAGTGAGAAGAGTAGTCACTTAGTTGTTCTTATAAATTTTTCTGGCTAAACCATTGTGATTGTGTACTGTGGGAAAAAAAAGTGCTAAAAGCTTCTGATTTTATTTGTGGTAGAGCAGTCTAGTCTCAGCTTCCCTTCTAACCACACCCATACACCCATCGTCCCCCAAGGTCTTAAATTCTCCATCTGTAAAATGAAGGGCAGGTCCTCTAAAGTTATGAGACTTTCAGGCTACTGCAACTTACACATTTTTCAGCCACACTGTACCCTTTCCTATCACTCGCTCCCATGTCTGGTACAGCTATTTGCTTGTATTGGGTTCTAAATGACTTTTGACCTTATAAGTGAACGATGAATGAGGAGGGTGACTGCACACCAAGCCCACTGCAGGGTCTTTCTTAAGTTAAAGGGCTGAAATGACCCTGGCCTGATGCCCGGGTGATGGGAATAAGGCAGATGAAGCTGGGAGCCTTGGCCAGCCTATTTCATAACCTTTTCTCCTCGGTGTCACCAGCTTGCTACTTTCTGGTTCAGTCCCTTAGAAAACACAACGAGCACATTTGAACTCTTTGATCCCTTCTCCTTTCCCTCACTCTTAGCTACTTAGCTATTCTAGGGCATTAAAACTGGGAACTGAACATGCCCTGACGCTAAATACTCCTTGGTATTGGCAAACTCAGTCTCTACTTGTTTTTTTTTCTTTCTTGTTTTTTTTTTTTTTTTTGTACTATATGTGAAGGGGCTGTAACTAGTCATCCAGAGGGTTGGCAAGAAACTTCCAGTGACCAGGATCATTCACACAGGGGGCACATAGTACTCCTCTTAGAGTAAAACCACTGCGTTGGTGTGTTGTGCCTGTGAAGGACCCCGGTTCTGCCTGGTCTCTCCAGATACCACTCTCCTCATTGACTATCTCCCCAGATGGAAAGGAATACTCAGGCCGGCACCAAGTGTTTTCTGCTCCTAGGTAGGAAGGGACATGAATAGAAAATGGAGAGAGGAGGACCCATTGAACTAAGGAGATGCATAGAGGGGTGTGTGTTTTGTTAGGAGGTGATATGGAGGGGAAGGGAGCCTGAGGTGCAGAGAACTGTCAAAGCAAGTGTGTGGAAGCGGAAGGAGGAAGAGCAGGGCGACACAGGGAAGAGCAAGTAATCAAGTCATCGATTTGTTTGGAGTCCCCAGTCCTTCTCTAGCTAGAACCATAAGTTGACAGTGCCATTTTTAGAAAGATTTAAAATCTGAGGCCAAGCAGTCTGTATTTCACAAAGTCAATAATTCAAGAAAATGTGGCAAGGTACATGTGACTATGCCAGATGTGTGGTACAGAAAGTAGTGGAACATGTATAATTGTGACCCAAACCTCCACCTTTGGCCTTCAAGCAAAAGGAAGTTATTTGTTTTAAAGATTAATGTGTACATAATTTTTGACAAATTTCAAGTAGCACTTGACTTCTGTGGGCTTTTTAAAAAAAAAAATATACATACATATATATGTATATATATTTATATAAAATTATAGTTGTCATTCACTATTGTTCAGCTTCAGGTGTACTGTGCAGAGATCAGGCATTTACATCATCCCTGAGGTGGTCTCCCAAATGGGACACATGTCCATTGGATACCCTACAACATCTTTACATTATTGATTACGTTCCCCAAATTAATTTTCAAAACCTCATGGCCATCTTGTGGTTACCGACTATTTTCTAAACCTCTCACCTTCCCCTTATCCCCACCCCCCCGCCCCTCTAGCAACCCTCAGTTTTTCCTCTATGTCTCCAAAACTGTTTCTGATTAGTTCATTCACTTATTCTTTTCTTTAGATTCTGCATATAAGTGAGATCATATGGTATTTGTCTTTCTCTGTCTGACTTATTTCACTTAACATAATGTTTCTGTGGGCTTTTTGATTTGGAATAAATACACTCTACATTATCCAGTTTCTTTGTACTGCTGCAAAAAAGTGTTTTGCTGCTGAAAAGAAAAACCTTCAATTTTTAACAAACCTTTCTGAATTCTCTGCAGTTAAGGATAAATGAACTAGAATTGTAAGGATTTAATTTCCTGAAAACGAAATGTGTTTTCTGAATGAATTCACTCATCTGTAAGGTACCGACAGCATGCAAGGTAGTTTAGGCTTTAACAGTCCTTTTTTCAGACTTTTTATATTCTCCCTGTATATACTGTGTGCACATTCTGATTCTGGACACCTCCCTGGTTCCACACATGGACTGGCTCCCGAATCAATCACTAGGTTCTCTAAACTTGAACACTCATGCCATCATGTTTGTATGAATTGGATACCTGAAGCTTGAGTTTTAGATTGAGTACAGTCATAGGATGGAAAGAGCAACTTTGGAGGTAGAAGAACCAGGGTCAGAATCCCAACTCTACCACATAATAGTCATGGCCTTGAGCAATTTTTAAAAACTCTCCCAAGATCATTTTTTCTCATCTGTATAATAATACAAACATTGCCAACCACCAGCTAGTAGAGAAGAGAAATGCAAGCTTCTCTCATTGTACCTGGCATACAGGCGGTGCTTAACAGTGACTCATTCTTGTCTCTCTTCTCCCTTCCTCACCCCATCCTTCCCCATAAAATGTAGTACTTGCCTGCTTAGCCCTTTTCTTAAAAACTTCCGTTTTCACTCAAAATTACCACCTACTGTAATTTCTGTCCTCTGGGCATCAGTCACTCTTCCATTAAAGTGAGGGGGCTAAAGGTGATTGCTAAGGGACCTTCCTTCTATCACTGTCACTCAGTGAGTTTAGGGATTTCACCTACTTCCTGGCTCAGCTTTTCTTTAGTTGGCCATTCCCTCCCTCCAGCCCATGAATCCTATTTCTTTCCAGTATAACTTACATAATAGGTGCTCTGTACAGACACACCAGGCCTGCTGATAAGACTTAAGCTTAGAAATAGGCTAATAGAATTTGCTGAGAGCTCAATAGGGAAGAGTGTTTTTCTTCCTGTTAGCTGACTTTCTTTTTCATTTCAAAACGTTATGTTTTACAAGTCACTGATAATTTTATATCTTCTAACAATTTAGCATAATCTGCTTATATACATGATTTGTTATCCACTCCTGTAGCAATTATACTAGATTCTAACAGTAAACTACTAAGGTCATGATAGCTGATTTGTATGTTTTAAATACAGCAATTGTATGGCTAGGCTTTGAAAATAAACCAATAAAATATGAAATTCTTGACCCTAGCACCAGGCTGACAGAGATTTCTAGGGACTTCTCCTTTAGTCTTAGAACTTGGGTATGAAAAATTCTGGTGTCAGATCTCAAGAAGTGATCACAAATACATACAACTGTTAATAAGGTAAAATGATAAGATGTTTCACTCTTTCAATCTCTATCACACTACGCGTATGGATTATTTAATGATTTTCTGCATAAAGAAAATTCCCAAGAATTCCAAGATGCTTTAAAGTAGTAAAAAGAGCTCTAAACTCTAGTCAGAAGACCTAGATATGGATACTGTCTCCCACTTTCTAGCTGTGTAGACTTGAGGGAGTTAACTTTTTGAACTTTAATATCCTTATGTGTAAGGAGGAGAGAATAGTCCCTGTGTCCTAGGATGTTGCATGGATTAAAAGAGGTGATATATGTAAAATAACATGTAAAGTTTAAAGCACAGAAGTTGGCATTATTATAAAATAACTTTTATTTTTGTGTGTTATAACCATTATTACAATAGCATATGGTGGATTTCTTTACATGTCACTGTTTTTCGAAAGTGCTATAAAATCCAAGGAAACCGTAAATGCCCAAAGAAAATTGATTATAATCATTGATGCAATAACTAAATTAAATAGCCAGAAGGGAAGTAAAAAATAAGTTTATTTCTTGTCTTTTTTAGCCATCTATCATGAAGGTGGTACCCAAGGTTTTAGGGTTGGAAATTCTTTCTCTTTCCTCATATTTACAAGAGTATGTTGAGTTGATTTTGAGCATGAAATTATTTCTTTTTCATTGTATCTAAACACAGAGCTGATAGTTAGGTGGCATCCACCAGTACTGCTGTCCTGAATGTTATAATATTAAAATACAACCATATTCTGCTGCCCCAAGACTCTCGTATCACCACAGCCTTAGCCTCTGTCAAGGGTCCTCGTCTCCAATCCTCCACAGTCCAGGAACTAAATGGGTTAACTCCTGGAACAGCGAGGGCCTCCAGAAACTCACTTGAGCACTAAAAGCTCCCCTTCTGATTAATTGCTGCCCTGCAGGACTGATTGGTAACCACTTCGAGTGCCACTTTTACTTGAGATCTATATTGAAGGTTGAGTGGCTCCATTATTATCAGAAGGTAATATCTTTTCATTGGGAGAAGTACTAGGTGGAGAGAATATGAGCAGTACTTTCCTGTTGAATGCCTTGCTGGCATTAATCTTAAAGATTTAATGCGATTCTGAAATTGATTTAAGATCTGGGGTTCTTAAATAGAATTGGAGTCTCCAGAATTTAGATAAGATGTATATGTGTGAAATATATGTATATATTATATATAGTATGCACTATGTATTATACACATATCGTGTGTATGTTATATGTATATACTGTGTGTTTACAATGTCTGTATATATAACGTAATGTATTATATTGTATATCTTATAAACATTATTCTGAGGAGACCCCCAGAGGTCAGTGACTCCAAAAAATTTAAGAATCATTGTGTTAGACTTTTTCTGAAGTGATAAATTATTAGATTTATAAAGGAGAGACATGGGGGTAAATGTGTACAAATGGAAACCATGGAAACTAAGAAGTACAGTTGTCAGCATTTTAATAGAATCATCTCTAACAACACTTGTATGATTTAAAATATAATTGAAAATGAGTTTAATCTAGTCTGTAGCTGGAAACATGCACATTTCCAATAGAAACAAATGGATCTCTATGGAGTTACCCAGACTTGGCAAGTATATTTACTGAAATTTCTCAACTAAAGTGAGAGGATGAAATTTCCTCTTTATACCTTCATCTAGAGGAAAACAGAGCTCTATTTGCTGGCTTCCTGCTCCTTATCCTGTTCAGGTGAAGTTATATTGCAACAGAGAATGTGTTAGAGGTTCTTCCTGCTGATAAAGTCAATTTTTCAAACACCATTTTTGAATGAGTTAATAATAATAATAACAATACTAACAGCTAATTTTACAACTATTCTTTATTAAGGATTTACTATGTACCAAGCACTATACTGAGTCCTTTATTTACATTATTTTATTTAATCTTCATAACACCCAATGAGATGGATATTACTATGTCCTATATATAGATGAGAAAATTGGAGTTCAAAAAAATTAACTTTTTTGACTTTACAAAGCTAATAAATAACAGAGCCAGGAATTCAATGTAGTTAAGCCTGTCTGCCTTAATATTCCAACTGATCTGATAATTCTCAGGATCAATTTTAGGGGATGTTATATGTTATTTATCTGTTTGTTACCTATGCTTGTCTCATCTGTGTTATCCAACCATACCACTCAAAAAAAAATAACAGTAATCACAATTTCATAGTAAGCAATGACTGCCTACCTCTTCATTCAATTTTTGTATGCTTCCTTTTCACACACGCTTTTGGCAAGTTTTTATATGTAGTAATTATGATGATAATACTGTTGTTTTTTCTTATATGGGCTACTCCCACTTTCCAATATTAAGCTCTTGCCTTTTGCTAATTTAGGCTTAATACAATATTTTATCTCCATATATTATTACAGCTACTATTATATGCTTTCTTCACCAGCTCTTAGAAATATTGTTAGATTTCAACTAAATACACACACACACACGCGCGTGCACACACACACACACACATTCGACTAAATATAGGTAATTATGAGGTTTCATCAGTGAAGCTGACCTCCTAGACGTAATATTCCATTTCGAAGGACAGTTAATACATTTGACTACTGGCTCCAGTTTTCCTCCTAAGGTTGTTATTTTGCTGGTTGTTGGGGGGGGGGCAGGGTGAGAGGGAAGGTGTGTGTGTGTGGGGGGGGGGAGTTCATGGAGGACAGAAAATGGCAGGTGACCCCTCCTCAGGAAATGGGGAACTAAGGTGTGGGTCCTGGAGTTTCCAGAATTCTACAGGATGCATCTCCTTCTGTCAAGCTAGTGAGATGGGTACCAGACTCTCTGTTGCTGTCTGCACGTCCCATTCAATCACTGGGGCTACAATCCATTGTAACATTTTAAGTGGAACCACAAAATTGCCACCAGGTGGTGCCAAACCACAATGGAGAGTTGGATTTGGTTGTGTACCTCTACCTGCCCCTCACCCCTGCCCCTTCTCTCAGCTGGACAGAGGCAAATTTTCAGTACCTATTAAAAAAATACAGAGATTTGGAGTTGGACAGACCTAGCTTGTATCCTCTTGTTCCCAAAGTTATTGTCAAGTCTCCGATGACATAGTAAAGCCAGTGTAAAAAGGCGGAAGCACAGCGCCCAGCCTTTGTCAGGCACTCTGTGTGTTATTTGGTACTGACCTAGAAAGAATAGACTTGGCCTGCAGTTTGTGCCTTAAATATTGAATTAACTTTGGCCATTACTACTCTCACTTTATTGAAAGCAGAGTGACGTTTCCTCACTTCATCTTGCATCCAACAGAATAAGCCTGTTTCCAGAATGAGAATTTTAGCCGTAAATAATTGAACCACCTCTTATCTTTAACTGATCCCCTGGCTTCAAGAAGGCACCCCGTTAGAGCCTGGCATAAACTGTTGAAAAGCGGATGTCACGTTCCAGAGATGTCTGGGGAAGGGGATGACATTCTCTGTGAAGGATCAGAGCGTTGCTGGCAGCTTTACAAGAATCCGTCAAAAGAGGAAAAGCAACTTTGAGTAATAGCCCAAGAGAGACTCGGGACCTGCAAAGATGCCTTAGCCAAGTATAGGGAGGAGAGAAAGGAAAGAATCTTAGAAGCTGATAACAAGACAGCTGGGGAGCAGACAACGTGGGACAAGCTGACACAACCTAGATGAGTAGGGCAGGAGTTTCAGATTTTGTCTACAAATTTTGGTGATAAGGTTAGGACAGAGGGTGAATAAATATAGGAAATGTGGCCGAAATTCTGGTATGTTACTAAAAGCAGCCAACCCCCATGAGAGAGCAACAGTAAAGCAACTCATTAGATGTAACGAGCCTCAAGCTCTGAATCCACAGATTGAGTCTGTTTCTCGGCCCAGGGGTCCCTCTGACTAGGAGTGAGGTGGGTCTCTAGACCTTTCTGGACCTCTGTTTTCCACAAGGATCTCTAATGTAACTTCTAGATAAAACTTATTACAATGCGTTTTCATGCATAGGAAAAAATGAATGCAAATAATATTCTTTATTGGTATAATTTCACATGAGATAGAAGAAATTTGCCATGTATCAAGGAAAAAAGGGTATAGCTTTTCCATGTATACAAGTGAGAGAATCTGGAGCCCTATCCTGAGGAAATGACCGTTGATTTGAAGGGTTAACAAAGGTCTCAGAGAAACAATGATTACTATGGCCAATCTTCCAGTAATTTTTCATTTCTTCTACTCCTTCTTAACACTTTGTAAGCGGGCATTTTCCCGCCAAATCGCGTCGTAACGCGGGGCTTTTTTGACATTTTCTCGCCAAAATTAGACTTTCCGTAAAATATTCATATCTTTCGATCTATTTGATATTTTTCTATGAAACTTTCAGTGTTTTAGTTTAAAAAGAGGTCTCTATTTATTTACTTTGCAAAATTTTTGCCGGTTCCAACTAGAGGCGATATGACGAGTTTACTCGTTTCCCGCAAAAAATGTGTGTTAAAAATGAACATAGGAAATATCAGAGGAGATACAGGTGTGGGATAAAGCTGGTACCAGATCCTTGAAATGGTTTCTTATTGAATTCAGAAACCCCTTAATCATTCAACTCCATGATATATTAGTTTGATGTTCCTATGTATTTCTAAAGATTATAAGTTCAGTTTTTCTTTTCTTGTTTTGTTTGTTTTTAAGCCAGCAGAACCTTATTCTTCAGTTCAGCTCAGCGGGCTTTTTGAGGCTAGTTAAACCAAAGTCTCCCCAAGATTTAAATTACCAGAGAAAAAGAAAAAAATGATGATGATTTCAGAAACAGATTTTAAGGCCTATAAAATAAGCTAAATTTGAAATTCGGGGTTAGGAGAGAACATTTTTGTAAAAGATGCCTAGTGTTTTCTTGTACTGTTTGGGGAAGCGTTTCCTGCCCCAACTTCCTATCACCACGCGTGGGGTCTGAGAGTTCACCTTGCTTTAAAGCTATTCAAGCCATCTTGGCTTCAGACCTTTAGGGCTGTCCTCACATCTGACATAGCATTTGAAGCCTTCTTGTTTCTCTTTGTTCTAGACCAGGTCTTTCAGTACTTACTAGCTAGAAGGCTCCATCCTTGTCAGGGGTAAGCTCGTTCTCTTCGTAGCTTGCTAAGCTATGTATTATGCAGGGAAATAATAATCCAGGAATAAGAATAAGTGATCACAATATTGATACAAACCTTAACTTTAAGAAGGTAAAATGTTTCCCCCTTTTATAGGCCAATTACTCCCGTTTATATTTATGGAATCCACTTTGGAAGGATATAAAAAACAAAGCAAAAACAACATAAAATTGGTTTTTCTATTAATAGTTCAAGACAGTTCTGCTAGAAGCCTAAAAATAACTTTATAGAGATTCTACATGTACATAGACAACCATAATTATTTTTAAAGACAAAAAGCTGTTTTTGAAGCTGTCGTAATTTGAGTCCTTTGAAATAAAATAGCAAAGCTTAATGCAAAGGTGAATTATGTTGAACTCAGTTTAGCACCTGCTCAGTTCTTATATCTAGTTTCCTAATAGTCCAGGGTTCAGAAGAACCCTATTTTACTGGACCTTGCATTGTTTTATTTTATTTTTCCATACATCTTGAACAAGTGTAAATGTAGCAGAAGTATTGTCATTGAGTAAAAATATTGAGTTTATCAGGACATTTGAATACCCCCAAAAGAATAAGGCTTTCATAGTTTTAGGCATTTTCATATCTGCTTCTAATCGTTTTGCTAATTTGACACGATAGTACTTTAGAGGTAAATGTGCTCAACACATTGATAGGTTAAAAATTCACCATGCCATTTAGATTCTGAAAGATACAGGGAAATTCTGAATTATAGTTTCCTTAGAAGATTAAAAAGCCATTGAGCCATATGAGTTCTGTAGGATAGAAAGTTTTGAATTCTTCTGAAATGTTGTCGTTTACATTTTAATGAAGATCTTCAAAGGCAATGACAACATATACAACATTGATCTTTTTTCGACTTGTGAGAGAAATAGATGTTTATTGAAGAAAATGTGTATACACCAGAAAAGTGATAAGAAGAAAATAAGATGATTTATTTACTCTTTTTATAAATTAATCTTGAATATGAACCTTAGACCTTGAGTGTGGGTACCATAGATTTAAGCACGGCAGAAATAGTGGAAGTCTTTGAGGAGCTAATTATCTCTTGGATGAGTGAACTAACAATAGGAATAAGTGTGCCATAGTGGTATGAGGGACACAGTGCAGGGTGCCATGGTGGGATACAAGGGGAGCATCTGATAAGGTGGAGACTGCTGCGGTAGTAGTGAGATCCAAGTGGACACCTGAAGGATGAGTTTTCACTTAACACTTTAAGTGAAAAGGTGGTGGGAGTTGAGTGTTTCAACTAGAGGAGACAGAATATTTAAAGACCTTGATTAGAGGGATTATGGCAAAACTAAGAAGTTTTTGGAGGTCCAATTGATCAGAGCTAAACATTCTTGACATTCTTCCATATATCGTTTCAAAGGAGTATTGAAATATTATTTTAACACACTTTGGAGCATACAGCTTTCTACCCCCTTGATTCACTTAATCATAAATTGTGTTTATGGCCCATGTCATTGAAATTCTTCTATATAATGTTCAATGGCAGCACAATTATCTATGTAATTATAACCTCATAAGTAACCAGACCCCTCTCATTGAATATATTGTGCCCAATTTTTCTCTACCATGAAAAGAAAACATTTTTTAAAATTAAAGTTTATTGGGGTGACCACTGTTAGTAAAGTTACATAAATTTCAGGTGTACAATTCTGTATTACATCATCTATAGATCCCATTGTGTGTTCACCACCCAGAGTCAGCTCTCCTTCCATCACCATATATTTGATCCCCTTTACCCTCATCTACCACCCCCTGCCCCCCTTACCCTCTGGTAACCACTAAACTATTGTCTGTGTCTATGAGTTTTTGTTTCTCATTTGTTTGTCTTGTTCTTTTGCTGTTTTTGGTTTATATACCACATGTCAGTGAAATCATATGGTTCTCTGCTTTTTCTGTCTGACTTATTTTGCTTAGCATTATAATCTCAAGATCCATCCATGTTGTCACAAATGGTCCTATTTCATCTTTTCTTACCGCCAAATATTATTCCATTGTGTATATATACTACAACTTCTTTGTCCATTCATCTATCGAAGGACACTCTGGTTGTTTCCATGTCTTGGGCACTATAAATAAAGCTGCAATGAACATTGGAGCACACGTGTCTTTATGGATAAATGTTGTCAGATTTTTGGGGTAGATACCCAGGAGAGGGATTGCAGGGTCATATGGTAATTCTATTCTTAATTTTTTGAGGAACCTCCACACTGCCTTCCATAGCGGCTGCACCAGTGTGCATTCCCACCAACAGTGTACGAGGGTTCCTTTTTCTCCACAGCCTCTCCAACACTTGTTACTATTTGTCTTATTGATGATAACCATTCTAACTGGGGTGAGGTGATATCTCATTGTGGTTTTTATTTGCATTTCTCTGATGATTAATGATGTTGAGCATTTTTTCATATGTCTATTTGCCGTTTGTATGTCCTCTTTGGAGAAATGTCTCTTCAGGTCCTCTGCCCATTTTTCAATTGGGTTGTTTGTTGTTTTGTTGTTGAGTTGTATGAGTTCCTTGTATATTTTGGATATTAGCCCCTTATTGGAGGCACTGTTTGCAAAGATTTTCTCCCGTTCCATTGGTTGCCTCTTTATTTTGTTGATGGTCTTTTGCTGTGCAGAAGCTTTCAAGTTTGATATAGTCCCATTCATTTATGTTAGCTTTACTTCCCTTGTCTTTATAGTCAAATTCATAAAATGCTCTTTGAACCCAAGATCCATAAGTTTAGTACCTTTGTTTTCTTCTATACAGTTTATTGTTTCAGGTCTTATGCTTAAGTCTTTGATCCATTTTGAATTAATTTTGGTACATGGTGACAGATAGCAGTCTGGTTTCATTCTTTTGCACGTGGCTTTCCAATTCTCCCAGCACCATTTATTGAAGAGGCTGTCTTTTCTCCACTGTATGTTTTTTGCTTCTTTGTCAAAAATTACCTGTCCATATTTATGTGGTTTTATTTCTGGGTTCTCAATTCTATTCCATTTGTCTATGTGTCTGTTTTTCTGCCAATACCATGCTGTTTTGATTATTGTTGCCCTGTAGCACAAGTTAAAGTCGGGGAGTGTGATACCTCCAGTCTTATGCTTTTTTCTTAGGATTGCTTTGGCTATTCGGGGTCTTTTGTGGTTCCAAACAAATCTGATGATTTTTTGTTCTATTTCTTTAAAAAAATGCCATTGGGATTTTGATGGGGATTGCATTAAATCTGTATATTGATTTGGGTAATACGACCATTTTAACTATGTTGATTCTTCCAATCCATGAGCATGGAATGTCTTTCTATTTTTTTTTTTTTTTTTTGTCTTCTTCAATTTTTTTAAAAAAAGTCTGATAGTTTTCAGCGTATAGGTCTTTCACATTCTTGGTTAAGTTTATTCCTAGGTATTTTATTATTTTTGTTGCAATTGCAAAAGGAATTTATTTTAATTTCTTTTTCTGAGATTTCATTGTTAGTATATAGGAATGCAATGGACTTTTGTACGTTGATTTTGTAGCCGGCAACTTTATTGTGTTTGTTGATTGTTTCTAATAGCTTTTTTGTGGAGTCTTTAGGGTTTTCTATGCTTAGCATCATGTCATCTGAAAAGAGTGACAATTTAACTTCTTCATTCCCAATTTAGATGCCTTTTATTTCTTTGTCTTGCCTGATTGCTCTGGTAAGGACTTCCAACACTATGTTGAAAAGCAGAGATGATAGGGGACAGCCCTGTCATGTTCCTGAACATAGAGCAAAGGGCTTCAGTTTTTCACTGTTAATTATGATATTAGTTGAGGGCTTGTGATATATGGCCTTTATTATGTTAAGGTATTTTCCTTCTATACCTATTTTATTAAGTGTTTTATTCATAATGGATGTTGTATCTTGTCAAATGCTTTTTCTGCATCAATTGATATAATCATATGATTTTTGTCCTTTATTTTGTTTATGTGATGTATCACATTGATGGATTTGTGTATGTCAAACCATCCTTGTGCCCTTGAGATGAACCCCACTTGGTCGTGATGAATAATCTTTTTAATGCATTGTTGCATTCAATTTGCTAGAATTTTGTTTAGGATTTTTGCATCTGTATTCATCAGAGACATTGGTCTGTAGTTTTCTTTTTTTGTGTTATCCTTACCAGGTTTTGGTATCAGGGTAATGTTGGCATCATAAAATGAGTTAGGGAGTAGTGTCTCTTCTTCAATTTTTTGGAAGGGTGAAAGAGAACATTTTCATAGACATTTTATACCTCTCTCTGACTATTCCCTTAGTATCAGAGGTACTATGTGTTTCAAAAAAGCAGCCACACCCCCAATGAAACACGCACCGACATGAATTAGTGTCCTTAGAGGCTCTTTATTGAGAAGTATTTATTGAAAAGCCTCACATGTGGGACCAGTTGCCCTCCGCAGACATAAACTGACTTGGTGCCATACTCTAAGACCCTAGTATCTGAATGGTACATTCTCTTAGCAAAGCCTGTTCAAGGTTCAGCAGTTTCTACTATCTGTATAAAAAAATAATAATAAAAGATAAAAAATCCTCGAGTTGAAACTTCAGGGAAAGCTTGAAGTAGTTTTAGTCCCTGATCACATTTTTTTTTTTTTACATTTTTTAAAAACAAGGATTTTAGCAACATTTGCAAAATGCAGAAATCTTGATTCCACGATAAAGTCCAGTAGTTTGCTCTAATACCACTTATTGGTGGTCACTTCTGCAGCCAGAGACATGGAACACTGTTTAGAACATGAAATAGTTCATTGCATAAAGTGCCTTCTCAAAAGGAAGCAAGTAAATAAGCAAATAAAGAAGTCAGCTGCAACATTGCGTGTCTCAGATTATTAAAAGAGAAAAAGAAAAGAGCATGCACTGAACTGAAGGTCAGAAGATCCAGCACTGGTCTTTCTCCCTCCCCAGATTAGAAATTCCTTGAAGTCAGGGAGCATGACTGTCATCTCTGTCCCTCTATTGCCTATGATAGTGCCCAGCAGATGGCACTTAGTACAATCAAATTGAATGAATGAATGTGTGAATAGATGGGAGGAAGGAAGGACGGAAGGATGGAAGGAAGGAAGCCAGCCAGCCAGCCTGAGGCTTTTAGAAGAATTGAATACGGTTTACAGCAATGTACATACAGTTCTCGTATGTCCTAAGTCTGCCAACCTGGGAATATTTCCACAGTGATAGAGGGGGGACACACCTAAACAAGTACCTCTAACCCTTTGATCAGGGACATGCGCAATTTAGTTTTTTAATGTCTTAAACATATCTTGAAGACATGAGCTTTGAATAGTACAATAGTTGTTTGCACAATTATTTCTTGTGTGTGTGTGTGTGTGTGTGTGTGTGTGTGTGTGTCTAAGGGTTGTTTTTCATAGTGTTATTACAGCTAAGTTTTGTACTTTGAGAAGAGATAGAGCGCACTAATTTCCTTCCTGGAAACAGGCTTAGTACCAGGTTGCAAAGTAGAATTCCCGCCCCCCCCCCCCCAAATAAAAATTTTCTTCCAAATGAAGACACATAGATGGAACTAACATTGAAACACTGCACTCTAAAGATCATTGTCTATTATAGCAAACCTCAGTGGTGAGCATCAGATCATTGAAAACGAACTAGTGAAAATCACGAAAAGAAAAGCGAACGGAAAAGAAATCATAGACTTAAAGGAGTCTTAGAATAAAGATTTGGTGGTAGACATTTTACAAACCAAAGCAGCGTGGGATGTCTTCAATTTATATTTTTAAATGTGAGCAGATGGGCTGAGCATTCTTGTAGAAAGGGGATGTGTGTATCTATGTGATGAAAATGTAGTTCATGAAGGCTGTTCCTTTGCAGGTGGGAATAACAAGAGCTTACTCACGTTGCAATGATAAGAGGGCTAAAATCAAATCCCCAAAATCTTTCACATATGGTGACCCACTTCTTATTTTCTTATTGTCTGGAGAGTTGTTCTTTCTTCACATTTGACAATTTGAGTGAAAAATGTAGTATTTTCAAAAAAAAAAAAATTAAATGTCAAGCATATAAAGATTAGACATGTCATAGCAGAACTATATCTATTGTGTAGCCTTACCAATCCTGGATGTCATGGGAGTTAAGGGGGGCAAAAACTGAAGACACACTCGTGCTCACAGATTTACGATGAGAGGCAAAACTACCGTGACTTAAGAAATAAGAGAAAATATTGCTGTGGGGATATGAAAGACAGTTTGGGGAACATAATCAATAATGTTGTAAAGATTTCGTAGGGTATCAGATGGGCACTTGTCTTATTAGGGAGACCACTTCATGGATGGTGTAGATGCCTGATCACTGTCTGTACACCTGAAGCTGAATAATATTGAATGTCAACATATATATATATATGGTCACAGGATGTGGAGTACAGCATAGGGAATAGAGTCAATGGAATTGTAAGAGCTATATACGATGTCAGAGGGGTAGTGGATTGGGGGAGGGGGGTTATCACTTTGTGAGGGGTGTAAATGTCTAACTCTTACATTGTTTTGTACACCTGAAACTAATTGTTTAAAAAAGGTAAAGAAATAAGAGAGATTGATAAAGAAGTTTCTCATATGGGCATAGGTGTATACATTGTTGTTGCTGTTGTTTTGAAAGATAGTAGAAGGTTAACAATGCAGAGTCTGGAGCCAGCAGGCTTGAGTTCAAATCCTTGCTCTGCTACTTCCTAGCTGTGTGACCTTGGCCAAGTCACTTAAACTTCCTGTGCTTCAGTTCCCTCACTAGTAAAATGGAGGGGATGAGAAAGAGAATAATGGTACTTATTGGCAAAGATGTTTGTGAGGATTCAATTAATTTATATATATATATATATATATATATATATATATATATATATATATATATATATATATATATGGTGTTTAGAGCAGTCCCTGGCACTTGTAATTACTATATAAATGTAGTGATGGCCTTTATTATTAGGTACTTACTTGGTATTATTCTCATATAATACAGGTAACTAGAGTCTGAATTTCTTTTTCAGACAAAAGTACCAAAACAATATTTTTGTTGTCATAGAGAACCTGATCATCCTTCAAGAGGTGACTGCACAAGGTTGCCATGTTCAGTTATCTCTCCCTACCCTGCTACCCGAATAACCCTTCTTATTGAACCTTGCTATCTGCATGCACATTTTTTTGGAGCCAGATATTTACTCATATTTACTATCATAAAAAAACAATGTTTTTTAAAGAAACTGAAATATTCTTTGAAGGCTTCACCTAATGACCCCATATTAACATTTTAAGATTTATTAGATACATTCATGTTTATTCAAACTATAAACCACAGTTCAATTCAGGTGCTTGCTAATTACCGGTACCGTGCATGTCAGTATGAGGTTAGAAAGATGAATAAAACAGTTGTTATTAGAGAGATTAAAGTCCAGTGGGATTCAGACATGCACATATATGATCGATTACTTTAGAAACTTTAGTCACTTCACTCATATCCCCTTTGTCTTCATCTATCTCCATTTAAGATTCCTAATTTTTAAATGAGTTCCTCTGTGCCATATGGCAAAATTCCCTCTTCCTTTGTTCTCTGTCCCAGCGTTTTTCTGAGTTCATTCCAGCTTCCTCTCTCCAACATTGCCAAAATGCACACAGTACTCCAGGTAAATTGAGCAGGGTCAGGTTTCCATTTTGTTACCAATACCCTTTGTGATAATTTTGCTCTGGAGTTGAATACAATGGGACAGTGGGCCACATATTTCATAAATCATGCATGATGACTCTCAGGATTATTTGTTCATTAAAAAGAATATTTTCTTGTACTAAGGACAGCAATATATGTTCATAGTTCAAAAGGAGGAAAGTATAAAACAGAATAAAGAAACAAAAAACCATTTATCGTTTCCACACTGAAAAGAACATATTTTCATAATTGTTCATTCATTCCTCTCCCCTCCTCTGTCACATAACAGATTTAGCACTAAACTTCTATGCTTTCAAACACAATATTATTAAAAGGTGAGAACTTTCCCCATGTCATTAAGTGTTCTTAAAGGATTCATCTGATGGATTGAATTTTGATTTATTTATGATTTACTTAACTTTTTATAAGCACAGGACAGAGTGTTCAAATAATACATTGACCTGGTTTCCCCTCAATACTTTTATAAAACATTGTTCTTTACTTCAGTCACACAGTACTTCCTTATCTTGTCTTTTTAAATCAGTCTTTCTTTTAAAACATTTGAGTGTTACGGAAAATGTACAAGATTTAGGGTCAGCTATTCTAATACTAGTTTATATAATATTCAGCAAGTCATTTCCTCCGACTTACCTTCCCCTCTCTCATCCTAAGATGAGGTAACATTCTTTTGTTGCAATACAGTTGTTGTGCAGATGAAATGTGATGGTGAATATGAACTGTTCTACTAATTATAAAACCTAGGATTCTTCTCATCCTGTGCTTGACTTTTCTAACCCAAAAGCAACAGCGAGTCTTTTTATTTATTTGTTTTAGCAGAGAAAGGCTACCTGAAGGTGCTGAAAAAAAGCATTAGTCAACTACCTGACCTCCCAAAGGATTTGTTAATGTATAACCTCCACTCACCCCTTTCTCACAGTGACCTGATTTATCTGACTATTTCAAACTAAGGTTACTTGGATGGGAAAGTACAATTCTCAAATGTCCACTATGAAGAGCCAATACCAATTACTTTTCTTATCATTAACATAGAATGTAACCTTATAGTAATAAAAGTAATATAAACATAAGAATTAAAATGTATTGAGTGCCTAAAAAAGCTGGGGGCTTCATATATCACTTTAAGTCTTCTCAACAACCCTATAAGTTATATACTGGGATGAAAAGTCTATCAGTAGGCCAAAATCACTTAGAAAAGCGATCTCGTGGATATTATATATATCAGTCTTAATTACTATTAGTGTTAATAACAACAACAAAAACAACAAGAACTAGCCTTAAGAGGAGATGGAGGAGATGCCCCAAGCAAACCTAATGGCTAATGGAACTAAACAAAAGAAAATGGAAGAGCAAAGACTTCAGCAGGGGTGCCTTCTAGTGGGAGGCAGGAGCAAGAGACTTCCCGCCCCTCCTGTGCCGTGCGTATCCCCTCAGTGAATGCCCTTCATTCTAAACCTGACAGACTAGGACAGTGCCAGTGCATTCATCACCTTTTCTTTATTAATTTTTACAGCTTTGCTAAGGTATAATTGAAATTGACGTGGTGTAGAATTGAAGTGTCCAATTTGATAAATTTTGACCTGAAATGATCACCCCAAGAAAGTTAATGACTATAACAACCACACCCTTTTCCCCCTTGAACTTCTTCCCCTCTTTGCCTCTGCGCCATCCCTGGGCAATCACTATCTACTTTATGTCATTATTGATTAGTTTGTCTTTGATAGAATTTTAGGTAAATGGACTCATGCAGCAGGTACTATTTTTGTCTAGCTTATTTCACAGTGTAATTATTTTGAAAATTTAAGCATGTTGTATGTATTAACCCTTTTTATTGCTTACTAGTATTCGATTGTATGGATATACCACAGTGTGTTTATCATTCGTCTGTTGATTGATGTATAAATTATTCATTATTGCACAACAGATTATCCTAAAACTTAATAGCTTAAAACAAGCCTTCTTTATCTCACAGTTTCTGTCGGCCAGAAATTTGAGAGTGGTTTAGCTGGTTAGGTTTGGCTCAGGGTGCCTCATGAGATTGCCATAAAGATGTTGGCCAGCTCTGCAGGCAGCTGAAGGCTTTACTAGGGCTGGAGGATTTACTTCCAAACTGGCTTTTTCATCTACGGTCCCAAGTAATGTGCCTTGTACTCTATGTATTCGTATTTGTATACTATGTATAAATGTGTGTTGCTAGAGTAGATTGAGTCCTGATGAGGGACATCCTTAAATTTCAGGCTAAGCAATTTGTACATTTGCCCCTTTTCTTCTCTCTTCCCCAGCATCAAGCTGAGGAGAATCAGTGCAGGTGTTTGAATGGGAAATGCTATGATAATCTCTGTTATAGGAGTCAGGTTTCAATGATAAGAGATGGCACATATTTTAGTGGAATAAGTACTATCAAAATGGGCAGTGCTTTAGGAATAGAGACAGTGGAAATGTAACGGCTGTATGTGATGTCAGAGGGGTAGTAGATTGGGGGGGAAGGGGGTTATCAGTTTGTGAGGGATATAAATGATAAATGTCTAACTGTTACATTGTTTTGTACACCTGAAACTAATAAAAAACAAACAAACAAACAAAAAGGGGGCAGTGCTGGTCAGAGAGGTTCAGGGTTTTATTTTTTTGGTCTTATCCTTTAAGCAAAAGTTTCTGTGGAAAGGGTCTGAATCTTAGATTTTCATGAGGCATCCAACCACACCCTTTTTTAATTCTTGAATCTTAGAGACACATTGAGACTGCAGGCTTCATTATATATTAAGCTTTCCAGATCTGTTCATGATTGCTGTGTAGTCTGGACAGGTCATTTATTTCCTCTGTGGGCCTTGGTTTTCCCTTGTCCAAAATAAACAATATCAACCAGGTAACTTCTGCATTCCTTTTGGGTTTTAGGATTATGTTTTAGGAGAAGTAGGTAAAATTATGAATCGCAGAGGGGTCACCAAAGAAGAAAAGTCCTATATGTCTGATTCCCATGCATGATCCTTTTCCAAAACAGAATGATGGAGCTTTATGGCTTGGTGGTAATGTTTAACCTGGAAGGAGAGTCATTTCCCTCACTCCTATGATCCTCCATTAGGGTGCAGCTGGGTACGAGCCCTTACAGCAGCACCTTAGCCTGGAGAGGCTGGGAGAGGAGAGAAGTGGGTTGAACCTATCATCATACTTTTGTTCCTAACTCAAATGAGAACTAAGTGCCATTTACTGAATCTGTAAGAGGAAAGGCATAATCTGTTGGCAATTAAATGCTGCTGATGCATCGACAATGCTGATCTTTTAAAATTCAGACCCTTTAAAATGTCTTCTTGCCCTGTTTTTTTGTATATCTTCACAAATCATAATTTTATTAAGTTTTCTTTTCTCAATTGTGTATTATAAAAATAATAGGTATTGTAGTAAAAATCAAGGTTCTCCAGAGAAACAAAATCAATTAAATATATATGTATATATATATATATATATATATATACACACACACACACATATATGTATATATATATTATATATATGATATGTACATATTATATATATATATATATATATATATATATATATATATATATATGAGGGGGAGAGAGAGAGAGAGAGAGAGAGAGAGAGAGAGAGAGAGAGAGACATTTATTAGATGGAATTGGCTCATGTGATTATCAAGGCCAACAAATTCAAATCTGCAGACACAATGTCCCAGTTCAAGTTCAAAGGCTGGTACCTGCTCTAGTTTAAAACAGAGCTGATGTTTCAGTTTTAAGGACAGCAGGAGAATTGTTTCTTACTACAGGGAGGGTAAGCCCTTTGTTGTATTCAGGCCTTCAACTGATTTGGTGAGGCCCACCCACATTATGGCGGGCAATCTGCTTTACTCAGTATACCAATTTAAATGTTAATCTCATTAAAAAATGTCCTCATGGAAACACCCAGAATAATGTTTGTCCAAATATCTGGGAACCGTGTGGCTCAGTCAAATTTTCACATAAAATTAACCATCACAGGTATATTGATATGTATTTTTTGTTTTAAATTACATAAGATACCACCACCACCACCACCACCACCACTTTGCAAGATTCTCTTTAAGGCCAATCCAGTGGTATGTTGCATAAACATTTGAGAATGAGAGAGAAACCATATCCTAAAAGAAAAGAGCATCTACTCCTAGATTAGCTTTTTACCTCTGACCACTGAATGTAGAATGGGATTCTTTACTATAGATCTTTGTTTATGATTTCAGGTGTTGATTGGTCCAAGTATCAAAAACACCTCTTCTAAATTCTATTCCATTGTTCTTAGAGCTGTACATCATTATTCTCCATCTCTCTCTCTCTCCTTTCTAATATTAATTCAGTATCCATTCTATGTAAAATAATAAAACTACAAGGAAGACCATAAAATGGACCCTATTTTTTTTCTCTCTAGGCTTTTTACATGTTCTACAAAGTGGCATTTTCATGTCATTGAGTCCTCCTGTGTTTTTTTTATTTTGCATAAAAATTAGAATTATGAATTGTAAATGGGCCACTGTGTGCTTTTGTGTCTCTTGATAAGGTAGTCTAGTAGAGAATTTCTAAACTAATCTAAGAGGCCAATGTGTTGGGCGTTATGTTACTGTATGTTTGGATCTAATGGGTAGTGGTCATTGGTGTATGATTTTAGCAAAGAATCCTTGTGTTTCAACGAAGGGTTAAATAATGTACACACCAACTTTGCACTCCTTTGGGTTTTGGTGGTCATTATAAAACTTTGTGCTCTTATTTTGTGCACTTTCCTTTACGATGTCCTTCTAATGAATTTTTGTGGTCACTGTTCTCTTCTAAATCACCTGCGAGCTCATCAGCATCATTAAACAATGCAGGGTTCATGGAGCTTGAATCTGTGTATGATTATGATGGATCCCCCCTGTTAGAGGAGTTTCTCAGATGGCCTAAGGAAGCTCAACTCAGTACTCAGGGAAGAAAAATCTAAGTGTCGAAGACCAAGAATCATTTAAGAGAACGTTGTCAGTTACATGATCTGGGAGGATGGAAGAAGGAAAAGAGCTCCTTTTCTACCATTAAAATATCTCTTTCAAGAAGAAATGAACATGTAGGAAGAAGGACAATACGAGTTATAGTTGTTACTAACTTCCATCCAGGATCAGGACTATTAAGTGTGAAGATGCATGAGGAATCTGTTTCTTAACTCATCCTCATTATTCTTATTGATTCATTTGTTCAGTGCCCTGCCCATCATATACTAGGCACTGTGGGTAACTCAGGGATGTATAAAGGAGCTTGCTCAGACTGGTATATTACAACAGAATATAAAGATAACGGTGCTAGGAACCACAGGGGTGGGGAGAGACTTCCTAGGAGGGGAGATGGCTCCTATTTGGAGGTGCTCAGGGCGTACCTCTGGGAGGAATAGACCCTGGGAGAGGGGAGAGCCAGAACATCCAGATCGTTAGAGCGGGTGCTGGTTGAGGGTGGTGACCTGGACCCGGCTGCAAAGAAGACGCTACTTGCGTTGCTTCAGTGGTGAGCAAATTCAGGAACGTACAAAAACTAAATTACCGTCTTGGGACAGCAACCTCAGTCAGCGGGCAGATTCAGAGGCAGAATATGAATGTGACAGATTTCTTTGATTAAGGCCCTGAGCACCCTATTAAATTGTCTGGTTTCTAATAAGATGGATCCTGAAAGCTTTTGCCTTCTTGGCTCCAAGTCCAGAGCTCGTGGGACCCCTGCCTGTTGATGCAGCTCTGCTCGCGTGCTCAGCCACTCGGCTCTGGCAGCGATCCCGGAGCTGCATGAGTCAGTTTTGCGCTGAACCTCGGCATAATGGAGGAAGGTGCTATTTTGGGATAACAGGCATATGATCAGCTCTTTTTTGGGCAGATTTCACAGGCCACGATGTTTGCAGAAAAAAGTGACTTTCCAGAATGCCTCCCTTTCTGCTAGAGCACAGAAAACAATTTCATCTAGTCATTGTTGCTTCTCTGGCAGAAAGGGTTTCACATTTGACATTGACAGTCCATTAATTGTGTTAACCACAGTAATAGCTTCAGAGCAGTTTAAAGGAAGATGTTTATGTGTGGTTAATAAGCTTCATTGCTGTTTTTCCTTTTTCAATGGTAGGAATGAAAGCAGAGAGTAATTTGGAAGGTGTGGGGAGGCTGCGAAGCCTCAGAAGCTTAATGGAATCATGGAACCCTAAATGAATAGAACTCCGGTCAGCTCCGCGCCCCTTTCCATTGCCACGTCGTTTGCTTCCCTAGCCTTCCTCAGAGGCACGCCAGAAAGCAAGCTTCCAGCTTAGAATAGTTATTAAGAAGGGATGTTCTAGGATTACTTTCTTTTTATTTTTCTTACAAGTATCATTACTATTACTTACAGTAAACATATTGTTTTGGTAATAAGCCAAAACCAATAAAAATGTTTTATAAAAAAAATTGAAAAGTGTGTGTGTGTGTGTGTGTGTGTGTGTGTGTGTGTGTGTGGATTTCTAGGACTGTGAAGTTTGGGTACCTGCATCTTACTCAGTGTAGACAACATGAATGCTAAGAATAAAGTGAATCTCACTCTTATTCCAGGTGGTGAGCACTCTGGTTTGCTTCTGTTTCACAAACTTACCCATTCACACTTGGGAAAATCTTTTGGACTCGGTCCTGAGTTAGGCTGAGAGATCAACGGTGACTATAATGAAGTCCCTGCCTTCAGAGACATTTTAAACTTCTGTATCTCATAGACATTGCTCCATCATTGACTGTCTTTTCTTTTTTCCCTTCTCCCCAGGCCATTTAATCAGTCATGATTTGGACTATCACTTTTGCATTTTTTCCCCCTCAAATATTTACCTATAACTAAGACTTTTTGGATAAATTTAGAATACATATGCCTAAAGGTCTGCTGGAGCTCTCTACTTGGATTTCCACAGGCAACTCAAACTCAACAATTTACATTTGAACCACCTATGTCTTTCTCCCCATTGAAAACAAAAACAAACACAACCACCCTGACGCTTGTCTGACATCCCTGTCTCGGTTAATGGCAGCTTGCACTCCTAGTTGGCCATTCCAGGATGTATTCGGTCCCTCCTTCCTTTTTCATTATCCTTTACATCCACTTACCTATTAAAACCTATGGACTCTGATTCTTAGTTACCTTTAGACCTGCTGCCACCTTGTGAGTCTAGGCTCTGCTCAGTTTAGGGCCTTATCATTTCCCTTCTGAAAACTTCCATAATTCTACTGGCCTCACATCCTCTCTCTTATCCCTCCCCAGTTATTTTCATACACACTTTTCTAAAATATAAATATGATGTATATTCCCGCTACTACAACCTTCTAGTAACGCCCTGTTATTAATAATTATGAGCTGGTTGGGATAATGTCTAAACTCATTAGCATACACAGTTCTCAGTAATGAAAAGTGTGAGGCCCGGAGCCACACAGATATGAGTACAGATCCTGGTTCTGCCTCTTACCAGCTGTGTAACCTTGAATAACTTCTCTGTGCCTCGATTTCCCCGTCTGTGAAATGAGAGTAATATGGGTAGCTACCTGTGGTAAGCCTTACTTCTGTTCCCTCTTATACTTGCTTCTCCTCCAATTCTAGACATTATATTTCTCTCTCCCTTCAAGTTAGCTGTGCCCAAATGACCTGCTTAGTGAAAGAAATGTAAACAGAAGTGGAATGTTTCACTTCTGTGTGGAGGCATTCAGTTACAGGTACCAGGGACACTTCAGCCCACTTTTTCCTTTGACGGATGTGACAACGTGTTGATATGAAGGCCTGTAAGAATTAGGTATCTCGATGCTGAGCCAACACATAGACGACAACCACCCTGGAGAATGACCCAATGCCAATAGCGTTTGTGTACATGAGAAAGAAACATTGACTGGATGAAGCAACTGAGATTGGGGAGTTGCGTGTCACCTCAGCCCAGCTTAGCCTAAACTGACATTTTACCTGTTGTCTTGAAATTTGTACAATACCTACAGGCATTTGACACAAAGCAAGTGTTCAGGTAATGGTAGCAGTGATCATGGTTCTTTCCAGACAATATCCTTTTCCTTTTTGCCTTTGACATGTTTTATTCCAAAGGCACCTACCCACTTGCTGCTTCATATTTCGGCATCTTCGGACATTGTGCTTACTCTGCATGCACTGTTTCCTACGATCTTGCTCGGCTGATGAAATGTGTTCTACCCTCAAGAACTGACTGAAGTGTGTCCCTGCATACCTGCGTCCACCCACACCCTGGAGTTGGTCACTTGGGATTCATTCTATGGTCATGTATATAGAGGACCTGTTCTTAGCACTTTCCCACTGGACTGCAGTCATCTCATTATGTCAGTCTGTCCTGCTGCGTGTGAGGTTCCTGAGAGAAGGATGCCACCTTGCTCATTTCTGTAGTCTCAGAATCTAGAACAGGGTCTGCCACAAGGGAGATATTTAATAAAATGTAAAAATAAACAAATATGCCCCCCAAACTAAAGAGGGAGAGAAAACAAACAATTCCACTATAATATGACAAATGATTGGCAGGTCTAAATGCTCTCATTTTTCTGAAACCTCCTCTATTGCCCATTTGCTCTCATAATCAGCAAGCTCCTAACTTTGGTGACCATTGGCTTGTCTAGCTTTCTTACGTAGCCGATGAGGAGACTGAGCCCAAGGAGAGGACACAGGTGACACAGCAATGTAGTGTCAAATGCAGGAGCAGAAATCAGATGGTATTGCTCTGTAGCAACTAAACATGTGGGAGGGCAGGGTATCCGTAATGTGTAGGTTTGTGAGCTCCCCACAGGCCGGTGCAAGTAATGTATTAAGAGACTGGAGTGGGTTGAGTGGTGGTCCCCCCAAAAATATGTCCAAATGCTAATCCCCAGTATCTGAGAATGTGTCTTTATTTCGAAAATGGGTCTTTGCATGTGTAATTCTCAAGATGAAATTTTCCTAGATTAACCAGGTGGGCCCTTCATCCAACAGCAAGTGTCCTTAAGAGAGAGATACGGAAAGAGGGAGACCATGTAAATATGGAGGCAGAGACTGGAGGCCAGGAGCCACCAGAAGTTGAAAAGACAAAAGACAATTCCGCCCTGGAGCCTTTGGAGGGAGGGCAGCCCTGCAGACACCTTGATTTTTCACTTTTGGCCTCTAGAACTGTTGTTTTCAGCCACCAAGTTTGTGGCAGTTTGTCATAGTGGTCCTAGGAAAGAAATACAAGTATTGTTTGAAAGATAAATGTGTAGTTTCCCCGTGGGCATATTTTTTTTTCAGGTTTTACTTTCTATAATTGTCTGAGAAATCTTTTCAATCTTTGTTATAAAAATAGTGAAAGCCCTTTTCCTTTTCTCCCCCCCCCGCCCCTTTTTTTTCCTGTTCTGGTGAGGAATTTCTTACAGTCCTTAATCCCTAAAAGTATTATCAGTTCTATCAAAAATCTTAGATGTTTTTTTTTTCCTCTGAAGTTCAAGGTACAGTAGTCCTCATTCATATTCTCTTCCCCCTGGAGCACATCTTTATAGAAAAAATGATGAAGTTTGAGCTTTGTCTTAACTTTGAGTCCCTGAGGCCTTCTGGTGTGTGCAATGAAACTGCTCCTTGTTCTCCACAAAGATCAAAATCCTGGCGAGGATCAGATGAGAGAAAGTATTTGTGGGGGTTTTGTAAACTGTGAGGTGCTATGTGGAGATGATTATATAGTTGGTATAGCTGTTGATTAATATGTATGAAATACATAACAAAAATCTATGGAATCTGAAAGTGTTTAATACCAGGCACCCTGCAGGACTGCTGCTGAAGCTGCTTTTATGCGATGTTTTGCCGCCATCTTGTGGCATTTCTGGTAATTGTCAGTGATGATTTTTCTGAGCACAAACTTTCAAAGATTTTGTTTAAAAAGCAGTGATTTTTTTTTTCCATTCCGAAGAGCCATGGGGAAATACAACTCTGAAATTGTCCAGAATCTTTCTATGTTCTTATTTGACAGAAACTAAGATAACAGGTTTGATAATATTATTTGAAAAATTATGGCAGATAAATCTAGAGATAAAAAGATTCTGGTAATGAACCGTGTTGCAGACTTGAAAGAGATGAAAGCACTGGCCCTATCCAGGGGGCAGCCACCAAATACTATTGTTGGAATTTCAACACTTCCTGCATATAAAGTAATAGTTCAAATATGTCTGGGCTCCCCACAGGCAGGCAGTCACCAAGTCTTATCAGCTCCTTTTCTCCAGTATCTCTTTCATTTATTCCAGAATCTCCAGCTTTATGACTATCATGTATTTCTGGTCCTTGTTACTTCTTGTGTGGACTAGTTCAATACCTGGTCACCCTATCTCCATAATCCCTCCTCTTCCATCCTTCTTGCAGACAGTGCTAGCTTACGTTTCCTAAAGCACCAGAGAAGTGGCACAGAATAGTGACCAAGAGTAGGATCTGCAGCCAGACATATCTTACCTCCATCATGTTGGTTCTACCTGGATGACCTGATGCAAGTTACTTAAGCTCTTTGTATTTCCATTTCCTTATCTGTATTATGACGATAATACTGGTGCTGACTTCATATGTTTGTGACGAAGATTAAATGAGTTAATCCACATCAAGGTACCTAGTATTTAGTGTTCAATTAATGTATGCTATTATTAATCCTCCCCACTAGAGTGTGAATTTCTTGAATGCAACACTCTCTTTGATTTGTCTTTGCATCTTCAAATTCACAGGTCAGTTTTACATTGTAGTCATTTGATGACTTTTTGGTTATATAGGTGATGAATCACTAAGCTTTTGATGGGTACATTCAGTTCACTTCTTGGAACTCTCATCATATCATCAAAACATGCCTAAGGACTTACTAGGTCTTTTTTTTTTTTTTTTTTTTTTTTTTTTTTTTGCTAAAATGTATGGAAAGTTTCAAACTTGCTATATTTAAAATTAATAGTGATTAACATTTATTGAGTATTTACTATGTGATAAATGCATTATATGGAAATGCCTTATCTGTTCAGAATGCATTATATTGAAAACCTTATTTAATACTCACAACTTTGAGATGGATACTATATCAGTATTCACATTTAATATAGAAGGGAAGTCTCACAGTAGGGTAAGGAGAGGAGAATAGATTAGAACCAATGCAGTTTGTCTCAAGAGCTCATTGAGTGAGTATGTTATAAATGCATACTTTTCTAATGCCTGGTTTCAATTCTGAGATGTTTCAGAACACCAAAACATGAAAACATTTAAAAAATTCCAAACCCAGTGGAAATGAGAGTACCAAGCTCACCACTGTGTTTGTGTTGCATCAAGCTTCGTCTTGCGGTAACCTCTTCTGTGAACAGTGTTCCATGTGATAATGATGTATATCGCTGGTTTCTGTTGGACTTGTGTTGTTGCAAGTGTGGAGATGGTCTGGAGACCACAAGGGCCAAGTATGTTCAAGTTTGTTACAGTAGATAAGAATTCCATCCCCAAAGTATATTGTCTGACATACCTCAAATCACTTGCTGCTCTAACTGCTGACTTGTGTTAGAAAATCTTGAGGTTACTGGGACCTGGAAGCATAAAGTGGACCTGGGGAAATGCTTTCCCTGAGGTAAGCACTGCAGCTTGAGCTTCTAGATGTTGTAGTAAGACTATACATGATCTGCTTTGCTCCTATTGTCCTCGATTTTTACCCACGGGTACCCATGTTTATAGTATGCTCATTCACCCACCCTGTAAATAATTATAAAACATCCTCTAAATTCAAGGAACATTGAAGTGACATAGAGGTGTGTCTTCCCCAAGCTTTCCTTAAGGAGAATCTCATCTACCTGATATACTTTACTGCACATAATGGTTCTCTCATTTATTCATTCATTCAAAGTTTATTCAAAACCATATGTGATAACCTACTATACAAAAAAAATGGTGCCAGGTGTCATCAGGAATATATTAAACATATGTAAATATGTTAAAGATATTTTAAAAGTCAATATAAATAGAACCTAGGAATCATTTTATCTTTTGAGATGGAAATAAAAATGGATGAAATTTTTATCCTTCATTCCTCATCTTCTGTCCGGTGATTTTCTAGGGGAGCTGTATTTTTCCTAGACACCTTAAACTCTGAAGTCACTGCTTCTGCAAGTTAGTCCAATTTATAATATGTACCATTATTTGCCACCCATTGTTGCTACTCATTGGTCATTACCTCATTTCTTTACCCAAGTATCACTGACATGAGACTAAGAAAGTAGCCAAATTTTGTTGAAAATTTGGGGGAATAAGAGAGGTTTATATTCACAAATTACTTTCACCAACCCACCACATAGAATTTGTCATTGACTTCTTTTCTCTTGAGGAATAGTTGAATACTATACAATGTCGGGACTTTGCTATGGTCTGTATGTTTGCGTGTCCCGCAAAACTCATATATTAAAAACATGATGCCTGAGGAGATGGTATGAGGAAGGAAGTAGGGCCTTTGGGAGGTAATTAGGTAATGAGGGCAGAGCACGCTAAGGGATTAGTGCCCTTATACAGAGACCCCAGAGAGCTCCCTAGCCCCTTCCCTGTGAGGACACAGCAATAAGGTGCCAAGTATAAACCAGGAAGTGGACCTTCACCAGGACTCAACCAAGTTGGCACCCTGATCTTGGACTCCCAGCCTCAAGAACGCTGAGAACTAAAACTCTGGTGTTTAGCGATCCAGTCTGTGGTATTTTGTTATAGCAGCTCAAGCTGACTAAGACAGACTTCATTCTTTCTTTTCATATCTCCTCTCTCCTCCTTCAGAACCATATCCTTAGTTGGCTTTGGATGTATAATCTAATCAAAAGTTGTCATCTTAAGAAAACTTTTCTTCCTGTTAAAATAACTGATACTTCTCCCTGCTATATGCATATGATATAGGTCCTCTTATCATCCCTATTTTTCTCAGATAAGAAAACTGAGGCATTGAGAAGTTAAGATTTCAAACCAGGCAGTCTGGTTCCAAAGTCTATGCTTTAACTATTAAAGTATACTATCTATTACTATAGCTATTGATAAACTACTTATCACTACATTTATCTATCAATAACAGCAGAGTTAAATATTGAACAATTATGTAGTTTCTCTTTTTGTTTTACTCTAATGATATATACTTGCTAATAAACCACCACCCGTGCCCTTTACTTGGATGTAATTGTGTTCACACATGCATTTAAACTTGCCAAGTCCTCATCAAGATGTCATTCTCAAACATTACCATCCTTTCTCTTTGGGTGTAGCTTGATTTTTCCTCTTTAGAAATTAGTACAAATGGAAATTAAGCTGGCTCTCCTTAATTTCCATATCAAACCATTGTCAGCAACTGGAAGCAAGCTAGGAGGAAGATGAGATTGTGTGTGTGCAAAGTCATAATTGTCTGAGCAACTGCTGAATAAAGAACATGGTGAAATATCTAATCCTAGAATCATATCATTTTGAGATGCGAGGGACCTTCAAGTTTGGGTGTCTAACCATCAGATGCTTGAATTTTGTCTAATTGCTCATTTTCAGTTTATACCACTTCTTGACATATTCCATTAATGTTGGATAGATACAGCTTTATTCGTTTGAACTGAAATCTCTTCTCACTGCAACCATAGGTCCTAGCTCAAAAACTTCTGGGATCACATAAACAAGTCCAATCTTTTACGTAGCTATCAAGGCCACTTACGTGTCCAGCATGAGATGTCAGTTCTCAGGCTCCTTTGACTGTTCCTATGACAGTGCCCTCATTATCCTGGTCATTGAGTTTGAACTTCGTCATATGCAGAACAATGTGCCTATGAGTATGTCGGACAAACAGTCTTGGTTTCAGTGTGGAAGCTCTTTGTGAATGTTTCATGGAGAGTGTTTAAAATGGGAACTCAGTGAACAAGAAAGACCATTGTTTGCAAGAAAAGGTTAGTGGCTAGAACATAGCAATCCTCTTAGAGGTAGGATTGATAGCATCGAAAATTAACCTTCTTTTCCCCCATTTGTATACTAGTTAGCATAATAAATGGTATACCTATTTGCTCATGACAACTATGTTTCAATGAAAATAATATATAATTCAAAGCAATTATTTATCCCATGGTGACAAGATGATCCATAGAAATTTTGTTTGTTTGTTGATAAGAGCTACTCATATTCTAGTACAATTCTAGTTCATTGTGGGTTATTTTGGTAGATTTTTATGAAGTAAAAATACATGCATTCTTTGTGTTCACTATAGTTTAATTAAGGTAAAATTTAAATTCAGTAAAATACAGAAATCTTAAATACATAATTCTTTGAGATTTGACAAAGGTAACCTATGTAACTAACATACCAATCAAGACATATGAGGTCTGACAAGTAAGTTTGCAAACTTGCTGCAATGATGTCGCTAACCATTTTTTGATATCTGAGGGGTTATTCATTAAGAATTTGTGCCAACTGGACAGTTAACCAAGTTTATTATTTGGAAGTGTTGGAAGGCTACATGAAAAAGTTAGACGACCTGAACTTTTCACCAACAATTCATGGCTCTTGCATCACGATAATGCACCAGCTCACACAGCACTGTCTGTGAGGGAGATTTTAGCCAGTAAACAAATAACTGTATTGGAACACCCTCCCTACTCATCTGATCTGGCCCCCAATGACTTCTCTCTTTACCCGAAGATAAAGGAAATATTGAAAGGAAGGCATTTTGATGACATTCAGGACATCAAGGGTAATACGAAGACAGCTCTGATGGCCATTCCAGAAAAAGAGTTCCAAAATTGCTTTGAAGGGTGGGCTAAGCACTGACATCCGTGCATAGCTTCCCAAGGGGAGTACTTTGAAGGTGACCATGGTGATGTTCAGCAGTGAGGTATGTAGCACTTTTTCTAGGATAAGTTCATAAACTTAATTGTCTTACCTTGTATAAACATTCTGTCACTCCAGAAAATTTCCTCATGCCCCCTTTCAGTCAGGTACCACCCCACCCCACCCCATATAACAATTTTCCAATAGCAATTATCATAGATTAGTTTGGCCTCATCTTGAACTCCATATAAATGGAAGCACATAGTGTGTTTCCCTGAAAATAAAACCGACCCAGATAATAAGCCCTAGCATGATTTTTCAGGATGACATCCTCTGAACATAAGCCCTAATGCATCTTTTGGAGCAAAAATTAATATAAGACTCGGTTTTATTTTCGGGAAAACATGGTAGTATATACTATTTTGTGTCTGACTTCTTTTACTCAACATTGCATTTTTCAGATTCATCCATGTCGTTGTGTATCAGTATTTTATTCTTTTTAAATTGTTGAGTACTATTCTGTTGTATAAATATCCCAGAATTTATTCATCCATTTTTATGTTGTTAGACATTTTATTTCAGTTTTTGATTATTTTGAATAAAGCTTATAGAAACACTCGTGTGCAAGTATTTTTGTGCTATATTGTTATTTCTCTTGCGTAAAAGCCTACGAGTGGAAGTTTGGGGTCATAGTCTAAGTGCATATTTAACTTTATAATGAAATGCTAATGACTTTTCAAACAATCTGATGCTATTGTAAGTGATTTTTAGAAATGCTATTTTCCAATCATTTGTAACATAGCACACTCCCAAAGTATGGGCGTTCTAGTAGGTCCACATCCTCACCAATAGAGTGTTTTCAGCCTTTTTGAAATGAAGTAGTATCACATCATCATTTTAACTTGCATTTTAAATTTGGATTATTTGTCTTTCTATTATTGATTTGCAAAACACACACACAAACACATGATTATGTATTCTCTCTCTATGTATATATGTATAGAATGAATTATTCCTGATAGGATTGATGTTACCCCCAATTTTTCTTCTGTCCTCAAGTTTGTACATAAATTGGTCACTGTATACTGGCAGTCATTCTCTGTTCTCTCCTCTTCCCGATTCCTGGCAACCACCAATCTTTCTGTTTCTAAAGGTTTGCCTACTGGTCGTGTCATATAAATGGAATCATATATAATATCTGGCTTCTTATGACTGGTTTCTTTGACTTAGCATAATGTTTTCAAGATTTGCCCATGTTGTAGCATGAATCAATACTTCTTTCCTTTTTGTGGCTACATATTCCATTGTATGATATACTATATTTTGCTTATACATTTTTCATGGCTATGTTTGATTTGTTAGAATTTTATTAATGATTTTTTTGTACCTATGTTTATGAAAATATTGATTTGCACTTTCTTTTCATTAATAACATTGTAGGAAATTTTCTTCCCTACTTTAATTTATGAAAGAATTTATTTAAGATTAATAGTCTTCCTTTCTTAATGTTTGATATAGTTCAATAGTGAAACCTACTAGGCCTGCAGCTTTCTCTGTAGGAATGTTTTTACTTACAAATTAAAATTTTTTGTCAAACATAGTTTATACACATTTTCTTTTTCAGTCAATTTTGATTTTGTGCTTTTCAAGAAATTTATCTATTTTACCTAATTTGTATACACTGGTATGAGGGTACTCATAATATTCCCTTTGGACCCATGTTATATAACTGTAGGATTTATAGTGGTATACCATATTTTTATTTCTAGTAGTTATTGGTAATTAGTGTTTTATCTCCTTTTATCTAATTAGCTATGGTAGATTTTAACAATTTTATACTGTTTTTGCAAAAAGAAATTGAGTTTGTTAATTTTCTATATTGTTTGTTTTATATTACATTGATTTCTACTTTTTCTCAGTTTCTTTCTTTTATATATTTGGGTCTAATTTGCTCTACTTTTAATATCTTCTTAAGGTAGATACTTAGATTATTGATTTTAAAATGTTCTTTTCTAATAGGATCATTTAAAGCTCATATTTATTTCTAAGAACTGCTTAAGCTGGATCACACACAAGTCCTCGTATAGTACTTTGTTTTCATGAACATATATTTTCAAATAATTTCTAATTTCTCTTGTGATTTCTTCTTTTGTTTGGGTAATTTACAAGTGTGCTATTAAATTTCAAAATATTGGAGATTTTCTTCATCTTATTGTTATTGAATTCTAATTTAATACTATTGTGGTTAGAGAGCGTATACTGTAAGATATAAATATTTCTTTAAATTACAGATATATTTTATGGCCTATCTTCTTGAAGAGTCTAAGCATTCAAAAAGAATGTTTATTTTGTAATTCTTGCAGTAGTGTCCTATAAATATCAATTAGGTCACATTGTTTGAGATGGTGCTCAAATCTTCTACTTACTGATTGACTTTTAGAATAATTAATCAATTTATTTTTATGGCAGTTTTACGTTCACAGTAAAATTGAAGGAAGGTACAGTCATTCTGTGTGCCTCCTGCCCATATAGGTGCATAGCCTCCCCCATTACAGTGGTCACTTGTTACAATTGATGAACCTACATTGACACATCATTATCACCCAAGGCCCATAGCTGGCATTAATGTCCACTTTTGACATTGCACATTTTATATGTTTGGACAAATGTATAATGACTTGTATCTATCTCCCTTTATAGTACCAAACAGAATCCTTTGAGCTCTGCCTATTCATCCCTCTCTTCCCTTTAACTCCTGTCAACAGCTTTTTTTCTTTTTTTTTTTATTGTCTCCTAAGTTTTGCCTTTTCCAGGATGTCATATAATTGGAATTGTACAGTATGTAGCCTCTTCAGATTGGCTTCTTTCACTTAGTGATATGCATTTAAGTTTCTTCCATGTCTTTTCATGGCTTGATAGCTCATTTCTTATCACTGAATAAAATTCCATTGTCCGGATGTACCACGTTTATTCATCGATCCACCTACTGAAGGACATCTTGGTTTCTTGCAATTTTTTTGCAATTATGAATAAAGCTGCTATAAACATCTTATTTATTGCTGGTAGGAATGCAAAATAATACAGCCACTTTGAAAAATAGTTTATCACTTTCTTACAAAACTAAATATACTCTTACCATATGATCCAGCAATCACACTCCTTGATATTTACCCAAATGAATTGAAAACTTATGTCCACACAAAAACCTGCTCATGAATGCTTGTCATTTTCTTATTAGTTTTATTTTTCAATTAGGTTTTTCAATATTATTTTATAGCTTACCATTTCTTATAGTGCACTTTCTGCTAGTGACAAATTCTCTCAACTTGCATTTATCAAAACATTTTTGTTTCATCCTCATTTTTGAAGTATTATTTCTACAAGGTATCGAATTCTGAGTTGACTTTTTATAAATTTTAGCACTTTAAAGCTGTTGCCTCAAGATTTTTTGGCCTCTATTTTTTTCTGAAGAGAAGGCAGTCATGTTTCATATTGTTTTCCTGCATGTCATACTTTATTTTATGACAGCATTTAAGATTTCCTTTTTTATCATTTTTTTTCACCAGTGTGATTATGGTGCACCTAATTGAAGTTTTTTTTTTCTGTTTATGGCTTAGGGTTGGATATGTAGGCATGGATATAGGTAGGATGACTTTTGAAAGAAATGTGGAATTTTTCAATGCTTTCTATTTTTCTCTTTCACACACACACACACACACACACACACACACACACACACATCTCCGTCAGGGATTTAAATTACACAGTGTGGGATTATCTGAAGTACTAGGGCTCTGTTCTTTCTTTTTTTTTTCTTTAGATTAGATTTTTGTCTTTAGATTAGTTCATTTCGAGTCTTATGTCTTCAAGTTTATCGACTCTTTCTTTTGCATTGTCCAACCTACTGTACAGCCTATCCAGTGAGTTTATTCAAGTACAGTATTTTTCATTTCTAGAATTCCCATGTAGTTCTATTTTTGCAGCTTTTATTTCTCTGCTGAGATTTCAAACCTCAGCATTGTGTATATATTATGTTTGTATTTTCCTTTAAATTTATTGCATACATAATATATATAAATTTATATATAATAAATTTAAAGGAACTTCATATATATATATACACATATATATGTGTGTGTGTATATACATATATATACATACTGACTGACATATATATATATATGGCTGCTTTAGAGTCCTTTGTCTCCTAATTCCAACATCTGTGTCATCTTGACACATCTTATATTAAGCTCTTTTACTTTTGAGTGTGGATTACATTTTTCCTACTTCTTTCCTGGTAATATTTCATTGTATATAGATATTATGGATAGTATACTTGTATTGTAGCCAACCTATAGTATGTTGTTTTTCTTTGAAAAGTAGTTTTGTTCTGGCAAGTGGTTAAACCACTAGTGCTTTGTTTCCCCGAAAATAAGACCTACCTGGACAATCAACTCTAATGTGCCTTTTGGAGCAAAAATTAATATAAGACCCAGTATAATATAATATAATATAATATAATATAATATAATATAATATAATAATTATATTGTAATAATTATAATAGTTATATTATAATATAATATAAGGTTGGGTCATATAATATAATAATTATTATGTTATAATATAACATAAGACCCAGTCTTATATTAATTTTTGCTCCAAAAGACGCATTAGAGCTGATTGTCCGGCTAGGTCTTATTTTCGGGGAACTACAAGTGGTTTCTCTTGGCTTTATTAGAATTAGTTTTATGCTTTTTTTTTCTTTTCCATTTTGTTCTTAGCCTTTGGCATGACTTACTATATAGGCATGATCTCTCCTCCGAAGCATGATCTTTCTGGCATCTCAACCCAATGTCAACCCAGTTGTTCAGCAAGGCTTTTCTACACTGAATGGGTCAGACTTCGAACATTTCTAAGCACTGGTTGAAGTCTTGTCCTTCCATTCAAATGAACACGGGACTTAGCACTATAGTAGCTGCTCTCTGAGGGCCTCATAGAGTTTTTACCTGAATATGAATAGTCCGTACGGTATTTTGGCCAAGGACCTGAGGGCAACCTCTGTGAAGATTTATTGCTTTCACTACTCTGTGCAGCCCTCTGTTCACTACTCTGTCTTACAAATTCCAGCAAACTCAGTAGCCCCAAACTCTGATTCAAACCTCCTTATCTCAGTGAGATTGACATTCTCTAACCGGGTTCTGACTTCTAGCTGCCTCTGGAAAATGGCCACAGGTGGAAAGCTGGAATTAATGTGGAGCTCACCTCATATTTTTTCTTTTTCTTAGAAATCACAGTTCTGTGCTATTATTCAATGCCTAGAAATAGTTTTCTAATAGGTTTTGTACAGTTGTTCATGTCAGGAAAGTAAGTCTGATACTAGTAATTTTGCCATGGCTAGAAACAGAATTTCTAGAACTTTATCCCTTGTTTGCATTTAATATGGTACACACAATCCATTCTTGGCTGCCAGGGCTCCTGACTAGGTAACTCTCCAAATCTCACAGTTACATACATTCTAGGGAGAGGAAGCTACAATCAGTGGAGCAACATTTTTTGGTCTTTTTTTTTTTTTTTTAAGTAAAAGACGGTTGTGTTCTTTAAAATATTCGAAATATTTTAAGTGGAATTTTCATTTCATTTTCTTAAATCCATCATAAAACTTTCTTTTCTTGAATTAGCTCTGAACTCTTTAGCTATGTATTGGAAATCCTCCACTGTATAGCCCCGAGCTCCCTTTCCACCTTTACCTCCTACGCTGTCTGACCTGATGATCTGGTTGTATCGGACTATTTTTTCAAAAACAAGCCCTTTCCCTTTCTTTATGGCTGAGCAAACATGACTTACTATGTTCCTTATGATTCATTTCACTGTCTCTGTTTTCAAATGTGATTTTACCCTCCTCTTGCTTCCCGTATATGGTACTTGACACATTTTACTGAGAATAGCCATTATGCTACCATTAATTTTAGAAAGTCTGTACAGGTTTGATTTTGAGCTCCTTGTCTACTTAGCAAAGTCCCAGGAACTGGGACATCATTGCTTCTGCCTGTCTTTCACTTCTCATATGCACTCAGTTGCAAAGTTCTACCAATTACATATCCTAAGCATCTCAATCTGTTCCTTATCATTGTCTTCCCTGCATAAAGCCATAGTTTAGGCCTGACAATTGCATATCAGAACACTCGGTCTTCTCCATCTCCATACTGGTACCCGAGTAATCCTTTTGAAACACATATTTGATTATAGCAAACCTTGAATTAAAATGTTTCAATGGCTTTGACATAATGAAAAGTCCAGATTTCCTAGCTTGGTGAACTATTAGTGTAATTAGCTTGCATGGTAGGGTTTAGGGAAGCATAACCTAAAACACCCACTTTAATATCTACTAAGAAAAGCAGCAGTAGTTTGTAGTAAAAAAGTAACATAAAGAATTATGTATTATAGAAATGTACACTTGAAACCTATATAATTTTACTAACCAATGTCACCCCAATAAATTTGATAAATAAAAAAAAATTATGAAAGGCTGTTTGGGTGGAAACAAACCAAGCTAACATTTTTCAAATTTCAAGAAAGGTGTTGTCTGCATTTTTTAATGAATTATTGGCATAGGAACACATTGTAGATCAGTTATGGGAATTAATTTACCTTCCTGATTTTTAGCATAGTAGTGTCAGTTGTCTTTTTTTAAATACAGTTTGTTTTTATTGATGAGTAAGAATATCAGTACATGTGTTTGGAGGGATGTAACACCACAGCTCAGTAAATACACGCCTGTCTTTCAATCTGTCTGCTTCTGGCACAGAATGGTGATATTAGAGAATAGCTAGCATCAGAATTAACAATAATGCTAGGAATCTGGCTAATGCATACTTTGATGAATTACTTGACCCCTATCCTAGGTGTGGTAGATGAGTCATGGTAGTACCAGGAAAAGTACAGATAATAGCCGCACAGTGGTAAACAGAGAGGAGGCAATGAAGCAAAATCCTTTGGAAAGGAATTTAAAAAGGAAAGGCCTAGAGTCTGCTCCAAGTCGGGTCACTACATTATTAGTTGTTAATTATCATGAGTGATTCGTTTCCCTTCTCTCGATCTCAGTTGTTTCCATTTGGACAATGAAGGCGTTGGACTGTGTAATACCTGAAATCCCTGTCAATTCTAATATTCCTTTTTTTTTTTTTTAATTTTATTTTATTAAATTTATTGGGGTGACAATTGTTAGTAAAATTACATAGATTTCAGGTGTACAATTCTGTATTACATCATCTATAAATCCCATTGTGTGTTCATCACCCAGAGTCAGTTCTCCTTCCATCACCATATATTCAATACCCCTTAATTCTAATATTCTTAATTTATAAGTTAAAAAATATTTCCACTTCATGCTTCATATTTTAACTGTGTATCAGTGCTTTGGGAATTAAGGTCTTTAAATGGCTTAATGTTTTCTCTTGTCACCAGTCCAATTGACAAGAGCTCTAAGGCCTTTCTCTATGCATCCCCCTTCTCTCCCTCAGCATATTCTAACACTTACAATACCAGAAGTGTGTGTGTTGTAGATAACATTCAAAATGATTCACGTACAAGTATAGCTAAGGCAGTCATGTGCAAATACTGTAGTCATTTGAAAATTTCGTATCAGTTCATTTTTTGACTTAATTTCTGGTCTTAGTCATCTACCTTCTGAACCTGCAGAGACCTTCAGTAAATTTTCTACCTAATACTTGGGAAGTATTTTTAATTAAAAACAGTCTTCTCTCCTAGCACATGTTGAGGGTGGGGGGAAGGATGACAGAGGCTATCGAGAAGAAAATGATTGAAATTGCAGTGACCAAGAGCTAACCCTGGACAGGGCTATAGTCAGAATACTAGTTTAGTGGCTAAGTGCTGGTCTTATGAACCTAGATCAAGTATTTTGAAGAACTATAGGTTGGGGAACATTTCCTGTTGGTTTTAGATTCAATTTTGTATTCAACAAGCTCTCTAGAATCTAATACCATTTCTATGTGGCCAATTTTGCTACAATATAAACTATAATTTGCATAAATACAAAGGTGTGTCAGCCACAATATAATACACCCTTGCAAATACTTTAACTTATTAAGTACAATCATGATTAGACACAACTTTCCCCTAAATGAGTTGGTAGAGTCCAGGAGATGAAAAGAGAGAGATGGGGGGTTTGCTGGAGGAGCACACGTGTTGTGAAGATAACAGTGAACTTAGGTGACGTGGAAACTCAGTTTAGTTTGTTTAGGGGTTTCTCTAGTGTGACTAGTCTTGGGAAGACTGATCATGGTGACTCATGCACAAGAAACACCATTTAGTTAATAAGTCAGATGTCAATGGTTCATTTGCACAGGGGAGAGACCTCCCTTGCTCCATGGCCATTGGAAGTCACCAGTTTGTTTTCTACAAAGGGTTTCATTGATAGTTCATGGAAATCCAAAATATTAATCACATAATTTCTTGTAATATGTACAATTATTACAGCGAGAGTTGGGTATTTCTAAAGAGTATTTGTGGAGACGGGGCTAGAATCTGAATAGCTGCCTTTACCTTGCCCAGTATCTAAAAATCCTCATGGTTAGCAGGTATACTGTGGGCAACACGACTCATACATTCATTCATTTATGAACAGATATTTATTGGGTATAGACTCTGTGACAGACATGGTTCTTGCCTCTGGAAATATATTGATTAATGAGATTAAAAAGTCCCTGCCTTTATAGAGTTTATATTTTAGGTGGGAGGGGTTAAGAATTGAACCAGATATCTAAGTAGTCAGAGTCCTACTCTCCAATTGTGAATTGTGGTTTTTGGTGTATCTTGCATATTTTGATATGTGCCCAATGGTTCTTTTAGAGATATTTAATAGAGAGATAGTTTAAATTTATAGTGAAATTCTCACAAGAATAAAGTAATTTATGGGAGTGAATTTCCCAGATAGCAAAGCTTATTCCTTTTGGTATAAAACCTATTCTAAAAACATAAAATAAAAAGCAAAACCTTATTATCATTTTTAAAATGTAGTTTTCAAGTCTTGTTTCTTAGAAGATTCTGAATGTATCTTATAAATTTGATGGATTCCTAGCATCAGTACTATTACTAATACTAATTGTGTTGCACTGTAAAAACACACAGTCCTGCTCAGAGACATGTTAAGGTATGTGATACTATGCATTTCCATACCAAATGGCCTTTACTAGTGTGACTTTTTTGAGGGTGTCTGATATTTCTTGGTTTGATTATTTGTTTACTTTTTCTCCTTAAAATTATTTCTCAGTTTTTAAAGATCTGTCTCTCCTAATGTTATTTTTTCCACTTCTAGAATAGAGTCAGCAAAATTTTCTGTAAACAGGTAGGTAGTAAATATTTTAGGCTTTGCAGACAGTACAGTTTCTGTCACAACCACTCAGCTCTGCAGCTGGAGCATTAAACAGCCACAGACAATACACAAATGAACGTGATCCAATTAAACTTTATTCTCTAAAACAGGCAGTGAGTGGATTTGTTCTGTGGGTCATAGTTTACTAACCCCTGTTCTAAAGTATGGTGACATGGCTATGTAGAGCAATATGTAAAAAACTACATAGAATTTTTAAAAAGTAAATAAATGTTGTATAAGGACCTACTGTGTCCCTACAAACAAAATACAGGAAATTTTTGCCACAATTTTTATCACAGTGTTTTTGGATACTTAGGTGTCTTTTCTTTCTCCCTTTGTATCTTCTTTAAGGTTTCTGCTATGTTGCAGATATTTGAGGTTATTGAATAAATGAATTCCAGATACACTTGCTTTGTGTGAATGTGTGCATGCCTGTCTTTACGTATCTCGAGTATAGAGCTAAAGTCTCTGTACCAATTAAGACCTAGATAAGACTGGTTTGATCCTCATTCTATGACTAGTGGAGGGTTCAATACGCCTCACCCACACCACCAAGTTTTATGCAAATTTTCAGGGTGGGATTCTATTTTTATGGTCACCTTTGGTTTTGTTTCTATTTCTGCCAAATCAATTCAATGGCGAGATTGTTCAGCTATCTCTGTTCTCTAAAAAATGTCTTGGCCATTTCTACATGTATGGTGACAGGGCTATATAGAGCACTGTTTACATTGCTCCACATATGTTCTTAGCTTTCCATAGTCCCCTCCATTTGGCCCCAGAATCCAGGTTCTTCTCACTTGGCTATACAGATTAATTTAATTTTCTCCAGCCTTATTCCCAAATTTCTCTCGACTCTTCTGTACCTTTTTAATCCACCAAGATGCTCTGCTGAACAAAAAGGACCTCTTCTTTCTTAGTTGAACCATCCTCCTAAGAAGGGAATTAAAATTTTACGTAAATTTTTTTCTCTTATGAATGATTAGATGAATGGTTGAATAAATGGATGGGTGGATGAGTGGATGGATAGATGGATGAATGGAAGGCTTGTCAGGTGTTATTCACTAATACAAATTTGGCCTGATATTCCATGTGAAGTAAAACACCAAACATGGAAAACCCATATTTGGCTTATTATAGTTAGTTTTTGTGATCTAGGAATTATTTAGGGTTGTTTTTCAATCCTCATAATCCAACTACACCTAATATGCTATTTGTATTATTAGTCACAGTATAGGAAGTATTTTGTTCATTTCTTATTTGTGTGTTTCTTTAATAGCCTAATAATGAGTTTTTTACAAAAGGAATAAAAATCTCATTTCATATGACAATCAACTTAAAAGTACTGAAGCAGAAAAGGGAGATCCTAAGTGAAATTAATTAAAAAAAAAACTGTCATCTTGTAAAAATCCGTATTTATAAAGAGGAATGGAGATAATTACACCAAATGCTCTGGTTTGTTTTGTCAATACTTTTGATACTGGTATGCTCGCTTCATTCAATTTATTTATTCTTTTGAGGAAAACACACTGTCAGGAATCACAGTTGACAAGAGCAAAGTAGGCACAGGGCTGTTCCTTAAGGAGTTTCTAGTCTAGAAAGGGAGCCATACATGACGACAACAGAGAAAGGGCTAGTGCTTCAAACTTCAGGCTTTGTGGAAGAGCTGACACTGGACTGGCCCATATAGAGGTTAATAAACTAGAAGAGATGCAAACAATCTTCTTGGCTAAGGAAAGAAAGTGAACAAAAGCTCAAAAATGCAAAAGTTTATGTTTCAAGTAAAGCAAGTGAAGGCTCACAATCCATTATCCATAATTTCGAAACCCAAGAAGCTCTGAAAAACCATTGTTTTTTCTTAAATTTGCAGCAAACTTATTTGGTGGCACAACCTGACCTGAATTGACATGAAGTTGTTTATAATCTTTATTTATTCCACTTCTGGGAATATTTGTAGATTCTGCGGCAGAAATATCATTTTTTTATTACAGGTGCTGCCCCAACATTCAGAGATTTGGCTAATATTTTATGCATTTACTGTATTACTTTTTAAAAAATTACCACTTTGTAGCCTCCCTCCCCAAAACCTGCATTGCAATAAACACGTAGTCCTTAGTGTTTCAGATATGGGCCTGTGGACCTCAAGTAGCTCTGGGTGATGCAATATTGTAGAATGTGTGGTCAGAAAGCAAGAAAAAGACTGCGCTGGTTCTTGAATGAAGAAAGTTAAAAATGTTGGAAATTCTACTTTAGGCTTTAAAGAACCATTATAGGCTTTTGAAGAAGGTAGTGAAATATTCAACAATGTGTTATCAAAATTAGTTTGTATTCCTGACCACACATCATTTTAAATTTCTTTCCCCAACCAATCACTAAATCTGGGATATTTTCCTTTGAGTAAAATAGTAATGTCAGATGAAATGCCTTTTGAAAATAGATATTTACATCCATGATTTATTCCTTTGTGAAGGTATGTGAGAGAAATAAGGACAGAGAAAGCAATATCTGTGTGTGCAGCTTGCTCAGTGTCATACCATGTAAACATGGTCAGGATTTGACGTCCACAGAGGACTTTGCTTTGAAAATGCAAAAAATTGCTTCCTGGAAGAAAAAATAAGCAAGCAAAAACCCACAAGAAAAAGTAATATATTTCACTTTTGATCACATTCCCTACAAAATAATTAGATTCTAATTAGGTTAAGAAAATCATTTGAAAAATTGAAGATGTTTCGTGTGTGTGTGTGTGTGTGTCTCATAGTAAGTTTTTAAACTCTGCTGTTGGAAACAGGCAGCAAACGTTTGGGAATTAGAAATTTAACTCTGGAATGGGGCCATCTCAGTTTTTCTTTCTTAGCATATCTGGATAGTTAGATGGTCTCTCACTTTTCTTGAGCTTGTAGTAATTGATAGGATCAATTAATAAAAGTGCGTTTTATTTTTATTTTTAAAAATGTCATTTGAGGGGCTAGAGGCAGAGGTACGCATATGTAATAAAACTATAAATTGGTATACTTTTTAAAACGAGTATCTGGTAGCTTGCCTGAGGGATATTACTGAGTCCATTTCCTAGAAGTAGTATTTCAGTCCCTATAACTGTGCAGGGAATCAGAAAATGCCATCTAAGTCATAGCTTTTACTTTTCTGGAAATTTTTAACATTTGACTTCAGAAGAACTGAAAATGATAATAGCATGTTTACAACCAGTTCAGGGCTCTCACTAGAGCCCAACAATGAAGCACGTGCTACGCGTATGTTAGGCCATAGAAGAAGTAGTTTTTGATGCTGTAACCTTAAGAGTTGTAGTATGAATATTGGACATTCTTATAAGTTTTTTTAATCACTTATAAAAAGTAAAAAATACGCTCATATTTAAAAACAAATAGTATTTCTGATTTTAAAATTATTCAACATTAACTGTAGAGAATTTAAAAACAGAATTGCAGAAATAGAAATTGATAATATCTACTGAGTGTTTTAATGTTCCACAGGGACTGTATAGCATGCGTTATATACACTATCTCAGTTAAACCTCACCCTGTGATTTATTATTGCTCTCATTTTATATAAATAGAAATTGTTGACTTGCAGAAAGGCATCGTGGCAGTAAGTGGTAGAGCAGAAGCCTAGAAAGTTCAGTTTGAGAAACCCTGCTTTGAACAAGCTGTGATCTACTGCCTCCCTTCAACTGCCAGTAACCACCAACATAATCACCAAGAAATAGCCACTGTTTTATTTTTGAGTATGCTTTCAGTCTTTTTTCACATGTATATATTTTTCAAACATAATTGAAATCCTAGTGCAGACGGGTTTTTCACCTTCAATGTTGGTCCTTTTAATAATTAAACCTACTAATAAAATGGTCAGCCTGTCATCTTGGTTTGCTAATCCAGAATGAAGCTCTAATGCTGAATGTCTGGGTAATTCCTTGGGATAAAAACAGACAAACAACAACAACACTCTCTCCCAAATAAGTGGGCATCATGCTAACACCTCCTCCTAAACCATAAAATAGCTGCTTATGTTCCTCAGCTCAAGGTGCCGGTGACAGCATCAGGCATGTGGTAGAAAATGGAAGGGGGACTGATTTTCCAAATGTTACCTTCAAAACCTTTCACTACCACATGTAAGAATCTAAAACATTGTTAATGGCCTTAACGTTTTAGAATACACCTTTAAGAAAGATATTTCCATTTGCATTTACATATTACACATTTTGAATACAGGAATGGCCAATGGCTGGTTTCTACCACATCCAGATTTAATTTTTTTAAAAGCTCTTTTAAAAATGTACTAATGCTTGTTAAGCAGATCACAGATTTTGGGGGACAAGAGGCAAGAAATCTATTTGTGGGGAGTCTATAAGTGCTATATTCAGCGTGAAGCATTTCCTTTTCCTTTTCCTTCCTACATTTTGTTGCCACAGTATCTCTGTAAAGCAGGTCATTAGCCTCACTTTGCAAATGAGGAAAAAGAAATTCAAAGAAGTTGAGAAATTTGTCCATGGCCACACACTGCTGGTAACTAGTAACCCTGGGATTTGAACTCCGGAATGTACGGCTCTGAAGTCTCAAATGTTTCAATTAATTTTGTAGTTGTGCGAAAGGCCCACCTATTTTTCTCATAAAGTTTTAAAAAATTGAGACGTAATTCAGATATCATAAAATTCCCCCCTTTAAAGGGTACAGTTGAGGTGTTTTTTTGTATATTCACAAGGCTGTGCAACCATTATTACTATTTAATTCCAGAACATTTTCATCAGCCCCAAAAGACACCACATGCCCGTTAGCAGTCACTTCTTATAGGGTTTTGATGAAGCAAAAATCTTCAGAACCATTTTACTAAAAATGAAATTTTCTTAGATTCTTCCTCCAAACAAAAATGATTCTTAGTTATTTATATAGATGATGTAGAGAAGATATAAAAATAACCTCAAATAACAGATAATTGATGCTGCTGAATATTTTCTTGAAATATGAAAAGGATTACTAATGGAAGAGTTTCCCAAAAGTTATCAATGTTGGTAAAATCCCCACCACTTCCACTATTCATTATTACCATTTATTGAGCACTTTACTCTCTGGAAGGCACAATATTGAGATATTCTATTTCATTTCATTCTGACTACAGTTCTATTAAGTATTTATTAATACTCCATTGTGCAAAGAAGAAAAAAATAAGTTTGGAAAAGTGAATCATTTAAGTGTCAAGGTCGAGAAGTAAACCCAGGTCCAGTTTGATTTGGAAGCACAAGTCTTAACCACCGAGCTTCACCAAGTGAGATGAAATGGATTGAAAGATAACATAGATCTAAAATGAAAATGGCATTTCAATCCAAATGGAAAACTTACACAAGCCCAGGACGCTGAAGAAAGTTATTTTGTGCTAGCTCCAGGAAGCTTTCCCCAGTGATTTGCATATCCATGTGGTTGAATCCTTTCAGTGTACACCTAAGGCTATAGAAACCAGATCTTTCTGGTCCTTCCATTAAAAAAAAAAATTGATAATTAACCTATCAAATCAGAAATGGAAACAACTGCAAATTCAGAAAGTAGGAGACCTTTCAGGTTGGTGCTATAGAAACCTCTTCTCCCAGGTCTTTTCTTTTGATCTTCCAGGATTATTATGTTAGACTAGGCGGTAAAAGCGGTCAAAACACTGCTTTTCTCCTGAGTTTTCTTTTCTCTCCTTTTAAGACCGCCTTTATATTGATTATACCTGGCACCATCTGGAAGGTGTGTCATTGATTTTCAGAAAAGACAGAATGCATAGCAAATGTTGCTTGTGTATATAACTACATATAAGGCTACAATAAATTTGATTAAGGCTTTATCCGCAGGTGATCTATGTGATTAACTCAATCTTGAAAGAAACAAAATCATAATTATTCCACAACACCGAGCAAAACTTTCAGTTCAAGTTAGCAGGTTTTTGCCAACCATCTCCTATGTTTTGAGCAGTGTCTCTGTGTGGAGGGAGGTGGTAGTGGTGGTATTTCATAATGAATAAACCCCATACTTGCCATGAAAGGGAACAAACTGAACAAAGTGTGTGTGTGTGTGTGTGTGTTTGAGGTAAGAGAATGTATATAAAACTAATTGTGATATAAGGCATCATGAAGTGATAAGTACCTCAGCTTTTCCTGATTCATCCAACTAGATCAACCCTCACCCCTTACTTTAGATACTATAGCACCACGTACTTCTCTCCTTTTTTCTACCGGTCACGGTTGCAATTGTTTGTATTATTATTTGGCTGAATTTTCAACAAGCACTTTGGTTCTTCAGTAAATCTCTAAGACATAAAGGCTACAAATAAAACAAATCAAAGATTACTGTATGAACATTCTATGCTAAGAATTATGTATGAGTGAGCCCTAAAGAGGAGCATCTAACCTAGTTGGAGGTTTCTTGGTGGAGGTGACACGCAACCCAGTATTTGAAGGATGAGTATATATTCACCAGGAGAAGGAAGGCAGGATGCCCAGGTAAGGGGAACAGCATGTGCAAACATATACGTACATCAAGGAGCATTCCTCAGGAGTGTGAATGGGGTTAAGTTCACGTAGACACATGGAAGAAGGCAAAGCATCGAGGGATGTTGGATCTGGCTTAAATTGTTGATAGTCTTGAATGCTATGAAGTCCCTCAGGGATTTGAGTGTTGGGGTGATTATTTTGGCAGTGTGGAGGCTGAACTGAAGAAAGTTGGACTGTTTTTCATAAAGATGTTATTATAATCAAGTAAGAAGTGACAAGGGCCTGAAAGAAGGCAGGAACCAAGTGGATAGACATGAGAGATGTTGAGGAAACAGGATCTCTATTATCTTTGACTGATTGGAGGTGAGTTAACAAGAGGAGTCCAGGATGCCTCACAGACTTCTGATTTTGGAAACTGTATAGATGATGCAGTCTTCTACTAAAATGTCCAGCTCAACAGGTTTTGGGGGAAAGTGATGTGCCCAGTTGTAGATTTGTTGTTTTGGAAGTACCTGTGGATCACATAAGTAAGGCTTTGCAGGAAAGCCTGGAAATGTGTGATTAAACCTCTGGAGGGATCTGGTCAACAGACACAAATCCAGGCGTCATGAACAATCTAAGACATTTCATGTGGAGAGGAACTATAGTGTCTTATGGGAAATTCGGAGGTAGTTGTGATTGATTTGGGGCAGAGGTGGGAGATCAGAGAAAATTTCCGAGAGGGAGGGCTGTGGCTTTGTGGTAGTAGGTCTTAAAGAATGCATGGGATTTTTTAGGTGATAAGAGTAAAATGCCTATTTGAAATTGTGCCTTGATTTTGGTAATGAGTTTTGACTAATAAGCAAATGTTGCGTCCTTGAAATTCACAAGTATTAAATATCTTGGGTTGACTGACTTCATATTTCTCACAATAAACAACTCATACTTGGCTACCATAAGGTAAAAACATTGTCCTTCTATCTGACTCAGATAACTCATCTTTAAAGGTTTTTTTTTTAATAGATGACAAGCTCTGCATTTATTCAAAACAACTTGTTAAAGTGTTATTAGAAGAGAATGGAAAATGTCCAACTGTAGCAGTAAATGCTGAAGTATTATTCATTTGAAAATTGGGGCTTTGGGGTGGGAAGGCTGGAGAAAAGGCATGGGAGTCTTATTTATTAACTGGACTTAAGCAGGTTTTATCAGAAAACTGTAAAAGCAAAACATGATTCCTTGACTTTTTTTCTTTTTCAGTCTGGTAAACTAAGATGTACTTATGTTAAATGAGAAGCTAAGATGTACTTATGTTAGATACATCACAGTATCTAACAGTGATGTGATAGAACAGAGGGTTGGAGGTAAATAGAGTCTGAATTGTGGGTCCTAGTTCTTTCAGAAGTGGAGTTTGTTCTTTAGTGGACACAGTACTTATTAAATGTGGCTAGAAAGTTAGATGATGACATTTATTAAGCTTGGGCATTGTGTATTTAAATGAGAGATACCTCCTTCAGTTCAGCTCAGATTTCTTAATCTATATGAAGCTTTTTCTAACTGCTTGCTTCCCCCTCAAAAGATAGAATGGACCACACCCCTCTTTGTTCCGTCACTGAGCTCTGCAGCGCTACCTACACTGCAAAGCTGTGTTTTCTTATGGTTTACACATCTCTCTTCCTTTACTAGCTTTTTAGGGCAAATTATTAGTTTTAGTTTCTAAATATTTGTGGAAAAAGTGAATGGATGGGTGAATGGATTAAGTGGATGGATGAGTGAATGGAGTTACCTTAAAATCTTACACCCTTTTTCCAATGACAATGACCTTGTTTTGAACTTCCATCTCAAAATTTTTAAAAATTTAATTTAATTTTATTGTCCTCTTTGGTGGCAAATTCTGGTATTTTAGAAGTGGGTTTTCTCCAATAGAAAAATAGGAAAATGACAGGAACAGGCATTTTTCCCCCAAAAAAATAAGCTCTCAAATGAATGAAAAAAATGTTCAAACTCACTCTTCGAGACATGCACATTAAGATAGCATTACAATCAAACTGACAAAAATAAAAAGTAGGACAATACATTCTGTTGGTGGAGCTGTGGGGAAACAGGCACTCTCATATATTGCTGGTAGGAATCCAAATTTGAACAAGCCTTTTGAAGGGAAATTTGGCAATACCTAACAAAACTACCTATACACTTATTATTTGACTCAGCATTCCCATTTCTAAGAATTTACCCTGAAGATACATTATGAAAATACTATACATAATGTTATTTGTTGCAGCATTGTTTGTAATAACAAAATATTGGAAATAACCTAAAGGCTACTACATAGGAGAGTGTGTGCTCATTGGTGCAAAAGAAGCATAGGGCAGATAAACCAGAAATTAAGAGACCAGTTACCAAAAGGGGTGGGGAGAAAAGGAGTGGAAAGAAGTGGGATGAGAAGAGGCCAGGAGGAATGAAGAGGTAACATGTATTGGAGTATACTTTTTTGTAAAGCTTTGAATCTTAGAACCATACCAATGTTTTACATGCCCAAATAATAAATACTTAAAATTAATTAATTTAAATAATTAAAATCAACCAGTATGGAATATAAGTAATAATAAGTAAACCTAACTGGGTTACAAATAAGTAACTAAAGCACACTGAAGAGGAAGAAAAGAACTAATCGGTCACTTTGAAAAATAAGATTTTGATTGGATACTCTAAGGCTAAAGATAAAGACAAATGTGCATTAATACTGTACTCTAGTAATAAATCTATTTCTCACAGGAGTATTGGTTAGGAAATCTTTAACTAAGTGTATACTAGGATTAAATGAATAAGTGAATATATTATAAATAATAAAAGTCAGGGTTTTCACTGTCAGAAAAAGAAGTTATAAATAATAACAAAGACTAAAATGAAACTTGTAGCATTGGATTAGAATAATAGGTATTAGCTGTTTATATCTATATCTATTATCCACCTTTTATCTATCTACATGTAGGTGTATCTTCATACACATATCTCTATTTATGGAGAAATGGAAAAAATAAATGATATATGCCATATCTATACCTATTATCTTTTGATTATATATCAACATATGGCTACATCTACATATAGATATCTCTTTATCTATATATAGAAACAGAGAAATAAGTATGATGTATGGGCATATGTGGGTTTGTATACATATATACGTATATATGTATATGTTTCCTAGCTCTCTCCACTGTAATGACACCACAGGAACAATGAGCACACTTAGCACCCAGATTTTGGTTCCTAAGTACTATTGTCCAATAATAAAAAATAACTTGGACTCATTGGAGAATTACTTAATTACAAAGCTGAAATAGGGAAAACAAATGTAAACCTGGACCATCGTAAGGAATTGCTTGAAAAAAAGGACACAGGAAACAATGACAAGGACCCCATGGCTAAAGCTGGAAAAATTTGAGGCACAAAATAAATAATGATGGCATTGGATTATAACCCATGCCTTAAATATCCATGAGGCCATAATGATATAAATAAATAATTGAATAAATAAATAAGTGGGGAAGAAGGGGCCGCTCTTACAGAAGAATTCCCTTATTGTAGAAGGAATGAAGGAAATATAAAATCATTATGGAAAACAGCACAGTAGTAATTGCTACAAGCAAGATCCACCAATGGATGCTAAAATCAGAAGATGAAAGTTTGAGGATAAACTGGATATTCGTATAGACTTAGAGTTTCTTCCTCAAGATATTGACCAACTGTAAATGAAAATAAAACATTACTTTACATATGGAAACCTAGCCGACACTACCACGATCAATGTTAACATCACTAGTTGACTTCATGTAGCCCCCTGATAATGATGCACTTATACACCATCATTTCTGTGACATTCTTGCCAAAATGAATAACCTTAGACTAATCATTAAGAAACACCAGAGAAACTCAAACTGAAAGACCCTCCACAGAAGATCTCACCAATCATTATTAGAAATGTCAAGGTCCTGGAAGACAACGAAAGACTGTTAGAAATGGAAGGCGACTAAGGAGATACAGCTAAATGCAACGTGATTTCTAATGAACCCTGGAACAGAAAAAAGACACTGCTGAAAGCTCAGTAATGCATGTACTATATTGAATAGCGTGGTGCCAGTCTGAATTTTCTGGTTTTGATAATTTACTGGTTTAGTAAGTTGTTAACATTAAGAGTTGGGTGAAGAGTGTACATGAACTCTGTACTATTTCACAATTTTTCTGTAAGTCTAAATTTATTTCAAAATAAGTTTGGAGAAGAAGAAGAAATAGAGGAACAAATAAAAAAGAACAAGAAGAAGATAAACTTTTAAAAAAACACATGGGTTAACTTTTTTGAAAATAGTTAAAAGTTATTTGGACCATATGTCATTCATAAAGGAAGTTAATTGCTAGTGACTGTTTTTGTGACATTATCTAATAAGGTTATTTTATTGTTGTCTTTGTGTTTTTAGGGTACATAACAAAAAATATCATAGACAGGGTCACTTAAACAACAAACATTTATTTCTCACGGTTTTGGAGGCTGGGAAGTTAAGCCAAGGTCAAGGCACCAAGATCCTGTCTGGTGAGGACCAGCTTCCTAGTTCATAGATGGCTATTTTCTTGCTGTGTCCTCACATGGTGAAAGGAGAGAGGGAGCTCTCTGGGGTCTCTTTTATAAGGGCATTAATCCCATTCATGATGGTGAAGCTTCCCAAAGGCCCCACCTCCTAATACCTCAGGGGTTAGGAATTCAATATATGAATTTGGGTTGAGGGATACAAACATTCAGTTTATGGAAGTTGCCTATCAAAATTGGATTTGAAGGTATTTCTAAGACATGAGGTAGAGGCCTAGTTTTGACCTCTACAGTGGACTATAAAACATAGAACAAAGATACATTAGTTATCATGCTGATGTTGATCTTTTAGTTTATGTGTTATAGGTTTGGTTTCTTTGTGAAAATAAAGCTGCTTTCCATTTGGTAGACATTTTGCCATTAATATACTCATGAAAAGTTTTTGGTCCGTCAAAATTCTGAATATTTTCTTACTGATTCAATGTAGGCTTTAAAGCAGATAAATACTGATTAATTGCACAGCTGATGCCAAGAGTCAACAGATTCCTATGTTTAATATGAACAGAAAATAACTTAGATAAGTCACCAGAACTCCCTCAAACAATTATTAATTCCTACAAACTGTGTGTATCTCTTTGTAAAAAGGAAAAAATTTAGATACTAGAAATTGAAACAAGCTTACCTATCATTCCAGATATTCCAATCCCTCTCATAAAGTGATACATTATTTCATTTGGAAACCACACTAGTGAGTCACTTGCCAGAGTTGGTCCAAGGTCAATTAAAAAACAGAACAAGTGCCTAATTTAAAAAAATCTCAGTTAGAGACAGATACATAATTTAAAATTTGGTCATTAAAATAATATCTTGAATTTCAATTTTAAAAATATAATTGCCAGTAAAATTTTGATTTTGGTGTATAGAATAATACACAGAAAGCAGAAAATTTAAAAGTTTTGCTTAAATTAAAATTTGCCACATTATCATCCATTATGCTCCTGGCTACTACTGTTGGTTTTGTTTTGTCTTGTTCTCGGATGTTATGGTACCTGTAAAAATGTGATCTTGAGAAATACCGCCCAAGATACTTTAGGAAGACTATGTTGCATCCGTGTGCCTAATTTTGGAACTGGATGTCACCTTAGGAGTTGCTTTAACAAGCATGTACATCGAAGTCCTCACAAGGGTAAGAAACGTTATTTTTTAAAATAACTACGTCTGAGTAATAAAATTCCAGTGATCGATTCTCCCTTATCTCTATTTCCATCAAATGACCATAATATATAGTAAGAAAATATTTTGCATTAAAAAGTTATATCCTCTTTTGGTTTAATCTGAACACTTCTGAGAGTTCAATAATGATAACAAAAAATCTGTCAGTGTGATCCCTCCATTTGCTTTTTCAACTACTGTGATGATCCATTTTGTTTGTGATAAACACTCTTGACCATAAGAGTCCCTATGATAGCCATTTAAACAAGATAGCAGGCCATTTAGATATTAGTTGTGACAGTTAGCTTTCCTCCCCTGCCTTCTAAGAGTTTACAGTTGTTGAGCAGACAGAAGACTCACATGTAAACCCATCCTGGAATGAAATAAAAGAGCCAGTGTATTAGACCACTGAGGAGCACCTAGAACTCCGAAAATTGGGAATAGCACCTTATCTTGCAAAGATAATTAAAATCTTCAAAGGACTTTCACATATCTCACCTCATTAAATCCTTGCAACGACCTTGCCAGGTAGGCAGAGAGGCTTATTATAAATACAAAAATCGATGCTCAGGAGGTCATGTGTGTTTTAAAATCACACATGGACCTGCTCGCTCCACTCCCATTCCTTTGAGGGAATCAGGGCCTTGTCCTATTTTGTTTCCCCTATGTTTCAAGGAATAGCACTTATCTCAAAGTAAAGAAATAGTTCTAGCATTGGGTTCCAGAGCAGGAGCGCTCTATCAGAAAGCTCTCTGCCTCTGCTGCAGCACGAAGGACTATTTTTAGATGTTTTTCTTTTGCTAATTGTCTCTGCCTACGTGGGGAATTTCTGTGGTAGAATCCCCAGATGAGCCAAGTTTCTCACTAATTCCTGCAGAGACCGGAAAGGCGAAGGCCATGGCTTAGGTGGCCCTGGGGCCTCAGAACCTTCCCAGTGATAACAGTGCCATGGTTTTAGCAAGATCTTCCAGGAGCTGCTGCCCACAGAGCTTTGGTGATTCCAGTGAACAGCAGTTCTCAGACATGACTGGAAGAAAGGCCTGGACATTCTTCTCGAATTTTGGAACTACCTCAAATTACCTTGTCTGACTGGAGCTCAATTCTGAAAGGAATTAAGAGAATGTGGAGCCAGGGGTGGCTGTGGGTTCACGAGGCCCTCCCTCCAAATGTTCTGGCTTTTTTCTACCACTTTTGACAGGAAAAAGGAAGAGACTTCTGAAATAATATTTTCCCAAGAAACTCCCATCTTAAGCTTCAACCTGTAAGGACCTTCATAGGAACTGTGAAGGTTTAGCCTAGAGAAGAGAAAGAGGAAAGGGGTGATGAAAGCCGTTTTATTCCCTTGCAGGGAAGAGCTAACCAGCTAGAGCTAAGTGGCCTTGACACAATGGGTGGAAATAAATGAAGTAAGTTTCTGGCTAATGTCAGGGTAAAACTTCTAACAGGTTTTGTGCAATGAACTACCTGGGGAACTGGTGAGTTCTCTATACCTGAACTGTTCAAGCAGAAATGAGGAGGACCCTGGTATGGACACTGGCATTCATCGGAAAGTGAAAGTGATCGAGAACCCTACAGGTTGGGAGCTAAGTAAGAATTGTTAACACTATGATAGCACTTACTTCAAATCAGGTGTTTTCTTAACCCTCAACAAGGGGTGTATAAGGTAGATGTTATTATTAACTCTCTTTTAGAGATGAGGAAACCGAGGCACAGAGAGGTTAATAATTTGCTCAAGGTCACACAGCTAGTAGGACTTTGAATGTAGGTCTGTACTCTTAACCACTTGCTACATTGCTGTGTCCGCTAATGTCCCTTCTTACCCTGAGATTGGAGGTAGCGTGGAGTCTGGTTACACTGCCAGTATTCTTTGTATGCTTCACTCATAAGACTTCCAAAACGGCGCTGATGGCCTCCTCTGGCAACAAACAAACGAATGAACAACCGAAGCAACAAATAAATAAAGCCAGAGAGTTTGCTGGTGAAAAATAATGGAGACCTTTAGACCCACCGGGAAGCTCCCTGGTCATCTTCGGGGCCAGTTGGCAGAGGCAGAGCTGACTGGAATACCGCCCGGAAGTAAAGTGCTGTTTTTGTTTGTTTGTTTGTTTTGATTTTCCTCTTCATCTGCCTCTCCCTCTTTGCCTCTGGGGTTCCCGTCTGACCTCCCTTTCCCCTGCACCTGCCTTCGCACTGCACCTGTGTTAAGCTTTTCCAGGAGACTGGCAGGCAAGGGGACAATCACGAAGATGCCAATTCTCTATTCCACACCCTCTTCCCCGCCCTAATTTAGGGAAAGTGACTTATCCAAGGTCACAGAGTGCCCATCAGAAAATCGAGGTGTCCAGACTTCTACATCAGGGCTCCGCCCACACCTCGGCACACCTTTGCTCTCATCGCCCGTACCCAAGAGTTTTCTTTATTCCACATCCCCTCCTCCCCACCCCTACCCCCTAGTTCCCTGGAGTCGCTTCTGACGCTCCGCAGCCTCCCGGGTCCAGCCCTTCCTGCGGGCGCTTCCCTTCCGCCGGATTCCCACGCGGACTCGCCCTCCGCTCGCGCGCAGCCGGCGGGAGCGCTGCCTTCCGGACTAGCCTGGTTGCGCCGCCGGGGCTCCGCCGAGCCCCTCTCAAGCCCCCCAGCCCGGGAAGACAGGGGCACTGCCACCGGCGGGTGCCCAGAGTTCACTGTCCCGCTGAGAATAGAAGCAAGAGGGGGTGCCCTGAGCCACCAGTCCCGAAGGCCAGGGCGGGCGCGGGACCCCGACATCGTCCCTCCGGGCGCCGACACCTGGTAAGGGGCTTCGATCCACTCACCCTCCCGCCCTCAGACCAGCCTCCTATTTGGAGAAGTTCCAGAGTGTCACGTTGGACCCCACGGGGGTGTGGCCGTGCCTCTGTCTCCCCAGGGGCTGCCCCCTGCCCAGCGGCACTTCGTCCTCCGCCGCCTGCGGTGACCCCCGCGCAGTGCGGCGCTCCTGCCCCGCCTTCTGGGTCCTGCCCTGTCCCGGTGCGAACAGCTCTCCACCTGGGTGGTTCGCACCATGGACAGACCCGGCTTTCGAAGACAGGCCGCCGTTTGGTTGGACAATTAGCGGAGGTGGGCGGGGAGTTGACGAACCCCACACACGAGCTTCTCGATGAAGATTCTTGAGCTTTCCTTGAAGAAAGGAGTGCATATGCTGCAGTGCCTCTGTGGAAGGGGCCTGAGGACTAGCACCAGCCTAAGTGGTGAGGAAAATGCTCTTCCCTTAGCCCTAACACCCCCCACCCCCACCCGCGTGCCGTTCTGGTTCCGTCTCCTCTTCCCTCCGCCTTCATTCAGCGCAGTAAGTGATGGAAGGAAGGCGTTTCCCTGCTAGGGCCAGATGATCACCCCGCCGCGGGTTCTGTCTGCGCTTGCTTTCCTTTTTTTTTCTTTTTCTTTTTTTTCTTTTTTTAATCCCTGAAGTCATCAGCGCTTTAAAGACGCGTTAGCGCCTGAGCTGTACCCTGCCGGTCTCTTTTCCAAGGGTGCTTTAAGTGCCCGGCTTTCGCACTTCCTCGTGGCTCTCTCCTTGTGACTTGCGAGGGTGGCTCGCGACTTGGAGTTGCTCAGTGACTCCTCTGAGAAGTTGCTGGTGCGTTCGACAGGAGAAGGGACTTTTAAACAGGTGGCTTAAAGGCAGGTACCTTTTATTTTTCTTGCTTTGTCTGAAAAGTAGACATCTGGCCATCGTCGGAGAGAGCGTTTTGCCCTGGAGATCAAGCAGTTTCTGTCCTCCTTGCTCAAACAGCAGAGTCCCAATTAGCCCTGGGCTTAACCAACTAGGTCCCTCAGGAATGGCAAGGGTTGGGGCAAAGTAAGACAATCAAGCCCTTTAAATGACCTGCAATATTGAGAAAATCAATTTGGAAATTTAATGAAAATATCAAGCTAAAACCAAACAAGAATGATACTTTCCTGCGAAAACCTTGGCAAATGTGTGCGTTGCACAGCGTTTTCCATTGTCCATCTCTCTCTTTTTAAGGTGTTAAGTTCCCATTAAAATGATTATGTCTAGTAATTTTACAAGTGCTAATCAGTTTTTCTGTCTGGTTTTCATTTTACAAAATGGGAATAAGATGTAAGGAGAGAGAAAAGATACCTCTCATGTCTAAAGTGTCCCTTTTAGAATAATTCTTTATCCATGAATCCCAAATAACTTTAATGTTCAAAATTTAACAATAGCATAATAGATTTCGATGTTTAAAACTTCATATGTTATTCTGGGGGATCTGATTCACTTGGTTACGTGCCTATTTTCACTCTGTTCTGGAGCTATGAAGATTATATTTGGAAAGATTAGAATATATATAGGCTTCATTCATCCTTTCTGTATCTTTGACTTTCTGGTTAGTCATCACTCTAACTGAAAAACAAAACTACTTTAAAAGAACTAATTAGATAATTTAACTAGATGTGAGATTTAAGACTATATCTTTTTTAAATGAAATCAGCCATGAGATCTCATGGTTTTACTTTTGTTCAGTTCAGATTATTTAAACATTCTTTTTTTTTTTTTTTGCAATCATGTTTATAAGTGCTAAAACATTCTAAGCCACTTACATTTTAAACTAACATGATTGATGTTAAAGCTTATGTTTTAAAAATACATATTAATGGAAGCCAGTAGAGATGTATGTTAACATTACTTCAATTTTCTTTGTCTACATTAAAGAAAATGTAAATAGATTGTAACGTGAATATGTTTCATAGATGTGAAAAATTTTAAAGTATCTTCAGAGTGTAATGAAGACAGGGCACTTCCTCATGTAAAAATAGGTAACTTATTCTGTTTACGTGCAAAGTCAGTTTCCATAAACAGAAGTGATAACATATGTGATTGGGCAGCATATGTTGTTGCAGGATCATGGGAGTTAGAGTCCGAAGACGTAATTATAAAGCAGTCTCAATAAAATCACTATGCATCTTTTAAATTCATTATAATCATCTTAAAAATGTGGGCAGATAATTAAAATAGCCCTAGCCTGGTTCCTATATTTTATTTAATCTTAGATTTTTACATGTGATCCTATGAAAACTGTTGCACTTATACATGCATTTTTACTTAGTGGGGTAGTTTATTATACTGGGGAACTTTCGCTCTAGGGGAATGCTTTTAAAATGGTATAGTCACAAGTAGTGAAGATGAAGGTTTTTTCACACCCTTCCCACAGACAGAGGTAATATACAGATCATAGACTCTGGGAACTACATTGCCTTTATTTGAATTGTGACTTTTCTTAGCTTATGATCTTGGATAAGCTAACATGTTTTTGTGGTTCCTCATTTTAAGCATAACTGTAAATTACTATGTTAATAGTTTCTATCCCATAGGTGGTTGTAAAAATTGAGTGAATTAATAACAGCTAAAGATTCATTGAGCTCTCACTGTATGCCAGACATTGTTCTAAGAACTTTGAGCTTATCGTATACATGTTCTATATATTTTACATTTATTATTATGTTCCATTTTAAAATAATTTCTTTCATGTGACTTGTTCTGTTAGCATGACATCACAGCAGTTCTGCATGAAATGTTATGCCCAGTGTGTGCATGCAAATTGAGATAAAGACATCAGATACATTTTCATGGAGCAAATTTATGAAAATAGAGCTGGAATACACTATTTTAATTTTTAAATATACCTAAAGAGAAATATAGTAATATTTGGAACCATATCATCATGAGTGCAAAGTTTTATGCCAGCTACTTCTTCCCCATTACTTTACAGTTGAGGGAAGTGAGGGCCACAGGAGACGATTGACATAATTTGTTATAAGAGGTTGAGAGATTCTATTAATGGAATGCTGAATTTTTGGAATTGTAAACATTTCAATATTTTATTCAGGTTTTATTAAATAAGTGGTTTTAAGAAAATACAAAAATAATCATTACTATCTTTTGAGCTTTTTAGTATAATTAAAATATTTTACCTCTCCTGTCTTTTCTGCATTTTCATCTTGTCTAATTTATGCCTTAAATTAGTTTATAAATGTTTCGCACTTTATTAGTAGAGAGCTAGCATGAGTTATCAAGTAGAAGACAATTTCAGACAAGGTTGTATCAGCTGGCTGTATATCGAAGGGTTATAGGTTTTAACTTCTCTATGGGACAGTCAAGTAATCTGAGAAAGAATAATTGCAAAGCAGTTATTGCTTTAAGCTTATTTGTCAGTAAGGGGTTCTCTACAAAGATAGTATTATACAGTTGTTTTCAGCTCCACGCTACCTTTACTTCTAAGTAGTCATATAGTCCTTTAATCTTTTTACTTTTTCTTCAAAGATGTAGGTAACAAGTACCCTCCAAAATTGGGACAAATGACAGTAATGTATTTCTAATTTGAGGATATTTTAGACTCAAATTCAATCTTTAGAAAACCACTAAGTAAAAAACAAATGACAAAATCCACCTTCTGAAGCCATGTACTCAGGTGTTCACAATGTTTTCATTTTGAAATGTGGGTGACTTCGGTGCATAAGTGCCTTCAATTAGCCAATCTTGAAAAACTTGATTAAAGGATAACTTACGATTTATTCATGGCAGTTATATTTGTTGTAGAATCTTCTTTTTTTTTTTTTTTTTTTTTTTTTTTTTTTATGAGCTGGTTTTTATGTCCTGAGCTTAAATTTTTCACAATTTCAATGATTCCCCAATGGTTAAAATGAACATGAATTATGCAATATACAAAATGTCCATCCCTTTCATTTGGCTTTCATTTTTAACTGGATATTTTTGTTGTTTTACATGAGATTTTCAGTGTTAATGTTAAAAAGCTCAAGAAATCAGTGTTTATTATTAGTTCATTTTTCTTATAGTACTTTTAACTAGCAATTTGCTATGTGCTACTGTGTGCAAATGTAGTAGTCATTACTACTTTTCACCAAATATTTTGCCTTCCCCTATTGGGCACATTGTAGGATGGCATTACCCCATTCCCTTGAAGTTAGTTGTGGCCATATGACTAGCATTAGCAAATGAAATGTGAGCAGAAGTGACGTACTTCATTTCCACGTGGAAGCTTTAATAGTCAGAGCACAATTCACCACAGGCTCTTTCCTTCCAGTGGTGTTCCAGGTAATAGTTGCCCCATCAGCCTATGTCCTGAGTACCTGTGATAAACAGAGCTCCACTGTGTGACCCATGGTGGACATTTAACCCAAATGAGAAGGGAATACATCTTTTTGTAAGTAACTTAGATTTTTGAGGTCATTCATTATCTGCCCTGTCATGATTGATACAGTAAGACAGTATCGTTTAAAGTAATAACATTGAATGGAAGGTTATGAACTATGTTTAAGGTTTTTTCCAATCAAACACTCCAATGTCTCTATGATATCATCTTTAGTATATAACAAATAGATGTATTATTTTCCTTTCATAATTTAGAATAATTAGTTGCCAAAGTATGAGGTTTTGTCATCACCCTTCCAATTAGTGTGGTTCCTGAGTCTAGTGAAGAAAGGCGTTGTTTCTTAAATGGTATTTATCTTTTCCCCAAAGATGTCAAGAAGACACACTGATGTCTGAGATTATACTTTCAAAGTTGTACTTTAATGGCAAGGCCCTTAAAGACACTGTAGCTCCTGACACTTTCTCTGAACTGTGGAAATTACCTTTTGATGCCCCCCAGTGTATCCTGGAAAGAAAGAATTAGCTCCATTACCGGAAGAGCAGTGTCACTGTGTCAGCTCTTATCACTACGGTAGTTTTGCTGGACAAAGGAAAATGCAAAAACACATAAAAAATGTTTTCTTCTCCTAGATTATAAACTAAGAGTTGTGTGCATTGGCAGAAAACCAGGGTGGTACTTTATGGTGAAGGGGTTATACTGAGTGCTGTCATCTGGGTCATGGACCAGCAATGCATTTACCTGGCTCTGGGTTAAGCTGAGCAAAGAGAGGAGGGAAGCCAGACTTTTTCCAAAACGTAAGATACTTCATGCCAACTAGCCCTCCACAATTGGTACCCCTCCTTTGTTTCTGCCCATATCCATCTGATCATTGAAAATTAAAGAAACATGTATCTGGCTTCAGGGATTGCCATTTTTTAAATCAGCAAACACTCCTTGAAGAACGAGTGCATGCCAGGTTCTCTGTCAGGCACTGGAGACCCAGCAGGGAAATATATATGTACAAGAAAGAGCTATAATACTAGGCAGGGTATGATACATGCCAAAAGAGGAGTGCCTGGGAGCCTCCGATTGGTTCAGTTTAACCTCTTACCTGGGCTCATGTCCTATTGTAAGAATCACCCCAAGGAAGGAGTAATTATTTCTGCCTGGGATTTATGTTAATCTCCCTGAGCTTGAAAAGCATTTAGGAGTTCAAAAGATAGGCTGAGGTGGGGCAGATAGGGGCTCTAATGGAAATAAATAGTACCTTTGGATATTTTACTGGAAGAATGTGTTTGAATAAAAATAAGATGCAGAGATAAACAAGCAGTTTTTACAAAGATACTACAACTCAATTCAAGCCTACCTAGCATTGTTCATATTTAGATCTCCTGCTAGTTATTTATGTTATACCTCTCCTTTGCACCGACTTCAATGTGAGTTCACTTACTCAAGGCCAAATATAATTCATCAGCTTCTCAGAAAGGTGCAAGTTCTATTCTCTAGTATCAGAGGTAGAAAGGGACATCCAGGGGGTACTTAGAGATCTGTTTCCTCAATTTCCATGGACTATCTTAACACGTTGCGTACAGTGGGGTTTAAATCCCTCATACCCCTCTGTTCCGGCAGATTTTTAAAAGAAACTACTTTAAAATACACTCTTCTCTTTAAAGCACAAATGCTTGTATGTCATTTATTATTTTTCTATGGAATTTTTTAGGATTTACTCACCTATGATGTTAGTAATCCCTCCTGGTGTGATACTGCAGAAAGCAGCTTCCTTTGTGCAGTGGGACACGGCAAAAATTGCATATGTACCGAGTTTCACTTCTCACTTTTTTTGATGCGCACACTTTACACACCCATGTGTGATATTTTTTCTTTCCTCTTCCCACTATGGGCTCCAGATGATGCGTGGCCAAATCTCCCGAGAGCCTGGCCGGGTTGTCTTCCTTGGGGGCCCGCTGCGTAGGCACTTTCACAGCTGGTTCCCTATGGCCACTCGTCTCACCTCCCTGTCTTGGCCTCTCACTGCTCTCTGCCCAGTCTTTTGAAATTCTCGTTATCCATCCTTAACGCATGGCTCAGAAAAAACGAAGAGTCTCGTGGTCCGTACACAATGTGTTAAAACAATGAAAGTTTCCTTTGTACAACTTAGTGTATGAAATTGCTATCTTTATGACATGGTTATTTTTTGTTGTACAATGTTATGAATGCGGTGCTCGAATGTTTCTTCTAATGACATTAAATGTTCCAGGGCATTTGCATTTCCTAGGGTGCCAATCAGAAAGATACTGCTAATCTGCCAAGACAATCTCTCTTGCTGAAATGATCTTTCTTGTTTATACATAAGCTTCTAGTACCATCCCACCCCCTCCACTCATTACTGTTTATAGAAATGATAGCACTGCAGTTGGTGTCACTGATTGCCCACGTTGTTGCTTCAATGAAGCCAGCTGGGATTCGATTGCATGATCTTTAAATAAAACTTAGTGGCACAAAATCAATCTCTTCTTTTGAGGGGAGAGGGCTTGTTGCTAGCTGGATCATTCTCTAAGGCACTAATTATTTGCTTAACTTGGAGGAACTTGAGAATCAGTGCATCGCCATGTTGGCTCAGTGTCTGACCTTGGCACTAAGGAACTTAGATAATATAGTTGTAGTGGTTGAAAAGCCATTCTCAAAATGTTAGTGATAAACCCTGTCTCCCATCCCATTTTGGCATTTTGGGGGCACTCTGTAAATAACTCAATCATAGGAGATAGTGGGTGTGCCTGTGGTTCCGGTTACCTGAAGGCTAACACCAGAAGACTGAGGTCAGGAATTCTAGGTAGTCATGTTCTGTGCCAGCCTGGTGATAGTCCTGTGTACACAGGCAGCATGGGGAGGACCCGGAAATGGTGAGAAACACAGTGAAAAGTTGGTGTCACATTTTCTAAAACTGCCGCAGTATGGAGATGGAGGATGTCAATCACTTCTTTTGGCCTTTTGGCTTCCAAACTTCACTGTGAGATAGGCAGGATAGCATTTTTCTTTATAGTTAACATAATACAGATTAGGGAACTCAGGTTCAGGTTCATCCAGGTGAAGATTTGTATGTCTATGGACATTTATGTCTTTTCTCCTGAAAACTTTAAAATTTATGTGCATCTGTATCTAACAAGTCTGTGTACATATGAGAGAGAGAGAGAGAGAGAGAGAGAGAGAGAGAGAGAGACAGAGAGACAGAGAGAGAGAGAGACAGAGAGAGAGAGTTGGTGTGTGGGTGTGTGGGTGTGTGTTCTTATCAGTTACCTTTAGGGAGCTTGAAGGCAGAGATGGAAGTCTTGCTTTTTACTTTACATATGTCTATATTATTTGAATGTTTATGAAAATGTTTTCCTTTTATAATAAAAAACTAGTGATATGTACATTGGATTATACAGTTTTCTGTTAATAGCAGAAACTTTTGAAAATATAAAATCTCTGTAGACTGAAAAATCACTTGTAAAACCTCAATATAATTCCTTCCATTCTTTGCAGGTGGAATTTTTAAACAAAAGTTATCACATGGAAAAAGTATATTTTGTTTTCCTATGAGCTTAAACAATTATTCTAAATATAGAAATAGATATCATATTGAAATATTTGGAAAATATTTTTTCCAGAAGGAATTACAAGAAGCTGTTCATAGTGGTTAGTTGGAGAGAGATACTTCTGGGGCAGTGAGGAAGGAAGCTTTCCCTTTCTAGCTCTGTGCTTTTCTCCACGGTTTCTAATTATTTATGCATTATATGTATATATATATATATATATATATATATATATATATATATATGTATACATATATGTATACATGTATATATATTAGCTATAGCTATAACTGGGTGGAAAATTGTGGGCCATTTGTATTTTAAAAAATTTTTTACTGTCTATTAAAAAATACTAACAGATACGTCATTTCCCAAAAGACTCTTTTAAATATGATTTTAAATTACTTTACAGAATGACATCACATGTCCATGCTATAATTGTCGTCTGCCCACTGTCATTGAATATTTAGATTACATCCATTTTTCTATGACTTAAAATTTTATTTAAAAAAAAATTTAATGACTATCCTGTAGAAATTTTTGTGTGTGGTGGGCTTGGGGGATGGTAATCAGTGATAGCTTTTCTTTTTCCTTCTTCCCTCTACCTCCTTCCTTAATCCTGAATTCAAAACAATTGAGGATATAGAAAAATTTGTCAAACAGATGGCTTTTAAGTGTATCTGCTTTCTTACTGGATTGCTGGAACATTGGATTAGAGAACGGACAAAATTAAATTTAACACCTTTTCCTCAAAACTAAATCTTGACATATGTAACTTGCTAGAGGGAAGGTTTGGATCTATAGATTAGACCCTGGGGGTGGCCTGAGAATTCAAGCCCCACCACCCCTGTGGAGCCCCACCCAATAGTGGAGTGGAGTCAGAGAGAGAAAGAGAACCCACAACAGGCTAAGCTTTCTTCTTGATCTCACCTATCTGATAAGTTTTTCCTCTTCCTTGGAAAGGAGTGAGAAGGGTAGATGGAAGGGCAGAGACTCCCTTCCCATACATTGGAAAAGGCAGAAGCTTCTCTTGTGGACCAAAATATAAGTGTGAAAGTTGAAGTGAAAATTTACTCTTACAGGTGTAACTTTCAAAGGCATAACTATTTTTAAGGTACTGGTATATCCTCCAGCAATGTACACTTCTAACAGCCATATAATATTTTCCTGGCCTTGTGTGACTGTGGACTAGTTCCTTGGTCTCTCTGTGTCTCATACATAAAATGGGCTTAATGATAGTGGTTAGTTTCTAGGGTTGCTCTGAAGATTAAATACATTCATGTTACAGGGTTCTTAGCCTGTGAAATCCTGAGCATGTAGTCAGTGCTTATTGTTGCCCACTCTTCTTTCTCTTGCCGTTCATCTCTGCTGGTGTCACAAAATATTTAATGCACGTTGTTAGTGTATGATTTATCCTATGTTATTCTTTCTGTTAACGTCAGATAAAAAAAAAAGTCTGCACCATACTAAAACTTAGGATATATTTACATTTTTTACTCGTATGTTTAGCTTTTCCTTGTTAAGACAGGTCTTCATTCTGGTAAGAAACAATCTGTCCAATTTCATTTGTAAAGATTCCGGTTTGTTTCCTTATATCTAATAATCAACATAATCTCCACAGCTTTAAGAAAATGTACTTTATTTCATTGACAGAAACAAATGTAAAATGGTATTTGGGAGTAAATTACGTGTAACGGGTAATTTGGATGATGCTTTTTAGGTGATTTTTGAGAAATGAATTTTTAGAATTAAGCATAGTAACACTAACTTTATTCTTAATAGTTCATGGTGCTCCAGTTTCAACTTTCTCTGTGTTGGTAGATTATTTAGAAGATTAAGACAGGAGGCAACCAAAAGTCATATAAAATTTTAATATTATAGAATCAGTGTAACTGAAAAAGTTCTTGACCTCATCAGGACTAAAAAATAAATTTATTTTATTTTCAAATCCTGACAGCTAGGCTTATTGAGTAGCTTAGTGGTTTTCCATTCCTTTGCAGTGTTTCCCTTACCAAATAATTTCTAGAAGATACTAGAAATTACACATTTCAGGAATCTGTCCTGGTGTTTATTTGACATCTCTACCAATTTTCTTCACTCTGAACCACTGAGATGCAAAAGTTTAGCCACTCTCCTCTTTCAGTCTTAAGGAAAAACCAGGCTATGGGTTTTCAGAATAATTTACTGAATACCTGATGAAAGCAGAGAGTGGAAATCTAAAGACACATATTGGCTATCACTGTTCCTAGGACATAGGTCCCATCCTTCCCTAGGAGAACCTCCTTGTCATCTCTCTTCAATCCCTAGCCTCTCTCTCAGCAATTAGACACTGTTCTTCCCAGTTCCAGAGACACAATGAGGTTATTCCTGCTCCCATTCCAAGGTTTCTGGCTTTTCATACTGCAGGATGACTGAGACTGAGCAACCATATTCTTTAGGGGAAACACTCATTACCAGCGTAAGGTGGGGTCTGGCCACTCCTGGTCCAGAAAAAGCAATCACAGTAGTTATCGATACATTTCTAAACTTTGGGGGTTATTTCATTTTGAGTAACACCAGATGTAGAATGCTAAATGTACAGCCCAGGCAGTGTCGCACTTTTCCGCCATCTTTTTTTCCAAAGTAGATTGCAAAGGGCATTAGTTTGGCATGCTGTTCTTGACAGGATCTCTTCTCACAAACCCTTGGGCAAATAAGACAAGTCTTCTAAGAGAAATAAGAATGTTCAAATAGGGAAGGCTAAATGTAGGGGACATTTTAAAAAATCTTCATGAACTTGGTTCTGCTCAAAATATATCCAATTTAAATTACTATCCAAAATACTTAACACCTCAGATGGAAGCATCTGCTTCAGTAGTTGGGGGTGGGGGGAGAAGGGTTACAGCAACAGAGAATAGGAAATTGACTTATATTTGTATGATTAGAGAGTCTCACCAAGATAGTCCTTTTGAAAACAGGAAGAAGGGAAATTTTAATTTCTATCCCAGAGAGCGAAAATTACTCCCCCTGCCCCAAAGGCATCTATGTAGTTATAAGAATTCTTTATAAGTTCAGCCACGTTGACTACCCTATTGCTTGAGGAGTTGAGTATTTCAGGTTTGGAAAAGCAAAGACATTATGGAATGTCGCTTCATTTATATATTTATTCAACTAGCATTTACTAAGACCCACACCATGTGCCAAGCAATGTGCCAGCATGAACTCTGCTCTAAAAGAACTCATAATTTAATAAGGGAGATAATATGTGAGCATAACCAATCACAATTAAGGCATTAATGGTGTCTGTCCTGTGTCATTCTTAGTCAGCATTGTCATTTTTCTAGAAGGACCCGCCATATTTGGAGTAGAGGTAAATTCTTCCCCAAGTTTTTCTGTTTAGGTTATCTTCTCTGAACATTACTGTTGGCTGCTGTGATTGTTTGCATGTGCTCAGTTCAAATTCTAGTTGACTAGATCGGTTGTTAACTTGTTTTCATTACTGTCAGCTGGAAGTAGTCTAGTTTCAGTTAACATTAGGCGAAATAGCCCTGGATGGACCATTATGATTCTGTTTCCCAAAATGCAATACTATGGCTTCTATTACCTCAACTGGACGTGGATGTTCATGGCATTGGAATTGGGAGGGCACAAGAAGGAATAGAAGATAAAATGGATGTAATTTATTTTTAAGGTTAATATACAGAAATAACCAGGGGTTAATATAGCAGTGACTAATATACTTAAGACTCAGAATGAACAAATTAACTTTATGCCATATGTATTTCAGATTTTTTTTAAGGTAAAGAAGTCAAACCTTAACGATACAATTAAAATCACTTAGAACCTGTCCACAGCTGCATTCCAGAGTCCTTTCCTCCTCAGGTGTAACAACTATAATGACTTTGACAGGTGTCCCTCCAGTCTATGGGTTTATACTCTTAATACATGTCATATATAATATTGTTTTGGGTGTTTCTAAATGGACTTGAACTGTACTTATCTCTGCATCTTATTTTTTCACTCATTTTTTGTTGTTGTTGTTTTTGAAATTCATCCCTGTTAATACAAATTTATCAGGTTCAGAAACATGTGCCTGGTGTGAGGCAGCCTACTGCAGTGGCTGGGAGCATGGACTGTGCAACAGGTGCCTGGGTTCAACTTGACTTTGAAACATCAGTTATGTGACCTTGGACAAGTTCCTTAACCTCTCAGTGCCTCAACTTCCTTATTTGTAAAATGGGACTAACAAGAGCACCTAATTTATAGGGATTATGATGAGGAATAAAATGCCTTCATACATAAGAAGCTCTTAGAATACTGTCTGACACTAAGTGCAGTGTATTTATTATCTATACGTTCATTTGGGAACGTGTATTGACTCATAGTAGGCAGAGCAGCTTTGACTAATATTTGCTGATAGTCCAGCACTATGCCAACTGGAAAAAAGAAAACCCTGTCTGGTGCTGGATTCCTGTCAGAGGTGATTGAGCCTTGACTAGGGCAGAATGGGAAGTAACCTGAGCTGGAGAGGTTAGTGTGAGTCTCAGTAGGAAGCAATCGTCTTTTGACCAAGGCTGTTGCACAGTGGACTGGAGTCAAAGGAGTTTTCTGTATCTGCTGAAAAAGTGCCTGATTATTTGGGGGTTTGGTTTTCTTGTATCAGGGGGGCCATAGGGACAACTGAGAATAGGCTGAGGCCAGTCCATTTCCCTTTGTGTGCTATGCTTTCTCCTCCCCTCTCTTAAGAATTATAAATAGGTACACTTGGTCATCTCACCTTTTGAATTGACAGGGGATGGTTCTTGGTTGAGCTGGAATTAGAGTGAGTGCTTATGACTGAAGCAAATGCCTTAAGGGGTTACGAGGAAAAATAATGAAAGAGAATAGGTGGAGCTGAGATTGTCCAACGACTTCAGATCTCGTCAGCTCTACTTTCCAAGGCACCTGAGCCTCCTTAGCAGGTTCCTGATAGCTGAGCACAGCAGCTTTCTCAAAAAGATGCAGGTACATTTCTAAGGCAGATGTTAAAACTGACCTAAGGTTTTGGTCAGATTAATCTCTCCACCTCATGAAGCTTTTCAGCATGACAAATTGGAGTGATTTCAATGAACATTGTTATTACCACAGCACCCATATTAGGGAGCAAACGTGACACCCATGTTGTAATCTTCTAACAAGGAGGGACCAATTACCATATTATGCATAGAGCATAAGTGATTCAAAATGTAGAATCCTAATATTTGGGTGCTAGCAACAATGGTAGGAATTAAATCCTACTTTTATTTGGCAGATGAAGAAACTGAGACCCAGCAAGCTTGAGGCAGTTGTTCAAAGCCCCATATCTGTGTAAAGTGACTGGGTCTTTGAAACAAGGATTTTTACCTCTTAATAAACTTGGGATTTGGACACTAATCGTTGGGTTGGAATCTGGTTCTTTCATTCCCTGGGTGCATGGCCTTAGGCAACTTTCTTAACCTCTGTGAACCTCAAATCCTCATCTATAAGTGTATATAATCATCCTTACCTCCATCAAATCATTGTTTGAAGTCTAAAGGAAGTAGTAGATGTGCAAAGAGGCAAAATCTAAAAAGCATGATACAAATGTAACTTATTTATTACTGTGATTACATGTGATGCATTTATGACACAAGGCTCTATTAGACATAAAAATCAAGCTCCATTTTATACTGTCTAGAAGAGAAAGTTAGTTGTAGGAGTAAGTTTTATCAACATGGAATTTATAGCTTCTTAGGAATATGAATTATATTTTCCAGTAATTATCACATCTTATTGCATACACATTTTTCTGGTCTACCCTAGTATGCTGCTGCTTGAAAAGAATGCTGTTTCTGTCAATAATGTAGAACCCTTTCAGTCTACCTTGTGAAGTGGGACAACATGATAGAATTTAAAGCATTTTGTTGATTTAAGCTTACTTTAAACTCTTTCAATGATGACTGCCATATTTCCCCAAAAATAAGACCAGTTCTTATATTAATTTTTGCTCCAAAAGATGCATTAGGGCTTATGTTCAGGGGATGTCATCCTGAAAAGTCATGCTAGGGCTTATTTCCCCGTTAGGTCTTATTTGCCGGGAAACACGGTAGTAACTAGAGTCTGACAAAGGGTGTTGTAATGGAATCCGGTATCCAGACTAACCTCTATTATTGAGGACTTGCATCCCTCTAGTTCTCAGTCAATGGTGAACAAATATGCACTATATTAGGATGTAATTCTTGACATCTGTAGATACTTTTGGCTGTGAGGCAGAGAGAACAAACTAGCTACTTTTAGGTGTAATAATCACATTAATCAACAGCAGCTTCTAATGAAAACAACCTAGTACAGACAGAAGGAAATAAAATAGTCCATGTGCTAGCTAGTGATTAGACCTATTCTACACTCAACTAGATTCCTAGGATGTGCTTGGTGTTGGGAATGTAAAGGTAAATTGATTCCTGCTCCAAGGAGTTCCTAGTATGGCAAGGAAGCAAAGGTATAAGCAAAAAATGCATCTTTAAGGGTAGGTGCTAGACTAAATGCAGAAAAAGTATATGTAGGAAGCAGAGAGAGAGATGAGAGAAACTCCCTCTGCTTGGTGGTGGTGGTGCGTGTGTGTGTGTATGTATGTGTGTATGTATGTACTCAGGGAGGCTTATCCGAGAAGGTTTCAGGGGAAGATGCCACCCAAGATGTGTTTTAAAGAATAAGTAGGCATCCACCTTGCATAGAAAATGGTGAAGAAAGGCGCTTGGTGTAAATAGGAAAATATATATACACTAAGGCATAGGGCCAAGAAATAACTTTTTTTTTTTGGCTAAATTTGCTCATTTTTTCCTTCATTCCTTCACTCTTTTATCGATGGCCTATTCTTTGCCAGGTACTATTCTAATTACTGGGGATTCAGTGGTGCGCAAAACAAAGAATTTTAAGGGCTTTCTAGTGCATAAGTAAAACAATAAGTAAGTAAACAACCAGCATGCATCTGGGATACCAGGTGGTGGCACGTGCTATAAAGAGAAGTAAACGCAATACAGGGTTAGAGAGTGAAAGGAAGAGCTCTTTGGAGAGAGCAGTCTTCTCTTAGGGAACGGCTTTTGCTAGAGACCAAAGGAAATGGGAGAGCAGGCCTGCAGGCGCAGAGAGAAACCGTGCTGTAGCTGGAAGGACCGGCAAGTGCACACGTCCCGAGCAGGACCAGGCGTGGCATGTGCAGGGAGGAGCACGCAGAGCAGTGTGGTGGAGCAAAGGGGGGACAGACGATAGGGAAGGAGATCGTTCATGGTCTTGTAGACGGTGGCGAATACTTTGGAAATTACTTTGAGGGTTATGAGAAAGTCATGAAAGGGTTTTGAGCAGGGTTGTGAAAGCCATTCATATTTTAAATAGATAGGTCTGGCTGCAGCATGAACATTGACTGTATCAGGGAGATTATTTAGGAGGTTGTCACAGTATTTCTGGTGAGACGCTTGGCATAGAGTCATAATGTGTTACGTGGTGAGACGAGGTCTTATTTGGGATATATTCTGAGGCAGAGCTGACGGGATTTGCTAATTGAGGGAGAGGTCAAAGGTGACTTAAGTAGTCAGGCCTGAGCAACTAGGTAAACAGGGATATTTTTGTCGAGTTGGGAAACAAAGGATAGGGTTGCTTTGGGGGGGAAATTCAACTGTTCTGTTTTGAATACGTTAAATTTGAGAATATATTGAATAGAATAGAGTAGTCACATTTAATAGAAAGATAAAGGCCTGGAAGAAGGCCTCAGAAGCTGACGGAGACCCGAAACGTGGTTGTCCATGCTAAGCAGTAGGAAGGATTTTGAGTTTAGGTCCGAAGGTCGTGGGAATACCACACTTGTCATTTCAATTCTAAAGTCCTCAGGTAACTCCCTGGGTACATGTTGTGTTGTCATTCTGTTCTGATCCAGACAGAACAGTGTCATTGTGTAGCTTGGTCTCTTCTAGATGGTGGGAGAATGTCAGCCTCTAAGCCCTCTTTAGATCTTTCTTCATAGGGTAAGATTCACTGTAAAGTAATAAAGGCCTTTAACACATAGCTCTGGATAAGGATAAATTGAGTGGAAGAAGTAGTTTATGGGTCACCTAGGTAACAATAAGTCTATTTGACATAATTAACAGCTAACTGTGCTAATGCAGAGTTAATGTTTTGTATTTTGACTCATGGATTGATGTTGCTAGAAGGAACCTAAGGATGATTTAGTCCTTTTACAGATGAACAAGCTGAAGTTCAAGGAGGAAATTTGCTGAAAGGCTCACAGTGTCAGGACCGAGACTAAGAACCTGCCACCCATTGTCTGAGGCATGCGCCAGCTCTCCACACTTCCATTTGTGTCCTAAATTTGTAATTCCCATGATCACCTGTTGAGGTGATTATTTTTCCATTTTCCTGGAGTTAATTTAATCATACAGCATCACTTCTGATCTCTACCCTCCTGTATATGAATTTTGGAACTGATCCGGAGGAAAGCATCCTTAAGGAGACTTTTCCCACATCTAATGACATGTAAGATGCAAATAGCTAACATAACTAACATAGCAGCTCCAAAGCTTGAAACATTCATGCACCTCTTTTATAATTTTGATACATCTATGTGCTCTCTGTATTATTTTTTAATTTATATCAATGCACTTTAAAAAAACCTATTTAGCCTTGACCTAGCAATTATATCTGTAAAAGCACTAGTATAACATGCTGGGTTTTTTCTAATATTAAAATAGTAATTATACTATAAGCATAATTTCTTAAATGTTTCATTTGGGTGTCACCTAAAATCATTTTGCATACCATGCTTTGGGAGATACTAAAGAAGGGAAACTATTTAAACAAACTCTTTCCTTATGCAGTGGATGATAGTCATTTCTTCCTCTCCAACCTTCCCATTCCACAATGGATATCTCAGTAAGAGAAAGAGCACCAAAGAACTGTGTGTGTGTGTGTGTGTGTGTGTATTTTTTTCCTTTCTCTCCATGGGAGTGGAAGAAGTAGAAAGGAAAGAATTAAGAAATAATTTGTTAGGAAATGAATGAATCAGGTTACATTCATATATTAACTAATGATAACTAACCTCATTAGTTGCTGACTAGAAAAAGTGATTAAGAAAGTATGTGAAATAACTATTTCTTTCCTGCTCAAATATTGATCGGTCATTTATAAATTCTCATTAGAGATGTAAGATATAAATAAAGATTGCTTAAAGAGTTTTTCTTCCTGTAGTGCCACCAAAAGATCCACATAAACATAAACACAGCATTGTAGATTCAGTGTTAGGGATTTGAGTCTGTGGTATGGATGCTTTCATGTGATGGACAACACTCCTATTTGGTTTTCGATGATGCTTGGGACAATCTATCTCAAGACCTACTTTTTGTATTTGAGCTTGATTTGCCAATAGAAACACCTATATTGTTTGAAGCAGAGACAAACGGCCTTGATTCCTATCTGAGCCAGAATTTTTATTTCTAATAAATTATGGTTTTCTGGAATAGGGCTTTCTAATCAGTATGCATACTCACTATCCTCCAGCCCTAAGGAGCCTTGTTATTTTACTCTAGGGTGGTATCATGATTGTAATTTTCTAGGTGTGCCATGCCATGACAAAGGCGAGGGAGTACAGCTGTAAGACAACAGAGAACACTGCCTCTAGTTTGTATAGTGCTTTCGATTTTAAAGAGAAACTTATATGCATCAACTCTCTTGAGACATATAGCATTTCTGTGAGGCAAACATTATTTTCCCTATATTGCAGGTGAGGAAACTTCAGATCCAAGAGATGAAGTTACCTGTGTAAATTTCCGTGGCTTAAATGATTGGCAAGTAAAGACTTGCAAGTGAAGTTGTTGCATTTTTAATCCGATGAGTCTTCTGTACTACAGCTGCCTTCAGAAGTTCAAATTTTCATATCAATAGATTATGAAAACTCAAAAACACAAACAAGTAATCTTTGTATTTCATAGTGAGCTGTTTTGAATTAAAACTCCATTCAAAGGTGTTTCCTGACCTAATTTGTGCATTGTAGTTTGAGATGACACAGCTGTGAGCCTTCAGGGAGATCCCAATCTGGTGCAGGGCGCCATTACACATACAAACACCTTACTACAAAGCAGCCTGGGATCAGGTTTGTAAGGTAGGTATAGCCAAAATTCTATGGAGGACTAAGAGAGAAAGTGGTTCAAGTGAAATGAAGACAGAACCAGAGAAAGGACTGTGGGAGAAATGCAGTTATGTCACGGATTGTTTTTGGCATGGGAAGATGTTTCTGTTTGTTTTTGAAACCCTTTATATTTAAATACTGCATGTTCAGAAGAGTATACGTCCTGTACTTACAGCTTGGTATAATTTCCCAAAGTGAATCCACCCGGGTAACCATCACGTAGATTAGAAACAGAGCTTCACAAGCGCCCGGTGCCTCCTGTGCCCACTTCACGTCGCTACCTCCCCCAAGGGCAGCGGTTGTCTTGTTCTGGTTGGTTTGCCCATGTGAAAACTTTAAATGAAGTAATGCAGTGTATGTTCTTTTATGTCTGGAGGTTTGATCCAATGTTGAGTTCATGAGATCTGTCCATATTGCTGCATGTGTGAGTAGCTGTAGCTGCAATTTGCTCATTTTTGTTGCTGTAAATCTCCCACCCATTTATTGTCCATTTTGCTGTTGCTGGTCATGTGGGTTGTTTCCAGTTTGTGATCATTACGAATACTGCTGCTATGAACAATCTTCTACTTGTCTCTTTGTGAACACATGTATACATTTCTGTTGGGAATAGTCACTAGGCGTAGATTTTCTGAGACCTGGAATATGCTTATGCTGATGTAGCTTTTGATGAGGGAAAATAAGGATGGCAAAGGACTTCACTGATGAAGGAGGAGCCATTCACAAAGACCCATGGTGCACCACAGAGAGAATTCAGAGTGATAAGCAATCTGCGTATACTCTGAGAGCTGTGGTGGAATATAGATTCAGAGAGAGAGAGACAGGAAAAAGGAAAGATTTTTTTAGAAGCCCTGAGCTATTTTACAGAAAGGTAATTGTATCAGTTAGACTAGATTTCATCTGGAAGTTACAGAAGACTTCAGTAAGTGTTTTAAGCAGATAGACTTATTTTTCTTAAATACTAAGAAGTCTTTTTGTTGGGTGTCACTCAAAACTCAACAAAACCATTCAGGAGCTAGCAGCTGTCTTCACATTGTGGCACTCTAAGCATGTTGCCATTTACATTCTTACTTGCTGCTTTATAGTCTCAAGATATTTGCTATGGCTCTAGATATCAAGTCTAAATTCAAAGCAAAGGGTGACAGGGTGATGCTTACCCCATCACTTCTCTTTCATTAGGGGAGCCAAAGATTCTCAAACATTCCTCAAAGACTTCCTCCCAAATCTCATTGGCAAAAATGGGTGACCCCTAGCTGAAAGTGAGGCTGGGAAATTGGGGCATAATGTTATTAAGATTGGTGTATATCAGTTACAATTCATTGAGTCTAAACACTTTGTTCCCCTGAAGTACACTGGAACTCTCTTAGCAAAAAGAAAAAGAAATGGATATTAGGCATTTAATGGGTCTTTCATAGCAATGATGGCCTCAGAGTAAAGATGGGTTAGGAGAAAGGGTGTTATGTAATGTGCAATTTTCCACCCATACAGGATATAGCACAGTTTTATAGAGAAAATTAATATATCATTCCATTTGATGATTTAAAACTCTCCAAGGCCTTTTATTATTACTGTGGTTGTTTTTTAAAATTCTTTTAAGGGAGATAATGAGGTAGAAAATAATCAGATAATATCTCTTAAAGTGAGCTTGCCCTAGCAAATTATCAGTTACATAAAGTGACTTTTTACCAACTTTTCTATAATAAAATGAAGCCAAAGAGCAGGCAAGCATTGTGAGCTGCTGCAATTACAGGCAGAGTGGTGTAAAGGGATTTCTATGATGCATAAATTAAAGCATCTCATCATAAGGCTAACAGATTTAAAATAGCCCCAATTTGTATTTCTTGTGACTTTATCTCTATCTCTAACCTTTAGTTGTTGACTTCTGACAAAAAGTAATTTATCGTGAAATCAGTTGCGTTAGTGCACAGGACAGAACATTGATTCAGATGTTGTTTCAAAAACTCTCGTATTGCCCTAAAGGGAGAAAATGGTCATATGAGGTTCTTTTTGTTTTAAGCAAGTCTTAAAAATCAGGTCAGTCTATAAATTCATTTTCCTCACAATTTATTCCCTATCAGCAGCAAAATAAGGTGCTTACTCAATTAAGGTTCACAAAAATACATCTGTCTCTAGTGGTGTGGTCATTGTTTTGTTTCGTGATATGGTGGCATTATTTTAGCAAGGGTTAAAGGTTTCTGCCTGGGGTGGACTAAAGAAAAAGAACAGACTCACAATTGTGTCATCTCCAATGTGATATTGATAGAGGTAGAGCTAATGGACTGAGACTTTCATTTCACGCTGAGTGTGATGAATGTCTGTTCTGTCCAACAAGGTTTGCTCAGGGAGAGGAAGAAGAGGGAAGGAATATGTGTGTGCTTAGAAAGCATGATTCAGAGTTCAATTTGGCAATATTTGGATAACTCTTTTCATATGTGGTTATTAATGATGAGTGGAATGTTTACATATTAGGAAACATTCCCAGGACTTTTTAAAAAAATAATTTAATAATTGTGGTGTTCATTGTTCTGATTCAAGACAATGTGTAGGTCTTATCAGGAGGCAACTCATAGACAAATTTTATTATTTTGAGAGATGTTACAGATCCAGAACATGAATAAGCTTAAGAAAACCACATGTGAGCTAAAAGGCATGGCTCACAGTTAAGCTCACAGTTAAGTATAATAACTGAGGGTACTTGGGGAAGTGAGTGATATAGACTATATTCATGGTGGAGAGTTTATCACAAAGTACAACCATATTTTTCTATTTTGTAGCCTCATAGTTTGAAGCACAATACTGGGTAGAGTTTCTAGCAGCCTAAAATTCATTCACCAAGTCAAAAGGCTACTTACTGAGCAGCTAATCATGTGCCACTGTTCTAGGGACTAGAGGGAGAGTAAAGAATAAATTGAAATGCCAGACCTAATGCTCCTAAATTCTTATAGAAGCACATTTTTTCATGGCATTTTTCATGACTTTACCAAATTGCCTTGCTTTCGAAGCAGGTGAAAGAAAAGGGATGAAACTGAAAACTGGCTTGACCTAATCTCAGCCCAAGAGATTGCACATAGTATACAATAGGAATTGCACATTCCTCAGTTTTAAGTTTACAACCAAGTTACAGATAAAGCATTTAAAGCAGCTTATATTGCCCTACAACACTTGATTGTATGTAGACCATCCCTCAAAGGGCCAGTAGTGACCTGAATAGTAGATGCAAACAGTGTAGCGTCCCAGTGTGAATGTGTTTCGAGAGAAGCATGGTCCAATAGGTGAGTTTGAGCTCTAGGTTTACGGCTCACAGAACTGAAGCTAAGGGCTAGGCTGTGGATAAGCACAAAGACAGCAGAAGTTGGTGTTTCATGTTTAGGTGTGGTCTTGGTTTGACAAATGGACAAAGAACCTGGAGGTGATAAATGGACAAAGGTCAGGTCTAGGAAAAGATCAAGTTAGGCAAGATCAATGCCCAAGTTTTGAGTCAGCACTACGGACAGCTCCCAAGGGCCGTGACTGTTGGTTGCTGTTGTCCCTAAGAGGAGGTGACAAAATAAATGCACCTAGGTACATCCAACAGGTGAGTCAGCCTAATATTTTTAAAATGGAAATAAATCATGTCTTTCCACTGCTGTACTCCTCAGCAGCCTCCTGTTCCACTCAGAATAAAATGAAAACTCCTAAAATGGCTTTCAAGACCCTGAAGGATGCTCGTTGCCTACCCCTGCAGGCTCACCTTACCCTTTTCTTCCCCGCAATTACTATTTCTCAGACACAGTGTTCCTTTGCTTCCTAGGACATGCCAAACTTTTCTACATTAGAGGTTTGTAATTGTTTATTCCCTCTTCTGGAATAATTCTCCACCCTTGTCCACTCTGTTGAAATTGGCTCATTCTTTCATCTTGGGATCATTTTAAACAGTGTATTCTCCAAGAGGCTCCCACTGATCATCTAATATAAACTGATCCTCCAAGTTCCTGTTTATCACAGGACCCTCTTTATTTCCCGCATACCATGCACTGAATACAGTTTGAATATTTTTTTAAAAAACTGTTCACGTTAATTATCTTTCTCACTTTTTAAAATTTAAACTCCCTGAGGAGAGGGAACATGTCTTCTTGATCACGGATGTGACTTCAGTGTCTAACACACAGTCAGCATTCAATAAATGTGAATGCATGGATCCCTGCATAAGAGTACTTGGAAGATTTGTGTCTGTCATATGTTGATTTGGTGCTAAATTCTTTGGACCTAGGTCTTCTAGAGCAGTGTTTCTCAAATTTAGGTAAGATAGTCACCTCTCTTAATGAAAAACAATATTAATGGCCATTCAGTGAAATTTAAATTATTTTTATTACATATTATACCAGAGGTGCCAAAAAATGTGTACAAGTGGACACTTTGGTCAATGTTGCTCACGCAGTAGTTCACCAGAATCAAAAGTGTCTGGACGCTGACGGTAACCACTTTGAGCACCTTTTGTAATTACAGAAGTCAAACGTGACTTGTATTCATCTTTTGTTATCGGTATATATTGAGTATTAAAATTTTAATACAGTTTTCCTTTCTTAAGATGTATATACATTCTTTTGGCACCCTCTGCATGTATACATATATGGGGATAAACTCCTCTTGCTTATAGCTGTTATAAAATTATGAAACTAGAAAATTTACAAATTAAGTTATAAACAAGTCTCTATAAAAGCAGTTCATTTCAAATTAATAATATTCATATAATATTATAGGTGAAGTTTTGATTACATAAAATTGCCTCAGTTCAGATACAGTTCTATATTTCACATTTCTGTGCTTTTATTTCAATAATACTTAGGCAGAGAATACTGGTTCACATGTATATTGAACAGAATTAGTCATTTCTTGGTTTTCTTTGTTAACTGAAGGTATTTCATCTCATGCTTAACCGAATCTCTGCCTTCTAGAAATCCTAAAATGTTAAATTTAATTACATGTGACTCCAAATTTGATTTTTCCTACTTGAAGATAGAGTCAATAAGGCAATATTACTGAAAACTACATTAAATGTTATGTGAACTAGTTGCTGGAATTGGGGACAGAGAATTTCTCACTGTACGTTTGCTGTTTATTCTTAAGGTGAATGAGTTGTTGCAGCTATGGTATGCTCAGTGCTGGGATTTCTGTAATGTGTCTGCCAGCAAAATGAAATGTCTTCTTACCACTGAAACACAAATGCTTTTTCAAAAGTCATGTGATTACTTCATTTTTTTTCTATTTGAACAAACACAAACAATTGTTTATTTGATGCATGGTGATTTTATCTGACATTTACTTTGAGTGAAACAGATCATAATGAAAACAGAAACATTGGTTCCAAAATTTTGTATCAGTCATAATTTATAAAGTCATCATCCAGATGCCTCAAAATATGTCTACCTGCAAATGTATAAACATACATATGTAAAAAATAAAATACACAAACACATATTTTTATACCGTGTTTCCCTGAAAATAAGACCTAGCTGGACAATCAGCTCTAATGCGTCTTTTGGAGCAAAAATTAATATAAGACCCAGTATTATATTATATTGTATTATGTTATATTATACCGGGTCTTATGTAAGTCTTATATTATAGTAAAATAAGACCAGGAATTATATTATATTTTATATTATACCCGGTTTTATAGTAAAATAAGACCAGGAATTATATTAGTTTTTGCTTCAAAAGATGCATTAGAATTGATTGTCCGGCTAGGTCTTATTTTTTGGAAACACGGTATATATCTATATGGATGTATATCTCTGTGTGTATACATGTAAAATTTAAATTCTCATAGACACTTCCCCACCCCTTACCTAATTGTAGAAATAGTGTATTGGAAGATCCAACTATGTTTCAACTCCCAGAAGTCTAGGCATTGACTTTGGAAGGTGAGGTGCTAGATCAGTCTTCAAACATATAGGCTTAAAATAAACACATAAATAAGAAGATGACCTCTCTCTAGTAAATGCATTGTTGTCTTTGAATTGAGCACTGGTCTAGGGAAGGGGACACCATGCATGTGGTTTCCTGGAACATTTTTAGGAGATGCCATTCACATACATAAAATATGAATACTGTCCCCTGGAGTTGTGCAAGGTCGGCCTGTCTTTTCAGCACTGAGACAGTGCACAGCCATTCATCCACCTCCGAGGCAACTGTTCTCTCCTTCCACCCTGAGAAACCCGCTCTTTACCCATTGTATCTCTCACAGCCAGCCATTCCCTTTGGTTTTACTCTAAATGAGAAGTTCCTCTCCCGAGATATTCACATTCTAAAAGTTAATTCCTCTATACAATAAACATTTCACCTCTTAGAGTAATGAAGGTAAAACCACAGGCTGTATTTTGCTTTCTGTGTGTGGGAGGAAATGTAAGAGGTGGTCAGCATCACTTACACTTTTATGATATGTAACCCTGGATTGAAGGGTCTGTGTGGAGTTTCAGAGTCTATATTTATAGCAGGTTCTAGAGCAAGTTCTAGATCAGTTAAAAACAAATGGCTCTTTTATTAGGGGAATGGAATGATCTCTTTTGGATCAATAGAACATATGATGGATGGGTGTTCTCTAGCATAGAGATCAGAATCTTTGTACCTCAGTAGTGATAACTGAGAGTACTCGCTCAAGGACGCTCTTGCTCTCAGTATCGGTTCTCCCCAAGATGGCCTTCCTCTTCGAGTCAACAAGAACAAAATAGAGTTTGCCATCTCATCTACTTAACTGGGCCACCTATGGCTATTCTTCATTTCTGTTAGGGATACAATCAATTCTCCAGTTGTCTAGTCTCAAATTCTTGGATTTACTTTTAATACTTGGCTTTATTTTTCTTTGATATTGATAAATCACATACCATGAATACCTTTTTCTTTACAATGTATATTTTGCTGCACATGATTTCTCAAGAATGTAATGTCTCCCTCATTTCTACAGTAGAAACCCAAGCCTTAAGCTTTGGACTTATTCATATTTGGCCTTACAACAATTCTTATTTCTTACTGCTCTCCAGTAGAACCCATGTGATTGTTATATGAGTTGCTTCTCTGTCTTTGCCACATACAAAGCTCATTTTCCTTCTAAGCTGCTGTGTGTGTGTGTGTGTGTGTGTGTGTGTGTGTGTGTGTTTCTACATGGAATGCCTTTCAGCGTCCCCTCCATTAATGTAAATACTATCCTTCTCTCAAGCTATGCCTCAACCACACTTCTACTCGTTGGCAGTTGACACTGGAATGATCATGTCTTGGTGTGAATTCTTCTTATCATTTACATACACAGCTTATAACACTAATTCATCCCTGTATTTTAAGAGTCATTTTCCCCTATTAGTTGTATATATTAATTGAACTGATATTTACAAATATTTAATTGTGAATTATCTCATTTTAGCATCTTAAGGAGATAAAATCATATCAGACACAATTCTGACCTTAAAGGGTTCACAGTCTAGTAAAGAAAAATAAGATTTTTTTCACATGTGCCCATTATGTAAAGTTTTTCTGTTTTGTTTGTGTTGCTTTTAAGGTCAAGCAAGTGACATCTAAAGGGCAGTGGGAGTTTAGAGACAGAGAGATTATCCTGGTGGTGATATGTGAATTCCCGTGAAGGAGGCAGCATTTGAACTGGACTTTGGGACATGGGTAGGTTTTAGGTAGGCAGAAAGGGAGTATTCTTAGAGGAGGAATGACAGGCACAGAGACGTGTAAGTGGCTGCCTTTGAGGAAGGCAGAGAAAATGGGGTGTGGCAAATAGAGCTTGTAAAAAAGAGTAGTACGAGATGAGACCGGAAACATAAGTTGAAGCCAGTTTGTTGGTTGCACAAGACTACAAATTCTGTTCTAAAGTATTTAGACTTTATTCTTTAGACAATGGAAAGTCGAAAGCTTTGAACCTGGAAATGGATTAGTGTTTTACGATGCCCATTTTGTCTTTCTGACCAGGTTAGATGCTATTCATTTTGGGGAAATCATATAAATAATAAAGAATTTATTAAGCTCTTTCACATTATCTCATGTCATCCTCTTAATAACTCTTGAAAAATTATATCATTATCCTTTTACTGCCAAGGAGAGTAAGCCTCACAAAGATTTAAGTGATCTGCATAGGTTACGCAGCTGAAAGGCAGAGAGTCAGGGATTTAACCATGTCTTAACATTCATACTCCACACATTTCTTCTTTACCATGGTACCTGTCCTCTTCTCCTTTGAGTTTTTAATCTACTAATAAAAGCTTAGGTCTTTAGTTAATAAAAAAATATGTGATATGTAAGTATGCTTATATATGTTATTTTTCTCACATGCGTTTTGCTTAGTTCTTTTCAGATACTAAAACACTAAGGAGGTAATCTCTTCTGTGATAGAAGTTCAAGACCCAATTTGGAAACTCATTATGATCCCTGTAATGAGGTGCAGCATCCTCACCATTCTCAGCCGTGATGAGGTTCATATGTGATAATGACATAGTATTAAACTCTTGGGCCCAGGAGAGCCCATTAGTTGCAACTTCTAAAATCATTTACTATCTTCTTCAGATGACCTCTTTGTCTCTTCACATTTGGACAAATAAAAATATGCTCACTGTGCTTTAAGATTCATTTTCTTGGTCTCTGACTAAGTGTAGACTCTGAGAAGAATTAAGGAACACACATGGTATAGTGGTAAGAATGCTTTTGACTAGAATATACAGAAAATATGATTCAATATGGCTTAAATACCAAGGATACTATTTAGCTAATTTTACTGAAAAAAATCCAAAGGTAACCAGACTCCAGGTTTGGTTGGTCAAGTGGTATAACTCTCTCATCAAAAACTTGATTTCTCTTCTTTTGCTCAGCCTTCTACAATGTAGTTGGCTTCATTCTTGGCTGGTTCCCCTTGTGGCCACAGATGGGATGCAGCCTGAAGCAAAATGGGACCACACCCAGTGGGTTTAGTTGGGTACCACTGAACAAAAATAATTTTTAAAAAATCTTTGTGGCCAGAGAATTGTTATTCATTAATTGGTATAGATTTAGTTTACCTTAAACAAACAAGTGGGTAGGATTATCTTGTTTGATGTGGATTAATTAGGATTTACCCCTAGAACAAGGGGATAGCAGTAAATCCTATCAAAACAAAATGACTGCTGTTCAATGGATACTGAAAAGAAAAGCCAGTGTCTACTATACATTTATCAGGATAAATGATATTTTTTGATTTTTTAAAAAAGATTTTTATTAAAATATAGCTAACATACAATATTATATTAGTTTCAGGTGTACACAGTACTTTTCAACATTTATATACCTAGTGAAGTGATCACCATGATTAGTCCAGCAACCATCTGATACTGTACCATTCTATCACAATATTATTGACTATATTCCCTATGCTGTAAGTACATTACATCCACATGACTTGTTTTATACCTAGAAATTTGAACCTTTTATTCCCCTTCACCTTCTCCCCACCTTTAAAATTATTCAATTACAGTTGATATTAAATAGTTTATGTTAATTTCAGATTTCAGCATAGTGATTTATATAATTTAAGAAGTGATTCCCTTGACTAGTCTAGTACCCACCTGGCACTATACATAGTTATTACCATGTTATTGACTGTATTTCCTATGCTTTACTTTACATCTATATGACTATTTTGTAACTAACAATTTGTACGTCTTAATGCCTTCACCTTTTTCACCCTGCCCCCTCCCATCTATCACTCCAATAAATCTTGTACCCATCTGATGCCATTAATGGTTATTAAAATATTATTGACTATATACATTATGCTGTACCCTACATTGCCATGATTACTGTGTAGCAACTAATTCGTACTTCATAATTCCTTCCCTTTCTTCACCCACCCCCGTGTCCCCTTCCATCTGGTAAGCATCAAACTGTTCTCTGTATCTATGAGTTGGTTTCTGTTTCATTTGTTTGTTTGTTTTGTTCTTTAGAGTCTACATATAAGTGAAATCACATTGCATCAGTTTTTCTCTGTCTGACATAATTCACTCAGCACAGTACCCTCCAGGTCCATCCACGCTGCTGCAGATTGGGAGAACCCATTCATTCCCTTCCCTTGCTTAACAATATTCCATTGTGTATATGTACCACCTACTTTTTAAGCCTTTCATGCACTGATGAACACTCAGGCTGCCTCCACATCTTGGCCATTGTAAACAGTGCTGCAATGAACATATGGATGCACACGTCCCCTCAAAGTAGTATTTTGGGTGTCTTCAGATAAATACCCAGAACTGGGATTACTGAGTCCTTCTTTGTCTCTTGTTATATAGCCTTTGTTTTAAAGTCTGTTTTGTCTGGTGTAAGTATTGCTACTCCAGATTTTTTTTTTTTTTTTTTCATTTTCATGAAATATCTTTTTCCATCCCTTTACTTTCAGTCTGTGAATGTCTTTTGATCTGAAATGAGTCTCTTGTAGGAAGCACATATATGGGTCTTGGCTGAATGGATAAATTCAGCCACCCTATGTTTTGATTGGAGTATTTAATTCACTTATATTGAAAGTAATTGTTGATAGATACATAATTATTGCCATTTTATTATTCATATTTTTGACATTTTTGTTGTTGTTGTTCTTAAAGAAGTCCCTGTAAGATTCCTTGTAATTCTGGTTTGGTGGTGATGAACTCCTTTAGCTTTTTCTTATCTGGGAAACTCTTAATCTGTCCTTTGATTCTAACTGACAGCTTTGCTAGGTAGAGTAATCTTGGTTGTAGGTCCCTACTTTTCATCACTTTGAATGTTTCCTGCCAGTCCCTTCTGGGCAGCAAATGTTCTGTTGAGAAAGCAGCTGATAGTCTTATGGGAGCTCCCTTATAAGTTACTGTTGTCTTTCTCTTGCTGCTTTTAGGATTCTCTCTTTGTTTTTAACCTTTGCCATTTTAATTATAATGTATCTTGGTGTGGACCTGTTTGTGTTCATCTTATTTGGTACTCTTGCTGTGCTTCCTGGGCTGGTATGTCTACTTCCTTTGCCAAGTTAGGGACATTTTCCATCATTATTTCTTCAAATTGCTTTTCAATTCCTTGCTTTCTGTCTTCACCTTCTGGTACCCCTACGATGTGAATGTTGGTATTGCTTGATATTGTCCCAGAAGCCCCTTAAACTTTCCTCATTTTTTTTGGATTCTTTTTTTTCTCTTTTTGCTGTTCTGACTTGGTGTTTTTTGCTACTTTATCTTCTAAATCGCTGACTCACTCCTCTGCTTCATCTAATCTACTGTTGATTCCCTGTAATATATTCTTCATTTTAGTTATTGTAGTCTTTATTTCTGACTGGTTCTTTTTTATGTGTCTCCATTTTTATGTTTTCTATCTCTTTGTTGAAGTTCTCCCTGAAATCATTGAACAGCCTTATAACCAGTGTTTGGAACTCCGCATTTGGTAGACTGCTTTTCTGCATTTTGTTTGTTTCTTTTTTTGAAGCTTTGTTCTGTTCTTTTATTTGGGACATATTTCTTTGTCTCCCCATTTTGGCTGCGTCCCTATGTTTGTTTCTCTGTATTAGGTAGGGCTGCTATGCCTCCTGGTCTTAGTAGAATGGTCTTATGTAGTAAGTGTATTGTGGGACTCAGTGACACAGTCTTTCTGGTCAACTGAACTGGGTTCTCCAGGTGTGTTCCTTGTGTGTGCCCTCTTGTTGTAGTTGAGCCTTGGTTGCTGTTTTCATGTCAGTAGGAAGGATTGAACCGTGGGCTGATTTGTTGTGAGGAGAGGCCATGGCTACAGTGGAGGAGCTGTCGTGCAGGAGCTGACCCTTCAGAGCAGGATTCACTCTAGCAGGGCTCTGGTGCCTGCCCAGTGTACCCTTTGGGTGATGCTTGGGCTGGGTCTGAAGCTGGCCACCAGGCATGCCAGTTGGAGGCCTCCTGGGAGGTGACCAACTGCAGGCCAAGTTCAGCTGCAACCAGTGACATGCCCATGCCCACTTGGCATGAGCCACAAAGTAATCCTCAGATGGCTGCTGCTTGCTCTGGGCTTGGAGGTGTCTCGAGAGGCTGAGCCTTGAACTGATGCCAGTTTTCACTAGTGCCAGGCTTATGGCTGCTCAGCCAGAGGTACAGGACATGCCAGAGCCAGATTCTTCTTGTTTGAGTTTTGTGAACCTTTGAGAGACTTTAGAACCTTTGAGAGACTTTTTACAGCATAAGCCAGGACAAGCCATTTATACAGAAAAGCCCCTGGAAGCAGCTTGGGTGGGCCTGGAAGTTGGGCCCTGGAAGTCTCAGGGAATCAGGGCCAATGAACAGTCTTAACCAGGTTGATAGAGACTGAGATATGGTAGCTGCCTGTGTCTGCATGCTGGGAGAGGGTAGGGCTCAACAAAAAAACAGTGGATTTTGCCAGCTCTTCTCTCTGGGTGAAAGCTGCCTGTGGGGGCAGAGCCCCGGAAAGTAGTTTCCATGCTCTCGGCCTCACATAGACAGGTGCTGGCTCAGGTAGTAAATGGCCATCAACTGTGATTGCATGGCCATCAGCTGTGGCTAGTTGGCCGTCAGCTGTAACCAGTGAGCCATTGGCCACTAATATAACTGCTATGGCTACGCTAGCAGAGAGAGATGAAGAATAGGGGCTAGCAAGAAGATGGCGGCTGGGCTCGCAAGCGTGGATGGCGGTTTGCGGACAGTGTGGATCCAGCCTCTAGTGAGACTATAGTGCCGCCAGCGAGAATATACTAGTATGACTCCCCTACCTATGGCTCCGTGGGTGTTCCTTTTTGGCCTCACCATATCCTGCGTTCTTGTATGGGTAGTGGGAGCAGAGACCCCGCAGGCTTCCCAGCATGACACTGCCCCTCCAGCCCTCACCCTAGGCCAGATAACTCTCTTCCTCCCCGCACATTCCTGGCTCCTCTCGAGCCTCCATCCCAGCACTGGAGCTCAGAACAAGTGATTTTGTCAGGAAGTAAGTCTGTATGCAGACCCTTTAAGAGGGGCACCTGGGAGTGCGGCCACCTTCCTTCTCATTCAGCCACGACCTGTGCTAGTTTTCACAACTAGAATTTATGGGGACTTCTCTCCCTGGCACTGGACCCCTGGGCTGGGGAGTTTGGTGTGGTGCTGGGACCCTTCATCCCTATAGGGGAGACCTCCCTAGCGGAGCTATCCCTCCCGATTTTTAATGGTCATACGCAGGTGGTGGACCAGCCCATTCAGTGTCTCCACCTCTCCTAGCAGTCTGGAGATGGCTTCTTCTGTATGTCCTTAGTTGTAGAGCTTCAGTTTAGTTAGACTTCAGGTGATTCTCAGTAGCGGTTGTTCTGTAGTTTAGTTGTAATTTTGATGTGGTCGTGAGAGGAGGAAAGCACAGTGTTTACCTACTCTGCCATCTTGACTGGATCTCCAGGATAAATGATATTTTTAAAATCATTCAAGCCACTTACGCTTTTTCCAGTTTCAAGGAGGTTTATTGTTTTAATTTATGTCAACATACCTTGATATGAAATTTATTTTAGAGGCTGCTGTTGAAGTAATTACTCAGCAAACCTAATGGCCTTGGAAGTGAAATTTCTGTTATATACAGTATTCTGAGCTACACATGCAATGAGCGAAAAAGTTCATCTGTCAGCATTATAGTTACATCATTTTGGGGGGAGGTTAAATTCAGCATGTTCTTTTAGAAATATAAATTAAGTATATGAAACATTACACAGTGCAAAGCTCTTCCTTGCTTTCATGATTAGTTCTAACCATTAGCTCTAATCTCTTTTGATTCAATTTTAAATGGATATGAAAGTAATTAATCTGCGTTAGCACATCATGGAGACAAAGAAAGCACTTTGATCAATCAGTAGCAGTCACAACTGTCAAAAGATAATGTAATTATGCTGATTTGGATTCCCTTTTAAGTTTCAAAATGTAGTAATTTTTTTTTTTTTTTTTTAACATGGAGTTCATCATATATGGTGTAAGACTGTAGATAACTTTTGCTGTGTCCCATATGGATAATGATTGGAGCTTTGTGCAGGGATTTGTTATGTTGGTTCAATTTAGGGAGAATTGAAAGAGATTTCTTAACGTTTCCACATTGTGAGATATCTGCTTTCTGCATTTAGCAATCACTCCACTCAATTAACAACTTTATTTGTAGCACACCTGTTCTTTTATTGTTTCTATATGTGGTAGCACCATTTGCTTCAGAATCCCCTTAGAAGACAGGACTACTTTCTCTATTAATCAGCTTATTCTTTTTCCTCTAGCGAGCGTGGCAAGCATGTTAATATATGTCTTTTATATACTTAGTGACTTCCTAGAAATAGTCATGGGCCCTTACTGACATGCAGTACCTTAATTGTATCTAGAAGAGAATGGAAGGAATTTAATTTTTAATTGTAAAGTGTGATTAGACCATGTGGAATGTTAGGTTCTCATAATCCTGGTTTTGTGGGAGAAAGAATGGATTTCATGGGCAAAGGAGAAGAATGGTGAGGTTCCTTTGTAAAGTCCCATGATTATTGTTTTTCCTTTTTATTCTGCCTCTATCATCATCAACATGCAGCACTTAGATTATTTCGCTTGCGTCATCATTAGATTCCTTGGTTCCCTTTCTTTATTTTGACCCCCCGAGAAAACAATTCCGCATGCTGGTACCAGATGAATATTTCCAAAGTACTGATGTCCTCCCTACTATTATCTTTCCACAATCTGCATGACAACCCAGAAAATCCTTCTCCCTTCTCTTCCCTAATCCAAATTCTATCTGTCTTTTAAACCCAGGCTGGCTTATACCTGTGTTACACACTCTTTCCCAATACTCTGAACTATAATAAATTCCTGAATTTATAAGTTTTAGGGTCTTCATCAGTTATGATTTTTATTCTTTAGCCTAGTCCATCTTGCCTTTTTATAAACATTATGTACCTTAATATTCTGGGGGATGGGGAATGTAACATAAATTTTGTAGTCCCTAGAACTGGATATACAGGAGGCACTCAATTAAAATGGACTGAATCAGCCAGGCAGCATTATTATGAGAATATGAAACATGATTTTATTTAACCATGTTAAAGAGATTGATCCTATTGTTCTTCCCATTTTATTCACACTCACCATTCCGAAACAAGGACTATGTATTCCTTTTGGTTTATTGATGGGAGACAGAAGAAATTATAGACTTTTTTTTTTAAGTTATTTTATTCAGTGAAAAAGAAACTATGTAATGCTTAAAGTCTCCTAATTTTGTTTTTTCTTTTTTCGAGTTGGACAACTGATTAGAGAAGTTGACTAAATCTGTGTTATTGAGGCTTTATGTGACTTTACTGGGTTGCATATTACAATAACATCTGACCCAGAAGCAGACTGGGACTTTGGGCAGGGGGGCATCTGCTCTGCTCAGGGATCCATTTTACTGTTCTGTCTCATGAGCTAGCTGCTGCTTGCGGGAAGGGTGATGGTGTTAGACTCTGCACATGGGCTGCACTGGTGTTTGCTCCTGTGGCCTTGACAGAGACTTGCAAATGGAATAGCTCCCTTTATTAGGATCAGAAGGAGGAAGTCCCAGGCATATTGCCTGTTCAAAAAGGAACACATTTCTTGTATCTACCTAAAGAGGAACTGGAGGGAGACCAGAATTGAGCCTTAAGTAAGAGTACCTATCTGTACGGTGTTTGACAGTGCTTTTCCAACAGCATGCCTCTTTTAGGCTTCCATAGTTTGATCAATGTGCCCAAGTAGGGATTTATTCTGTTTTTAGAAAGTCTGTTTTATGGAAAAGTAGGCTGAGCAGTTTCTGAGCAGAGAAATTTGTTGTCAGAATTAACATGCACAGCATCACATCAAGAAAATGCCATTGAAATGTTGCACACTTACTGGAATATGAAAAAATCTTTCTTTAGAGTTTATACAAGTCAACAGTCATACTGAAACAGCGGTGTAATTTGAAGAGCAACTAAATAAATACTAGGATAGTAGTGGAAAGCCTATATTATTTTGAGTTTTCAAAACTTTTTCTTTCCGCTAGTGTTTACTTTTTAATTACTTCAAGTATGCTGTCACACAATCTAGTATTGGAAAATTTTGCCTCAATCACAGGAATTCTGGAAGGCATTAATATATGATAAAGATATTTATGTGAAGAATGAATTGAAAATCTCTGAAAAGTTTTACTTAGGAAGTAGTGATGGATGTTGGAATTTATAAAATGAAACTCTATTATGCTAAGTGAACAAGTCAGACAGAATAAGACAAATAACATGATTTCACTTATATGTGTAATCTATAAAACAAAGTAAATGAGCAAACAAAACAGTAACAAACTCATAGATACAAAGAGCAAACATGATTGCCAGATGGGAGAGGGTTTGGAGAGATAGGTGAAAAAGGTGAAGTACAAACTGGCCATTACAAAATAGTCAGAAGGATGTAAAGTACAGCATAGGGAATAGAGTCAAATATGGTAATAACTATGTATGGTGTCAGGCTGGTGCAAGACTTATCAGGTGGTCACTGCAGAAGGTATACAAATGTCTAACCACTATGCTATACACCTGAAACTAATATAATATTGACGGTCAACTGTAATTGAAAAAAAAAATTAAAGAAAAACCTGTAGATTTATATAATACTTTACTTTTACACAGTACTTTAAAATATATTCTTTCATTAGAATCCCAAGACTGTTTTTGGGTAGGGGGATATAGTGTTTTAGTTTATAGTTTGGAGTGAGGGCAGGGTCTGGGTTCAAGTCCTGACTTTATCACTGGCCGCAAGACTTCAGGTAAATTACTTAACCTAAGTTCACAAGAGTCAGCTTTCTCGTTGGTAATATGGAGATACCAGTAGTGCCTGCTTCTTGGGTTGTTATGATGAGTAAGGGAGATAAACATGGTACTTGGAAAGTAGTAAGTGCTCAATATATATTTTCTGTCAGCGGTTGGATATGGCAAAGATGTTAGGTTAGAGAGCTCAAAATACTTGCCTAAAATCAAAGAGCTGAAATGGGACTTGGGTCTCAGGCCTACTGTCTACCAAGGATATTTTAATTTTATCAGTTCTTGGTAGAGCTTGGTAGAACTTTGGCCTACATTTTTCGTAAGCCAGTGAAAAGTCAGTGGCATGAATATGTTACCTGTGGATACCCATGTGCAAAAGTAATGTCTCAGGAATTGAATCAAATATCTAATTAAGTGATATTAGCTCCTGCTTAGGAAGCACCAACATGTGTGTTTATGGGAGCTTTCTATTCTATCATGAACCTGAAAGATAGTCTGATCAAATAACTAATATCAATTTGTGGCTTCAAGTGAAGTTAATTCTTACTCATCCATGCTCAGTTGTCTACTATGAATAATTCTTAACTAATTTTTCACACTACATCAAATTTCCTTGTGTATACTTCTGACCTAGTCTTGACTGTTCCCCTATCCCTGCGCTTACCCCCCATCTGAATAGCTGGCATAATTATAGACAGTTGAAACACAATGTAAATAAGTCTGATGTTTAAAAATAAATATTATGTTACATAATCATTGGGAATAATGTATCTTGTGTACTGGTAATAATTTCAGCGATTGTATCATTGTTTCTACTCACTATTCACCTCTGTTAATACAGGTAACTAAAAATTGTCTATAAACTATACTGCAATAGAATTTTCTTTATTATTTGGAAGGCGGAGCCAGACATATTCTGTTTGTGCTTTCGTATCCCCTCTCTGCTCTCTTACTTCTGCTTCACACCTGGGTGGTTGACCTGTGTGAATTCTTTGAGGGGCTCCTATATACTCTGGCTGCCTCTTGGGTTTGTCCAATAGGGAATCTTGGCAGGAGATGTAAGGGAAAGAGAGATCAGAGGATTTATTCCTCTACTTCTTTTCCTGTGAACCTACCTCTAGCTAGCCATGAAAGAATGTCACTGCTTGTTTCCTGGCAGCCTGCGTTATACCACTTTCTCTCCTGGGTGGGGTTAACCCCTTTCTCTTGTCCCTTCAAGCTAGTACAGCTTTGTTAGCCCTGGGTTTCTTCACTTTCCTTGTAGTTTCCCCACACCTTTCTCTCCTTTTTGTAATTGGTTCTTTTGAAAGTAAAAACTCCTCAAATTATCCTAATTTAGGTGTGCCATATGTTTCCTTTTGGGATCCAGACTGATACCAGCCACAATCATTCAAAAGCCTTTATTGGACACTTGTTTGTATGGTTTCAATTATGTTTCTCCTCCATTTGGGAATTGTTCAATGGCTCCCTATTGTTTTCAGAATAAAGCTCATCTAAGCCCATTTACAAGAGGCTATAATGAGTCTTTCCTTCTCTATTCTCACTAACCACCTTCAGGGACTCTATTCTAGCAAAACTAGACAGCCCAGTACTTCAGTCCACAGTGAGCTGCGTTGGAAAAGCCACTTAACCCTTCTGTTCTCAAATCCTAAACTTTAAGCTTCTTTCAAGCACTTTCACATGATCGTGGTTCTTGTGGTGGTAATGCCATGAAAAGTCACCGTGGGACTTTATAATGACAAAATAGGGAGCGCGTGACAGAGGGCTTTGAGCACTTTAGACTTAATGCCATTGATTCACACTCTTTCATCAACTATTTTGTCAATACTTCCTGTGTACTGTGATAAAATGATAAGGAATTCCTTAGAGACCATGTACAGTAGTGGTGAGAGGCAAGCTTTGGAATCAGTTGGGTTTCATATCTGGATTCTACCACTTATTAGTCCAGGACCTCTGAGCTCCATTGTCTCATCTCTAAGCAAAGAGAATCTATTTCTCACAGGTTGCTACAAGGAATAAATGAGATCAGCACCACGCCTTTTAGATAAATGGATATAGAAAAAGTATCAAAATTGTAGGTATCATTATTAGTTTTTGTGTTGTCTTGCTCTTTAGAGTATAGAACCTCACATGTGAGACTTGGAGCCAATGTTTAGGCCATACGTGGAAGGTCTTTACCCAGTTGAATTATGTTGTATCTGTCTCAGTATTCACTATCCGGTGTCACCTCACCTTGAGCTTCCGGTCGTTATGGAGAGCAAATAATTCTATTTCTCTGCTGTTTGATGATAGTTTGGGGAGTTCATAGATTGTAACATTATTTGAAGACTTGCCTAGGTTATTTTTCATCAAGGTTTTTATCTGTCTATATCCATCTGTCTGTTTATCTATCTAGCTATCTATTTACTTTAATAATTTTAAGCTTGTAAGTAAGGAACTTCTGGAAGGATGTTTTATGACCACTCAATCAGGATAATATTTCAGACACAAAAAAGCTGTGTTTTGTCCCTCCAGTCTTCCCTGCCACAAGAGCAGCTTCTGCAATGATTTGTCATCCTTCGTTTCTTTGTCATGGAATACACTATGAAACGAGATGAGTGGGTCTGGAAGAACCAGGCCTGTCCTAATGGTTTAATCCATGATCACTTTTCGACTGGCTTTTTCTGGTTAGTTTAGCTTTACAGCCCCCATCAAGGAGTGAAAGCACCTGTGAATTTGGTTTTCCTCATACTTTCTGCCTTTACTTCAGTATTTTGGGGAAAAAAATTCCTAGAATAAGCTGATATTCCAGGTACTCTAAGGTTTATAACCATGTTGTTTGTGTATCTTTATGTACTTCATTGACAGCTACACATTGCGTCTTGTATAAGTGCATCGTTTAACTTAGCAGCCTTCACATTACAGATTAAGGGGAAAGGCTCTTCTGTGGGTGTGGGTGGAAGGAAGCTCAGTGACAACCCTTCCTCCGTCCTCACCGACGTCGCGCGGGAACAGACCATTGATTTAGGGTTCTTTAACATGCTCATGGGAGCACCGTGTTTTACAAACCAAGTGCTTGGGTTTGGAACCATTTAATGTTTTGCTTTGTTTTTGTTTATAAAACTATGGTTGAAAGCTACTTTAATTCAAGTTGTATTTAATAGCATTTCTTTAGTTATGATGTAGAACCTCAATTTAAATTTAATTAAGTAAAGAGAATTTTTAGAAGGATACCACTATTGCTCACAGAAAGAAAGAACTACACGAATGAGGTTAGATATGGGATTTCAGGGACTGGGCAAAGGACCTAAGAACATTCTGTCACCTCTACTAGTATTTCCCCACTCTCTCTCTGTTGGCATTTTTTTCCTCCATGTTATTTGCGTATGGCTGCAGAACACTGCTGCTGTGAATCCAGAAAAAGAAAAGAAAAAGATGAGAGTTTTCTTCATCCAGTTCAGTATATGAAAATGCAAAAAAGGGCTATCATCTTGGGTCATATTCCTGTCCATGAACCAATCACTGTGACAGAGAAAATGGGGTAATGTGATTAGCCAAATCTGAGGTATGTGCCTACTAAGAGTTTACTTGCCCCTAAAAGGGATGGCGGTTGCTATTGGAAGTAGGGGAAGAGATTCTGAACTGACAAAAACAACAGATGTCCAATGCACAAAGGGAAACTAATTTTTAAAGTTTTAATTTCTACATAATTAAACAAAGCCTGTTTTACCTTATTGCAGTTATATTCACTCAAAAATATTTATTGAGTACTTTTTATGTGCCATATTATAAAAAGACAAATATGATATGTTCCCTATCCTTAAATTAAAAGAAAAATAGTTCTCATTAATTTACCCTGTGTATTAGCCAGGTTTTTTTCCATGTGCTGGGTAACAAACAACCACAAACCTCAGTGGCTTATGACAATAAATATTTAATTCATACTTGTGTTTCATGGGTGCTACAGGTCATGAGTCCTGAAGTCAGCGTAGCTCTGCTCCATATATCCTTTCGTTCTGGAACCCGTACTGATAGAGTAACCCCTATGTGAACCATGGTATTCTCATGGTGGAGGGCAAGAGCAAGAAAGCTTGAGCCAAAGCACACTTTATGTTGAAATCTTCTGCTTAATTGATCATAGCAAACATCTGTGTATAGTTCTTTTGGTCATTCCATGTCACGTGGCCAAACCCAGAATTGATGAGGTAGGAATGTGGTCTTTTTCCACATCTTATATGACAAGTCATATGTGCCAGTGAGTAGAGATGTATAATCCTGTTACAGAGATGGAATACGTGATTGAGGACAGTAACCCTAACTAGTTCACTTTACAAAGCTAGATTGTTTTCACTCTTATTCATTTGGTATATGTTTGGAAAAAAAAAAAAGAAATACTGGTAAATAATTAATAATTACCATTACTTTTCTTTAGGGAAGGACATTGGCTAAAGTGTAGTTAGCCTACCTAATGTCACTTCCGAATTTAGTGTCCTGGATTCACCACCCATATATGCAGGCATTGATGACTGCTCTATCTTTGGTTACTCTATTATAATCAGCTACTCATGATAGAAGACTTCACGTAATGTCAGCTGGTCTAGAACACTGATTGAAGTAAACATGGGAATAAATCAGTACAGGCATGCATAAGTCAGTTTCAGACATTCCTCAAGTTAAGTCAAACCTCTGCAGTTTGAGGAGGGAGGTGTGGTTGCAAATTTATCTTCAGTGTTGTTTCACTTGGTTCAAACACATACCCTGTGCCCTCAGTTTTGTCTTTTCAAACAAATGTTTATGCATTTATTGAACGCATACTAAGAATTAGGATTACAATTTGAGAATTAAGATGAGTAAACTCATAGGCCCTGCACTCAAAGAAATCACTGTAAATAGCGTGAAAAGCATGCAAATTACAGATTTTTTTCAAGTACAGAAATAGTGTTAAAGAGAAAATAACTAAATCTTTGTGGAGCTTGGCATGAGAGGGCAGGCATGGAGGTAGGGTGAGACTTCCTGAGACTGGTGAGACTTGGGCAGAATTGTGAACAGGGAATAGGACGCAGAAATTGAACATATGCTTAGGAAGTACCAAGTAGTGAGAAAAGAAAGTACAAACTTGAAATCATAGAGGTGTAGACTTTGTGTGTGTGTGTTTGTTTGTTTTTAAATACCCTTGGTAGGAAGAACATATCCTAGAAGGAGGTGAGACGGGACTAAGGAATCAAACACATGACAACAAGAGAGTTTGAGAAAATGAGATCATCTTCCTTCTTTGAGGAAAGAGTGTTATTTATTCTCCCTCTCCTCTTTCCTCTTTGGAACAGCTGGGCATTCTTTAGGAGTTTTAGGCTATTGGCTTTTGGGGAGTTCCTGGGCGATTTTAAGTCTGCCAGCTTTTATTCCGGAGGCCCTGGAGCTGTGGGTTTTTGGGAATCTTTGAACTCTTAGGAGATTGTAGAAATCAGAGGGAGAAAAAGCCAGGTAAAAACATGAAATAGTTCCATGTGAAAGGGAAAGTGTTATAAAAGGTAACGTTCTAGCTCTGAGCATACACAATGGTGCAGTAAGAGAGGGTGATGGGAGGTCCATCACAGTACAGGCACCAAGGGGGTGCAATGTCTATGGAAGATCTGAAAACATGAATAAAGCCAAATAAAACCCACATGCTTTCTATTACCAGCATGTGCAGGCATGTGTCAGCCATAACATACTCCTCCCCTAAAAAATCTGCTGCAGTTTCTTACTGTTAAGTTTTAAGAATATACAAAGGGTATCAAAAATATACACATTGTAAGAAAGGAAAAAACTGTATTAAAATTGTAGTACTCAATATATACCAGTAACAAAAGATGAATACAGGTCATGTGTGTACATTTTTTGGCTCCCCTGGTAGATGTGAACTTGAAGTCAGCATATTTTGAAATTGCTGATCCTTTAAAACACTGGGTTTCTACATGGATGTTAATTTGGAGACCTCTCAGTAATATAGTCTGTCCTCAATACATGTAGACTCAACTATCAATGTTCATTTTGAGAATAAATTAATGGTTCAGAATATCCCAACTTGCTTTGGGCACAGTGTGTGTCTACATATTCCTGGATTTACAGAGTAGATTTGAAACACACAATAGCGACATGGAGTTTGTAAAGAAGAACAAAAACTGCCAGCTACTTCAATTCTGTGACCACTTGGAGAGTTTTTTTTTGTCTACAATTTAAAACAATGAATTATAATACAAACCATGGTGTATATTTTCCCCCTTTTCTAAAAAGTACATTAATGTAGTTATTTTACTTTTTATTATTGCATTTTTATATTGTTCCTGGCTTGATTGTACATAGGGGTCAATAAAATAAACTTTTTTGCTATTTGCTTTTTTTTCTGTAATTATTACTACTAAAAATAATTGTGTGGCACATGGGGGGAAATTAAAAATAATGATCTGTGCTGGGTGTCAGATACACTAGTTATGTCAGGCCCTGGCTCCTGAATCCAGGAGTAGAGGCAGGTGTCCCAGGGATGGAGACTGTGCCTGAGGGAAACCTTCCCCTGCATCTCTGCAGCTTGAGCAAGGCATCGATGGGGGCACCCAGTCCTTCCCGGGTTCCTAGAACTGGCACTATGACAAAGCACATCTGAAGGGCCTTGGATGCTAGTAGGGGCAAAGTAAAAATAATTACGTCAAATAAATTACTTTACGTTAGATCACAAAATAAAGCAGCCTGTTGTGTAGTAAGTGATGGAGGGGAGGGAGTTGAGATAGGGGCTCAGGCAAGGTTTTGGGGGCCGTGCCATTTGATGAGAAGCCAGTGAAGTGAACATGTGGGGGAAGAGCAGTCCAGACAAAAGGGTAGGCTGCAGCAAAGGTGCAAAGATAATAAGCTTTGTTTGCCCAAAAGATGGAGAAAAAGCCTCAGTGGCTGGAGTAAACCGACCGAGGGGAAAAGGAGATTCATTTTCTCTTGTGGAAGGAAATGGGCCTGTTAGAGCCTGGAGGAGTGATAGATGTACTCTGATCATCATGGATGTTTATGAGCGCTATCAAATGCCACCGTTGTAATCATATATTTAATAGAGCTAATGTTGGATTTTCAAAGCATTGTGATGCATTTATACAATTCTCACGTGCCATTTTGAGGCGAAGCGTCTTTAATAATGAACTTTTAGTGGGCTATCTGGTAAAAATTTGAAAAAGGTCTGTAGTGTGAATAATATGGTACAAACATTCATTTGTACTATGTTTTGGCAATTATACTATAGGTGCATAAGCTAACGGGAAACTAGATGAAGTGTATATGGGAACTGTAGTAATTTTTCAACTTTTCTATAAATCTAAAATTAGCTCAAAATTTATATTAAAAAAAATTGTCCTTGAACCTATGAAACCAGAAACCTTGACCTCTTAAGTCACCGAACTTCATATCTCCTGTATACTCCTGAAAAGGGGCTGTATGGACCTGTATGTCAGGATTTGCCTCCTCTCCAGAATGGGCCACTTGCCCTTGGTGTCCCCAGTGACCCCAAAAGTCCAGTAGGCTGAAGACCCAGAACTTCTGTGAGCTTCTTTGAATTTTCAGTTCAAGTGCATTTTCTGAGAAAGCTTTGCTAGGTGTTAAGGTCAGAAGAGCTATTATCTAGTTTGAGTTCTGCCATTACCTGGCAGTGAGGCATTGGGCATGCGGGAGTTCTTTGTATGCACTGTATGCTTGTCGTTTAGAAAAGTACATAATCTCTAAAGGCTTCTTCAGCTTCTATTTCTATGAATTTACAATCATCTTTCTACTTCTGTAAATTTACAATCACGTACTCCTTTTTTAAATTAAAAAACAGATAGGTTCTTCTCTGTGGATGTCGCTGTGTTTCCTGACACAGCATGTGAGAGGCAGCTAGCGTGTGAATGCTTCTCCCATAATGAAGGTAATTGCAACCTTCCCCGATTTTCCTCCAGTACAGTCGTCAGGGGGTCTGGCCTACTCACCCACAAGCTCACAATCTGACTGCAGTAATCGTCTGCTGCCACCCTGTGGCTAATGCCAGGCACTGTAGAGCCAGGAAACTAACCTTCAAAGAGAAAACAAATCCAGGAATTACCGTCATGACTTTTAAAGGTGGAAGATCCCCCAGAATTCACCTATGTGAAGTCCTTTGTCAATAAGGAAGTTGACACTCAAGGATGGACAGTGACCTGTCGTGTGCTACTTAGTGATCAGTGCTAGAACGCAGGCCAGTGCAGTGGAGATTCGTTTGTCAGACATATATCACAAGGGGAAAAAGATTCCAAGACTCTTGAATAACTGAAAAAATTGTAACATCTACTTGGATCAGGTCTCCAAATAGGATGTAACTGCCTCTCTTTTATGTTGCTCTGTGAAGATGTTACAAATAATTAGACAAAAATAATTACAACTAGAAATAGCCACTATTATTTCTGCAAGCTTCTAACAAAATAGATATTGTAACCCTAAGAAGGCAGATCATAACTAAGACTATGTGCAGTTCTTTTATGTTATGTCTTTATTTTTTTCTCACTTCACTGGGGGTTAGTGCACATTGTTTGCTGGTATAAATGCCTAGAGAACTCTGGTATATACAGACGGAGAAGGCAGGGCCAGAGATTTGAAGAATTAGGTCAATTTCAACTCCTTCACTTTTTCTGAATGGGATGTAACATAACCTTGATCAAAACACTGATTTCCTTTTTCTGGTCTTACATTTCCTCGTAGTTACTACCTTCCTCACAGGAGTTTTGTGAAGGTTAACTAAGAAAGTTAAAGTAAAATTGGGTGTAGGCTGTAAAGCACAATCAATATGCTTTTTAAGTTGTCATCATGGACTGAACTGAGATGAGGCAAAGATCTCCAGCATGGAGATGAAAGCTCTCAGAGACTGCTGATCCTCTCCTGCTGAGGAGGGGACCTTGGTACAGTACATGTGGTCTCACACTAGATGGCGGTATATGGCCTAAGTGCTTTGGTGCCGGGCCCTGTAAATGTGTGAATTTATTACATGTTTAATTTTGTCTGTGAGTGTGCACATGTGTGTTTAAGTGCCTGTTTCATTGATACTCAGAACTACCCACACGTTCTGTGATTCACTGTGAAGACACACAGGACTCCACATAGAGTCGTGCTCACCACGGAAGTTTATTGCAGGGGAAGCATACATGACAGAACCCACAGGAGAGAAAGACCCCAGAGTCTGTAGAAATCCACGTACAGGCTTCTAATGTACTCGCTGTGAGGGAGCACACCCAGTCCTTTCTCCAGCAGAGAAAAATGCATTTCTGCCCAGAGTAGTCCATCAGAGACCCAGCTCCCAAAGATTTTAATGTGGGACTGGTCGTATAGACTCCCTCTGCCTCGCAACTACCCAAGTTCTGGACTCCTAGAAGGAAAGCAGCTGCTCAACATAAATCGCAGTGTTTGTATAAACAGTCTATGCAGAGTGAACCTCCTTTATCAGTTAGAGAATGGAGGCATCACTGTAAAAGCCAAGTTCCCAGATACTAGCCAAGGGCGAACCTTGCAAGCCAATCTTTCTAGAGATAGCAGCTTCAAGTCTGCTTGATTAAATTTTTTTCTGCACAGTGCACAAAACTGAAACAGTGTAGTCACTTCAGGTGACTCTGGAAGACTCATCTCATCTCTCTGAGCCCCGTCATTTTTGCCCTTACCACCTCAAAGTGCTTTGATAAGGAGGAAGTTAAATAATTGGTGGGGAAGAAGATGCCTGCTGTGAAGCACTCCCTGAATGCAAGGTGGGTATTTTCTAGGATAAGATAAAATAGTACTTTTCAAATATTCAGGAGCGACAAAAAGAAATTCCTTCCCATTTCCCGCTGCCTTTTAAAATTAGATTCAACATTCACTGAGCATCATGCTACTCATTGATGGTGGGAGGATTCCATAGACCGTGAAAGGCACAGTCCCTGAAGTCAAAGAGCCCGGAATCCAGTGGGTGAGGACTTAGATATGCAGTGAGATTAGTTCTGTTGCTGCAAACACAGGGTCAGAGGAACATGATAAAAGGATGACCCCAGAGATTTCTAGGGGAGCTAAGAGACCTTCTGAGGACCTGGGCTTGCTGGTTGGAGAGCATGTGCTCTTTGGGGTCTAAGAACAGTAGGTTTATATGACATTTGTTTGAGCCTGGATTCCCAGAGACCTAACACTGGAGACTTGTATTCCTCTCTGTTCCCTATGGAGTTTTAAGTAGTCATACAGACCATGCTGCATATTCGTGTCAATTTGCTATTGAACAAAAACAGTGAAACAGTTTTAATCCAGAAAGCTTTAATTTCTTCCAGTTGATATTCGTATCATCTGCTTATAAATCCCTTCCCAGCCCTCCATCCCAGTTTTCACAGATGCTACTTTGATGGCTTGGGACTCTCATTGGCTATTTATTTCTTATGGGTTTAAAATCCTTTCTTCCTACTTTTGTTGCTTGCTCCAGAGGAAAATTGTAGAAAGATGTATACAGTTCATGATATTCTAGCTGTCCTAACCTCGTAGTACGGCGCATTACTCCTGGGTTTGTGGTGATGCTCGTGTAAACGACCCTACTGCACTACCAGTCGTATGAGTATAGCACATACAATTATGCACAGTACCTAATACTAGATAATGATAATAAAGAACTGTTACTGGTTTATGTACTTACTATATTATACTATACTTTTTATTGTTAATTTGGAGTTTACTCTTTCTCCTTATAAAGAAAAGTTTGCTGTAACACAATACGCTGTCACACCAGTAGCAGCCTCATATGTCTCCTGTTTACCACATCTCTTGATTACATCATTTGTCCCTGTATGTGATTTAATCTCACATTGTTTTGTACAGTAACATGTTGTACAGGTTTGTAGTCTAGCAGCAATAAGCTATATCAAATAGCCTAGCTTTATAGTAGGCTGTACCGTCTTGATTTGGGTAAGTGCAGTCTATGATATCTGCACAGTGACAAAATCACCTAAGGACACAAGTCTCAGAATGTTTCTCTGTTGCTACGTGCCGCATGACTGTACTCTAAGGATCTGTTATGAATTCATTGGGGAATCTGCAATTTCCTGTCGAAGCTTGTTGTCCCAATCAACTTGGCTGAAAACCACATGTCCCAGGGTGGGAAATAGAAAACGCTATAAGCAGAGTACAGTGGTTGAAAGGTAAGAGCACATGTCCTCTGTCCTGAGAGTGACCTCATTCAGCAAGGGCTGTCATGGTAACCATGGGGAACTTGCCTCTTGGTACAGGGACCCCTGACAGTCATACAAGAACAGGAAGTAGGGACCTTGTTGAACCTGGGGAGAGGTGAGGACCCAAGTGCAACAGGAAATGCAGAGCTTATTATAATCAAGTCTCCAACTGCCTACACATATTTATTCCCAAACTGGTTTTCCTGCCAGCAATCTGCTTGACAGCCATCCATCACTGGTTGTGATTGCTCAGGAAACTGAATGCATTTCCTTGTTAGCCTAAGCAAATCTAAGGCAGATGTAAACCTAAGGTGCAGCTCATGTCCTGTTTGGGTAACGTTGTGCTACTGTCTCCCCAATGACAGGGGTAATTGAAAGTTGTTAAGAGAAAGCATTAAACTCTTCTAGGGACTTAAAGAAACCCCACTCCTTAAACAGTCTTCTGTGGTCAAGCATGTGATTAGATCTGACCAGTATGAGTATAATGGAGTTTTTTTTAACTTGTGATGCCAGTTAACATCACCTAGAAGACACCAAGTGTGATCAAGTCAACGCTTCTTATGTTCTGTAGGCCTCCTTTTCACATACAGATGATTTACTTCTGTGTCAGGAGATGACATCCTTCTCTGCTCTGAAGGCACTAGATTAGGTTTCCAGCCATGCGGCCTTATAGGCCTGCGTGTTTTTCAGTGGACTTTCTGAGCTTCATTGTCATTTATCTAGCTCAGGTCTGAGGCTTTGGGCAAAGCTCAGACAGAGAATACAGACAGATTTCTGAATTTAGAAAGAACTTTCTCTTCCTGCCCAACTTGAAGATGAGTAGGAATAAATTTGTATGACCCAAATAGCTAATACAGCTAGTTCTTTGGGGAAAGGAAGAAATTTAAACAAGGACAAAGATTGGAGCATACTTTATGTTTTCTTCGCCTATATGACCAAAGATCTGATGTTTTTCTTTCTCATTACATCCTTAATAGTCATTGAGGTGTTCCCAGCTCTGTCTGACACATAAAGTAGAGTTGATTTCACTTTCCCTCTCACACACCCAAACTTTACATTATCGCCATATCGTAAGTACATTTGTGTCTCCTTATTCTACAGGACTTGAAGGTGGGATTTGATCTCATTCATCTTGTAGCATAAATGTCTAACACAGGCATGCTTACATAGAAGGTGCTAAATAAAGGTTTTCTGAATGTGAACACACACACACACACACACACACACGGGAAATTATCTTTAGGATTAGTAAGAATTACTTTTTTAATATGCAGTACAATTTTGAGCGTCACCATATTTAAACTAGTCAGATTAAAGTACATAACATTTTCAAAATTATTTTTCCTTTTGGAAGCCATGGAATCATTCTAAAATTGGTTCTATTATTAATCCGTTTCAACATTTAGATCAATGTACATGGTATGCCCAAGTGGAAGGCTCATGCAGAATGATGCTTTGTTTTTCTTTTTAGAAACAAACACGTTTAAAATTTGTCTGGGAACCAAGCCACAGTCATAGAAGGGAGGAAATAATAAGATTCATACTTTTGTGATAAAATCCTTTTATTTTGAATGTGACATTCACAGTCAGCAGGAGTGAAAAAACTTTAGTTGACCAACTTTTGTCTCCTAAGTACCCGGCAAATCCTTTGAAATATAAGAGAATCAGAAAATGCCAAATTTTGTGGACTTGTCATGTGTTATAGCATTTGCATCAAGACTGAGGCTTAACTTTTAGATCTGATGGGAAGTTCATTAACTGAGTTAGTGAAACCAAGTAACCACAGTATTTGAGAATTTAATTTTAAATGTCTGAGATGTAGGAAATTATGGTATGAAAATCAGATGACGTCCTTGCCTGCATGAATTTTCTGTCTTCGAGTCTAGAAGAGAGTGACTAGAGTTTATATAGAGAGATCACATATTCCCACAGTGATAGCTCTATCACTGGAGAATGTTTCACTGAGTCCTCCAGGTATTTACCAAGCATCTGTAGTGGCCTAGACGTAGAGCTAAACACTGCAGGCGATGCGCTGCTTGCCTTGCAGCCCTTGCCTGCGAAGAGTTCATAGTCTAGTACAGGAGATGGGAACGTAAACTGACTTGTAATTCAAACCAGACTCTAGTGAGTGCCCACTGTGTCTTAGGAAGAGCATGTGATAAGATTATAAGGAGGGAGAGAGTCTTTCTGACTAGCGTGATTAGATTGGTGCCTGGCATAAATATTCAGTATTTGTTCTATGACTTAATCATTTAATACTAACTTTTAATCATTTTAAATATTTTATTAATCAAAGAAATGTAAAAGTAAAATATAAAAATAACACTGAGATATTTGTAGCAAATATAGTTAGCCAATTATATACTTAGGGAACTTTTACTAAAAGCATAGTAATTCCAGGTGTGGGTATTTATCAGAAGAAATCCAGAACGTTAATTTGAAAAACAATTTGCATTCTTATGTTTATTGCAGCATTATTTACAGTAGCCAAGATATGGAAGCAACCTAGGTGTCCATTGATAAGATGATTGGATAAAGAAAATGTGATACACATATATAATGGAATATTACTCGGCCATAAAAATGAATGAAATCTTACCATTTGTGACAATATGGATGGACCTACAGGGTATTATGCTAAGTGAAATAAGTCAGACAAAAACAAATACCATATAATCTCACTTATATGTGGAATCTAAAGAACAAAACAAAGAAACAAAACAGAAACAGACTCATGGATACAGAGAACAAACTGATGGTTGCCAAATGGGAAGGGGGTTGGAGGGCAGGGTGAAAAAAGTGAAGGAATTAATAAATACAAATTGATAGTTATGAAATAGTCACTGGGATATTCCCTACAACATAGGGAATATAGTCAATAATATTTTAATAACTATGTATGGTGCCAGATGGGTACTAGACTTATTGGGGGGATCACTTCATAAATTATATAAATGTGTAACCACTATGCTGTACACCTGAAACTAATATAAAATAATATTGCATGCCAACTTTATTTGAAAAAAAAAAGTATATATAATTAGCCAATTCTTTTCCTTTAAAAAGAAAATGCCTAGTGTTGATGGGGGGGGCGGGGGGGGGGGGAGAGAGAGAGAGAGAGAGAGAGAGAGAGAGAGAGAGAGAGAGAGAATGAGGGAGAAAGAGAGAGAAAGATGGATAGAGGAAGGAAAGAGGAAGAGAGGAAGAGGGAGAGAGAGAACAAGAAAGTGAAAAAGGGGAGAAAGAGAGAAGTCGAGTGGGTAAGCTAAATTATTGAATGTTAATAAATTATTGAATGTTAGTGTTACTTGTCTCTAGGTGGTGGAATTTAAGTGATTTCATTTATTTTTAAACATGCCCATTAAAATGTTTTATAATAAGCATATATCACATTTACAAGAAAGATTTCTTTTGAAAATATTTTTTTAATGCATTGCTTAGAACTATCTAATTATAATGGGATTCTGTCCACGAGCTCAGCTTGGGACTGGGTTCTTGGTTAAGATTGCTGTGAGTTTCAGCCAACTTTTTGCCTCCTAATTCCATGTTTGCTCAGTGGTGTAACAAATTTAATTGTCCAGATTTTTCTTTTATACATAGTCATGGAAAGCAGAAATGAATTTCTGGTAACTGGATAGATCTACAGCATGATAATAATGCCTCTTTCAGAGCACAAATAAATTTCAAATATTCTGTCTTATGTTTCCCATAAACAATGAAAATGTCATAGATTTTACCATGTTTTTGGTATCTCTTGAATTTCCATGAAGTAACTAGGAAAGTTTTGGTCACACCATGCATATCATATTTTGTCTGGATGTATGAGAAGACATTGCCATCTAATACATCGATCCATTTTTTTTTTTTTTCAGAGTTTAGGTAAAATGAATCAGACTGAACTGATAACATACTTGTATGTATCCAAAAGATTGAACAGTTCTGACTTTTGCTGACCACTTTGCAAGGCCTCAGCTTGTTAGTCATTTGGCTTTTATCTTGAACATCACATGAGTTGTGTCAAGTACATTTTCATCATTGTGGGTTGTTTTAATGCATATGTGTTGAATTGCGTTTGGTGAGCTAGTGGAACTGTTGCCATTTAGTATTATAGAGGCATGTGGTTATTCAGAGTGTATTATCAATTCTTTTATTCATTCAAAAGAGAAAATCCCAGAGTTATTTATGGTAATGAAAACTGAAAACGATCTAAATATGCACCAGTAGGACAAAGATTAAGTACATTAGAACAACTCATTGGACTATTATTCAGTTATTGATAATGTTATAAGAACTTTGTCAACAGGACATAATGCTAATTATATAATGTTAAATAAGAAAGTTATAAATTGTTATTCATGTCATAAATACAATAGACTGCGTCCTTCTTAAGTAGAGATCATGCGAGAGGAGGGGCCTCACCCTGACCTTCTCTCTCTGTAAATATATTATGTTATCACTTCTGTCCTGCTAGAGGTACACGGTGTTGATGTAGTGGCTCCCTGCAAGCAGTTCTCTTCCCCGAGTTCGGGCCAAAGCCCTGTATACTTTCAGTGTCCTCCTCAACAAGAGCTTCAGTCTTCTTGCCTTCACCCTGCCCTGAGCTGAGGCATTGGGAACTTGAGAGTCCCAGAGAACTTTTGACCCTCTTCCTGTCCTCTCTAAGCAACACAGTATTTCTTCCTCAAAAGGTTTCTATGTCCGCTTTTCATCTGGTAGAAGCAGCCTGTACATGATAGCCTCCTTTCTTACTCGACATATTTTTAATCTAGGAATACTTGACCACACACTCCTTCTCAAGCAATAGGTTTCATGGCTTAGCCTTGATGTCAGAAGTTCAATAAAAGTAAATTTCTTACCAGTAGGAGAAAATGCATTTGGCAGGGGGATTATTTAAAAAATATACTCCCCATTTCAAGTTAATAACAACTAGAATAGAAATAAATATTTGTACCATGTTTCCCCGACAATAAGAAACTAGTCGGACAATCAGCTGTAATGCATCTTTTGGAGCAAACATTCATATAAGACCCAGTATTATATTTATATTTACATTTACATTTACATTTATATTTATATTTATATTATATTAATTATATTGTATTGTATTATATTGTATTACATTATATTATATTATACTATATTATACTAAAATAAGACCGGGTCTTATATTAATTTTTGCTCCAAAAGATGCATTAGAGCTCATTGTCCGGCTAGATCTTATTTTTGGGGAAACACGGTGTATGTTCCAAGAAAGTCAATACTAGAAAAACTATCTGGAACTGAGGTGTCCAAGCTCACCAAAATCCAGAATAGCGGTAGTTTAGTTGTGAGCCTATAGTGTCTCTTTTGTCATTGGGTTCACAATTGGTTGTCTAGGTATGTACTAGACAATTTCTGAGTGTCACCAGACTCTTCCTACTGTGACTTTGTCCCCTCGTCAGATCTGCAGTAATCAACCACCAATGTCATTTCTTACTTGGCTAGTGGGTAGGTACCCTTCATCATTTTCTTTCCCTCACCATATATGTGAGAAGGGGTTGAACCATATAGTCTGGCAAATATGCTTTTCATGCTTTGCTACGTTTTTGTCCTTCCTGCCTCTTACGTGGATTTTCCCACTTTTTTTGTGCTGCATTTCTGAAGTGCAACACCCTTTTCTATCTTCTCAGACCAAGTGAGCCTCTTTTCTTTTTTAAGCCTCTAAAATAGAACTTCTATTTGTAAACTTTTGCTTTTTATTTCCTTCTGTCAGATATTTTTATGTCCTTTTTCATTTTATATGTCCCTTTTCTTTTCCTTCTACCAGACAGCAGTTATTTTTCTTACTTTTATACATATTCTCTTTCTGAGTGTATAACATTCCTAGACTATGTTTGTACCAGGCCCTCCACATGTTCATTTTATTCTGCTGGTAAAACAGAAAAATCTGTATTTTGGGGTGATAAATGTAGAATGAGTATATAAGCCTTTCTTGTTAAGAGGAATGTGGATATGCACATGTTCATGTTTTTGCCAAATCTTAATTAGAAAGGAAATCACAGAGCAAGAATATTGCACAGAGTGAGCCAAATCTCCTTGGTCCTAAAGAAGTATTATTACACAGATGCACAGATGTCATACTATTCTTTTAGAAAAATACTTTCAGCTGATAAAGAAATGGAGTTTAAACCTAAATTAGTTAAATTTGATCTAAAGAAATAGACTTGGTTAATTGATTAATCAAGGCAAAGGTCATATGAGTATGACATTAGAAGATTAATCCTGGGGGCCATTATGGTGGGAGAACTGAGTCTAAGATTTCTGCTTTAAGCAAAGACATTCCATCCTATACCCCCAAGAGGCAGAAGTGGTCATAGATCAGTAGCATCCTCTCTGGCTTTTGATAAAAAGGGAAAAACATTGCCAATCTCTCTGGAGGAAAGCAACCAAAATGATCATTTATGAATAATAACTTAAAGAATTAGAGTGCAACTTCCTAGGAGACAGAGCCTCATAACTTAAAGAGATTAGATTCAATCATATTTGAGCTTACAAGTAAATATTATCAAACTCTAAAAAAAAGAAAAGTAATTATTAATGAGTGTGGCCAGATACAACAAATAACAGATTTAGACCCTCAAGAACCAAGAAATTCATATATTAGAATTATCAGTTTCACAATATTAAAAGGCTCTGTATAAAATATTTTAAAATTATATTTTTAAAACTTTTCATGAAAAAGGAACAAAAGACTTTCAAATGTGACCAAATTAGTTTCCAAAAAGAATCAAATAAAACTTTTAAAAATGAAAAATTTAATTGAAATTAAAAACTCAATAGATGATTTAGAAGCAAAGCAGACATAGCTAAAAAGAATTTGTGAAATGGGAGCCATCTGTGAAATGATTACCCATATTACAATACAGGGAGTCAAGAAGCTAGAAAATAAGAAAGGTTAAATGGTATGGAGGAAAATAAATATCCAGATACATCCAGTTAGAGTACCAGAGGGAAAAAATAGAGGTAACTGAAAAAACAATTCATTAGAAGTTGTCTGGAATTGATGAAAGAAATGTATCATAGATACACAAAGGAACATGTATACTAGTGTCTTAGTTCATTTGGGCTGCTAAAATAAAAATACAATAGACTGGCTGGCTTATTAATAACAGAAATTAATTAACAGTTCAGAAAGCTGGGAATTCCAACATCAAAGCACTGGCAGATTTGGTGTCTGGTGAGGGCCCACTTCCTGGTTCACAGATGACCATCTTCTGGGTGTGTCCTCATATGATGGAAGGAACAAGAGAACTCTCTGTTGTCAGTTTCAGAAGGGCAAGAATCCCACTCATGAGGGCTGCATCCTCATGACCTGATCGGCTTCTAAAGCTCCCATCTCCAAATATCAACATATTGGGAATTAGTTTCCAACATATGGATTTGCGGGGAGGACATCAATATTTAGTCTATAGCAACTAGGTAGGTTTATACAAAAAAGTACATACCTATGTGTAGTGAAATTATACGACACTAAAGAAATTTTAGTGAAATGAAAGAAGAGATCTTAGGAGTAGCCAGAGAGAAAAGACTGACCATTAGCAAAGGAATAATATAAGTAAGGCAAAGACTTTGTAAAAAATAGAAGCGAGGAGACAGTGGACCAATACTGTGAAAGTTCTGAGAAAATCACAGCAAGGCTACTGTATGTAGGCCCACAGGCTATTCCCTGAACTGTCCCAGGGGTGTGCCACTCACACAGTCTTCAGTTTGCATAGGGCTCCCTGGAGTTGGCCAATGCACAGAGACTAGGATTTTAGCTCCAACAAAACTATCTTTCAAGAATGACTACAAATCGTTCAGGAAGTAAAGAAAAAAGCAATTTCCAAACTCAGTGTACGAGGCCAAAATAGCCCTGTTACTAAAACCTGAAAAAAAAAATTATAAGAAAATTCGTACAGACAGTAGCATGTAACACATAGCCACAAAATAATCCTGAACACAACATTAATAAATCAAATCCAGGAATATATAAAAAGGATAATAAATCACGACTAAATGGAGTTTATCCTTGAAAAACATGTTTGGTTTATCGTTTGAAACTGTTCAAAACCACATGATCATCTCAACTGATACAGAGAAAACATTTGACAAAATTGAACACCCATTCATGGCAAAACAAAATAAAAACCTCTCAGAAAACTAGAAATATAAAGAACTTACTCAATTTGATAAAGGTCATCGATAAAAACATAAAACTATAGCTTAAAAATGAATGGTTAAATATTGCATGCTTTTCTACTAAAGAAATTGGGACTATGGCAAGGATGTCCAATTTCACTAGTTCTATTCAATATTGTACTGGAGATCCTTGCTAAAATACAAAGGCAAGTAAAATAAAAAATAATCTGTTAATGCTGAAAATATGTATAATCTATAGTTATCCTACTTTGAAGCAAATGTTGTATATAAAACTCTCACATCGCCAGGATATATACACGAATGTTTAGATAGCATTGTTTAGACTAGCAAAAGTCTGTAAACAACCCAGGTTTCATTCACAATGGAATAAATAAATTTTAGTAGATTCACACGATGAAATATAAAGCCATGAAATGAATGAAGTATGGCTATGTATTACTAAATGGCTGAGTGTTAGATTGTCGAGTAAAAAAGCAAACTGCAGAAGATTAAATGCAATCTAGCAAATACATGTGAAGTTACACCACATCTTGACACATGCTTTGTGTCTGGGCTTTTTAGTAACCTCCTAACTTTAATCATCTCCTAAGTCTCCAACATTACTTATCTCCAGTCCATTAGATCCTTAAGGGCATAAGAATCATCACAAACATAGCTTTTTATACTGTAGTCCCCTGTTCGATAATCATAATGACACCAAATAAATACTAAGTACTGTAGGCTGGTTTTAATTCTCATGATTTGGCCATTGCCAGCCTTTAAAATTTTTTCTGTTGCCAAGCGTAATACATATCCTGCTGTCAAACTGGAAATTCTCATTGTCTTTTTATCTTCTCAGCTCTTCCTCCCAAGCCCTGAAGTAATTATCTTTAAATCTTATCTCTTGACACTTACAGTGGCATAATGCAGAGAGGGTTGTTGGAAAGTGAAGAGATTTGGATTTTATTTCTGGTCCTTCTCTACACCTACTGCGTAACCATGGAAAATTATCAAAATCTTTATCGTTGAGCACTGTCCGTATGGAAACAGTTGTATTTGCAATTTTGGCAATAAAGCATACCCATAAAAGATTTCCTGACCCTGGCTGACATACAACGTCCAGGGAGATGGAGGGAGTTACGTAAGTGGGGACCATACAAAGCAGAGCACCGTGTACATTCTGAGAGGAGAACAGATCATTCCATGGGGCTGCCAATGACGGAGAAATCATATTTCATATTGTTAATGCAGACGAGGAAAAACTTCATGACTGAGATGGCATTTGAAGTGGGAGGAGGAAAGTAAGGATTGAACATTGTTGGAAATGCATTGCAGGTAGGGCAAAGGTCATGCACAAAGGTATAGAGGTGTGTTGAACGGTACACCGTGAGCTGTAACCAAGGGAAATGCTTGGGATAAAGGTTCTGGAGACTGAAAGAAATATAGGATCAACCTAGAGTTTGGCTATTTTTACTCTATTTGAAATTAAGAACATTGGACATAGAGGCTAAATGATTCATTATCAGAAATTGAGATGAGACTGTGCCCAGCTTGGTAACTCTGGATGCCTAATTCACTGAACTGTATTATACTGAGTTTTCTTTAGAGTCTAATTTTGGGAGCCAATTTTTATTTCCATGTTAAGTAAATGAACCTTGACTACTGTGAATAGTCAAATGTCTTTTCTGTTCGGTCTGGTTTATTGGGGTAAGCCATAAAGCGAGTGCCTGATGACATTGTCTCCATTGTAATTGTGCAGTCATTCCATCAAAAGTTAGGATGTTCATCAACCTGATGCCCTGTGTTCGGTTTTATCTCTGTTGAGTCGTGCCTGTGGCTTCCAGAATTCACTTCGTGATTAAAATAGGATATAGTGTGTATCTTCACAATTTGCTCCTTAATGGGAGCCTAGCCGCAAGCCTGTCTGTGTCAGTAAGCATGTACTGTGGTGTGATGCTTTTGTCTCTGAGTGTCTAAGAGAATGAACTGGAACAGTGCTGCTATAAAGTGATGCTGAGGTTAATCACTTTATAGCATTAAGAATTTCTTTCTTACTTGATATGTCTTTATTCATGGAAAGAGTACTTGGTATAGTGGGAAAATCTTGGGATTTTGGAATTAGAAGATGTGGGTTTTGGTCTTGGCTTTGTCCGGGCTTCACTTGAATTTCTACGTCTTGTAAGATGGTTATAGCAGTTAGGGCACAATCAGAAGAAAGAAGTCACAGAGTAATTTCAAAAAGAGAAAGTTTACTATCGGAATTATTAACTATAACGTGGATTGAAGTAACGCGGAATTGACTAGTAAGAAGTAAAGAGAGTTCTATAGAATGGAGGAGTAGCATATATAAGGAACAACTGCTGTCTGTCGGGCCACAGAAGAGTGCCATGAAAGAGCCCCCCACCACTACCACAGGCTGAGATCCACACTCCGTTGGAGAGGGCATGGCCATGGCTTATTGGGCGATGGAAAACTCACTGAAGTACCTCACCATTGGGCCTTGCTGGAAACCTGTCTCCTGGGATACCAGGAAAGCAATCCCCAGGGAAGTTCTGAACCTCAAGACTTGCTTCAAAGTTATTGGAGTTGGTTCTGGGGGAACCAGCTTGCTTCTGGGAACTGGGGCCACCAGACGATGCAAGAACTAGGAGCTGGAGATTCCTCCTCTACACAATGAGGCATTGGGAAAACTGCCCTCTGCTGAAGTCTAATGCTGGAGAAAGCACAGGTACTGCAGGAGCTGAGCACTGGCAGAAACACAGAGAGGGATGAGGTGTCGGGAGCTTGCTCTCCTGAAGGATGGTGTAAGGCCTGGGGTACAGGGTATCTACATTGGAAGATCCAGGCCAAGGTAGTCCCTGGGCTGGGGCTGGGGCCACAGTTTTACTAAAGGGATGCACATTCTGGGCATATGACTTGGGCAGAGCACCACTGCATTCCCCTCACATACTTAGCTGACAGCCATTCAGCAAGCATAAGAAGAAAATTAATGGAGTAGCACACCAGAAACAGAAAATAAATAAATAAATAAATAAATAAATAAATAAATAAATTAATTAATTAATTAATTCCCTTATTTCATCACCATCTACTGACAAAGCATAATATTGCACTTGCTGCAAAGGTGAGAGACTTCAAAGGGCGCAAGTCTGTCCATTGTTACAGAGCAGATATTGAAGAATGGATTTGAGCTGAGATACTGTAACTTGATAATTTGCACAGATGGGGTCGTATCCCCAAAGGTATCAGGAAGATTGAATTTGATTTGAATTTAAAAGCACTTCAGAACTCTCAAACAGAATACAAAAATTCAGTTGCTACAGTTATGATTTGCTGTAATTAAACATGATACTTGCATAAATTGACATTGTCTGAGTTGAATTGGGTAGATTGTACTGTAGAAAATATTCCATTCTGGTTTTTAGGAAAGTCCTTTCAAGATTATATTTGAGCAATGTTTTTCACCTGAACTTAAACTTATTTGGGTCTCTTTAACTACAATATACTGCATGTTAGTGGCCACTCGTCAGTATAAAAACATATTTATTGAAATTTAATTATGAGGAAGGCATAAAAAATGCATTTACTGCTGCTAATATTGATATTGTTACCTCCATTTTCAAAATGAGGAGCTGAGATAAAATAACTTACGAAGACGGAGAGATGAAAGGAGTTGAACTAGGATTCAAATATGTACAGGTTTTTCTTATATCAGAACCAGTGCATCTAACTTAGAAACAAAGCATAGTATCTGCCAAGCTTAGAATAATATCAAAGTGCTATAACTTGGATAAAGGGCATGTACGTTGGATTTTAAATGTGTGTGTGTGGCTTACCATTCTGCTGTGGTGTTCCTCGCTCTCCCCCTTTTCTTTAGGTGACTGTTTCCATTGTATTTGGTTGCTCCTCTGTAACTTACAAATTTTACTACAAGTAAAGAACAGATATGAAGAAATTGATTTACAGTCAGTTGTTTAGCTCTAACATCATAAAATGTTTTCTTTACAGAATACAGAATAACTGAGGCATGTTCAGGAAAGTAACAATCGATCTTCCACAATGGTGGGTAGATTTCTGCAACCCATTTCACTAAGATGTGTTTTAGGCTAAGTATATGACTATATTAAAACACAGTGAATCATAAAAAATGTATTTGTAATAGTTCTATGCTAGAATGAATCCATGTGTCCATCAACAGTGATTAATGCTGTGTGGTATATTATATAATGAAATCCTGTAAAGAAGTTAATATGAATGAACTATTGCTATATACAACAGCACGGAAGAATCTCATAGACATAATTTTGAGAGAAAGAAGTCAGGCACAAAAGACTATGAGGTTCAAAGACAGGCAGAACTAATTGAGGGTGGTAGAAGTCACAATAATAGTTACCTTTGGAGGGTATTGCCTGGGAAAGGACATGTGGGAAGTGTTTGGGTGCTGTTAATATTAAATACTTGATCTGTGTAGTAGTTATACATAGGAGTAAATTTCATAGAGCAGAACAGTTAAGATTTACGCCTTGAGTCTTTAGTATTTCAATACAAACTTTCAAATTGTTAAAAACTTAAGTTTTTAAACATAAGAAACTAGTAAGTAAAAAGTAATACAGTAACATGATTGAATATTAGATAAACCATTGACTGAAGCTTACTAATGGCTTTTAGATGTTACGAAAAAAGTACTTAGGCTAAAATGTTGATAGGAAACAAGATAGAGTCCAAACTCGAATGTATTATAGGATCCCCACTGTGTAAAACGAATGTCTAGAAAATTAATAAACAAAACAAAACATCAAATAGCAGTACTATAGAAATGGGTGATTTTTGTTCTTTCTACTTCACTAACGTTTTCAAATTTTCTGCAATAAATTGAATAAGTGCTTTTAATAATCAGCTACTAGTTATTCAGAAAATGAATATTTGAGGAGCCTTTTCATCTTTAAAGACCCTACTGCTTTCCCATTACCTGGACAGTAAACGAAACCTATTAGACCGAATGCTCAGGAACTCCAGAAAATGGCTTCAACCTGACTTTCTAGCCTGAATTTCTCCTGCTGCCTGAAACATGCTCTATGCCTTGGCCATGTTGGACTTTATCATTTTATTTATTGATTTAACAAATAACTTTTAAGCCGTGTTTAGTTACCAAACACTCTGGATATATAGCAGCAGATAAGAATGACAGTGATTTCCATTCTCTTGATTCCCGTTCCCTCTACTGAGGAAGGCAAAACATAAACGATTGTCTTAAAGATTGATTAGGTTGAAGGGGGGAGAACTCCAGGTTTCTATGAAAGTATATGTAGCAGGGAGACCACATCTGGTCTATGGGGACAGGGTTATTGCTGGAAAAACAGTTTTGTTTAGATAAGACCACAAGGATGAGTAGAAGTTCGCCAATTGTGAAAGGATAGGACACGTGATGGTGGATAGTGGTGAGAGCGATGGATTATGGTCTCAGTAAGACTGAGGAATTATTGGTCAGTGGTGGCAGGAAGTACTAGAAGGATAGGAGGCAAAGAATCAGAGTTGGATGACTGAGGTGAAGATTTCAGAGGTGGTACCAAGTCCATGCGTGATGTGGAAGTAGGTTGCCGGGTGGGATGGAGGAAAAGATCATTCAAGGTGAGGATGCCCCTGACCTGAGAGTATATGTTGGGTGGGTTTTATGTGTGGATGTTGACCTCACCGAGAAAGACAGTAGGGGAGGGGTGGAAAGAAAGGAGCGGCTCTACTTGTTGGTTGCTCTTCATGGTATTTCTCCTGCCTCAACTCCCTAGACTGTGCATCCTTTAAGGTCTGCAGAAGACATGATTTACTCTATGAGACCATGCTCGAATTACCCAATTTGGTACTTGCCCTCCTTCCTTTGATTCTTTCACATCTAATGGCTCATTACATGTTTTGGTGCTCAGTGCACATTTGCTGAATTTAATACTTCCGTGAGCCGTCACTATTAGAAACGGACATACTGAGTTGAATGAACTCGGTGTTTAACCTGGAACTATTGTTCTGTTCGAACAGGTCAGGAAAATTGACTTACTTGTTTTGAAAGCAGTTTTGTTTAGAGAAGAACAATTTGTGTTTCGCATTTGGTATATAGCAAGCTCATTTAGGAAAAAAACCTATCCATGTATTTGTGCTAAAAAGGCAAAAGTATGGCTTTTTAAGTAGTCATGTAATGTTTGCACTTCTGTTCAATGTCTGGCTATCGTCTCACTGTTTTGTAAATAAACCTGCAACATCAAATGAAATGCATGATTCCAGACAGATGCCTACAATGTCTGGAATCGAGACAAATGATATCATTTGGCTGTCACAAAGAATGCCTCTCCTGACATTATGAAGCAATTTGTTTAATGACAATTGCTAGGCTGTGGAACAGCTGACTGTCTCCTTTGTCGCTCAGAATTCCTAGGGCTGCAGAGAGTAAGCAGTTGTAACATGATTGGTGTGTCTGGGTAACTGTGCAGTCTCAGTACCTGAGTGGGGATGAGGGGAATGGCTCTGTTCCACTGGAGGCAGTTGGTTGGCTGCTTTTAGGGTGGGTGGGAGGCCATTTTCTAGTGGTTCTAGTCTTCTTGCTTGTCGCAACCAGAAGATTCCAAGTATAATCTCAAATCTTGCCCAGGTGCAATATGCCCCCACATGTTGTGTTATGGGGTCCCATAAAGAGATGAGTGAGAGCTCCTCCTCCCCCCACCCAAATGTCTCAGCAAAGAGACAGATCTCTGGTGAGCTAAAGCAGCAAGGTGGAATTAAATGACTACTTGTACACATCCAGTATAAGGATGTGATTGGCCTGAAGAAGTCAGGAATTTCTGAAGTCCTTCTGTTAGAAATTTCTGAAATAAATTGGGAAAGCTTCCTGGACAAGGTGTTCCAAGAACCTCAGTTACTTAAAACTAATAGCCGGCTGCAGGAACAAAAACTATTCTCTTCCTAAATTGCTTAATTTCTGGACCCAAGGCAAAGAGCATTGGGGTCTCTAGCTGGAGGACCCAGTAGACTAGAGAATCAACTGTGGCTCTAGATCAAATGCTCATTTCTAGGTTTCGGCCCTGGAAATTCTGACTTAATTGATATAGGGTAGAAATTGTACTTTAAGAAAACGTTACAGGTGATTTCAATGTAAATGTTCATAAACCATTCCTTTGACAGTCGCTGGTATTAAATATGAAAAGGTAACTAGTTTTTATAAAATGGGTGGCAGTTCCAAGGAAAGAAGAGATTTCCTCTGGGAAGATCTAATGGAAGAGTAGTAATTAGTGCCCTACTTTAAAGTGTGGGTGGAATTTACTGCTCAGATACTATGTAAATTTTAATTTGAATGCAATCTGCATAATTAGTGCTCCTTTTTCTTTTGAATTTCTGACTGCTCCAAATACTTTGTTTCAAGAAGGCAAGCTAGGGATTGTCCTTCACCTTAAATTTTACCTGAGGACAGATTCATTGTACAGATATTTCTGCTGCTAGAGACTTCCTAGAATGGAGAATTCATAAATTTAGGCTTCGCTTCAGTGACTGGAAGGTGTTCAAGGCATTTTAAAATACAATTCTTTTATACGTGTTCTGAGAGCTAAGATGAAACACAGGCTCGTTCGCAGAGTGAAGCATTTTCTGTTGAGTCCACAAGATGGCACTCGCCTACCATTCCTGGCCTGTGAAGCCTAGCACGCTGGCCTGCCTGTTGGTGTGAAAGCAGAGAGAATATGGGGAGATCCTGTCAAATTATGGAAGGCTTGTTTGAATTATTCTTAGAACATCAGGAATGGCAATATACTCTGCTCTTTTCCCACTTGTTCCCGTCTTGTCTAAATGCTGAAGGTCACATTATCCTGTTCTAGAAACAATGTTAGAGTCAATTGGCTAAATAAAGAACATAAAAACAACCTCACACAGACAAGGAGAAAAAAGACAAAAGAAAAAAAAAGTAAGACAAAAAAAAAAAAAAAAAAGAAATGAGTTCTGAGAGTGAAAAACACAGTCTTTCTAATAAACACACTGAGTGGGAAATATTGGGAGGTGAGAGGAGAAAACGGAAATGTGGTAGATGAGGAATTCAGATTCAAAGAAATTAAACTCAAATCGTTCTTGCCCTTTCTCTAAGGTCAGCTCTCAAGGTCAGATGGACATCCCTGGAGGGAACTGGTCCAAGTTCTAGGGCGTGGCTAAAGAACCCAGGGCAGCCAGATGGTTGGCCGTTTTTTTATTTCTTTCGCACAATCAACTTGTTAAAGTTCATGGAAATGTCTATGATTCAGTAAAACCTTGTTACTTTATAAGACACTACAGGGCCTTCTGGATCCAGGAATCTATGGTCCCTGAGTTTGAAGACTGATCTGGGAGTCCCCGAATCAGCCTGATGCCTGGCATTGTGCCAGCATTGTGCTCGTCTGTACCAGTGCTTCTCACCTCTGATGTTTGAGTCCTGTCATTGCCACCTGCCCCACTAGCTGCTCTCCTAATTCTCATAAGCTACAGAGGCCTGCACTCTGGTCATGGAGCAGCACTTGACCGTGAATGGGACTTTTCATCCAGACTTATTTTGTGTGAAGCAAATGTCTTAAATATGAGAATGAAGGGAAAAGCAAAAGTCCACACCAAAATGCAGATTTTGCTGAGCTAGAGATGATCTTTAAAGTTGTATAAAGAGTATTTAGATAAATTTTGAACTCAAGTTCTAAACAACTTGTTATTTGAAATACTAAGTCAAAATAAAATTATTAGCCATACATCCTAAAGCAGAATGCTGATTATGTCACATCTGTTTTTCAAAATCTTCAAAAGTCTGAAAGATAAAGGTTAGATACTAAGCTAAGTATTCAACATTCTCCCTCAACCTTTGCAGCCCTATTTCTTACTAATGTCCTATAATATTTCAAGTTATTACTGGTTTTGTAAAATCTTATATAGTATCACCTACATTTTCTGAAGATTTTTATGTAAGAAAAACAAAGAATATTACATTCTGACTATCACATTCTAGTGTTGACTGAAATCTGGATTTAGAAGCTGCTGTGATAGAATTGAACAGAGCAATGAAAACATCCCTTAAAGTTATTTCTCGTAACTATAATGTTTACACATGTTACAAAGAAGATGTATATCATTACAAATATCTAAATTTCTCTGTAGTAAGTCTTAGCTAAAATCCAGTCTTCCCAAATGAAACTCATTCTTTCAGCTTAATGATAGACCCTGTTAGCAATGGAAAACCTGTGGCTTCTGTTTTTCTACCTGATAATAATAATGGGTTCTTTAGGAAAGGCTCATCTCAGTTACCTGACAGCATTATTTTGGTACCATTATTTTGGTACCATTCAGTGTCACTCTAATTTTCATCTATGTGATATACAGTATGATGAAATTAGGCTTCTGAAATGTATGTACAATTGGTGGGAATAAGGCAAGTCAGCAGCAAAGACAGTTTTTTATTGTCTTTTTCCCTCAGGGAAAAGTAGGTTGTATTGAGTTAATCAAACCTTGACAATAAAATTCTGGTACAACTCGGGACCTTTGAACTGTGAACATGTTTATTCTCTAATGATTGGAGAGAGATTTGGAGTTGCTCACCTGGAAACCCAGGCTAGTCTTTGTGAGGGAATTGGTATCTGCCTGTTCCTGCCCCATAAGGTCCTGGCTGTAGAATCAGTGAGGACTCACTTGTTAAACACTCATGTCTCCTAAAGTGGAATTTCTCTTGCTATCACTTGCACAAGGAGAAGAAAATAATACAGACTGGATCTAAGGGATCAATCTAAGTGCTGTCGTTTCCTGTTTGTAGAGGTTTTTTTCACACTGGACGTGAGTGATGCTCTCAGTTTATTGTCTCTCTCTTCATTCTCAAAGGATATCATTGAAAATAGAGTTTCTCTTTGTGGCTCCCTGGCTCTGGGACTGTAACAGTAGGTGGCAGAAAAATGTGCAGCATCACTGGGAGAGGTTTCACAGGGGAAGAACCCCAGACACAGAAGAGAGGAGACTGACCTGCGGCTAGAGAGTGAGTCAGTGGCTGAACTGAGGGTAGGATCCCGTTTCCTGACCACCTAGTTAATACCCTTTCTACTCACTGCGTCTTCCATCAGCTTCATGCATTCAGATATTCATTCATTTGCACCTTTATTTATTCAACATTTACTCGAGAAAGATAAGGAAAGCTGTTATGGCTTCTGTGACACATGCTTCTGCTCTAAGTTCCAGGATCCCATTGAACTGAATCTTGAGAGGTTACTAATTGAGGCAAATGAAGCCCAGGGAAGTGAAATAATTTCCCCACTTTTGCATAGCTAGTTACGTGGCAATACTGGCATTAGAATTCAAATCCCCAAATATAATCCTCTTCTTATTATGCCATGTACCATTATACCCTTAACAATGCTCAAAGGAGTGTCAGGAATTGGGAAATGTGTGCTGTTTATTGTAATAGGATTGAGGTATTTTATAATAGAGCATCTCCTACGCTGCCTTAGAAATGTAAGATGTGTTTCCTACCGTCACTTATTTTGGAAAGAGATGCTATGTGCATTAAAATTTAAGTAACACTGTAAGTTAAACGTCATTGTCAAATTAGTATAATATTTTATGGGATGGAGAAATTTTATCAGCCTCATGATGGATGCTCGTAGGGACAGGTGAGTTAGATTGTGTGGCTGGTGAGTAAGGCGTTATTTGCTTTGTTTTCAATTTTGTTGAGCGATTAACATGTATTAGAAAAGTAAATAGAGTTGGATTTTCAGATGTGGCAGATGTTTGAACTCTTCCTACCATCTGTCAAACAGAAGATTTGAAAAGATGCTTCCCTATATTTTTTTGCTCTCTTTTTTTTTTAATTTACAGAGATTCCAGAAGAGAAATTTTAAAAGATGCTTAAAAACTCTGGGCAAAAAGCGTCAGTGAAGGAATATTTTGAAGGTGAAAACGTCAGAATTCAAACTTCTGATCTTATTTCTGTGTGTCTGTTGCCAATATTGTTGCCATGTTTAGTGAACGGTACTGAGTGTCGTGTTATTCTAGAAACGTAGAGGTCACCTTTGACTCATCGTGTCGCTCCGACCCCATATTCCATCTGATCATCATGAATTGCTCCACTGCCACCACTTTAAACTTATTTATTTCGCTGATGCTATTATTGCACTATGCTCCCAACCAGTCTAGCCTAGGACGACATGCCCCTCTGCTTGACGCTTTCCCAGGCTGCAGTCACAGTGACGTCTCAAAATGCACGTTTTTTTCATTTCATCCCGCCAACTCTTTAAAACCTTTCAGTAAAGTTCCTGTAGCTTTAAAACAAAGACTTTTTTTTTTAACCCAATGGTCTACAGATACAACATTAAAAAAAATTCCTCTTATTCTTCACATTCACATGATAATCTTCCTACATAGTGTTCCCTCTACCTGAAAAAGCATTCACCTGGGTATCTCCATCCTCAGCCCTTGGACTTCAGCTCAACATTTACATCTTCAGTCAAGACACCCCTGACTGCCCTCTTCTTGTGTTAAACTCCCATACAACCACGTACCTCTCCTTCTTCACAGGTGCAATTTCACATTTAAGTTGTGTGGTTATTTGATTGCCATCTGTCTCACCCACCATTCAACTCTGAGCTCGTTTGAGGCAAGACCCCGGTCTGGTTTCACTCCCCGCTGTATCCTCATGCAGCACCGTGCCCAACACATAGAAGGAAATCACTCAATATTTGTTGAGTGAATGATCCTAGAGAAATGGGAATATATTGACTTCAGAAAGGGAACATTAATGTGGTTTAAAAGGCATCTGCATGGGAAGCTGCACTACAAATGCTGGAAAAGCTTGGAAGTTCTTTTCTGCTCTGTTGAGAATGGGTAAAACACCTCTACGTCATGCAGGACATAAAGAAATATTGGGATGAATTACGAGTGGACACTCTAAGATCTATATAAAGAATATTGGTAGTGGGAGAATGTGTGTAAAGAGAGAATAAAGGCTGAATCCGTGGATCCCTGAAGGGACTATTTTAGAAAACAAAGTTACTATTCCAATAAAAACCTTCAGGCGATTTTACATTCTGGCTTGAGTCTTACACCTCAAGTCTGAATGTGATTGCCCTTTACAATCGTACATAAGAATATGATAAAGGCAGACAACCCACGTTGGTTATACTGCGTCTTGGATGAGTCTCATAGACTCACTGCAAAGAACAATCACACTTGTGATGAGACTCACATACTTGTGTTACAGTTCCGGACAAAGTGGCCTGGGAGGGTTCCCCCACTTGGTGACTCCCAGGCTGAAACTCTCTTATTTTAGATTTAACCCTGTGAGGTGCGTATCTCAGGCAAACTGCATTCCTCTGAAACCAGAGGGCTTTCTAAAGCCAGGGAGGCCCGCAGTCCCAAAGAACTCTGAGATGTTTCAGTACATGCAGACTGACACGAACTGAGACACCTCAAATGCCACTGTGATGATACACTAGTCAAGCATGAGTTTCTTTTACTGGAATTCAGATAAATTGTCTATCTTTGACATGAATGTTTCCCTCTTTGTGATATCTTCCTGGTGACGGCAGCAAACCTGTCTGTCCTCTGGGTACTCTGCTCTGCCCCCCCCCCCCCCCCCCCCCGCCCCGCTAAGACTGTGATCTGACTGCCTGGCATGGGGAAATATAAAGACGAGGATCCCTAGTCCTGCCTCTTGACTGATAAGGAGAGCCAAATCCAGTCTCCTGATTTCCTGAGGATGGTTTCTTCCCGATGGACTAAGTTTTCAGGAAGGCTTAAAATAAGCCCTTTGTAACAGTTTTTACTTTCTCAAATCAATTTAACAAACGATAAGTGCAAGCCTCAGATGGCAGATAGGCAGACGGCCAAAGCACATTCATTGCTCTCAGTGATTTTAACATCGGGAAGAGAGGTAAAATCAGGAACAATCATTGTAATAGCAGAGGAATGAAGAAAGTGCAAAGGTTAAAATCATATTCGGTTAGAATCAGAGTGGCTTTCAGAGTACATTTGAGGCTTTGTTTATTTTTTAATGGTAAGATCACATCAGTGGGTGGAAATGAATAAAATACAATCCTCCAGTTTGAGGTGCCTCAGGGGTAGCTGGGAAGATATGTCCAGAAGGCAAATGGAAATGAGAGACTCAAACTCAGAATAGTTGAGGGCGTTTGGGAAAAAGGTTGGATTTATCACTACAAAAAGTAGTTTTTTAGTCCATTGAGGTGATATGAGTTCCAAAGAATAATAGAATTCTGAGAATACATTTATTCAAGGGAAAAGAAAAGGAAGAAGAGACAGGCAATAGAGCTGAACAAGAGGGTGGCAGAGAGAGGAGGCAGTGCCTGAAGCTCAAGGAAGCTGGGGATTTTAAGTAGAGGGGTTATTCAATAACGTTGCCAGATTCTGGGAGGCTGAAGAAATCAGTACATTTGGAATGGGGTTTACTAGCGAATATTCTCTTATTCTTTTCATAAATTCTACTGGCTTTTCCTTAAAACTTCTGGCTAAAAGGCAATGCTGTTACCCAACTTTTTCTTTAGACTGGTAGCATATTTCTCTCTTATCACCTTGTATTTCATGGATGCCTTTTAATAACAACAATAGTATTTCAATTTTCATAATGACCTTGAGACTGACATTGTCAATGTTTTATCGTAAGCTCTGCAGCTCTATCAGCCTTTTCCTCCAGTCCTGGTCTCCTCAACAACTACTATTTCCTCCTCTTTCCCAGAGATCTCTTCCTCCTCCCCTCTGCTTACTTAACTATGACATTTTCTCCCAGTATCTCTTGCTCCAAGGACCATTTAATGAATCTAAAATATACACTACAGAGGTGCAATTCAGATTATATCACTCTAATTCCTTAAAATCTCCAGAGCCTTCCATTTTTAAAGGGAAAAGCCTGAGCCCCTTGGCACAGCATAGAGTGAGCATGAAAGGGATGGTTTTTGAATAATTAAATGAACAGCTTAATGCATGTGTCCTTCAGCACCTATCAAGTTTGTGGTGGGTCCCCATCTTTGTGTTCCCTAACATCCAATACAGTGGTGGGAGACACAGCCCCTTGTACGTAGTCAGTGATGAAAAATCTGCATTTTAGTCTCTTCTGGCAAACGTCATCCTAAGCATAACTTTACTTAGAAGTGTGAACCTACAGGGAAACAAATCAGTAATCAGGCAAACTACTCAGAAACAGACGTAAACTTAAAAGTATCTGGTAAGTGCCATGATTTTGGGCAAGTGACATTATCTAATCCCGTGGCTCTCCTACCTGGCCGCACGTTAGTACACCCGGAGAGCTTTTTTTACCTTACCAGTGTCAGAGCCTCATCCCAGACTGGCTAGCTCAGTTCATGAGCGTTCCTTCCAATAGGGGTTCTTCAAGTGTGGGCCCCACATCAGGAACATTAGCATCACCTCTGAACTTGATAGAACCACAAACGCTGGGCTCCACCCCACACCTTCCGACTGAGATATCCAGAAGTGAGGCCCAGCAATCTGTTTTAACAAGCCTCCCAGGTGATCCTGATGTGTCTGAACGCTTGGGAACCGCTGATTTTCAGCCCTAAACTCCGACCCACTCACACTGTATTCCAGGGGGCAAAGTGAGACACAAAAGGAGGTGAGTAGTTGTCTCTGGCATCTCACTACAGCATTTTGGGCCCAAAGGGCTTCTACTTCTTATCCGTTTTTTATTGGATCACCATCTAGAATGAAAGTGAGCTTCTTGGAGAGGGGAACTAGGACCATTATCACCCTGGGGTCACGTTCTTCTCTTTCCCTCAGAACCCCAGAACTTAGCGCAGGGCCTGGCATGGAGTAGGTGATCAGTACGGGCCAGCAGAAAACTTTGAGGATTACTTCAGCTAACTGAAAGAAGCAGATACATTAGTTGTGGTGTGTTGTTTTCCTTAAATTGCGTTGTTTCAAAAATACTCTTTAAAATAAATGTTCTTTATATAAATGTCAGGGAATTATAAAACTCAGTTAAGCAAATGTTGTTTATCATTTGTGCTTCTGTAAACGTGATTGGAGAGGTTTAGCATGATAACACATTGAAAATACTCTGCACAGGGAATATTGTAGCTGCAGATGGGATAAGCAGAGACCAAACAAGGGGGAAGGAATGCTTATTTTGATTGTTAATGCGTGGTACACTTTCGCAGCAAAAGCAATAGCTTATTTCACTTTTCAGAGTAACTTGGCCTTTTAAAAAGCAGAATTTCTGATATGGAAAGACCTAAAGAAGGCACTAGATAAGCTTCCTTCCTTTACGGCTGAGGGAAGTAAGGCTCAGAGACTCATCCAAAGTTCCCTGGCTGAGCAATGCCGTTTCGGGACCAGAGTTTGATTTCCAGGGCTTCATCTGTCATACCAAAATGGTGCACTGACTTCCTGAAACTTGCAAGTGGGGGAGACCACTGAGCCTGGGGTTTTCACAGTGAGAAGCTCCAGGAGTAGGGAGCCAGAAAGCCAGGGCTCTTTCAAAGACTTACTAAGATTTTCTGTCCCTTGTAGGTGACTTTCAATTTGAGAATTGAAATGCTCACTGTTTTTCCTTTAATTATTCTTCATTTAGTATTAAAAAAAATCAAGTTAGTTTTTTATTTGTTTTAAACTGGTATTGCTCTAAGTGAGAAAGTGATCTGAGATCAATCCAGGATCTCTCCCCACCTCACAGGCTTGAATGGTTTATCTTTTGATTCTTCCTATTGGTGGTTTAAAGATAAAAACATAGATCACAGAATAGTAGAGCAGCTATATAACCTCTTATCTCATTGAGAAAACAGACCAAGAGAGGAATAGGAGTAATCCAAAGTATCGCAGGGAGAGTAATTGTGAGGATGAGACATAGAGCCATTTCTCCTAATTCTTTTTTCAGTGCTCTTTGAACCCTTCAGTAGCTAAGACATCACCGCTGGGAAACTTAATTGTTCATAGATATGAAAAGCGGTTGGATGAAAGAGAGCTGCTGCCCCACTAAGTGGAGAGAGAAGCCATCACGTGGAGTGAGTAGTTAGTTTATCCTCTTGTGGGGACAGAGCCAAGAGAGCAGTTTCCAGGATCTCGGCCTCACGTGGAAAGGTCCTGGCTCGGTTATTAGATGGCCATCAGCTGTAATCAGATGGTCATCCGCTGTGGCTGGGTGGCCATCAGTTGTTACCGGTTAGCCATTAGCCACTAATATACCTGCTGTGGCTACGCTAGGGGGTTGGTTGGTTGGCAGAGAAGCGGACGGTGGATTGTGGTTAGCAAGTGCGGTGAGCAAGTGGGTTGTGGATTGCGGATCTTGTTGATCCTACTTCCTGTGTCTCGCCTGGCTGCCAGCGAGATGAGGGTAGGTGCTGAAGGACCCATAGATTAAGTTGTTCATTTAACTATTCAGAAAACATTCCTTGCCTGCTCACTCTATGCTGTGCCAAGAAGCTCAGGGTTTTCTCTTTTAAAATGGGAGGCTCTGGAGGTTTTGAAGAATGAGAGTGATATAATCTGAATTGTATCTCTGTAGTGTGTATTTTAGATTCATTAGAAGGTCCTTGGAGCAAGAGATGCTGGGAGAAAATGTCATAGTTAAGTAAGCAGAGAGGAGGAGGAAGAGCTCTCTGGGAAAGAGGAGGAAATAGTAGTTGTTAAAACCAGTGACTGGAGGAAGAGGCTGATGGAGCTGCAGAGATTATGATAAAACATTGACAATGCCAGTCTCACTGGCATCCAGGAGAGACCCCTCGTTGGGGTACTGGCAGATGTTTGCTTTTGTGTCTTGACCAGCAGCTAGAGAGAGAGAATATAGTGGTATGACTCCCCTATCTATGGTTCTGTGGGTGTTCCTTTTTGGCCTCACTATATCCTGCGTTCTTGTGTGGGGGATCGGGAGCTGAGACCCTGCATGACACCTCCTACTTTTGATATGCTGATAATGGGGGTGTTAATTAGCATCCTGTGGTCTGGGGAGAAAAGCCTTGAGATGGGCTTTCCAGTTACTGCTGAATCACAGTGATTCTTGGGTAGCAGTAACTGCTATTTATGGTCTCTAAAATCAACTCGACAACCCATTCTCTAGTCCTGTAGGCTACAATTGTAGTCAAGTAGAACAAATAAGAACTCAGCAAAAGTCAACCCCATGTTAAGATTGAATCACAGAAGACTTGCTTCCTGTCCTCTCTGCTAAGCAAGTAGATGTGGACTCATGCATACCTGCTTGTACACAAGCACATGTACACACACACTTGCATGCACACATATGTGCATGGTCATACGCTTGCTTCTGTAGCACTTCATGAGCATACTGGTAAAGAATGTGAAAGCTTGGGTGAGGCCACCTGAGTTCAATCTCACTGCCACCCTTTACCAGCTATGAGACTTTGGGAAGTTATTTAATCTTCACATGCCTTATTTTCCTCATTACACACAAAGCTTCATTTGTCTCACAGTTTTCAAGGTAAAGCTAGTGTCCGGTGCCTTCACTGATCTGAAGCTAATCAAGCCTCAGCGTCACGGGTTCTTACTTGCACAGACGCTTCCAAAGCTCTGGGAGGGGCCCTCATCATGTGTTCTCATGTTCAAGTATTTTTGTAAATTTGCAAAAGTAAGATGTTTTGACTACGATTGGTTAGGGTGGCCAGCTTTTTCCTCCCAGCCACCTCTATTATCACTCTTTCCCTGTTGAAGGACAGTGGAGTTGTCACTGCCATTGTGGGGACTGGCTAAGAAGAAGTTGAGCTTGGGATACATTTAATTTGGGTTCAGTAGATTATCATTTATGTTTACATTCGCTTCTGAATAAATCATTGTCAGGAATCCTCCGTATGCCCACTCTGCTGATTCTTTGGGGACATGACACAAAAGTGTGGAGATTGTGTTTTGATATAAACTGTGGCGGAGAAATGTACAGAAAATAGTTTGTAGAAAATTCTTCCAAATTTTACAGCTCATATGTAATAGAAATTAAGTTTGTCTTTAAGTTAAATTTGACAATAATCTTAAATATTTACATGACATTAACAGTAATGAACGGTAAAGCTGAAGCAAGCATGTTTTAACTTTTAGTAATTAAACACAAGTAAACCAATCAAGTTAGAGACAAGACTGAGTAATCTATTTTCTCAATAGAAAATATTGCAAAATTGTTCTAGGAAGAGACAGTGAAAGTATATACAGACAAAAAGTATAAGGAATAACTATTAAAGCTGTATCTGGATATTGTAATGTTTATGTTATTTGTGATTTTTTTTTTAATGTGTAATTTGGTGTGATTTATTTTTTATTTTAAGTCAGTATTTACTTGATAAGTAATTTTGCATTTGCTCTAAATTGCAAAGCTTTAGGCTACACAAAACATGGCTTCGTTTCTGTAATTGACTACTCCTGAGAGTTTGGGAAAGATACTTCTGGGCCTCCTGTTTCCATCTATAAAATGAAGATCGGACAGGATTACTCCAGAGTGTTTCTAAGGACCCTTCTAGCTCTGAAGTTGTGTGATTCGGTCTTCTCTCCACAATCACTAGTGTGGTAGGGTCCCCAGATGGTCCTGGAAAATAACTAATCTAAGAATGATGAATTAATGCCCTTCCTGGGAATTCCTTGGGTGGAACATACGGGAAGATTGATGACAGCTGGATTCTCCAGTGTTTGGTGATTAAAGGGAACCATTCCTGGGAATCTGATGGGTGATTAGTGTCGCTAAAATGATTTGACATTCTCCGGAAGTTTACAATTCCTACAGATCACACTGGCTCATGTCATTTAAGGAAGGTATATTAGTTTTCTCATGCTGCATAACAAATTACCATAAATTTATTGGTTAAAATGACATATGCTTATCATGTTTCTGTGGGTCAGGAATCTTGGCATAGCTTAGGGTCTCCTAAAGCTATGGTCATTGTATCTTGTGGTTCTCAATTGGCGCTTAGGGTTTGCTTCCAAGATCATTCAAGTTGTTGGAAGAATTCAGTTCCTTGAGGTTGTAAGACTGAGGCCCCCATTTTCTTGCTGGCTGTCAGCCAAGACCACGCTCACGTTCTGCAGACTGCCCTCGGAACCGTACCACATGGCCATCTCCATAGCAGCTCACAGTATGGCAGTTGTCTTCTTCAAGGCCAGCAAGTGCTTCTCTTTCTCCTGCTGAGGAGGACTCTTATATAGCCCAGGGGAGGTGACTGCATTACCCAAGGAGTGACTATCCCTCGTATTCACAGACCCACTCATGCTCAAGGTGAGTGGATTATACACAGGGGACAGGTGGAACCATCTTAGAATTCTCTTTACCACAGAAAGACAAGGGCATATTTTGTTTGAGTACCAACCATGTATTACTTTATTTATATTCTTTTAATTCTCATAATAATTCTGTGAGATAGGTATGATTATCTCATTTTTCATGAGCAATATACTAAGACTTGAGAAATCAAATTATTTGCTTTGACTCAGAGAGACAGAGTCTGGATTTGAATCCAGGTCTATGTGACTTGAAAGCCTAAGGTCTTGGCAACATACCCATGGCCTCAGGAATTGATTGCCTGTCTGCATAGAAAGGCATTCCATGGCATCTCTGAGCACATCAGCTCATGGGAAACACGCAGTTGTCTTGTGATGTGTCTGCCTCTCTTAGGGACCAGGGCTTCATAAATATAAGATGTGTGTATTAATTAATTCATGCAGCTTATCTGGGACAGTTTACATATTAAGTACCACCCCCCACCTTCCCAAAGTTTTAAGTTGTCCAACTTTTCGATTTTCAATTTAACTTAGCAATGATTTCTTAAGCTTTCCATGTGAAAAGCAGTAGGGGAAATAAACCTTCATCCGGAACATGTTGTAGACAATCATTTTTTATAAAAATCATCATGGCAGAGTGCACAGAGCAGTAAATACACTCTGGAGACCTGGGCTCAAATGCCTTCATTCACCAATCACTTCAATTTTCTAATCTTCAGTTTCTTCTGTTTATAAAATTTGTATCAGAAGGACACTTGTGAGGATCAAATAAAATGTGATTTATGAGACAGCATATTATAAACTGTAAATTATTACGACTCAAGTTTTATAGGCCATCCCGCAAGGGCTAGTCAAAGTACTATAGAAGCACGAGGGAAGTAATGATTCTCCTTGACTAGGGGATTGGGGACGTTTCTTTGTGAGGTTGAAATGAAGGTGGGCCTTATTTTCAGATCTCAAGACCCTTTCTACAAAGTAGAGCTTATGTAGAATGCAGGACATGCTTGCCATTAAATATGACAATATCAATGGAAATATCTCTGGATATTAAGTCATTTCCACTGTACTGCATACCTGTTTCATATGCATTCCTCATCAATTTAATAACTTGAAATTCATTGGGTGCCTTGCTGTAATTACAGTGATAATCATTTAAGTGACTTTCAATTTGGGACCACCCGCCCCCACATTTCCAAGCAGTTTTTTAAATGTCCAAGCTCATGTTATTTTCCAAAGAAGTAGAGTATATTTTTCAAAGCTATTTAATTCTTAATAGCTTGCCTGCTAAAATAGACAAATTGTTTTCCCTTTGAATAACACAAGTGATGGTAGAACTGATATTGATGTAGGTTAGAGAAGATATTAATGTACGAGCAGAATAAACAACAAAATAAGCAAAACCCAGAATTGGCTTTGATTTTTTGTTGCTGTTTGTTTGTTTTATTTAAGCAGGAAGAATTCCAGCACACCATTTTATATGTGTTTTATTGTATGTATATTATGTGAACATACGAGTAGGTGAAAGCACATCATCCATCATCGCATAAAAACTCTAGCAAGAAAGCAGGGAACATGTTCTTATCCCCTAAACCTTTAACAGGTAAGGCAACAGATTGTGATTCGGGTGATTGTAACTCACCACACAAAAAAGGGTTAGATGTTCGGTAGACCTTTTGGTTCTTTGCCCTCTTTGTATCTCATTGCTCTGCTTTTAGAAGGTTGGACATGATCCAGGAGGAGATTATTGTTCTTTGAGTACAAAAGTGGTATGACAGAAGCAGGATTTTGGGAGTGTTGTCTCATAGAGAAGGAAGGCTTGTACGAAGAATGTAAAGGCCATGAGAGCAGGGCTGCTCACTGCTTTTCACAGCTTTATCCCTGATGCCCCGTGCGCTGCTTGTCCCCAGAGGGTCAGACAATATTTGTTGAATAAGTGAGTTAATAAAATATAAGAAATGGCTTTAAGGAGGTCGATGAGGAATCTGTTGTAATAATGGAAATATATTTTCTGGTGGTGACATTGATCTTTGCAGCATCTTGTTGTGGACTCCTAAGAATTAAACTTTTCCCCTGGCAATTTTTTTTTTTTAATTTTTTACCTCTAACCACAGGCCGTCACTCTGTAATAGGTGAGACTCTTGACCCTCTACTCATTAATACTATTGTTTGTCATCTTTTGATTAGAATGGACATTCTTAAAATGCCATAAAAAAAAAAGGGATACCAGTGTTTTAACTGGAACTTAAACAATATTGAATAATTTACTCAGTGTTTCCACAGAAATGGATGATGTGGCATCCCCCTCACATTAAGACTTACTTCCATGCTTCCACACTATTATCTGTTCACCTAAGTCTTATTTCTTCTTTAAAAATAACATATATTTTTGGAAAGGAGTTTCTAGTTATCATTTTAAAACTTTTTCATTATAAAAAAATATAAAGGACATCTAAATCTTTCATAAATTTACCAAATAGAAATAAGCATTGTGGGTATTTGCTGTTTGTGCATCTGTCCTTTATGTATTTATATAAGGTTGTATTTCCTACATACACATTTACATGATAGCAGAGACACATATTTTCTATATGTAAATTCACATGTAAACTCTCAGACATAGGTACGTATGGGCAATATGCAATATAAAATAAAATGAGATCATGTGTATCGTAAAGTTTTACATTCTGCATTTTCTCTTAATACTGTATTATATTTATTTTATTTGATAATGTTATTGTTAAAGATTGCTCCATGTTTCATTATTTATGCAGCATACTTTTTAACTCATAATATTTAGATATTTAGATCGTTACCTTTTCACAGCATCTCATATATATTCCAAATTATCTTCTAAAATGGTTGATCCCATTTTACCTAGCACACAGTCCTCACTACACCTAGTTAGTTCTGGTCTTGCCTTTTGCAAATAGGACCTGAGAAGAGCTCGTTTTCAGTTGTGTTTTTTAGAATGTGTCTTCTATTTAAGGCCTAGATCTACTGTGATCCCTTCTTCCACCTGAATCCAGATTCTCACAGCACTTTGAACTAGATCGTATTTGGTTTTTCTGCCCTATAGTACAATTACTTATTAAGTTCTTTTATCTCCATTGGATTTGCAACTACTTGAAGTCAAAAAACAAACAAACAAACAAAAATGCCCATTCATTTATGTATCTCTGTTAGCATTTAGAGGAAGGCCTGGAGCATAGTTGCTGTCAATAGACATTGAAAGTTGGTTGTTAAAGTAAATCCTTTGAAAATTGGGAACTGAGAGCAGAGGCCACAGTCAGGCAGACCGGATTGAAATGGTGCCACCCAGATCAATGGTGGTGGAAGCCTGGATGAGATAGTAGCAGTGGGAATAGAAAGAAGGCAACAAAAATATATTGTGGGGACAACATTGAGCAAAGTATGTCTGCGTGCATGTGTGTGTGTGTTGTGCTTGGGGTATGTGAATGAGAGATGTGCCCAATGTCCCTTTTTAATGACCAGATGGAGGTTAATGCTGTTACCTGATAGCTGATGGGACAAATTAAGCTGGTTTGACATGCTGAGTTTAACGTCTGACCAACATTTCTAGATAATAAGTTTAGTTGAAGTTATACTTTACAATAATATATTGAAATATACATATGTAAGTAATTTATAGCCTTTCTGAATCAAACATTTTTAAAGTAATTTTTTAATGAGTAGAGTTGAAATTAACTGGGACGCAGGGCTAACCTACTTAGAGGTGACAAAGATGTTAAAATTAAGAAAGGTATTTAAAACCAGAGTGCATTCAATTGGGAGAGGCCAGACTGATTCTCTGTGGAATTGCTGAAGGAACTAAGAATTTTTTGTTAACAGAGACAAGAAGAAACAGAAAAGATAATATTGCTGTCTGCAAAAATCTGAAAGGCTGCCCTGGGAAAGAGGTGCTCAAATAATTCTGAGTGCTCTCAAACGGTGGAACTAGGACAAGGGGATATCCATTTTCTTTTAATACTGTGTTTCCCTGAAAATAAGACCTAGCCGGACCATCAGCTCTAATGCGTCTTTTGGAGCGAAAATTAATGTAAGACCCGGTCTTATCGCTCCAAAAGATGCATTGGAGCTGATGGTCCAGCTGGATCTTATTTTTGGGGAAATATGGTATCAGAAGGACATTTTTATAGCTATAGTTGACCAATGATGGAGAGGTCTTAGGAGGTTGTGACAGTCCATCAGTGGAGATTTTCAAGAAATGCTTGTCATTTGCTGAGGATTTGGACAACTCAGCTTTCCAACCCCAGGATTCTGTGATTCTGTCAGACCTGTTTTCTGTTCAGCAGGTTTTATATTTTGAACTGATTTGTCACTTTTCCCTGTCATTTTTGATTATAGGAAGTAGTATGGTATAAATACAGTGTTTTGTTTTTCATTTGTTTTCTTGACATAGTCACAATAGAAATATAGGAATAAAGTGGTATGTACTTTAAAAATTGTCCTTCACACTTTTTCTTTTTTAGTGTAGCTTTACCATCAGGGAATCAAGCTATTTTGCTTCTGCCTTTCAGCTAAGATCTAATCAGCTCCTTTCTATTTTGACTTCCAAGAAAATCAACTTGAAACAAACTATATATTGAAAGGTTTCACCTACTACTTCCTGCTTATAGGTGCCACCGAGCTTTCTCTATTCAGACCGCGCCTCCTGTGTAAGTAGAAAGCTTATCTCTGAGGTTCATTGAGGGTGGTAAAGGCAGTATTTGCCTTTGTTAGAGTGATCCAAGTAATTTCTGCCTTCAGATCCCGTTTGTGGTGGAGTTCTCAAGATAACTCATATCATTGTTCCTTCATTCCTTTGGCTTATGAGATTTCTTCAAAATAATGTTTGGTGCTTGAGGAAAAGGGTTTGACTTCATTGTAGCTTGAGGCTGACAAGCAACCTCAACCTCTTGCAATAAAGAAGTGTTCAGTGGAATTTAGTTGTTGATGCTTTGCATAGATCCAACTATTTGAAAAACTCAAGCTTTCAGAAATTCAGAGACTCAGATAACAAATATGTGCCCCAATATGCTGGTTATAGTATGGCAGCAGGTTTCTTGATTTTGTACTAACATGAATCTCTTGATTTTGTACTGATATGAATCTTGTCTTTTTCCTCATGTGTACTCACTAAGACTCATCCTGCACTGCCTTAGTGAAGTTAGTGAAATGCTTTCCGTCTTTTCTTTCCCCTTTCATCCAGACCTAAATGCATTACCTTATGCATAACAGGGCTAAATAAATGAATAGAATACCTTCTAACCATGTTGTATATTACTTTGAGAAATATGTGTACATTATAAAGTAAATGCGTAGAGAGTGGCAATCAAAAACTAAATGACAGGGGTGGAGTCAACATTGTTTCAGGCATTTTGTTTCAAGGAAGATCCGTTTTTTTGTTGTTGTTTTGTTTTTTCAATAATTTAATAATTTTAATAATTTTAATAATTTAATAATAATTTATGTGATAAAAAACACATAACATACCATCTTTACACTTTTTAAGTGTTCAGTTTTGTGGTGTTAAGTATTTTCACATTGTTGTGCATCAGAACTCCTCAACTTTTTCAAGTTGCAAAACTGAAACACTATATCCACTGAACAACTCTCCATCTCCCCTCCCGTAAAGCTGCTGGAAGCCACCGCTCTGCTTTCTGTTTCTATGAATTTGACTACGCTCAGTGCCTCACATGAGAGGAACCATCATACCATTTTTGTTTGTTTGACTGTTTGCTTTTTGTGACTTGCTCATTTCACTTGGCCTAATATCCTTAAGGTTCACCCATGTTGTACCATGTGACAGAATTTCCTTCCTCCTTAAGGATGAAGAATGTTTCATTGTATGTATACCACATTCTGTTTATCCATTCATCCACTGATGGACATCTGGGTTGCTTGCATCTTTTGGCCATTGTTCATAAGGCTACTATGAACACCGGTGTGCAAAGGAAGGCCCAATGGCTAATTCTAATTCCTCCAAAAATGAGCTTATCTTAAAAATGTTAGTGCTCTTAACAAAAACGGCATAGTGATAGCTGAGAGGATAATGTTGTTACCATTGAAATCCCATTGTGTGTGGCTTTGAAGGGAGCATCTGGAATATCTGTACCTAGGTATATTTGTTTGTTTGTTTACTTGTTGCAAAGGGTATCTTAAATACCTTTAACTTCATTTTATTTTCTTGATTGTATTTTCTGGCACAACACCGGCAGTAATTTTTCAGAATGGCATTAACAAATATCCTCTAAAATCCATAAATATTCTTATCTAAACTCATTTGTTAAGATCCACAAACAACAAAGTATAAGCCAAGCCCCGCCAATAGTACTATAGATTGTGTTTTAAACCAGCAAGCATCAACATTGACCGGCTTTTCTTTTTTCTTATTTTCATGGTATCCCGCACTGAAGTACACATGGCCTTCAGGGTCAAGTGCAGGCACGTGGTTCTAGAGAAGGAGTAACCGATGTAGAATGTGGGGAAGTTCCATAACACTTTAAGATCCCGCTATTCACGCTTCTTCTCTACCTGAAGGAGAAGGAGCACATGCAGGAAGTGAAAGAGGAAAACGAGAAAACAGGGGCGGTAGGAGAAGAAACAAAGCATTGATTCTTTCGCTCCATTTCTCTTTCCAAGATACTGTGCTATGCAGGACCAGCTTCTTCCCCCCTCCCATCACAATGTCCTCCGTTCTTTTAGTTGTCCTTCACAAGTCTGTCTCTAAGAAGGTGTTACTGTGTTTTATGATTTAAAATGATTAGTCTGTGAGTGTTGTTATAGATAAGAGTCAGGTGTTTTAGAATTCGTGAAGAGGGGAGCCGATGCCAGCCTCTCCCCTCCGTCTCTTTCAGTGAAATTGGATATTTTAATTGAATACCAATATCAATTTGTGAAGTCTTTTTTTATTGTTTTCAGGCATTGTGCTAGGTGTTCGCAGGTGGATAAGAAATACAGCTCCTGCCTAAAAGGAACTCACGGTCAAGTTGGGAAAACCAGCTTATATCAGTGTATAACTTAAAATGTATAAAAGTGATCCAGTGGGCTTGAAGGATTAAGGAACTGAACCAGGGAAGGTGTCAAGGAGGAGGTGACACCTGAGTTGGAACAAACACAGGAGAGGTGATTCCTCGCAGAAGGATCACCATGTGCAGAGTCAAGAGGTTTCAAGGCACATGAAATATTTAAGGGGACAGCCTCAGATTCTTCATCTAAAGTTAAGGTGCTGGAATAATTGATTCCTGAAATCCCTGCTTATTCACCAGGTTGGGGAAGTATGGGGTTATGCCCAGATTTGGGGTTCCTCCCACTGTGTCCTGAAGCATTGCCCAATTATGAGAACAAAAGAGGGGTTCACTGAGATTGTAGGTCCTTTCTATGTTGATATCATCCCAAGTACTGTTTTATTTATTTTTTTTATTTTATTTAAAATTTTATTGGGGACTATTGGGGAACAGTGTGTTTCTCCAGGGCCCATCAGCTCCCAAGTCATTGTCCTTCAATTTAGTTGTGGAGGGTGCAGCTCAGCTCCAAGTCCAGTCACCATTTTCAAACTTAGTTGCAGGGGTCACAGCCCACCATCCCACGTGGAAATTGAACCGGCAACCTTGTTGTTGAGAGCTCCCGCTCTAACCAACTGAGCCATCTGGCCACCCCTCCAGGGGCTCAGTGGCGGCTCGTTGTCTTCAGTCTAGTTGTGGAGGGTGTAGCTCACTGGCCCATGTGGGAATTGAACTGGCAACCCTGTTGTTCAGAGCTTGTGCTCTAACCGAGCCATCTGGCCACCCCCCAAGTAGTGTTTTCTTTGTCTTTCTTTTTTATTTCTAATACTCTTAATATTTTGTAATTTCAAAAGGGAGCGCTCTCTGAATTATTTGTCTGGCAACTCAGAAGTGTGCAAACCAACATCATTATCAAAGTGGGTAAACCAACATCATTATCAAAGTGGGTGTTTTAAGTCATCGTAATTTATTCCTATTATTTTCATGTATGTGCACTTTTATTCCCCCTTCCCTCCTTGCTCCCTCCTCCCTTCCAACACACATTTAATTAGAATGCCTGCTCCTAAATGAGGAAATTAGATTCCCAGCATTCTAGAAAATGATATTCTAGTAAGGGAGATAAGATACAACGTAGACATACAAGTACATCAATATAATGCAAGTTGGGAAGCTGTCTTTGCTATGCAAAAGCCAGAAAGTACCCTTGACATTCAGAAGTGTGTGTGTGTGTGTGTGTGTGTGTGTGTGTGTGTGTGTGTGGTGTGGTGTGGGGAGTCCTGTTAGGAGTTCACAAGAGAAGTTGCAATTGGGAAGGATCTTGAAGGGCTTGAATAAGGAATGCATTTTTCCACCTGACCCAATATTTCTACAATATTAACTTCCTTTTGGTTTTGGTTGCAAAAGCACAGTTTAGGTTCTAAGATGTTCTCTACAGCTGGAATGTTTTGGGTTTTCACTCTGGTTTAAAGTAATTCAAAATTAATAGGGATATATTTTTCATATGCCATCAGGCATAAGAAGAGGCCTCATCCCTCATACCTGCTATTCTGCAGGTGGCTGCAGTAAATGGGCTGTCTCTGTGCTTCTTGGAAATAACATAGAAGGGCTGTGCTCCCTGCTGCTGAGTCTTAGTTATGCTGATGTTCTGTCAGGAGTGTACCAGACAGTGCAGTTTAAGAGATGCTCAGTATCTCCTCCTGAAAAAAAAATTTTTTTTCTCGATGTAGTGCTTACACCTCCTTTCACAAACACATACTTTTGGGGTGTTAAATGAAATATGAGAACCATTATACCATTATTGATATTATTTTCCCAAATGAAGGAAATGTCCACCATATTGATTTTAATTAACTTTGGATTCTGTTTCTTTTTCCATCCAGCTAACACAAATTATAGATTGAAATTCCCATGCTGATTTAAAATGTTAGTTATGTTTTTATGTTTATTGATTCTAGACAATGTTAGACATTAACACATATGTTAAACAAAAATGCTACACTGACTCACCTACTCTTATAGCGCTCTACAAATGTTTTTGAAAAGTCCCAGGGGATCACATCATAATAAAAATAGTTACTATTTATTCAGCACATACCATGTGCCATGAGCTATGCCAAGTAATTAATATTTTCTCACTTATTCCGCAAAACAATCATATTGGTGTTTTTATTATCATTTTTAAGATGACTACCAAACTAAAGGACAATAAATTAGTAATTAACCTAAGGTTCTGTAGTTATTTAGTTAAAGAATTGAAATTTAAAATCAGAATTCGGATGACACGTCACTTTTCTACTTTTGAGACATTTGCTTCTTTAGAAGCCTGATGCTACTTATGTAAGTGTCTCTTTCAAACATAGCTAAAGATAAAAGTAAGTGTGTGCACTGTCTTTCCAGCTCTTAATATAGTTACTGGGGTGTTACCATCTTTCTGTTGTATCACACGTTGTATCTCCTACAATTCTGAAGTAATTTAGGAAATTTACAAGGAATATTACTATACATACGGGATTGCCATCCTCTGAAATAGGGTCATCTCTGGGGTAAAATGAAACATCTGTTTGAACAGCCACACAATTTCTAAATTTAAAGTCTAATATATTTTCAATTGTCTTAGTTTGTTTGAGTTGCTGTAATAAAAATACCATCACTTATGACTGGGTAGCTTATAAACAACAGAAACAACAGAAATTTATTTTTCGTAGTTCTGGAGACAGGAAGTCCAAGTGCAAAGTGCCAGCACATTTGGTTTCTGGTGAGATCCCACTTTCTAGTTCATAGATGGCCTTCTAGAAGGCATGGCAGAAGGAAGGCACTAGGAAGCTCTCTTAGGTATCTTCTATAATCACCTCCCAAAGGCCCCACCTCCCTATACCATCACATTAGGCATTAGGTTTTAACATATGAATTGGGAGGAGGGGGGCAAACATTCAGACCATAGCACCTATGTAGCTTTCTGCCTCATCTTTTACTTTATATCTTTTTTCATTTTTAGATGAACGAAGAAGAATATGTGTTATTTTTCCTTCAGAAGATATTATGGGGTTCATCACCCAACAAACATGCCCAGCTTCCTGCTGTGCTAAGTGTGAAAACTGATGGGGTGATGTCTAAGGTCCCCCCATCCCAGCTGCCTCATAGGACTCATAGACCATTAGAGCTCATGCAGACTATGGAGGGTTCCAGTCTACTCCCTTCTTTTATAGATGAGGCGACTGGGGCCCAGAAAGGGGAAGAAACACCCAGGGCCTCAGGATAAGTTAATAGTAGAAGTTAATGGTAGAAGCAGGACCAAATCCAGGTCTTACATTACTAGTCCTGCACTGTTTTTTATATATGACCTTGGGAAAGCTGGTGGATATCTGTACTTGTTTTTCTCCTTATGAAAATAGACAAAATGGTCATGTGAGACTTTTCAGTAACATTTGTAGAGAATTATAAACGTCAGTGAGAGTAAGTGAAATACCTTAGAATATGGTCTCTTAGAGCTTTGTCTCATGTGCTATTTATATCCATTTAAGAAAGTTGTCATAAGCCACTTCATCCCCATGTAATTTTAATGTATTAAATTTCAGTTTAATATAATTTAATTTTGATGTAATGAATTGGATCTGATTACTAACTCTGTTGTACCACACTTATCACAATCACTTTAATTAAAAAGGCAATAGTACAGAACTTTATTGATTAAATTGTATCACAGTCATTTTTTAAAACTTCCAGTAGCTCTCTGTTGCCTTCAAGATAAGGCAAAAATTCCATAGTGATACATTCTGTTCCCTAGGGAAGGATCACCAAACTTCCTTTGGAAACTGGTTTCTACACTATGTCTCCATATGTCTTATTTTCTGAGTCCAATGCACTATCAACAGTCTTCAGATACGTTTATTCCTTTATTGTTTTGTTGAAGGAATTTAGTTTTATTAATCATGAGGTTGGCACATAAGATATGCACAAGATGCGGTATCCCTACCCTGGAGGACTTCACAGCCTGACTACCCTGATGTGGGACACCGCTGTGCCTTTTTTCTCCTCTTTCCTCTGTTTAGAAGGCCTTCCTTAGCCCCTTTTCTGGAAGGCCACATCCTGCTTATCCTTGAGTGGGCAGTTCTCACATCACTCACTGATGAAAACCTGGCAAGGTCTTCTTCCAACTCTGAAGTGTTGACCTCTCCGGAACCCCTCAGCCCAGAGCCCACCTCACATTAGCCAGATGTTTCATTCTGATGGTTATCACACAAAGTATCCGGTTGTCCCCTAGAGCAGGAGTGTCCAAACTTTTTTTCAACGTTTTTCACCAAGGGCCAAATGCGGTAAAATAGACAAACAGCCGGGCCACTCACTCGAGGTGAAGTACGTATTGCCTCACCTGTGTTTATTTAAGCAAACTAAATATATTTTTGGAATTTGCTGCGGGCCAATAAAAAATGGATTGCGGGCCGCAGTTGGCCCGCGGGCCGCAGTTTGGACACCCCTGCCCTAGAGAGTAAGTTCTTTGAGGGGATAAACAACGTTTTGTTTTCTTTATTTCCCCCATGTGCTAAGCAGTTGAGCATGTCGTAAGTGCCTGGTGACTGAGGGATGGTGGGGTAGAGAAAATGTATGGATAACCGAAAACAGAGGTAAGGATGGATGTAGAAGACAAGGAATAGAAGTACTGGGGTAGAAAACTTGGCAACAGATTGCATTTCATCCCTTCAGTCTCATTACCTTAGCATTTAAAAATTGTATATACCAGGAGTGCCAAAAAAATGTATACAAATGGACACTTTGGTCAACGTTGCCCAAGCAGTAGTTTGCCAAAATCAGAAATGTCTGGACGCTGATGGTAACCACTTTGAGCACCTCTTGTAATTGCAGAAGTCAAACGTGACTTGTATTCATCTTTTGTTATTGGTATATATTGAGTATTACAATTTTAATAGTTTTTTCCTTTCTTAAAATGTGTATACATTTTTTGGCACCCTCTGTATTTATGTATATAGTGTAAAATTATATATACACAGAATTTTACATATATATATATACTGGAGGTGAGTTGCAACAGGAAACAAACATGGCCATTTACAGACTTTCCTCCCCTGACATGTGGTTCAAATTACATATGTTCAAGACATGGGCAAAATCATTTTTTCACTGAATTTTCTCTAAGCTGTAGTTGTTTTAAAAGATGGCTTATAGGCTAATGAATACTCCAGCAATGAGTTGCAAATTTCATGTTTAATTTAATCTTCAAAGCCAAAGAAGCACAAGGGGTGAACTGATTAAAGAATTATTTATGTGACCATAAGATGCTGCTGCATCTAATCCATGTATGAAAGGCAGTGCCTGCTGTGAAATTACCTGACAGAGAAGACCCTGAGGCCTTCAGCCACGTGCGTCCTTGGCACGCAGCACTACCTGATGAAGGAAATTCTCATTAGCATCCCAAATAATTCTGTATCTTGATGACACTTCTATGGTTACAAAGAGAATTATGAGTCCTTTATCCTATGCAATACACCAGTAAGAGTGAAATCCTGTATGCTAACTGGGGGCATTTGGGGAAAAGCATTAGTGTTTTGTAATAAAGATTTTATAAATCATTTGATCTTACCTAAACCGGCAGGGGTGGGGTTGGGGGGTGAGAAAGGTCCAAAGAGGGAAATAAAGATTAGAATAGTGGCAGAGTTGGAATAAGAAATACATGAGATCAGGAGATATTTAGAAAATAGAGGGTGACAAAACATAATAAACTGAACATGGGTAGGTTGGGAAAAGAAAAACCGTTACATATCAAGGATTTCAAATTAAGAAAGTCAGGGAGAGAGTGTAAATGCCCTAATTCATGTGTCAGGAATGTGACCTTGGCCCACTCCCCTGGCCATCAGCCTTTGAAGCTGCTGTTTATGCATATGTAAATCAGGCATATAATGATACGAATAATGTTACATAAATAACTTACTGGGTGTTTGTGAGGACTGAATGGAATGCATGATATACATATTCATTTTTATTTGTCTGTCTTCTTTAAAACAAAAGCCTAAAATAGGACTTTTCATTGAAAAATTAAATCTTACACCAGACTGAATACTGACCTTAGAATCTGAAAGCCTGAGCTGTATTTCGGCATAAGCCCCCAACAGCTATGTGACCTAAGGTATGCCACATCTTTCTCAGTCTTCAATTTCTTAATCTCTGAAATGAGGGCATTGGCCTGGATGAGTCTTAGGGTTCCTTCCAGTATAGTTCTTAAGCTCAGTGATTCCATATCTAAGTCTTTGTAATGAAAGTCTACTCCTTTCATTTTCCAAGTGATCCTAAGGAACCAAATAGTTAATCGGTTTGCCCAGGCTCTCTCAATAAGCAAACTGCAGTTATGCATTAAAATGCAAACTCCCAGATCTTCGTGACTTAATGCTGTGTTTAGTGGCTCTTCTATCTACTTACACAGTGGTTCCCTAAGACTGAATACTCTGAAAAGAAAATTAGAGGCTGGCATTTTATGGATACTGCCAGTATAATTCTTTTTAAGTCTTACACACATTTTACTGGCTTAGGAGAATTGGTTAGCAAAGCCATCTACACTTTAATTACACAGATTATGCAACAGGGGGCTCTCTAACAAAGAAGAAAATTAGTGAGGCACACATTTAAACTTGATTCTTGCTCGCAATTTTCATGGAAGTAGAAATGAGATGCTGTGCTATTGCAGAGCTTAGTTAGGATTATAAACTCATGGAGATGTTGGTATTTTGACCGTTGCAGGACAACAGTGTGATATGGAAAGGTTAGTGTTCTATCCGACAAAGGCAGCCATACCATGAATCCTGGTTAGGCATTCTGAGCAAGCCAGGATCTGGTGGATTTCTGGCTCGAGCAATAAGGAAAGAGAGAGAGACGAAGATTTGTTCAGTGGATCAGAGGAAACTGTCAGACGTGGAAAGTCAGTAGAAGCAGTGTGGTACATAAAGAAAACATCCCTTTGGAAGTCAAGAGATTTAAGTACTAGTTTCATCACTATGATCCTAACTTGATGAACTTAACTCCTCTTGCAATGTTTTGTTCTGTAACAGTATAATAATAATAATAATAATAATAATAATATCTATTATGCTTGTCCCTCAGGATTGTTGTGAGGATTAAATGATTGAAAACACTGAAATCATAAAATACGAATGACTTTTTCTCAGTCTAATCTCCCAGGTCATGCATATTCTCAGCTATTTCCAACCTCTCTTAGTTAATATCATTTTTCATATCAGATTTTCACCTCTGCCCAGCTACATCTTTTCTTTTCATCCAGGACAATAAAGAAGAGCTACACCATCATCATCACTATCACACCGCTGTTACTTCTCGCCCCCTCCCCAACCAGCACCTCATATCAAGGACGTGACTGATCTATCAGTAAGAGGCTAGATCCAGACTCCTGGGTTCAAATCCTGGTTGTTACTTTTCCTAGTTTATAACCTTAGTCAAGTTGCTTAACTTTTTTGTTCCTGTTTTCTCATTCATAATTATAATACCTCCTTCATAGGATTGTTGTGATAATTAAATAAGTTGATGCATGTAAAGTGCTTGGATTGACAGTTCCTGGTAAATCATTAACACTCAAAGTTTTTTTTGCTTAAATTACTATTGCCTTTATCCAGTATTATAGAGTAGTGCTTTGTGGTAAAAGATAACCAGTCAGGTTTAGTTCTTCTGGGGAATGAGGGCATTGAGCCATGGGTCAGAGGATGAAGGATAACCAATCAGTGTTTTTACTTCAACTACCCTGAAGTTAAAAGGAGGAAAAAAAAAGGAATATCACAGTTTGTTTCATATAAGTAATATGCATATGATATTAGTAAGCATTAATGTTAGAATCATAGGATTTTAGAGAGATAAGAGACTTTAGGATTCATCCGGTTAATCTCACTTTAAAAATGAGAAAATGGAGGCCTAGAGAGGGGGAATAATTTATCCAAGGTTCCATACTGAGGAAATAGCATGAGAATGAGATTTCAGCTCAAGCTAGGACTAGGCCTATCGGAACATACCACTTCTATTGACTTGCCTCACTGTAGACTTATCTCTTTTATCTGAATTATTGCAAAAATCCTTATTAACAGTCATCGAAAATATTGCACTCTGGGGAAAAAAACACCTCTGAAATCCATATGTGATGGAGACAGCTTTATTTTGTTTTGTGCCATCTCTACAACTAACATACCACTTCATCATTTGTTATTCCTCCTCCACCACCACTCATTCAGGGATACAAGAACCAGTTTGAACCAAAATTGGGAGAATTTAGCAGCTTAGAGTTTTGTTGGGGTTAGAGTCATTTATTCTCATGACAGTCTTTTCTATAGATACTGATGTCTTTTCTTTTTCAAGAAAGTGCTCACATTGAAAGTATTGGAATACTTGGATTATATACTTTTTTCTTGTTGTTCAGAAAACCTGAAACTAAATGTCACTACCCTTTTGAAAGTAACTTTCCATTAGAGGACTTAAAATATATAGATCATTAGTTATTCTTTTAAGAATTTCTCATTTTATAGATGAGTAAATTGATAATACAGGTTAAATTACCCTTCTATGTTCACGCAACTTTGTTCTCAGAAATGTCTTGTAGTGGGACACATGCTTACTCTCTAATTTTGAGGATAATACTTTGTAATAGTACGTTGAAAATTGTCAAGCAGGAAGTGGGATGGCTTCCTTTCAAAATTCCTAACTGCATGTATGTGACAGCTGTGGAGCCACCATCTAATATCTCTCCGTCTTCCTCATTGTGCTTTGGAACATTTAGCTGAGAAATCATTTTGTAAGGATTTTTCTCAGTTTATAGTAAGTTTTCTCAAATAGATTTTTAGTTTTTCAGAGTCGTGAGTTTTTTTTTTTCTTTCTTTCTAAAAAATGAAATCGATACTAGGCCTGTGAATATGTACATAGATTTAAATATTCCCTTCATTCTACCATAAATTGTGTCTCCAGACTTCTCTATGATTACTGACAGTAGAAACGATAGATCTTATAGCAGAAAACAGCAACTGGCAGGCCAGAGTATTTGCTTCATGAGCCCACAGTTTACCCACAGAAGACCTTCTGTTCAGGGAACCATCATAGATCTCCTAATACTATTCTTTGCTCTCTAATCGTTTTCCTTTGGTTTTCTGTTCACCTTTAAGCTCATTAGCTTTTGCTTACTTTAAAGTCTCTTACCATTTTCTAAACAAGAATCTAGAAGGTCAATGACCATCCTCCACAGACTCCACTGTGGTTTTGACTAACACCCTAGGGGCTTTTGAAACTGGCCTTTTCTGGGGAACTTTCCTCACTTATCTTTTAATAGGTTCGGATGTTTTCTTTCCGGTACTCTAGAATGCCAGAACTCAGAGGAATATTATCATTTAGCTTTCCATTGTTGTTAAGCAGCAACCCTTTTAATCAGCTATGTCAGCCTTTGCAACATTTATTTATACCACATAGAAGAAGTATTAGCCCTGTGCTTTCACAGGGTTATCTTCATATGCTTCCCTTGACAGTCTCCTTGAATCATGAATCTTGTTCCATGCTACTGTGTTATTTTTTTTTCCAATTAGCAATCAATTTCACCATTCATTCGTCTTTACCTTTTCACTTTCTTCAAAACAACAACAAAAAAAAGTTTTGCCAAGTATTGCCTTGGCTGCAGCCTCTGAGGGTTTTGATTCCTTCTCTGTACCCAGGCAGCGCTGACTGTAACCATTTTATAGAATACCCCCTCTGCTCCTGTGGTATTGCTCTTGATCTCCACTGGAATGTCTCTGTCGGTGGGAAACTCACTTCCTTGTTATGTGAAGAAGTTGACTACATGGGTGGTCTGCACTTCATTATGTGTAACTGCTTAACTGAATCCGAGTTTGCCTCTGGACACACATGATACCTCTTTATTTTTTCAGTGAGAACTTTTCAGACCTTTGAAGATAGATACTACTTTCCTCAATTCTTCCTTTCCTGGCTCAAGTTTTAAACTAGTACTTCAAACAAGGTTGTGATCCCTGGGGAACAAGTAGCACGGGTGTCTCTGACTTAGAGTCTCAGTGGCCTTGAATTATAGGTTATCTTTACTTTATTTTTTTTTAAACACTTCAGTAACATAAATGCACCCCTTATACATTGATATTATGGATTCATCATCTAAAACAGTCATGATGAGAGCTTTAGATTTTGTCAGCTAAACTGGATTTGAATTCTAGAACTTCAGGTTTGAATTGTCTTGAACTTCAGACAAGGAATTGACCTTTCTGACCTTCAGTTTTCTCAGTGTACATGTGGATAACAATGTTGGCCTTATGGAATTATCATGAGGATTAGGTAAAACATCCTGTGTAGAACCCAGTACTGTGCCTGGTGCATTGCAGGTGCCTCATAAACCTTAGTTTCCATTCTCTTTCTACCCTATCCATCCTTTCCCTCAAATACTTTCAACCTCTTCTCCATAGCTATCATCTTAGTATACTCAACCAAGCAGAGACAATTTTCCAGCTTATTTTTGAAGAAGTCTCTTTCCTTATGGTCTCTAGCTGATTACAATATGTATACATTATCTACAATGGGCTGATGACCTCCTGTGATTCCTTCTAGCTAAAACTGCAAGTTTAAATACTAATATCCTATCCAAAACATTACAAAAATATTATGTTCCTTCTTTCTCCGAATACTATTTTTTAAAAATGTCCTTATACAATAATCTTATCTCTTTCTGGATGTTTGAGCACTGAAATGCATATTTACCAATATCTATCTATCTATCTGCCTATCTATTTATCTGTCTATCTATCTATCATTCATCTACAGTGTTTCCCCGAAAATAAGACCTAGCCGGACCATCAGCTGGACCATGCATCTTTTGGTGCAAAACTTAATATAAGACCCGATCTTATTTTAATATAAGGCCAGATCTAATATAATATAATATGATATATGATATGATATGATATGCTATGCTATGCTATAATATGATATAATGTAATATAATACCTGGTCTTATTTTACTATAATATAAGACCCGGTATAATATAATATAATATAATATAATATAATATAATATAATATAATATAATATAATATAATATAATAATACCGGGTCTTATATTAATTTTTGCTCCAAAAGACGCATTAGAGCTGATGGTCCGGCTAGGTCTACTTTCGGGGAAACATGGTATATCTATATATCTGTGCTGGCTTAGATTTTGTAAACACACAGCCATTTATAGCAGTATCCCCTTGACTTCCTGTTGCATATGCTGGATTATTGGACAAAATTAGGTACAGGAGGATATAGTTTTATGTGAAAATGATTGTTAAGTGAATGCAAACTTCACTAAGTGCTTTTACTTACTAACCTGAAATTCTTGAATTCTTTTTTGTTTGCTCTCCAGTATTCTGAAAGAAAGCTTGCCAAATATTTTTTTATTTTTGTTTTGAGCTATTTTGCTTAGCCTAACAAGGACAATTTAGAGATACTTATATGAAAGATGCTATATTTCATCCATCCCTCTATTTACTCATCTACCATCCATCTATTCATTCATTTATTCATTCACTCATTCATACTTTTTTTCCGAAATCTGTGCTATATTTTTAATATATTATTCTAACTAATTTAGGTCTTATATAGTAGTCAGTTTATAGGCAAATAAATGTAGGCTCAGAAAGACTGAATACATTTATTTATGCAAAGAAAAAACTATTTACTCTAAATTACACACTCTTTCTACTTTACATAGTATTTTTAAAGAATTGTAAAATGTTAGGAGTAGAGATGACCTTACCGGTCTCCTTGTCCAGCTCCTATTTGCTCCCAACAGTTCCCTCTAACCAGTTTGCATATTTCAGTCATTTCAAATAAAATCATACTCAATATCAAATACCTACAAGCACAAGATCTTTCATTAATTGTTATTTTCATAGCACCCAGATCTCTGTGCACACAGAGGACAAAATATAAACTTATTACAGTTTAATAATATAGTTTGAGTTTCAGTCATGTGCTGGGTGCTGTAAGAGACTGCTATTTCAACAAAATCCATTCCCTGAAAATTTGGAGTCTAAAATTAGAAATGAGAGCAACTAGGAATGGTCCATGAAGAACGAAGCCCAAAAAGATGGGTAACAGCATGAATGTTAAGATTATCAAACCATTTTAAGGTCATTTTGATCATATTCTGAGACTTTAAAATTGACTACTCATTTTATCTAATGTCAGTGGTCTCTCATTTCCTTATTGTTATAGTCCTTTTATGAGTGTGTGTGTGTATGTGTATGTGTTTGTATGAGAGAGAGAAAGAGAGAGAGAGAGAAAGAGAGATCAGAACTAAAACTATAGGCCTGAATGTTGGGGATGGATGGGTATTGTTCAGAGCACAAATCTGTGTACCATGGACCCCCTCAGGCTATCGGATTTTAATAGCTGGATTGAATTTAGGCAGATAGTTGTAGAGGTATTGATAAAACAAAATAATCAACTTGGAAATGAGGAGGCCACCTTGAGTGAACTGAGTTTGCTTCTTGATATTACAATAAATGTTTCATTTTTGACTTAAAAAGATGGATGGATGAGTAAATTAACTCATTCAAGTGTTTATTGAGTATCTGCTGTATAATAAATGCTATTTTAGACACTGGAGCTAGAAAAGTAAACAAAATAGACAATCTCCCTGACCTTAGGGGTTTTACATTCCAATGGGAATCTTCTAACTGCATTTCACATCTATGTAGAAGGTGTATCACTTGCTCAGTGACAGTGGAAGTTAGAGAAGGGCTAAAATAATGGGGAGTCAGTTGAGGCAGTTTTTCTAACATCCTCAAACCATCTGGGGAGGAAAATAACTAAGTACCATCCATGTGGTTTAAGCCAAACCAATGCACATTTTTAGGAACAGTAATGGAAGAAATGTAAATTTATCCTATTATAAATTTCTCCAGTTCCTGTTTTGACTTAGTTTCCCTGTAGTTTTCTTAAGAAGCTTAACTTGAATTTCTGAACTAAGGAAGGAAGTGGAGGCCACACTCTCAGAACCAAAGGCTACCCTACCCTCTTGTGGCCAAAGTGGAACAACCACCACCTAGCTCCCTGGCTAAGAGGTAAAAACTGTAGAGGGAGAAGATTTGGGATGCTTGCAACATTAAATGATCTCTTCAAGGTCTTTTCTAAGCTTTGAAACCCTGCTAGGTGAGCACTTGAGGTTAGTGAATGAAAAGACATTTAACATTCCCATTTTTTCTCTGCGTGGCCTTAGTTAGGACATGAGGGACTCTGAGGTCAGAAGACCTGGATTAAACTCATAGATCTTTACTCATCTGTTGGGTGACCCTGGGAGCTTGTATCACTTAATGGAGTCTCCGTTTGCCTGTAAAGTTGGGTTATTTTTATCTCCTTACCTTTCCTCACAAGGTGTTTGAGAATCTCAATGAGATAAATGGGAAGATGATATCTAAACAGTAAAACACTTAAATGCAAACAATAATCCAATTCTTTATTAATTTTATCACATGATTATAATTGTTCATGGTACTATGTTTATATTGACATACAGTGTATGGGGGCTAAACAATACTTTTCCTCCCACCTTCTAAGTTCTTCTGGCTTGGCTAATAACAGACATATTAACAAGAGAAAATTAAATTTTAATACGTGCACAAGGGGAATTCACGTAAGCATGGAAATTCCAAAGACAGTGAGGCAAAATTGTGTATATATGTCATTTTGAACAAATGAGGAAATGTGAGGAATGGGGTCTTAGATTTCATAAGTTAAAATGGGCAATTTAGGGGTAACCCATAGAATGGCAAACTAATTCCTTCTAGGTAACGCAGAAACAGTAGGACATAGGGGTAATCTAGCTCCTGCTCGGAGCCTTCCTAGCTACCATACTTAATTCAAAATAGACTAAGGTGAATATGCTGAGATTTTCTTCCTGGAGCAGGTCTTTCCATCTGAATCTCTTAGACAGGAAAGAGAGAGGGTCAAATTCTTTCTGAGTCTTTTGTTTCTTAATAATCAACTTAAAAAATCAATATCCCAAAAGGCAGTTTTAGGGTGGCAAAACTTTGGTCTCTTTCAAGTGTAACAGAGAGGATAAACAGAAAGCTCTGGAAATAAATGACATGGGTTACATTTGAACTCTACCAATTCTTAATTGGGTGACCTTGATAAAGCAGCTTAACCTCTCTGTGCCCCAGTTTCTTCATTTATATAATGAGGATAATAGCAGAACTTACTTCATAGGGTTATTGTAAGAATTCAATGTGTAAATAATTGTGATGCACTTATAACTATACAGGGAACTTAGCATAGCATTGGCTCACATAAATTATATCTTCTATTTCTTATCAAAAGAGACATTCTCTAAGATACCAATAATTTCTCTCCTGGGGCAATAAGGATACTACCCTTAATGTGTGTCAGAAAGAAAATTTTAATCTTTTATCTTTCTTATTTTGAGAGATCACCAAAACCAGAAAAACATATAACATGTAGAAATTCAATTGTTGAGCTGTTGACTAAAGCACCATAAATACAGTTGCTGCATAAAGGAATTCACAGATTATTAGAACGTAATTGTTTCTTTGCCAGCCTATTGCAACTGACAATTTGGCAGAGAAAATAAAATGGAAGTATAGTTACTGTGTGGGATAAAATTCATGGAGAAGAGGTCTTCTGCCCATTAAGCTTTTTTTGTGAGAGCCTACTGAGGTCACATTCACCAAGCTTTGAGTCAGGGGCCTGAGCTCCGAGTGGGACAATATATGAGCAGAGCTAGGCTCCTTTGTGTTCCTGATAAACAGGGACATTGATAATATCCCACTAATGAAAATTTTGTTTGCCATTACAATGTCAAGGTTAATCACTCATTTCAAGTTGATTTCCAGTCTTCATTAAATACATTGTGTCCAGGAGTGAATAGTGGATGATGTATATGAATCACCAGGTATGTTTTCCTGTTTGGGGAAGTTTGTATTTTAAAGCAGGGACCTGATTTAAACGGACATTTTAATGACAGCATGCTCATTCTAATCCTTTCCATTATTGTCACATCTTCTTTGAGCCTTGCAGCAGCTCAGTTAAATAGGTACTGCTAGTGTTATTATCACTGATTTATTTTGCAGAGGTGGTTTAGAGATTGACTGATCTGTGCAGTAGCATAAAGCAAGTGGATGATTAAGACAAGAGCCAAATACTATATGATGACAAGAACTGTAAGCTTGTTGAGGGCAGGGAGAATGGAGAGGTGTATAGAGTTCCCTCGGTAACTGAAACAGAGTCTTGGATGTGATCTGTGCTCAGTTCAAGGTTTCAGGTGAATGACTCTGATGGTCCTAATAGTTTGATTTGGGAGCTGGAAGACTTGACCTATGAAGCATTCTGTGTTTTTTCATTTTAAAATATAGAGATGAGTAAGATTGTTCATGTTTTATTTGTTTGACTAGAGGTCAGAAATATAATTATATAATTACATTTTCAATGTGTATCTGGCAACTTTCTCCAAAGTAATTAAAACTGTTTTGATCCATGATAGCTTCAGAATGGTAAAGGAAAGTTCTGAAGTTGTGCAAAGAAAGATAGCTTCAAAATCAAGGTATTGCTATCCCTGACATACTGCCCTTTAATATAACCTGACTGTTTTACCTAGATCATCCTGTAGGTTGATTTCCTCTTATTCCTGGCCCCAAAGTGCAAAGATGCTGTAAGTGTCCTAATAGCCATGGAGGAAAACTTACAAGATTTACTGGCCCAGGGAGGAAAATTATGAATTTCTGGATATCAAAAAATTAACTTGAGTATTGCTTCTGATGTCAGTGGTCCTGTACACGGGTCCCACATAACTTTTCAAGTTTCCCTGTGCTTACCTCGTTTTCTCACTGGGGAAATGGAGTAAATGATGCTGATGATGATTTAAAGAGCTAAACAGCTGAAAAAAAACACAACATCCTGAAAATAGCTTCAGGAGTACAAGGGAAAAAGTAGTCTTTGTTGTCTAATAACCACATTCTTTTAATAGAGATCTAAAGACTGGAATAATGTCGCTCTCAGAAAGCTGGCATTTATTGTTTTTGTTTTGTTCCTTGAATGCCTCACTTGATATTGTCATGTCAAGACAGGAGAACTTCAAACAGCCACTGTTACCTGCTTTTTCATCTTTTCCCCCATCACCCTCTTCAGTCTTGTGGCTGCTACAGTGGTTACCTTCTGCATCAAAACATCCGTTTTCATAAACTCAGAAAAAAACAAAAAACAACACACTCAAAGATGAGAAAACAAGCATTCTCTTTCCATGCCTTTGGAGGGGTGAGGGGGGTCGGGGGACTGCAGTTTTGGGGAAATGTGCTAGATTTTGAGAGTCTGAGGTTATTTCTTTCTTCTAGTATTATCTACATTGAATATATATATAAAATATATATATATATATATATATATATATATATATATATTAATATATATATTAAAGTCTCAAACTTTGACACCTGAAGAACTTGTTAAAAATTCAAATTCCTGGGCTTTACTCATAGAGATTCCTCCTTCACATTCTGAGAAAGCATCAGAAATCTGCATTTTAAAAAAGCATCTCAGAAGAACATTGTGCAGTTTCTTTAAAAAACAAAACACTGTCATCATCTCTGTCACTCATTTGACATTTTTCCTGTTTCCCCAATGCTTGCACATACATATTCAGTTCTGTAAGGTGTATGGGAATGATTATCCCTATTTTGAAGCTAAGAAAGAGATTCAGAGTTCAGCAGTGATTTTCTCAAGGCCTCACCACATACTGCCATCTTGCCCATGTCTAGATTCCTGCCTTGGCTGATCTTTTTCTTTTTGGGTGTTGAACTGAAAAAGGCACAGAGCCCCCAATGCCAGCCAGTACTATCTGTGCCTGCCTTCCTCGAGAATTAGACAAATCTTCTGGTAGCCAAGGAAGGGAAACATTTTTTTTTGTGTGTGTCATGTGAACATTTGCCTAATTGCTATTTGTTGCCTTGATTTTAAGTGATGATCCCCTTGCCTCATCCAAATGTACTTTTGAAAACATATTTGCCGCTTTTGTCTGTATTGTCAAAATCCCAAGTTTGCTGCCCTTATTCAGCCACACCGAACTGCTGCAGGGGTATTCGCTCCCCATTGACAGTTGGGGTGCCCCCCTGTCGGGAAACCTTGTCTGTTTAACCCTCCTTCCAGCTGTCTGCCCCATATACTCGTGTCTGCCTGTGTTATGCCCAGTGTGAATGTGTGAAAGGTCCAGGCCCCCAGGCACAGTAGGGTTGTTTGACACAGTGCTTGGTCTAAACCTCACAAACCTCAATCCTTCTCATTGATTAAGAGAATTTCTGTGATGCCCACAGTTTTGTGACCACATCCAGAGTTCCCAGAGCCTCTCTGGGTCCCACATCCATTTTCAGTAGCTTCCAGGGCCTGCATTTTCTTTGCCCTCTACTAGGGTGTTTCGACATACACCTGTTTCTTCTTGAAACTCATCCATTTAATCTTTGGGCACTACCCTTGATGCTTAGTGAGGTGTCTGTGAAGGGGATGCATTAGGGATCTTTAAAGACAAGTTTGAGAGACATTGTAAGCATAACTAATAGCTACTTCCAGACCTTGGCATGAATGGAAGGTGATTACTCCTTTTGCGTTTCCAAAAGCTTTCATAACTTGGGTGCTGTTATCTCTTCTGCTGGGTTTCCTGTAACAGTCACTGTCATCACAAGCAGTGCTGGGACCTGACTGAACTCCAGAACTGGTCCTTGACTGCTCTTACCCACAGTCGCCCTCTCACCCCACCTCCATTCTCCTTTCTGTGTAGGGTTCTCACTTGGTCCCTCATTTTAGGGATTGAGTCTGTTTTGCAGCTGTCCAGATAGAAAGAAACCTGGTTTCCAAGGAAGCTGAGACACTTTTCCTGTTCCAAAATGAGTTAAAAGGGGCCCAAAGTGAGGGCCCAAGAGGCTATTGTTACTTTCTCCAGTGTCCACTGCCTTCCTTCCCAAACAGAATTCTACCTGCTTTAGATTATTGGAGAGAGGGTGGACTATCTTCTCTCAGCTCCTCCACTCCTAACCCCTTCTTGGGTCCTTTACCCACATCCAGGGTCCTTTAAACGGCTTGTGGTAGTGTTTTCTCTTGGGGGAGGGACGGGACAGAGCAGACCCGAGCTGCAGTTCCCTCGCTCTGCCTGAGAATTTCTCATCCAAACCTCAATCACGTAGGATTGCGTAGAGAGGAGAAAAGGGGAGAGACAGAAGACAGAGAAGGGGGAGAGGAGAGGAGTGACTGGAGGGAGGCAGGAGAAGGGAGTCTGGGAACAGAGGGCTAAAGGCAGGGAGGAGGACCCGATCAAGCGGCTCTTCCCTGCGACCCAGGAGCCCAGCCCCCAGCCTGGCCCCACCTGGGCACGCTCGAACAGTCTTGGAGGGTGGGCAAGCAGTGCAGGAAGTACTCCCGCCGCCGCCCGCTCTTGGTTCCACTGCCCTCTCGGCAGCGGTCGTCCCTGCCTGGAGTTTTCTGAGAAGCTAGAGCTGATCCAGCAAGCCGGCTGAGAGGCGGCAGTGGCGTCCTGGAGCCGGTATGGCTCAGTGCGCCTAAGCCTCAACCTATGAATGGGACTCCGCCCTGAGAGGCCCCTCCGGGCCCAGTGGCTGTGAAGGAGCAGTGGCAGGGGGTCGCCCCGCTAACCCGAGGCTCTAGGGGCCACTCGCGCAGCAAGTTGGGCGAGTTGGCGGCAGCCGGCACCAACCTCCCGGACCCACCCCCAGAGTCTGCATCAGGCTATGAGGCCCGGGTTGCGCTCTAAGTCACCTCCCACCATTGCCCTGGGCAGCCTAGGGGCCCTGCCTGCTCCCTGGGCGCCAGACCATGGTGGGCAGCTGCTGCCCTGAGCCACAGCCGCTTGGAGCTGACATCGCCCACAGCCAGCCCCCGCCCCACTCAAACAGACGCGCGGGTGTTCGCAGCACGCTGGTCACCTCCTTCCTCCGCCAGGATGGGCTGCGCGGGACTAAGTGATCGGCCTCGCGTCGGTGGGTAATCACCATCTGATCTGCTGCCTGTGAGCTGTGGACTGCTGGGCACCGTGAACCTGGGGTTCCCGGGCAACGCTGCGATGACCTGATCCGGAGTCCAACAGGGCGCCCCCTTCTTCCTTCACTGACTCTGAGCCTGTGCGGAGACGGGCTCGGTGCGACGGCCCCGGGCGTACCATGGCGGGGAGCTCTAGTTAAAGGTGTGTGGGTGCCAAGCTGGAGAGGACACGTTCGGTATCGCTGCCTTTGAAGGGGGCTTGTTTAATCTACTGAGTCATTCCAGATTTAGGATTCCCTAAATAATCACCAACTGTGCCCGTCTCGTGCCAGGAAGCAATCGGAAAGAGAAAGAGCGCCCGCTCTTGGGACCTCTGGTATCTCCAGTGCTCGCCGCCCAAGGGTTTCTCCCTGAGGGGTGCTTAGACCTCGAGGATCTCCCTCCCCCCCCTTTTCTTATCCCTCCTTCCTTCCCTCCTCCCTTGCCTCCCGCTCTCTTTGCAGCGCTGCTGGCGGGTAGTATTGCTCACCACAGCTGGAAACAGAGGTACCCCTTCCCCACACCCTCACCCTGACTCCGGCTAACTGCTCCCACTTCGCGCCTCTCAGAATTCCAGAACTCGGGCAGCCAGCCCCCGGAGAACGGCAGCCAGCGCGATGCAATCCATAGACCTCAGCCAGCCGGGACGGACCTCCTAATCTCCAGAACTGCGGGCTGCAGGGAGTTAAATTGCTGCCTTCCTTTCCTTCTCTCGCGGTTGGTGGCTTGTTTTCTAAAGGAACGTTTTATTCACTTTTTAGTATTTTCTACCGGTGGCACGCTACCCGCCGTGGTCCAGCCTCTGCTTTGTAAACGGGTTTTATATGTATGTATGTGTAGATGTACTTTGGACACCTTACAACGCTTGCACCTATCCAACAGGGGGACGGCTTATTGTTTTGGACATCCTTCTTTCCCCTCCACTTGGTACTCCGAACGCAGTGTGACCAAACTCCCTACTGCCCCTTGGATGCGGATTGCTTTGGGGTGCAAGTTTGGGGTGCAAGAGTCTAGTTAACAGGAAGGCCTGGGACTGCCCCGCCCCCGCCGCCAGCGGTTGGGGAAGTTTACATCTGGATTTTCACACATTTTGTCGCCACTGCCCAGATTCTGACTAACCTTGTGGGCGCCAGGTTTTCGGTACTGTACTGCAGCCTCCTCAAATATTAGCACTGCCTCCCCGCGCCTGCCTTGTCCCTCCTGGCTACTGAGGTCCTGCCCTCGCCCCAGCGGAACGCGATCCCAAAGGCGCCGGGGAGCCCGGGGTCTGGGGCCCGCGCTGAGCAGCTATGGCTGCGGCTATAGCCAGCTCCTTGATCCGGCAGAAGCGACAAGCGAGGGAGTCCAACAGCGACCGGGTGTCGGCCTCCAAGCGCCGGTCCAGCCCCAGCAAAGACGGGCGCTCCCTGTGCGAGAGGCACGTCCTCGGGGTATTCAGCAAAGTGCGCTTCTGCAGTGGCCGCAAGAGGCCAGTGAGGCGGAGACCAGGTCAGTAGAAGCCCGCACAGTGGGCTCCCCAGAGGCTGATACCCTCTCTCCTTCTGCAAACCCCGAGGGGCACTCCGAAGGGAACCAGGATTCCTCCCCTCTTCCATTCTGGCCCACCTTCTCCTCTAATTTGCCGACATCTCTCTTTTAGTCCCCCCTCTGTCAGTTAATAGCTTCTTCACCCATAATCGGGAAAACACTTTATACTTTGATTTAACCACAGTTTGATTAGGATGAGAGTTCCCTGTATAGATGCTTCTAGTCCCATATAGCCTGTAGAGTCCTTGAGGGCAGTGACCTACCTCCTCATTCATTCTCCCATCCATGCATCCATCCATGCATCCATCCATCCATCCATCCATCCCTCCCTTATATTACCTACTGAGGACCTAAATATAAATAACCCTTTCTCCCTGTATCTCTCATAACATTTGGCATAGTTCTTAACACATGATGGACACGTAGTAGGCACCAGACAAACTTAAATTTATTCTCTTTTTCTAACTCTCTCCAGCAACACTTGCTATTGCATCTTTTAGACAGTCCAGTCAATTTCTCACCTTCCCATTTCCCTACAAGTCCCTTCACTTCCTTTTTAATAGACCTCCTTTTCCTATGTATGCTCTTCCTCCAAATGCTCTCGTGGTTTCCAAGGGCTCTGCTCATTAACTTTTCTGCCCTGTTACTCGCATCCTTTGCACACTCACACTTACTTTTGGCACATTAAGGGAAAAAACACTATCTGCAGTTTGTCCTCAGGGAGTGTAAAGAAAACTTGGACTTGTTAGAGATTTTCTTGGCATGCCTTTCTGAAGCTCAGTCTCTTCTTTGGACCTAAACTCAAATGGTTGGTCTATGATGTGTCTCTGTTTACAAAGGGAAATTGGATACCTTGAGTTTCAGAGTAATTATTCCCAGCTCAAGCCAGGCCAGTGTCCCAGCCTGAAAGAAAGTAGAATTGTTGAGATCTGTGCTTCCACCAGACTTGATTGATCCTCTGGGTGTGGCCTGTAGGGTCATTGGCAATGCGTAGATATTCTATCCTTACTATAGACCACAGAAAGGAAATACTGTCCAGAAAGAAAGCTGGCTCTCTGTGGTTAGTCGACTGGGTTAGGTTAGCATCTTTGTAACTCTGATTGTGATGTTCTCCTGGGTTCTAGGGATGAAGCATATGGGCTAGGGTCATTGGGATGAGGAAAACACTTGGAAAATCTGGACAATTGGGGCTCACAATTAGTTTAGAAATTTGGGATTAAGTCCTGTGAAGAAGCCATCTCATCTCATTTTTCCATTGGGTTTTCATGACATTTATCTCGCCTTTAGGGCATTTCTCTTTGCAGTGGGCTCCTTTTCTTATTCTGTGATGTTGATAAAATAGTAAATTACAGAAGTAAACAAAAATCATTGTGATCCCAAGGCAGGAGCTACTAAAGTCTGTGTTATTTTGCATCCAGTTACTATAGCCTGTTCATTTCATAAAGTGAAGATTTATGCAAAAAACTAGAGTTATCTCTACACAGTAAATAATTCACATTAAGGGAAATTAAAATCCTGGTTTTGTGCAGTGATCACTTAGGGGCTATCTTCTATCAGGGCTTATGTGGTCTACAAGGAACTTTAAGGCGCTGAATTCAATGTGACTCTTGTATCTCAGTCTCTTGATTTTGCACTCTGGTTGGGATAATTATATGATATTTGTGAATAGATCCTACTCAGCATCCTCAGTTCAAAATGAAGTAATAACAATGATATGAGGCTTGCATTTGTGAATGGATAAAATAAACTCTCCTGATCTTTGTTGAAGTTGATTTGGAGATGAGCAATTTGCATGGCTGAATTTTGCATAGGGAAATTGCTTCCTGTGGCCTTTTCCTTAGCATCTCATTAGAAAAGAGAGAATTTGAGGGAATTGCTGAGGGTTTTTTTTTTTTTTTTTTCCTCAGTGTTCATTTAATCTGCTCCTTTTTTTCATCTATTTAGTGTACATCTTGGCAGAGAGGATCCTGCCTGGTGACTTCCCTTAGCTAAAGTATCACAGTAATAATCTGGCAGAGAGATGACATTACCTGTTAAGACATACCCAGTGCAAGGGCAACATGCATTTATCTCTATACCATGGACTTCAGTTGTTCTGAAGCTTAGCTCAGAAGAAAAGGAGTGTGGGGTATGGAAAAGCTTTTTGGGAAGATGATGGTGTGCTATAACCGTTACTAACAAAGACAAATACATTTTCTGTTGATCTGCTGTCAGCAACCATGATTCACGTAGCATGGGAAGAGCCTATTTTTATAAGGAGATAGCACCTCTACATCTCAATTTCAGAGAGAATGCTTTAACTGGATTGGGAGGAAGTTGCTAAACACCAGAAAGAAAGAAAAACTATTTGAGGGAATCTGTTTTATAAGCACTTGATATTATGTTCACTTGGTATTTGAGTTATTCTTGAACTCACTAGCCCGTCTAAACCATATCCTTGTGAACTACAAACTGAGTCACAAATGGTAAAGCAGTCACATTTCATTGACCTGACTTGCCAGGGGAGTGAGGCTGAGACAGTGAAATTAAGCCAGGTATTGGATGGGAAAGGCCACGGTTATATTTCTGATTTCATGGCTGACACATTCAATGTTTCTTAGTCTCTTGTCTTAGCTCACCAAGTTTTGATATGTATAATATTGAAACTTTATCAATGCAGTGGGAATACTGAAATTACACACCGAAGGTCTCAAATTTCAAAATCGTGATATTGCAGAATGAAAATGTGAGAACTGGCAGGGCAGACCTCACATCACACAGTTATAGGAGTCTGCTTCACATCAGATGCTCTGTGATCGTTCTCCTGGCACACAATGTGATAGCGTACGCTGGGACTGAGCAGCTAAACTCTGCCTTAGATGAGAAATCCTAGAGTCAGAGCAAGTTGGTGGTTTATAGAATGTTATGCAGCTCTATTGTGGCAAAATTGGGAGTAGAACTAGATCCAATTGATTTTTCTTGCCTGTGTTCTTTGCAACTCAACACAAAGAAAAAGTAGTATAGAGAAGAACTGGGTGTCCTTTCTTAAAGGATGGAAATAATTTTTTGTATTTGTTTTTTACCATTATGGATTTTTGTCATTGTTATTGTTGTTATTTTGTAGTTAGAATAGGAACAGGGTAGAGGAGGTAACTGGTAGAAAGAGGCACAGGCTAAGTCAAGGCAATTGAGGTTCTAAAATGACCACCCTATAGCTAGCATGCATTATAGAAGCAAATCCAGTAGTGAAGACATACAGACAGTCTAGGAATAGTTAGACTCTTAGGCACTGTGTGGGCTGTAGCTCTTTGGAAGTGAGATGTTGGAGACCTTGAACTGGGACATTGGCTGAGGGCATTGAACCATTAAAAAGCCTTTAGACAATTTCTCTTTGCACTTTCTAATAAAGAAAGAAGCATTCATTATTTATGTGTGAAATACCTGTATGGTCCATGCCTGCTAGACTATTTGCTTAAACCTTGATGCCTCTGAATTTGCTGTATCAAGGCTATTAGTACATCCATGTGAATTACCTACGTGGCTCATTCATTTCCAACATTTGTTTTACTGTTGAATAGAAACACCTGTACAAATGATTGCCTCCAAAAGTATTTATTCATGTTTTGACTCAGAAGTTACTACAGGTACTGGATAGCATTCACAGTCAAGAAGGGAAAGGTATTTATATTAGGTTGGTGCAAAAGTAATTGCAGTTTTTGCAGTAATTTAACCTTTTAAACCACAATTACTTTTGCACCAACCTAATAGAATCTCTGAATGTTGGAGTGGCCCTGAATCTTGGAGGTCATACAGTATTACTCCATCTTTCAAATGAGGGCTTCTCTGGAAAGTACAGAATAACTAGATAAACCTAAATCTATGTATTTTAAGTGATTTTATGTTTTTATTATTTTTCTATAATTTAATTTCTCCCCTCAAACCAGAGCATTAAAAAAAATCAGCAATCAGAGATAATTCTTCACCTAAGAAAATTAGATATTTTTTTATAACTTAAGTAATTGGTTTTATATGCCCCTCCCTTTTAAAAAATGATGTAGTATATTTACAGTGAGTAGACACAATAAATCAAAAAAGTTATTATAATTTTTACTAAATTTTTTTGCTTTTTATTGTCTTATATTTCTGAGTTCTGGTTTCTACTTTTATAAAAGTTATGGCTATTCAAAATATTTCGGTATTCTTCCAACTTGTTTTGTTAGGTGTGTAGTATTTAATAGCACACTCATTCAACTATTTACTGTCAAACACATCCTTTTACATAGATGAAGAAAACATCACAGAACATTGAAACTTCAAGAAAACTGACAAAAAAGAGGAAATGATGCTTAATCGTGTGATCTATGGAATATAAATTAGATTTTATAAATTGAAATAATTTTGATCAATATATACATCAAGATTAGATTCATATAACAAATGATATTTTACATTTATAGCAAGCATTTTATGGTATTTTCTCTTTTAATAGTATGACTCATGTCTGAACTACAAAATCAGTCTAATTAAATGGTATTTGGCTTAATGTCTGTTGAAAAACACACACACACACACACAAAAACAAGCTTTTCTTTTCAGAAACCCACCCTAGGGTTTAAACTGATATTTTGTATGTATTTTTTAAATCCTATTTTCTCTACAGCAGTGCATCTTCATCAACAAATTATGTTTCCATTGTAAGAACATTTTAAAATAGCAGATACTGTGATTTCTTTCATCCCACAGAGATCTCATCAAGCCATAACTCAGGATTAAGTCTTTAAAGTTTTAATGAAGTTGATATTCTTGAACAGAATTAGAAAAACAATTTGCAGGAAATGAGGCAGTCTTTGTATTGGAGGAAGCAAAAAGAATATTTTGGAAGATCTTGAAAACTAAAGCTTTGTCTCATAAAATTATATTTTAAAAAAAGTACTGGGCTTGCTTGGATAGCACCACAATGCTTTTGTTCTAGGTGACAGTACATTTATGCACTTATATTACATACATTCTTGATTTGGTTTGGAAAATTTGTCAATAGTGATTAATTTTTTCTTGTCTCTTCCTCGAGTGCATCATAATGTATATTTGCTATTTACTTTTCCTCCTAGAATGATTACAGATTTTATGAAGACTCTCAAAGACAGCATCATTAAATATAGGGGACCCAGGTAATATACTACATTTTTGGATTCTATTAATGGTTTAGCTATCTCACTGCAGAGCTTTACTTGTTATCCAAAGCAAGATACACCACATCTAAAGGGCTCTGATTCCAAGGCCACCTTCTAAACATCTGTGAAAAAAAGAAGACTTAGATGCAAAATGTCTATAAATTAACCATATGTAATAATAGCGTATTATATGTATCATAATAATCATATGTAATAATAACTATCGACTATATGACTTCAGAATTTACAGAGTTTCTTCACAACTTTTGCCCCTCTTATTCTTTATAGCGATCCACTGACATAGTGTGCCCCATCTTCGAAATAAGAAAACTAAGCTTTGAAGTAGCAGAAAGACTTGTTCAGGTTCATGGAGTCAGGAAGTGGCTAAGCTGTCACATGACCCCCAACCCCACACTGCCAATCTGCTGTCTTTATCTTGAGCTAAGAAGGCTGAATCTGAATAACTCAGTTTGATTCAAAGCTGGGAAATTGTTGCTGGGGGGGAATCCAGTGAATAGTTCAAGGAATTGTGGCGTGTCATGACCCAGTTGCTTTGCTGTTGTGTGATCCAGAGACTCCACGGAGGGTCTCTAGTGAGGAGGAGTGAGTGGAAATACTGGTGGAGGTCTTCAGGCCAGAACTGAAGAAGCCGTCCTGTGGCTTTGTTGTCATGTCTGGTCCCAGGCTTTGGGCTGGGCTGGCCCTCCCTGCATGCCAAGGGCCTCAGAGATACCAAGGTGCCACTTGGGGCACTTAAGCACTCACTGGGAGACTTGATTCCAGAGGGGCAGACTTTCTTGACTGTAAACATACACGATTGCTTCAGATGTTTTTGAATGTAAAGAGGTTAATACCAAGGTCAGTAGAGCCCTGTAGGATTTAGTCCTTTTTTTAAAAAAGTTATTGTTTAAGTGACAGTGTAGCATAGCAATGAATTACATGGACTTTGGTGTGGGATCTGAATTCAAATTCTGGAAATGTTTGTAAGAACATTTGGCAACTATGTTAATAGCTTTGAGCCTTAGTTTACTGGTTTATAAAATGAAGATATTATCTTTAGCATTGAGTTAGGAAGTATTTCTCTGAGTAAAAGTTTGTCTAGCACCCAATTCCAGTGCGTGGAGGGGGGTGAGTTTTCCTACACTAACAGCCATTCTCAGACACCAGCTGGGCGTTTTACAGTCACCTCAATTCTGCCACTACCTACCTAAAGAGTGTGCCTTATTTTACGGGTTAAGGGTCCCACCAGACAAGGACCCCTCCCCCAATTCAGACACTTTGCTCAAGTCCAGGTTGTCACCTGTGCATCTGGCCAACCCACTGTAAACTGGAGGTTCCAAAAACACCCTCCTTAGACTTTAGAGGCCAATTGCAGATTTAGGTTATGCCTGTACCTCTGACCAACTGGTTAGGAATCAGAGGTTTCTCTGTCCCCCTCTTCAGGCTCAGTTAATTTGCTAGAGTGGCTCACAGAACTCGGAGAAACATTTTACTTACTAGATCACTGCTTTGTTATAAAAGAACATAACGCAGGAACAGCTGGGTGGAAGAGATGCATTAGGCAAGGTATGGCGGCATCGTGTGGAGATTCCATGCCCTCTCCAAGAGCGCCACTCTCCCCAAATCTCCATGCATGTTCACCAACCAGGAAGCTCTCTGGACCCATATTTTTGGGTTTTTATGGAGGCTTCATTAACAAAGGCATGATTGAATCATTGGCAATGGATGCCTGAGTCAACTTCCAACCTCTTTGCTCTCCTTAAGTTCTGGGGTGGGACTGAAAGTTCCAACCTTCTCATCACAGAGTTGGTTTTCCTGGAAACCAGTCCCTAACCTTAGTTTTGGTCCAAAAATGCACCTCACATTAACATAACAGAGGCATCCTTATCACTCTCATCTCTTGGGAAATGCCAAGGGTTTTAGGAGCTCTGTGCCTGAAACAGGGATGAAGACCAAACATGTATTTCTTACAAGTCACAGTAGCACACTGAGAAACTCATTTAAGCTGATTTTTTTTGAAGGATGAGGCAGGCAAAGAGGGATTAAAGGCAGAAGAGAACAACGTGCATCAAGATCAAGGTGAGAGGGAGTTCAGTGCTTTTGAAGAAGTGGAATAATGAGAGCAAGGGGTAAAGGTGATAATTTCGCAGTTCATACACATATCAAATCCTTATGTTGTATACTTGAAACTAATGTTATAGGTCAATTACATCTCAATAAAAATAATCATAAGGTCATTAGACATTAACGTAAATAGCATGTCTTAATGAAACAAAAAAGTTTCATTTTCCAAAACAAAAATAATGAGTGCAAGAGTCGTTTATGTATTTGCAAATCTCTTGAATGTCTGACTTCATAGAAATCAGCTGTATTCTCAAATCTGCTTCTGCTTTTAATCTCTTGAGTACGTTGTTGTGGTTGAAGTATATATATAGATAACCTGATATGTGGTTGAAAAGGGAGGAAAATTTTAATAGCCTTTTCAGATGATTGTGGACATATCATATAGTATCTGGAAAACTCCAATGGATATGACAGATGAGTGAAAAAGGCAAATAATTAGTATAATTATGAAATGTTATGAAAATAGTGTTGACCTTGTGAACCCACTGAAAGGTTTGCAGGAAGCTCCTTAGGCCTCTGTACCACACTTTGAGAACTACTGGCCCAGACTGCTGCCCTCGCAGACTTATGATTCCTTTGCTTCCACTCTGGCTCCCTTTCAAGCCATTCTCCTCTCCAAAGCCATAGTGTCCATTTAAAAATGCAAGTCACATTATATCATCCCCTACGTCTAACTCTTCTTCGGATCCTAGATTAAAATATGAAAGCCCTCCAAGGAATTTTAATGTCCTGCATGGCTTTGCCCTTGACAATCTTTCCAACATCACCTGAATATGTTTTGAACATGACTTTCATATGTGTGACACCTGGGCGGATTTCATACTTGAATTTGGATCCACTTCATTGGTCTTTGTATAATTAAGTGACTTTGAAAAGACAAACTTTGTCAGATCCTCCTTATTTGTCTACCTATTGTTAGTCATTTGATAAGTTTGTGGTATTCATACATCTCCGGCTCCCTGCTTCTAACCATACTTATGTTAATGCTTCTTAATTGGAGTTTAAGTGTGTACAGTCTTTTCTTAATGACTTTTCAGGTGTCTTTAGAGAGGGTCCTAAGGCCTAAGGCTGAACTTGGTTCCCTAGAGAAGAAGAATGACATGGGACAAATAGGCTCTGTGGTCGAAATCACAATATGTTGAGCTTACAGATTATATAGGCCAGCGGTACTCAGCCTCGCTGAAAAATGAAATAACCTGTGAGTTTTTTAGTGTGCTAATGACACATACCCAGGAAATTCAGTTTAGTGTGTCTACTCTGGGGCCCAGACATCAGTCATCAATTTTGCTTGTTTGTTTTTAATCTCCTAGGTGATTTGGGCTGAGAATCATGGACCTATCCCAGTCCCCTCGTTTCATAGTTTGTGGCCCTTAAACGAAAAATAATTATTCCATGCATTCATGCCTCTGGGAACATATTCCTGATGCCTAGGAACTGTGTACACCAATTTTAATTGTAATGATGATCTCTTCCTTGTGCTTATTATTTAACCTTTGGAGTGGTTCATGGTGTCCAGCACCTGAGCTCCATTATGTGATATGCTTGTGTGTCCCACCTTCCTGACTGGTAATGCTGGTTCCTAAAGACAGGACCTGAGTCCTGCTCCTCACTAGAGCCTCTGGGCTTAGCATCCAGCTCCTATCACTGAAATTTCTCAAACACTGGTAAAGAAATGAGTAAATGACAAACCTTCTCGTTGAATCAGCTTAGAGGAAGAGAATTCTTAAATTAGTGTCTCCAGTTCTCACATAAGGATGCTGAGATCTAGCAAGCCTGGAGCTTCTCAAATTCACAAGACTAGTTAGAAGTAGATTCTGGGTTTGAACTCAGGCTTGTTTTTCCTAGTCTGCTTTCTTTTCTTTATTGTTTTTTTTTTTAATTAATGTCTTTTGGGTCACATGGTTAATAAAATTACATAGGTTTCAAGTATACAATTCTATAATTCATCACTTGTATATTGCATTGTGTGTTCACCACCCAAAGTCAAATCTCCTTTTGTCACCACATATTTGACACCCTTTACTCTCTTTTACCATCTCCCTACCCCTTTCCTCTAGTAACAACTAAAAGATTATCTGTGTCTATGAGTTTTTGTTTGTTTGTCTTGTTTGTTGCTTTCAGTTTTATATCCCATATATGAGTGAATTCATATGGTTCTCAACTTTTTCTATCTGATTTATTTCGCTTAGCATGATAATTTCAAGATCCATCCATGTTGTTACAAATGGCAGTATTTCATCTTTTTTATGGCTGAGTAATATTCTATTGTATATATGTACCATATATTTTTTATCTAATCATCTGTTGAAGGACAGTTTGGTTGTTTCCATGTCTTGGTCTCTGTGAAAAATGCTGCAGTGAACATAGGGGTACATAGAGCTTCTCAAGTTCACTAGACGAGTTAGAAGAAGGTTCTGAACTCAAGCTTGTTTTAACTGGTCACCTTGTCTTTCCACTCTGCCAGCACTGGAGATAGACTTTGGTTTCTTTCTATGAAAAACAGTGAAACTATATTAAAAGACATCTAAGGGCCTTTTTAGCTCAAAAAGTTATTAAATAGCCTCCTCTCCCAGGAGAAACACTCATGACTAGGGGAATAAAATACTCATCTGCTTCCTGCTTTGTACTTACACAGGAAGTATAAAAGATTTTCCAAGTCTGCTGTTTAGGCTGTCCCTAACTGCATCCTGTGGTTTAATTATCTACACTGTGCTATTAAACATATCTTTGTCTAAAATATCAGCCTTTATTTATTTTTATCTCAATTTAGGCTTATTCTGTCCCTTCAAGTGTTAGTAATTAAATCCAACATGCTTTAGTGTTTTAGACTTTTTTAAGGTCAAAAAGGGGATTAAAACGAAATGTGAAAGAGATTCAGGAGAGAAAATCTGTGAGACTGTGCAAGCTATTATTAAAAAAAATACAAATTTACGGAAAATATATATATTTTTTGTTGCTACTAGTGATATTAAATGTTATGTTTTAATTTGGGGAATTCAAAAGAGGACTCCGATCACCTTAACAGTGCCCTAGAATTATCTAGTACTCCTCAAATAATTACAACCAGGGGCAAAATTTAAATTAGTACTAAAAGTGGGAATCCATATTCAAATTGCCTGGTTAGAATAAGAGTGCAATTCTGTTTTTAGGCAAATATCTCTAGCTGAGTTGTCCGTGTAACATCCATTCCATACATGATATGCTGGGGAGAAGACTTTAAGAAAAGATAGCCACCTAAAATTACCTGAAGAGGCTAGAACAGAAAAGATTGCTCAGTGTCTAAGTAATTAATAAAAAATGCTGGAAAATAAAGAAAATCTCAAATTCCAAGGAAACCTGTTTCTCACTATGAAGAGAGTTAAAGCTGCCATATTGTCATGTTTTATTGCTTCAAAGGAGGACTGCAGTGGATTTTTACAACCAAGTGCAGCCATCAGGTGAAGGGCAAGTGGTATATGAGATGAGAGTCCAGAGACTGAGAACTCTAGGAAAGGAAGTCACGTTGATAGAAATCCAGGCTTCCTCTGTAGTCCTGTTCTTATGAGATTGCCCTCGGAGAGACTGAAGATTTCCCTTCCATTCAGAACAGTAGAGAGGGTTACTGTTTGCCTCTTTCTGAACCTGTCTATCCCCAACAGGTCCCAGGGCCAGGCCATTCATTATCCTCTGCAGCTTTTGCTCAGGAAAGTAGCTGGCAGCATCTTGGCTGGGCTGCCTCCACATTCTGCAGCTATGGGATCCTGAGAGGTCTGTGTATTCCTCCCTCTCCGCCTACAGGTCCTGAGAAAAGCAGCACCAAGAAGGAAATTCACTTTGAAATCATGCTTTTCCTAGTGATTCCCCAAAATTCCCTTCTTTGAGGTGTTCCTGAGCTGCATTTCTGGGTCACTACATGGCTTCTTGGGTGAGAGTTCCATTCATTATGGTTCCACTGTGAATGGGACCACTCTCTGGATTGGAAACCTGCAGATGGAGGTTCCTCACTCTCTTGTTACTTTCACCTAAACCACAATCCTGCCCACTCTTTTTCTCCTGCTAAGCAACCGGATTGAGTCTGAAGCTTGTTTCCTTGGAGCTGACGGCTGAGACAGGTGAAGCTGGACCACAGCAAGCATCTTGCACCTTGGTTAGTTATTTGAATCCAGACAGTACCTGAAATTTCGATTGAAAAACTCTTGTTAGAATTGGCACTTTGTTTAAGACTTTGTCTCATGCCATTACGTATCTGCACTTGAGGATGAGTATATGTGACATCAGCCTTGGGAGTTCCGCCTAGTGGGGTGTACAACTGAAAGTATTAGTGGGTTTGAATTGGAAAGCATCGGAGCTCACTGCAGTCACTTACCTTGTGGAGGCCAGAACTGAAATTTCAAATGTATAATAAGTTAGGTTATTCGACTCGGAAAGGCAAAGCAAGCACTTAAACTCAGCGAACACCAATAACTTATTGCTACACCATAGCTGTCTCCTGTGGGACATTGGGAGATACCCGTAGCAAGATCTATTCCCCCATATTTTGTCTTGAAGAATTTAAATGTGGGTAGTTGCTTTAAAACACCTATAGTCAAGTTATATTGCCAGACACCTATCAAATGTCTGTTTGTCTTGTACTTGAGAGCAAGATACGGTGATAATGAGGAAATCCCTGTTCTTTTCCTATAGGGCAATATGTAATTAAGATTTTGTGAACTCTGGCCAGATTTGTATTGCTGTGTTCCAACTTGTAGTTTTGCTAATGTTCTTTTGGACAGTTCCTCCTTTAATGATTATATTTCAAGAAAAAATAATAATTCCTTAATTAAAAAACAAAACAAAAAAATATAGCCACAGTTTGTCTTTTAAAAATGCATGCATGGGTTCAAGACCTGGCTGAGAGGATGCTGTTTTGTTACACATATCGTCAGCATGAATAGGCTGCACAATCAAGGTTCTTTCTCTACCCCTCCTCTCTCAGTGCTCTAGCCAGCCCCAACCTTGTTGACATTCACAGAACATTTACTGCATCTGTCCATTTCACTTCCTTTAGTTTATAGTTGTTGTTTCCACAAGGGAAGCCATTAACCTCCGCGCCCATCTTTTACTTACCCAGACACAACCCCTCATTTAACCACCCTGCTGCAGTCCTGCCTGCCAGTCATTCGAAGCCCAGCTTAACTCCCGTCTCTTCTGCCAGATCATCTCAGACCGTCCCAAGTAGAGTGAATCACTCCTGCCCCAGGTTTCCTTTGGCTTTGTATCCCTATTGTGTGCAGTTCAATCTGTCTTGTCTTGTAGTTACCTGCCTGCCTCTGGAGTGTGAGTTCCCATAGGAAAAGGACCCTATCCTTTCTATGCTTTCTCCATAGTAGGTCATCACAAATAACTCATCAGAACAAAATGAATTCTGTTGGTGACTAATGTGCTCATGGCATCAGTACGAGGTAGATGCCAAAGGAATTTCTGCACAAATATGCAAATGCTGAGCAAAGAAAAGAATTAGTATATTAAGCTAATATTAATTTCCTTTGGTTTGTTACTAAAATATACAATCATCATTAATCCATTTTTATTTGATATATAGCTATTAGATAAATTCTTAGACTCTCATGTCTTCCCTTCCTTCCCAACCTAACTTCCAATTGCTACCCCTGTTTCACTCAGCATATACTTTCCTCTTTCTCAGCAGAGTTAACTACTTATAAAGGGGGCAGTTTATCTGGGAATGCTAAAAGAGGGAGCATCATTATATTAATTTATGTCTTTGCCCCAGAAACCCAGGGGAATTGACTTGTATAGCCAATATGGAAAAAGGACCATTTCTGTTTTGACTGGCTTTGGTTTCTTAACATTGGGTTAATGAGAAATAATCTTTGCCATTGATTTCACATTCAGTCATGCCTGGTCCTTACCTTTACAGTTGAAACCGAGGAGTCATTTTAGTGTTAAATACCCTTGAGGGAACATATTCACTTTGGTTTGACTTTCTTTGGTAAAACTCTAAGTATTGGGGGAATACAGTATTGATTGAGTCTAATGAAAAACCTTTCTGTCAACTCTTTATTACCTCATTGGCTTTTCTTCTTTCCTCTTCTCTTACTCCTAAAGCTACTGATAGCAGCATTAAGTTAGTCTTCTGTATATGCTACAGTCCTCTGTATTTATTCTTTTGTTTGCTTTGAAACCCAGCCTTTTTATTAAGAAGGTATGAATAAGCAAGGCTTTTGATTCAGTCTAAGGTAAGATAGTGTCATAGAAATAACATTGGACTGAAAGGCAGGGTCTTTTTGACCTTTGGGGGATCCTTTTTCTTCTCTTCAGCTTAGTTTCCTCATTTTCAGAATAAAGGGCTTATATCAGATGGTTTCTGAGATTCCCTTAAGCTTTATCATTCTTGATGTATATTTTTGGCAGTAATATAGAGGAAAGGTGGGTTGGATTACAAGACATCTGTATGTAATATGTAAGAAGATAGCTTAATAATATGTTGGATATGAAATTCTGTAAGATTTGACATGCATTTTAAATGGAATAGCAAAAAACTTAAATACATTTTTGTTTAACTGATCTCTTCTATATTCTTTATTCTTAGATCCATTAACTTAATTGAACACAATTGACTGTATTTGTAAATTTTCCTTGCATTATTTTAATTCTTAGCATTTAATTTGGCATTCAAGATAGACTATTACATAAGTTTGGACTTCAGCACTAAAATGATTTAATAAGGTGGTGAAACCATACTTTGTTCTTTTTATTTACTAGTGCAGCCTTAAGATAACATAACAATATAAAATGGACAGGAAAAGGAACCATGTGATATTGAGTGAAAGTTGAAGATTTATTTCTGAATAAACTAATATGAAGCATTGCATTTCACAACAATTTTAAGTTAAGCAGTGGAAATGTGGTCAAGTATAGGGTGCCATAGAATTGGAAAGTCATACCTTAATTACCAAGTTTTTAGATTTCCTAGACCTTGGTATACACCTTACTGATATGTTTTCCACCAAGACTTCATCAATAAAGGAAGGGAAAAACCAACATTTACTGAATATCAGGCTTGACATACTCTTAACAGCCATTATATTTATATTATGGACAGTTGCTGAAATTTAATTGTGGCTATTAGTGGTAGATTTGTAAGATGTAGAAAGGAAGGGTATAATTAAAATATTGCCTAAAGTTAGATTTTAGAGTTTCTGTGGGTTTCATTTATGTATATCACCCATATCATCTGTTCTCATTGGTGTTATTGGTATTTGACCTTCTTCAGTTTTTTCCATTTCTTTATCTGTGCAGTATGGTTACAATATACACTGGGGAAATTCAGCTTTAGTTTTTGAACCACTGATCATGTTATTTTACCAACAATAGGCTGGAACTCTTACCTCAATTTGAAGTCTAACGCAAAGTTAATTTTAACCCTTCCATGACAAGGGGTCTTTTTGTTTCTAAAGAGAATGTCATTCACAATAAGTAGAGACTACCTCAAAGTGTTTACTAAGTGTGATAATTCTTTAGAGAAACAATTTGGAGGGCTCTTATGGGATTATTTTTCTCTTTATAGATATGAATTGAGAGTGAAAGTAGGATTCTATTTAGTCACTGGCTAGTTTACTGTTTGATTAGAACATGGGGCTAATAAAGTCATTTCTTGAGGTTAGTTCCTATGTAAAACATGGATAGTAATCCATTTCATGTTAAAGACAAACCCTAGTGACACATAGATGTCACATAAAGTATATTTGTTGAATGAATAATCTTGCCAATGACATAGGCCAAAAATAAGCTTTAAAAACAGTTCATTTACTGGTAATTATAAGGGTAAACACAAATTGTTCCTCCTGGTGGAGAGTGAGAGTAGAGAGGGTTATTCAGTGATGCTCTATGAGCATCTATAAGTAGAGTTATTTTCATATATATGTTATTGATCCTTTGGGAAATCTGACTTTGTCAGGTGAACTGTTTTTGATTCTGCTCTATCCCACCCACATCTTGGATGACATAGGTAGGACATAGGTAGAATTAAAAACAAAATTGTACACATTAATATTGCAATCATAGTCTCGGGGTTATAGGGGACTTTAAGGTCATCTACCTTAGGTGATGTTTAAATACTCTGACCCTATCACCGTTGTTCATTGATTTACATTTTCAGTCATTTGACACACATTCATTGTCTACTTATAATCTGACTCACACCATGGTATGGATAGCAGAGAAAAAGACACAGGTCTTTCTCATAAGCTAGTTGTGGGTCTGTGGGAGGTATAGAACACCAAGAATTTCACATGTAGTTCAGCTTTCCACTGGAAGAGTTTTAGAGATTGTTTTTTCATTTCTTTTATCTGTGCAATATGATTATAGTATACGTAAGGAAATTCAGTTTTATCTTTGAAACGTTGACCATGTAATTTCACCAAAAATAATCTTGACCTATTCCCTGAATTTGAAGTCTAACACAAAGTCACCCTTAGGATTTCTAGCACCTGAAAAGGATTCATAGCATCTAAAATTATACATGGCGTATAGTAGGTGTGTTGATGATCCTGATTACCTGCCTGTAGACAAGTTCCAAGTTATCAATATCATTGTAGAGGGGGGTTGCTTGGAATCAAACATAGTAATCCAGGTTTGGTCTGATACACCCAGAGTAAAACACCCTCAGTCTAGATTTGAAGTTCAGTGAGAACTTTAGGAGGTCATTTTATCCCTCTGCACAGTAATATTTGGTTAAGTGTTCTTGTAACTGCTGTTTATAATGTACTTTGAGAAAAGAACTTTATAATTTCACAGTAGGAATTTTATTATTTTTTAATGTTAACCAAACTCTTAGGATTTTCACGAGAGATTTTTGCCTGCATTCTAAATGAGGTCTCCAGTTGGTCTCGACCTCATTTAAATTGGTGGAGGCACTTTCACAGGTAGATTTCACAGCATGTAAAGTATATGCACAAAGGTCTTATTGTGTTTAATTTTAAGAGTTTTGAGCACATCTCTGTTCACAATTTCACAGTTCCAGTCTGTGCACGAATGTAATGAAGAGATATAGCTATACATTCAGTAGTCCCAAGACAGTAGTTTTTTTTGGTCCACCTTGTGCTCATGCAAACTCCATTCATCATATCCAGTCATGTACCTCATTGATTTGCTTGCTGTGAAGTTTTATGCCTTCATTTATTCATCAGGCACTAACTCAGGACTTTTGGGAAACTATAAGAGATACTAAGATGAATCAGGTACAGTCACTAACATCATATAAACTGACGATCTTTGTTTCATATTATCTTTTTCCCACACCTCCTGTCACTGCCAAGATTTAGGGGCTTGTTGTGACAACGAGAAATGTTATAGTCCCCCACCTGGAGTGTCAACCTCCCTTTTCTAGAATCCCTTATCATTCTTTACACAGAAAACTTTTAAAACATACTTAATGTCATGCTAGTTCCCCAGAAAAACTTTGTAGATTCCTAATTGCATACAAATGCACCTTTACATGGCCTCAAAATGGCTGCGATTTCCTGAGGTATTGTTCCATCCTCCTCTCTTAGTGCATATATCCACAGCCCCTACACTCTGAATGCAGCATTTGAGCCAGGCCAGGGACGATGGAAAGGATTTCAATAAGAGTAAATGTGGTTGGTAAGCGCATGAACAAATGGATAGAAATGGGAAACTGTATGCCTGCATGTCCCAGCAGTTACTGAAACTCAAAAATACGTGGCACAGAAAGGCTTTCCCCCATTCCTCCATTTTGATATTTCCCACACAGTTTGCAATCCAAGCAGCCATTTTGTATGTGTTCTATAGCAGGAAACTTCACAGATATTTGAATTAGTTTGTCATAAACTAAAGGAACTAAGTCAGTGATTATGAGTCAGCCTATGAGAGAACTTTCGTTATACACCTGGGTTACCATAGCATTTTTCTTCATTTAGATTAAATATTTTAAAATTGAAATGAGAATCTTAGAATATGATATTTCAGTATAGGTAGTTCTTTTTGTTGCCCAGATAGTGTGAATGATGATTTTAATCAGACATGTAATATTCGTCTCATCAGATGTTCTTGGGGTTGAATTTTCTGCTATCATCTAATCTAATTGTAGGTTATACCTGACACCTCTGGTTTATAACTTCTCATAGAAATAGTGCATTTTGAATGGTGGGTCGCTATTACTACATTTATAAGACAATGCATATTTATTAACCTTTTATATCAAGTAAAAACTAAAAATTGATTTTAAGTAGAATCAAGATAAAGTGGAATTGATTTAAGTTTTGTATTTGCTTCTTTTCACTTTACGAAGTCAATTGAACATTAAGCACTAATGCTTAGTTTTATTTTTAAAATCTAGGATTAAAAAAGAGGAAGTGCTCTTGCTGAAGAGGTGGCATTAATATATATGTAAGCAGTTCCCAACCTTCCCCTTGAAGAAATGCTCAGTCCATATTGTCCCAGACCTCAGGGGAAAATTGTGGAGTAAATATTGTTAAATTAAGTCTTTTCCCATTTGTCAGCTCTTCAATTCTGTTTCATTATAAGATCTTGTTGTTGTTGGTTGTCTTTGCTTCCTTATTTTTTGACTTAAAAAATTTTTAAAAAAATAATTGTATATCATAGACATCAGTATCAGGAAACAAATGACAAAATGTTGACACTACTTTGTGTTTCCTAAAATATGAGTAAAAGTTTTTGTTCATTTTGTTTTTCTTCTTTTTCATGTGTTTGTTTTAATTGAATCATTTTAATATATTTTACAAATATGAGTAATTATATAGCATTTCACAGTCTGACAACACATAGTAGGTTGCTTTAAAAAATGTGAAGTATCTGAACAATATGAAAAAAATTATGATGTCTTTAAAAAACAAATGATATGAATTTATTAATTTTCATTTTTTTCTTGTATATTCCCTTCATCTCCAAGTCTTATTCTGTTTATCAATGTATTGAAATTATGTGTTTGTACGTCATATATCTCCCTTAATAGACTGAATTCTTTTGGTGCATGATTTCTATTGTAGTCCTCACAACATGTAGTATAATATCTCGCATAACATTATATTTCACTAGACAAAGAAATAATCGAATATATGTCGATTTCTATAACTTCACATATTTTAAATAAAATGTATTATATATCCTGATGCCCTCCAGTTTAACAATTCATTTTTGTAGTTGAGATTCCATTACACTGATTTGGATTTTTTTTCTCTTTGCTCATTTTCATAAGCACTTATGCTTTATGCACTTTCAATTACATAAAATAAGTCATGCAATTCTGTTTTGTTAACTGCTTATTGAAAATAACTATCCTGATTTATTGAAAGAATGAAGACATAAAACAAATTCTATTTTTAAAAAATTATGAAAGATTAGGCAGAACTTGGCTTTCTGAAATAGTTTTTTAATAAGCCTTTTTTCTTCTCCAAACTGGAAAAAAAGAAAGAAAGAAAGAAAAAGACATTCTTGGCTATCTAATCCTCTAACAAAATGGCTAGACATACTTTCTTAGCTTCTGAGTGACTCTTAACTGGTCTTACATTTGTCACACCTATTCTGTGAAAACACAAAAGGGCCAACCATGAGGTGTCATTTGAGTTCTTCCTCTGAGATATAAAATATTAACCAGCTTCTCTGTAGGGCTTTCCCACAGGCATGCATGCCACGGCATGTTCTGAGTCACTGGTAATAATGGTCTCCGATTACGATCCTTGGATGTGTAGTGCAGTTATCCCACGTCTGAGACAGGAACACTATGGATATTTTCTGTATTCTTTCTCAAACACAGGCAGATCCCTGCTAGCAATGCCCTATTTTATATTCATATCATTGTTATTCGTATTATTGTTACAGAATTCTGTGATGCCATATAATTACCTACTATAACCATCTGCAGTATTTAGAGATAGTAAGAAAGCTCCAGACAAGTTAGTGTCAAGCTTTTGGAAAATAATAAAGCATAGGACGGCACCCGCCTTGTGCCTGGAACATCATAAGTGCTCACTAGCTTTTAGTTTCTTTCTTGCGTCCCAGATTTTAACTTTAATTTCAATGTTCTTTCCATTACACAAGGTTTTCTCTTCCAGTAGCCTCTTTTGTTGGTTAGATCAGAAATAGTTTTATTTCTGCACTTAACACAATTGGTCATTTTCCATTTGTGTTCCTTACATACTTCTTTATTTCTGTTCATACATTGCTGTGTATGTAGAAGGATATAAAAATATAAACATTTTGTAAATCACTCTCATTATGATTATATCAGAGCCTTTTAAAACTTTCACATTCATTTTTATTCTTCTAGATTTCCGTGGATGATAGGACTTTATTATCAGTAAAGCATCTGTTTTATCTACACTAAATTTAAGAAAACGAGAAAAGTAATTTTTGATAAGATTTGAATGTTGTTTTGGAAGGTGAGATATATGTGTTGCATCCCTGAGTCATAAATTAGTCAGAACTTATGACAGATGAAATTTGTGTAAGGAAAATCAAATAATGAAATAGGGCTCAAACACTAATTGCTACAAATCATATTTAAGATATGTTCCCGAAATACGTCTCAGCTGGAATATTGTGTGTGTGTGTGTGCAATGCACATGCATACTTACACACTTAACAAATGTGTGAGTAAATTAACTGTCAAAAAAAGTATACAGATCCATGAAAAACCCATACAGCAATATGTTTTTAAGTCAACTTGGAACCATAGAATTAGCTCTGGAAAGAGGGTAACTGCGTTCACACTGAGACAATGTCACTAACTAGGTATGTGTCATTTATTCTTCATTTCTTCAGCCCATATTGAAAGCTTACCATGTACTAGTAATTGGGCTAAGTAACAGTTAGTTACTTCACCTTTCTGAGCCCTAGGTACCTTAATGTTAAAATACTCTAATAAAGTGTACTAATGAGTCTTCTAATTCTTAGACAGGGGCCTTTGTCTTGGGCTCTGCTTTGGCCTTCCTCCAGACTAATCTGTCTCCGTGGAGCAAGGAGTCCAAGGGGCTAAGAGTTCGTGTTCACCTGGAGACTATGCGTCCTCATTCTGTACCATGCTCTGGGTATCTGGAACACTAGAATTCCCTATCAAACAACAGTGAACCTTATGCGAGGGGCTATGTGGCCCTCTTCCCACGGTCTGTACTGCAGGGGACATATACCCCTAGGCCTGAAGGGTCACCAAGGCTGTTTGCAGGAGGTGTGGAGGGCACTGGGCCATGTAGGCTTCTGTGTCCAAATGCATCTATATCAGGCCCCTTCCCTATTGGTTGATTGGAGCCTGGGTGGGAAGATAAGAGGTCTGAGCTATGAACTAGGGGATGGGTCCTCTCAGTACTCTTCTTTTTGGCAAAAGATTCTGGGGATCCCAAGAAATTTAATTTTGACCCTGGGTTTCTCGGTCATTAGGAAGGTACAATTTTCAAGTAGCAAAACCAAACATGTTTTTTTTTTTAAACAGTTATCTTGATTTATAAATTTAAATATTAGACATATGGTATGTGGGTCTCTTACCCAAAGCCCTACAAATATTAGGAGTGGCTTTGAATAATATCAACCTTAAAAGTCTGTTTCATGGAAAAAAAAAATGTACATATATCCAATATCCTAACATACATATAAAATTTGTTAGAAAACATCTATACAAATTTAGGATATGTTATTACTATGCCGTGATATAAAAAGAAATAGTAGCAGAAGGAACCAGTGGTAACGCGCTATTTGGTAAATCACATACAATCCTAGTGCTCAGGACATTGTAGAAACTCACTGCCACAGCCATGATGCAGTTCATTGAACATGACAAGCCCTTTCATATTTGTGTCTTTGCACAAACGTCCTGAAGAACCATATCTTCTATCTTCTTCCCCAAATCCATCTGTATATCTAATCTATTAGATTGGTGCAAAAATGATTGTGGTTTTTGCAGTTATTTTTAACCTTTTAAACCGCAATTACTTTTGCACGAACCTAATAGCTATCATCTATCATCTGTTGCTATTCTATATAGATGAGGACGTTATAAAACAAAATCTAAATGACTTGCCCAAATGACAGTGTTAAGAAGAGTCAAATGCTCCTGGCACTTAAGGCAGTCTCTTTTCGCTCTTCTAGCCTTCCTTAGGAATACACAGCTTACTGGTTTTCCAGTCTGTCTGTGTAGGTGGTGCTCTGAATGGCAGCCCTGGAAGTTGTAGTGACTCAGTGATAAAGCCATTATTCAGACTGTGTGTGTGTGTGTGTGTGTGTGTGTGTGTGTGTGTGTGTGTGTATTTTCCCCTCAGTATTGTCACATATGTACTGGAAACCTTGAAAGAGAATTACCTGCTATAAAGAGGCGCCACCATATCTGGGAGCTCCTCAACACTTTTGCAACTGAATAAGCAAACAGACATCCGTTCTATCCTTTCTTTCTGTTACAATGAAGTTTCTTTCTTTTTTTCTTTTCTTTTCTATTTTTTTCCCCCCTTCTGGCTGAGACCAATCTCCTGTGTTCTAAATTTCATCCCCTTCCACTTTCATGGGAAGGTTACTTTACCTTTAACTCCTGTCTCAGATTCTTGTCGTTTTCAATTCAACATACTTAAACCTTTCTTTAAAATTTTTTTTAAATTAAAGAAAAATTTCAAGTACAGTTGTCATACAGTATTAGATTAGTTTCAGGTGTGCAACATAGTGTTCAGACATTTATATAACTTACTAAGTGATCATCCCAATAAATCTAGTGCCCATATGACACCATACAGTTATTACAATATTATTGACTATATTTCCTATGCTGTATATTACATTCCTGTGACTTTGTTTATAACTGGCAATTTGTACATCTTAATCTCTTCGCCTTTTTCACCCATCCTGCAGATAAAGAGTTCACTACGTGCAGAGTTGCAAATTGGCTTAAATCTTTCTAAAACAATCAAACAACACAACAACCTTACCACAATCTCCAGTCCTGTGTCAGACGTTTGCTTTTCTTTTTGTTCACGTTCAAACTTAAAATCCTCTATATTTACTGTCAGCTTTTCTTCAGCTAGCACTTATACCTCATATCTTTCTAATCGGGCTTTTACCCTCAACACTAACAAAACTGCTGTTTCCATGGTTACTAATGACCTCCAGTTTACTGAATCTAATGGATATTATCCAATCTTCATTTGTGAGACATTTTGGTAGCACTCAACACTGCTAGTCAATCCCTCCTTTTGGAATGGTGTTTATCCCATCTTTCTGGTTTCTCCTCAGTCTTCCTCATTACCTTATCCTTTTTTATTCCATTGTTGGAGATTCTCAAGGCTCAGTCCTGGGTCCTGAACACTGACAATGCACTCTCATGGCTTTACTTTTCAAAAGTCAATTACTGCCGCATTTATATCCTTCTTAAAATCTCTCATCTGAGCTTTAAACCTGTATATCTAACTTCCACCTTGTGCCTCAAACTGAAAATATCCCAAACTAAATGTGAAGTTTTACTCCTAAATCTGTTCCTCGCTTAATGTTCCTCTTCTTAGATAATGGCACCGATATCTATCTTTTTAAATCAGAAACCTTGGACTCATCTTTTACATGTTAAGGTAGGTCTGACCACAGAGGTCTATCTGGTTCCAAAGACAGGTGAGAATGTCCACTTTTAGGATTGCCTTTTTGGACCCTCATAAGCTGTTGATGGGAATGCAGACTGGTGCAGCCGCTGTGGGAGGCAGTGTGGAGGTTCCTCAAAAAATTAAGACTAGAATTACCATATAACCCAGCAATCCCTCTCCTGAGTATCTACCCAAAAAATCTGAAAACAACTATCCGTAAAGATACATGTGCTCCATTGTTCATTGCAGCTTTATTTATGGTGGCAAAGACATGGAAACAACCAGTGTCCTTCGATAGATGATTGGATAAAGAAGTTGTGGTATATATACACAATGGAATACTATTCTGCCATAAGAAAAGGTGAAATAGTACCATTTGCAACAACATGGATGGGTCTCTAGATTATTGTGCTGAGCGAAATAAGTCAGAGAAAAAGTTGAGAACCATGTGATTTCGCTGACATGTGGTATATAAAACTGAAAACAACAAAAGAACAAGACGAACAAATGGAGACAAAAACTCATAGACACAGACAATAGTTTAGTGGTTATCAGAGGGTAAGGGGGGGCGGGGGGTGGTAGATGAGGGTAAAAGGGATCAAATATATGGTGATGGAAGGAGAACTGAGTCTGGGTGGTGAACACACAATGGGATTTATAGAGGATGTATTACAGAATTGTACACCTGAAAGCTATGTAACTTTACTAACAATTGTCACCCGAAGAAACTTTAATTAAAAAACAAAAAACAAAAAAACAAGTCACTTCCCACTCTGTGCCTCAGTTTCATTGGTAACAAACATACCTCACTGTTGTTATGAGGAGTAAATAAGTTAATACATTTAAACTTCTTAAAACAGTGCCAAGCATATAGTAAGTGTTCAATAAATGTTATTTAACTATGATTGTTTGAGAGGGAAAAAGATTACGTGGATGGGAGAGAGCAAACAAACCTATGTCTCTCTCTATAAATATACTATAAATACAAATATACATGTGGAAAAAAAAAGGATTGCCTTTTTCTCTTTTGATTTACTTTCACAGCGGCGTCTGAACAGTGAAAAGGGTATACACAAGAGCAAGGAGGCAGGTTAACACGTACGGCTCCCCATTGCCTCTCTAACATTTCACAGATACATTCTGAGCTCAGTCGTTAGTGTAGCTCGCAAGGAGAGAGAAATCTTTACTAGGTCAGAGAGGTATAAAGTCTGCGTTTTGTCTTTCATGCCATGCTGGTAAGTCTATGTTAAGGTCTACTCTATTTTCTTAGAAGAAAATTCTGCCTGTGTCATGGTCCAAACTTCCAATTTCTATTTTTACTGCCCTCCCATGCATCTTCTTCTCTGCCCACATGCAATTAATAACCAAGTCAAGACACTGCTACACCCTAAACTACATGCTGTCTCCAGGACATTCTAATCCAAGTCTGCCATCTCTTGAGTGGTCTACTATTGTTACTGTTGTTACTTTCTAAGTTATCTCCCTGCCTGTCTTTCTATCTATTCTTTCTCTTGCAGTCTCTACTGAGGTTTTTTGTTGTTGTTGTTGTTGTTGTTTAATTTATGGCCATTATGTCAACTGTGGGAAAATATACAGTAATGGCAAATGAAAAGTCAGAATACAAAATTGTATGCTAAGGAATACAAGCTATCTAAAAATGGGTATGCAAAACACAGATGACGAGATAAATGGAATCAATTTCTAGGGTGATAAGACAGCCTATTAGAAACCCATTATGAACTGGCTCAAGCAAAAAGGAAAATATTCATTGACTTAAATAATCAAGCCTTAGGTAGAGCAGGGTGGTACTGACATTAGCAACATTTTAAAAGAGGGACACAAATTGCCATCAGGACTTTTATATCCCTTCCTCTCTTCACTTCTTTGCAGGGAAGTTTCTTTTCTCTCAACCCAGCTTCTTCCCAAAATGAGGATATCTTCATCTTCCCAAGACGAGTTTAGATCCCTCTAATCTCACATTCTTATATCTTCTCACAGGATGAAAGTGCTTGCTTAGCCTCTACCGAGTTTTAAAAATATTCCTTGGATTATGTCATCTTCATGCTTAAAACTTTTCAAAGTATTTCCATTATTCCTTGAAAAGTGAAACATTTAAAATACAGGCGATTCTTATACATGGTAATTTTTATAATCCAAATTTTATAATTATATATATTGGATTAATACAGTTAGGAAGTAATCCATATACATTATATAATTATGAATTATAAATGTTACACAATTATAACTTATTTGGGTTGATTACTTGTTCTAAGTTAATAATGGCAAAGGAGGAAAAAATAATTATTGTTTGGGCAAACCAGATGCTTTCTTTGGGAGACTTTGTGCTTTGTTTTTTATAGCAATGCATTTTGTTATTGCTATAGGCAATAAAGAAGAAGAGAACACTAATAACCAGTAAGAAAAGAAAGGCTATTATTCTTGAACAAAAGGTACATAAAATCAACGGCTAGATTTGTGCAGTGCTGTTTAGGTTTTTACAGTTATATATTTGAAATTCTACTCCACTGTCATGGAGGAAAGGGGTGGCGAGCCTGGGTATAGATGGAGCACTGTATCAGTAGTTAATTAATGGGCAAGTACAATAAAAATATACTCTAAACTGCCCTTTCTATGTGTCCCATGTATCTTCTGCTTTTTCAATCTAGAATTTCCCATATGATTCTTGATTTAACAATGCTTCTTCCAAAATGGTCTGTAACATTCTGAACATCTGGACTCACCTCGGTCATGTTCCATACTTATAGTCTCTAACACGAACCACACTTCCAATTGTTTAAACTCACCAAAGTATTTCCTGTCCTTGAACCTTTTCTCTTATTTTGCTGCCCTTGTGTGGAATGTTGTTACTGCCACTTTCCACATTTTCTCTCACCTTTCTGATCCATCAAGCCATTCCTCCTTGTTCTTTAGGACTCATTTTTAATGTTATGTCCTAACTGAAGACATTGTTGACTCCTATGTTAGTCCATCCGGGCTGCTCTAACAGAAATACCATGAACTTGTTGGCTTATAAACAACAAACATTTATTGCTGTGAGGCTGCAAAATACAAGATCATGGCGCCAGTATATTAGGTGTCCGGTGAGGGCCTGATTCTTCAGTGACAGCCATCTTCTAACTATAACCTTACATGGTTGAAGGGGTGAGGGATTTCTCTGGGGCCTCTTTTATAAGGTTCTAATTCCGTAATTGAGGACAGAGCCTGATCACTTCCCAAAGGCCTCACCTCCTAATACCATCACCTTGGAGGTTTGGATTTCAACGTGTGATTTTTGGGAGGACACAAACATTCAGTCCACAGCAACTCCCTTGAGACTAAGTAAGGCCCACCCTCTATTCTCCATAACAACGAGGACTCTTTCAGAGCACTTCTCATATTTGTAATTAATTGATTGTAAATTTATTTAATTCTTTCCCATTACAAGGTCAACTTCACGAGGGCACTGACCATAACTGTCTTGTACACACTTATGTTTCTTGGCATAGGACCAAGGCCAGAGTGTTAGTAGAAGGAAGGACCAGTGAAATGATGGAAGAAAGGGAGGTAGGCACTCAGTAGGCTTATAATGTAATTTTTGTCTTGCATCTTCCTTTTGATACGTATTTTTCAGAACATATGTGGTCTTGTGTTATCTCTACCTTTTTATTCTAAGAATTCACGTTATGAGTCACTGAGATAATTATTGGTTTCTGTAGCAGGCACTTAGCTGCTATTTGGAGAAATATATCTATCAAGATGTACAACCATCTAGAGCTGTGTTGTCCAATATGATAGTCATTAGCTAATGTGGCTTTTGAGCCCTTGAAAGTGGTTGTTCACTTTGAGATGTGTTGTAATTGTAAGAAGCACAGTGGCTTTTGAGGACTTAGCATGAAAACAACAAAAAAAAAGTAAAATATCTCTTTAATAATTTTTATGTTGATTATGTATTTTGGATATATTAGGTTAAATAAAATATGTTATTAAAATGATTTCTCCCATGTATTTTCCTTTCTGAAATGTGACTGCCAGTAAAGTTAAAATACCCTGTATGGCTTGCATTATATTATCTTTGGATAGGATTGACTTAGGTATAGAACACAGCATTCATTTCCTTTCTACCAAACCCTGAGGAAGACGGAAGCCATTGTAGTGAAATGAGGTAACCACATTCAGTAATGCTGTGCTGAGAAGTCTAAGAAGTTCTACTGTACTCTTTGCTAGACAGAGGCTGATTTCCCAGGTTATTTTCACTATCTCACTACCATAAATAGAGTTACTGGAAAAGAGCACCATTTTTGAAATAGGATCATTGTTACCTTCTCATAGTGTTTTATAGTTTAGATTATTTCCTCTTGTGAATTTCTACTCTGATAGTCACCACCTCTGTTTCCTTTGCTAGATTCTAGAATGTGGTTTGGTATGTTTTCACTTAAGCAAATGAAAGTTAGTATAAAGTTTCCGGCTTTGAAATGGCCCAAGAGTCTTCCCGATATGAAAGTGGATGTGGAAGTCCACCATAAATTGTCTTGAAACCAATATTAAGTTCCCAAACTCTGAATTCCAAGATGCCAGTCCATTAAGCAAACAGATGAAATATGCTTTGCCCAAAGGTTCATTTGCAGCACAGTTAATTATAACTCTTAATAATGAGCCAAGAAAGGGAAGCTTGGGCACTTGGAACTGAAACTATACATTGCCCACTTAATTATTAGTGGGTATTAATTATTGCTTAAAGTTGGAATTGATTTAGTGTTCTTACAGATTTCTGGCACAGCCTTTAATTTAAATCTTGTTATTAATTTCTGGCTATTTTCCCCCCAAGCACTGCGCTATAAAAGTTTTATGTAATATACCACTGTGGTGTTTGAATCTATTCAAATCTGGGTATTTCATGGTACACAATAATTAAAACATAATACAATCATAAGTCGGAAGCCTTATAATTACCACCATTATTGTTTTAAAGCGATAGGATAAAATATCTAAAAATGATTTTTACAATCCATCTCCTTCAATCTTACATGAGCAAACTGAAGAACGAAGTAAATTGCCCAATGGGCAGAGCAGGGACTGGAACTTACACCTTCTGAATCCTAGTCCAGTATTCCTTCCACTAACCTCGTGCTGAGAGTATATTGGTGCCAAAATGAGGTGACTAAAAATTAATATTCCTAAACAGAGCAAATAAGGCAGTATCCTCAGGTTTGTGAAATTTAAGAAAAATCCATTGTTATTTATTTGTGTGTGTGTGTGTATGTGTGCACATATGCATGTGTGTGTGTGTGTGTGTGTGTGATATGTGTGTTATATGTATGAAACATGGCATTCTGGGAAATAGGCACTTTGTAAATTTCATTACTGTAACATTTTTAAAAGAACTGAAGCTTTCTTAGTGCTCTTCATGTCCTTATAGTTATTCCTTTTATTATTGCAGATAGAGTACAAAGGGACATTTTTGACATTTTGCTTAGATTGTCCCCCAGAGTGTATGTTATAATTTGTATTTATTAGTATATTTAATATAGTCACACACATGTATTTATTACAGAGTTATATGAGAAAAATAGACATGACTCATTGCAGCTAGATAAGAAGTGTTTCTGATTCTGTTGAGTTGGGGGAAAGATTAAAAATAAAAAAAGGAACAAATAAATATTATTTTCACAAATCAGAACGTAGACTTATGCAAGTCAGAGAATGTTCTTAGAGCTATTTTGAAAAATGCAAAAAATGAATCCCTGCATTATTGCTTTTGGAAGTCTACAATTTAAGTTTATTAAAATTATGTTTATCAATAATCTGGGACTTACCTATTTAGTTTCCAACAGCAAAAGTAGTTACGTCCATTTCTTTGCATTTTTAGAAAGGTCACATTAGGAGTTAGGAGAAAGGATTCTGGTTGAATTTTTACGCGTGAGTAATATCAGAACAATCATTTTTCCTGTACTGGGTCTTCATTCCCTCACTTGTAAAATAAAGAAGGGGAGTAAGAATAGCTTTCCCAGCTAGGGGTTCGCAGTCCTCCAGGGACAATGATAACCGTTTTTATATATTATTTTCCTTAAAGCAATCAAAAAATTATTTAAAAAAATATTCTTTAAGATTTGAAGTTTGGGAGCATGTAACAAATGAGCTCCCTACTGTACTCCCATCTTCTTGCATAGTGTCTGGTGTTGGTAGGCTCTCAGTTACAAGTGAATGGCTGCTTGACACCTAGTAGGGGTCAGACAGGTGTTCTCATGACTCACTCCTTCAAGGTGTTTCTGACTTTTTTCCTAGTTGATTGTACAAGTCTAATCACAATAATGGTTTTGAATATTATACAGTTTTAATGTTATCCCCATAAGGTACTATTTGTTAAAGACAGGAAGCATGAGAAACATTGATGCTGAAATGATAAGACTTTGACTATCCTAATCTGAATTATTATAAAAGGACTCTGCTTCCCACTTAAACATAGGTGGTTATGATGGAGAGACTATAATAGCAACATCAAAAATAAAAATGGGTAGTTGAGCTCAAAACCAAAGACGGGAATTCCTCAGGTGCCAGAAGTGAAGAGGGAATTTATAGAGATGAGTAGGAACTGATTCCGTGTGTACCTGAAGGGGGATTGTTAGAACCAGACACGGGCCTCGATAGTTGATAATTGGACGCTGGGTTCAGCCCTCATGTAGGTATAGGAGATGGGGGTCTCAGGCCTGTGTTAGGCACGCAGGGACCTGTAATAGAGTCGCTTCTTCCGAGAAATGGTGAGTTAGAAAAACTTCCCACCTGCCAAGGAAAACTGAAAGGAGCTTGGTGCCCACTTAAGGTAATAGATGGAAATGTCTGTGAGGAATTAGAAACCTAAACCTGGGCTACTTCTTGGGTGAGATCCAATAGCAACTTGTAAAATATTAACAATATCTACTTGTCAAGCAGGAATTGCAGTCTGAGAAGTTAATGTAAAAAATTCTCTGCAGTTGGAGAAATCAATGAAGTATCATGAGAGGCCTACGTAAACCCTTCCTGAAGGTTTCAAAGTCCATGACAGCGCAAAACAACTCCCTCTGAAGAAAGTCTCATTGTCCAATAATAGAAGCCACATGAGTTAAAACACAGCACATTGAAGAATTTATACCCCTAAATTCTAGATACTAGATCCATCTGAAATCAATTTTAAAGTAGGAATGTTTTAGATATTTAATAATTAAAAGAAGCAGAAACCATAAGACAGAAATAGAGTAACTTGGGAAAAAGGTAGTTTAAAAAATATAGGAATAATTATATAGTAGTTGCAATATTAGGAAAGAAAAATGTATGCATTTGTTCAAAAGTAAACTATACACAACAGAAGAAAAAGAAACAATTGAGTTGAAAATGAAAATAGAGAAATCACTTAGAATGCTTCTCTGAGAGCCTGAGAAATAGAAAACACTGAGAATTTAAAAGGGATACAGAGGACAGAAAGAGAAACTCTTAACATGCTTTTCATAGGCGTTCTGGAAAAGGAGAGAAAGAAAATGCCAGATCATATATAATCGAAGAGACTGAGACAGAGATTCTACAGAACTGAAAAATTCATGTGATTTTATCCCATCGAGTTCTTAAGAAACATTCCCACCTGTAATTGTTTTAGGAAAAAACACATTAAAATGAAGAGAAAATATCTCAAAAGCAGATGGAGAAAAAAAGACAGATTAACTACAAATGAAACATAGGTAGACTCACTGGGGACTTACTTATACCATCAGCAATAATGGTTGCTAGAAAACAATGAGATACTATTTTCAGAATGCTGAGGAAAAATACCATCATTTGATACAGTATATCCATTTCACTCTGTGAGTGAGCAAGAGAGAGGCAGGGGAAGGAAAGGAAAGGAAGGGGAGGGGAGAGGAGAGAAGAAAAAGGGGAGGGAAAAAGAAAAGTTGTGACAGAGACTGAGAAATTTTACCATTTATAGACCCTTATTGGTTTGGAAGGAGAAGGGGTTGAAAATGCAATGGCAAGCAAAAAAGATAGTGAACATGTTGGTGTATTTAATACATAATGATTGCAAAAGATCATATGGCAAACATTTCATGGGCTGAAAAAGAAGCTAGAACTACTAGACAGTGACAGGAATAGGGGGATTTCCAGGTTTTCATGTGCTTGTCTATTGGGTAGGAGAGTAGTGATAACAGTTATACTTGGAGTTTGCTAAATTACAGATTTATGTGAAATATTTAAGAGTAACCGTTAAAATATAAAATGTAATTTCTGAATCAAGATAAGGGGAAAATTGAAGGAAGTAAAGAAAACAAAAGCAATCCAATTGAAAGAACATAAGAATAAGTAAAGAAGCAAAGACATGCAAAATAAAATACGAAATAAATAGAAAACAGAAACTAAGATGATAGACATAAAAAACAATGATATCAGAAATTACAATAAATGCAAAATGATTACAGTTATGTCGGGACTTTCCAGTCAGATGAAAATTCAAAATCCAAATATATAATATAATGTTGAATGAGATGATCAGATTGCTGAATGGTATGTACAACCTGACACCTTTTAATGTAAAATGTATAATACACAAAACAGCACTGTGTATTTTTGTGGATACATACAGAGGGAGTAAAGGAACAAAAATACGAACATACCAGTTTGGGTTTGGTTAGGAAACTAATGGAATGGGATTACGGAGATGACTATAATGTTTTAATTATATAAGCAGATTTGAAGCAATTATGGAAAAATGTTAGTATTTGTTAAATGGGAATGGTGAGTTCATGGATATTTGAGAGGCAGTAGAGTGGTAGAGTGTTAGCTTGCGCTATGGATTCTAGAAGCAGACTTCCTGGGCTCAAATCCTCAAAGTCCTTCAACTTACGAAATGTGGGACCTTAGGAAATTACTTCACTTCTTTATACCTCAATCTCATCATTTGTAAAATGAGAAAAACAAACACACAAAACCTCGTAGAGCTGTTGTAAAGATTGAATGTGTAAATACAATGTATAGAAATCATTTAATAGTCCTTGGTTCATGGTAAACACTTATTGATAGCTATTTGTATCAATGTATTTTTTACATGATTGAAATATTTCATACTAAAAAAGAGAATTCAAATAAATGAAAGAGAATGAGTATGTAAAAATTATAATAAATCTGCAAATTGTAATTAAGATAATCTTCACCAAAGCTTAAATCAAAATTCTTATCTGGCACATCAAGTAGTTTTTAAAAGAGAAAAACCTCATGAACGTTCTGTCTAATTTGGTTACCCACTTATGAAAATAAAAAATGGTCCATATGCAGAATGGGTTTTGTGTGGAACATACTTGCAAAATGCTTCACATTTATCCTCTTGTCATTTAGAAACAAAACACAGAGATTCTAAAATTAAACTAGTTTTTTATAGAACAAAGTGCGAGATTTTGAAACGTCAAATAAGAAACAATTTTTTTTTTCTAATTTTGGTTCTGTAACACATAGATTCAATTTAATGTACATTTCAACATTCAGTTGTTTTTCCAAAGACGAAAAAACAAAACAAAAAACAGGAAGATTGACAGTTTTGTTGACAAATCATGCATTTTCTTATTAGGACGTGTCACATATAAATGGCTAACTGTTGATGATTTTTTAAATGGGTTTTGTTTGTTAAAGTCCAGCTGGCTCGGTCTGCAAAGTTTGGGAGAATCATTAGCTATTGATAGATCAGGCCTTGTTGCATTGAACCCTGACGTATGCTTTGTGGAGTTGAAGTATGCTTTGAGAGAAGCAGGCTTTTTGTTTATTTGTTTGTTTGTTTTTGCATAAATCTCTAGAATTAGAGGACTGCCACCCTTGAAATTATTGTCTTGGCACTTTTGTCTGAAACCACTGGTTCATGTCTTTGTCCTTGGAATTCTTCATCTGTGATGGTCCCTCATTGTCAGTTGTAGTGGCAGTTCCTTGTAATTCTGTTTCAGTTGCTTTTAAGTTGTGTCGCTGAGAACCTCCCCAGTAATTTTGTGTTATGACATACAATCCATATTTATATCACAAGTATACCATCCATATTTGATAAATACTTCTTCTTGTTTGAATATTGTAATATCAGGCAGTAAGTTAATTGCATTATTATGGTATATGTAGATTATATTTTTAAATGGAATTTTAACCATCTTTATTACTACACGGTGATGAGAGATGTAATCTATTACAATTACTTTCTCCATTTTCAGTTTTAACTCATTGAAAGTAGCTTGTAAGTATCTGTTTCTACTTATGAGTCCCTTAGTTTTTGGAATCCTAGATGTGCAGCAACTGAACTGTTTCAAATACTAACATTTTACATATGGAAGTTGAAGCCCAGAGAGAAGAAACCAGTTTATTGAACAAACGTGTTTGCTTCCTACCTTGTGTTAGTGGGTGCTATACCAAGTACTGGGTAAATTATGGATAAAACGAACATGACTTGACTGTCATGGATGCTATAATCTAGAGGAGCAAATGGACATTAAACAAAGAAAAATAAATACCTGATGACAAATTGCGATACGTGTTATGAAGGGGAAAAATGTGTGTTGACAGAGAATATGAATATGGATATGAAGGCAAATTTAGATTGAGGGGCTAGGCAAGACCTCTGTGAAGTTATATTTAAGCTGAGACTTAAATTTATCTTAGGGAGAAATCAATCCAAGCAGAGAGACACGCATGTGTAAAGATACTTAGGTCTGAAGAGAAAGAAGGTGTGTGTGCCTAGAGCTTAGTGAGCCAAGGAGAGAGTAAATTTAGATGATGGTGGAATGGTAGACAGAAGCCAGATGGTACTCTGCATAGCACCCAGTACTCAGCACAGCACCCAGTACTTAGCATAGCACCCAGTACTTAACATAGCACCCTCTAACATAACGTAAGAAGCAACCACATATTTGTTCAATGAACTGGTTTCTTCTCTCTGAGCTTCAGCTTTCATCTGTAAAATGACAGCATTGGAACAATTAGGTGGCTGCAAATCCAGGATTCCAAAGCTCTCCAGGCCATGTTAAGGGTTTGACATTTTATTGTAAATAAAAAAATGGGAAGCTATTAAGGGTTTAAGAAGGAGAGTGACGTGATCCAATTTATACTGTAAAATACTATCTTTATGGTAGTGTGGTTAGCAAGGGTATGAGGGGAAGAGAGTTAGTGAGGAGGCTGTTGGGGGCGTCTAGCCAGGAGCTATGGGGGGCCAGGACAAAGGAGGCGGCCGTGGGATGGAGAGGAACAAACCATTGAGACCAGAGCCCAGATGTCTGCATTCCCTGGCCTGTGCTTCCCACTGCACCACTGCCTGGCCTGCACTTCCCACTGAGTTGAGGCTGACTGATGTACTGGTGGCGCTATAAACTGCTTTGTTGCAAAAACCATTATTACCTCTTCAACTCATTCTGGTTGACTCTGCAAATTTTTCTTGGGGAATGCTATAAAAAAGATGATAAACAAAGGTCATATTTTAGAACAATAGCATTTTATCTACTGATCATTTAGATTTGTGATGTCTGAGGGAACTCCCCGGGCTTGCCAACCTGGATGAACGGATCTCCCCTGAGATACAGGACAGTTTTAGAGCAGGTCCAACATTGTGCAGCTCCTCTGATGTCAGGGAACTGTCAAAACCTGCGCTCTTCCAAATAACGTTCCAAATAACCGTTTATTTCTGGTGCCAAAAGATATGTCTCTGAAAAAGTGGCCTGAAGACTAACAGAAGATTTTTCTATGCCAAGTGAGGATGCTTGTATTACAGAAGACTTTTTGTATGCATAGAAGTGTCTACACACGCCCCACCTTTTTTTTTTTTTTTTTTAATGTATCAAGAGTCCAAAAGCTACGTCTTCAACTCCAGTTTAATGCTTGGCTTTGTAGGTGTCTACCGTTTTCTGTGGGCTGAACCCAGTTAAGAAAGAAGGAAGGAGTATCAGCACGTTAGGCTTCTTTAAGAGACAACTGATGATTAGCAGCGAGAAGGTGGAAGAGCAGAGGCATCTGATTAAATGCCTGGTTCTGCCGTTTATTAGATCTGTGATTTAGAGCAAGTGACTTAACCTCTGTAAGCCTCAATTTCCTAATCTATAAAAAGGCCCAATGATAGGGCCTGACTTAAATTATTTTTGTGAGAATTCAGGGAGATAATCCCCATAAAGTCCCCGCTATGTGGTAAATGCTTGGCAGTTGTTATCTGTGAATATTACTCAGGAGAATTTGCCCATTGCTACTGCTCCTAACCATAGGTCTCTCTATCCACGTTAATTCTGGCTGAAAGTTGAATCTCCCATAGGTGCGTGGTCACTGCCTGGTCATATAACACACTGTAATATCTATTCTTCTTTCCTTACAACAGCCTTCAGCAGCATCCAAACAGTTGCATGAGAAGCAAAGTATGCCTGGGCACAAAGAAATTAAATAGATTTCTGGATACAATACAGCTGTAGTTTGGGTCAAAGCCAGGACGCCTCTGGGAGGTACGAAACATTTCATTTTAAGGGACACAGCACAGGAGGACTATGGTGTATTAAAGAGCCCCAATTCCAGCGATTAGAAGATGTGAAACCACAGAGTTTCCCTTCTCCCTGCTATTCTGCTTCTTCATCTGTAGAATGAGTCCTGAATGGCTTTTCTGGTTCTAAAATCTCAAGAGTCTGGGATTATCTTGATGTTTGAAATATCTTGTGTTCTGCATTCCCTGGAGCCCTTTCCCGAGTTGCCTGGAAGGCAGTGTTCTCTCCAGGTCTGCTGCTTTGGGTGCTAGTCTGAGAAATTCCAAGGAGTTGTGACTCGGTGAGATTGACCAGAATCAACAGCCTCTTGTGAACAGAAATCATTAGAAAGACAAAGAAGTAATTTGGCTTCCTTCACCCTCACATTCCGTGATAGTCTACGCTTAAATGGGGCTTCCTTAAAAGCTTGGTTGATTGGGATTTAGGGATGAAGAGGTCATACATTTTTCTGGAACTGAAGGGAGTCTACTTATCCTGTCATCTACTCCCGCCGGCAAGCACAGTCAGTCCTCAGGCCAACGTCTTCTCTCTACCCTTATTGCCACTGCCTACCCAAGTCCCTTATTATATGTGACAGCTCCCTATGTGGCTTCCGTGGCCACATTACCACCCTCTCTCATTCACCATCTCTGTTGTTTCCTAGTTTCGCTTTCTAAAATATTGCCCTCATATTTATCCTCAACTTCCAATCCTTCAGTGTTTCCCCATTGCCTAATGCAGTGCTACCTAAGGCTGGTCCTATCTGAAATGGGTGGGACAAGACGATCGTTTGTCATGTCGAAAGAAACTATTTTAATTTGTGTTTATATTTAGTATTGGGGGTATTTAAACACTTCAACTTTGATTTATAATATACATATAGTATATGATTTCATACATGTAATTTATAGATAATAAATATACATATATGGAGGCTGTAGATTTAAAATTTTTTACACATAGGGATATATAATTAAAAGAGTTGGACATCATTGGTTTAAAGGATAAAGTAACATTTACTACTTTTGCTGAAGGCACCTCTAGCACCCTGGACCCATATTTCCCTTCTGCTGTTACCTCCAGCCGCTGCGTGCACCCCCTGACTTCCCCACTCGAAACACACCCATCCCCTTGCCCAGTCCCACCTGGCCTTTGTTCCTGTTGATGCTGCTCAAAGCAAAAATCAGTCCGCCTGTCTATTCAAGGTGAAGTCTACAGTGTTGCTTCATCTGTGAAGCTTTTCTTAACTGCTTCTTGTCCCAGAACCCACCATCCCAGGTAAAATTAGCATCCCCGCTCTGTGATTCCAAGGCATTTTGTTTGTTCCTCCATGACGGCACTGTGTTCCCTGCTATAATGATTGGTTGTGTGCGTGTCTCCCTGATGAGGCTGTGGGGGTCTTCAAGGCAGGAATTGCATCTTAGTCCTCTTTATACTCAGCACCTAGTGCATGTCGGAAGTCAATAAGTGGTGTTTGAGTTATTTAACATTTTCACGAGCATCTAATAGAGAAGAATCTGGGAGGGAAGGGGCTCATGGTACAAGGAATAAAAGTGGCTCAGTACAAAAGTCCCATCCTTATTGGCATTTCCCGTCCTAGCTCAATATCCCTGACTTGCTTCTCCCATCTTCCCCGGCTTAGACTGCTTCAGTGAAGAGGATACTCTAGAAAAGCGTCTCCTTCCTTTCCATTTAGCTGTGAGGCCGCATGAAGGTTAAAGATTGCCGGTCTCAAGGTCACTTGATTCCCGTAGAAGTGGGAGGCAGCTCAGGGCTTTGGAGACTGTAGTCTATGGAGGATGCTGCTGTGCTAGTCACACTGTTCAGTGTGGAGCAGCTGAGACTGAAAATGGAAAGAAACGTATTGAAGGCCAGAGGCATTATATTAAAAGGCTGTAAACATCTTTCTTACAAATGAGGAGCTCCTCTGAAAGTCACAGGTGACAATGAAAAATACTAAATATAACTTAGCTCCTTCTTTCTTTCAACATATGAACACTCCTCACCTTCCCTGCACCTGGCACTGAGTTAGTGCTGGGACGGCGTGAATAATTCAGGGTCCCTGCCCTCAAGGAGCTCATAGTTCAGCAGCAGACAGTCCCAGAACAGTGTGGGGCGTCCTCTCCTAACATGCAGACAGGGAGTTCTGCAGAAGGAGTGATTCCTTTTCTCTCAGGATATCAGGAAAGGCCTCTGGGAGAAAGCTGAGCCCAGCACACTGAGGAGAAGTTCCGGGCAGACCGTAGGAGGAGGGCAGGGGTTGTGCCATTCAGGTAGAGGGAGCTGCCTCAGGAAGGGTTGAGCACAAGCACTGGCAAACTTTCCCTGTGAAGAGCCTGTTGATGGATCTTTTAGGCTTTGCAGGATGTAGGGTCTCTGTTGCAACTACTCATCTCTGTTGTTGTAGCACGAAAGTAGCCAATGTGTGCAAGAATGGGCATGGCTGTGTTCCAATAAAACTTTATTTACTAAATTGGCAGTAGCAGGGCTGTAATCTGCCAACTCTTGGCCTGGAGGAAGGATCTTCGGAGAGCCTCCTCGCTGAGGGTTCCTGCTCTTTTCAAGTGTTAGTATACTTTGCACTTGCCATTCTCTGCACCTGGAATGCTCTTTTCTTTGGTATCTCCAATGGTTTGCTCCCTCTCTTTACTCAGGTCTCTGTGATGTCATCTTCTGACCACTCTGTCCACAATAGCACATGTATCCCCTGTACACTCCATCTTTTTTCATTGCTTTAGTTTTCATCATAGCACTTGAACTAAAACTGTATTATGTATTCATTGTTTCTTTGTTTACTTTCTGTCGTTCTTACTAGAATGTGAGCCTTCTGACTTGTTCTCTGTTGTATTCAGTGGTGTGCTGGAACCAGCTGTGCTCGTCTCTTCCCAATCTAACTCTACATTCAGTGATGCCAAGTAGTAGTTGTAATCGGCCATGATGGGCATATTTATACCGTGGAAAGGAGTCCCATGGAGATCAGGTTTTGAGCATTCTTTTTTCTTGAAAGCTGGTTTGCTAGCACACTGCTAGTTATCCCCTGTGCCTAGAGCAATAACCTCCATGAAGCCTAGTGCTCAATAAATACTTGTGTGTTTTTTTTTTAATGCAATGTGCCATTAGTATCTGTTGATTGAGAAAATAAATATGCTCGGATAGATACAGAGTCCTCTTGCAATTATTAGTACTTCACAGAGATTTCCATGGCTCTTAGGTAGGTCACTGCTGATGGTGTCTGTCACCTTTATTTGATGGGGAGACTGAGGACTTGGACAGGATGTGACTCTCTTTATCCCACCAAGCAGATTCTGCAAGGCTGCGGTGACATGTCTCTGGTCTTCTATGTTTTGTTCTGCAAGGCACTCCTTTCAGTGTGTCCACTGCAGTGTACTGAGTGAATGAGGGGCCTACAGCTCTTTTACTAAACAACATGTATTTTTGGTAGATTCCTATAGCTCAGTGTGGTTGTAATTTCTGCAATGTGTTCAAAAACCCAGAAAAATTCTATCCTCTTTCAGATGTCTTACTGTATCCCATTTCTCATATGTCTGGGCCTTTGAGTTATGTTATGTAAATGTGCCCTAGTTGATACCCTTTAGCTGTGATTGTTGAGAAATGTATCTGTTTATGAACAATTTCCAACCCTCATAGTGTAATTTTGAAATCTGCCGCAGAAGCACTTGACAAAAATCACACTAACAGCCTCTGCAATCTTGGTTCCTTTAAGTGGGCAACATTAAACCTTAATACTGAGAAACCATTTGTAAACCCACAGAGCGTGATGAAAAACCCCATCAAATTCCTCCACAGTCCATGTTTAACAGTTCAAAAGAACTTTGCATTTTTAGGATGCCTGGTTAACAGTCTTCACAATTCTCTCTCCTAAATACAAACCAAGACACAGAAAGGTGAGGTTGTATTTAGTGGGCCATGTGGTTTATCCCAAAGCTTTCCAGGACCTCAGGAGAGGACCTTGGATTGTCATACAGAAGGCCTTATCTTTTGATGACACCCACGTCCTTTACAGCTGTTCTGGCCTGTAGTTTTTCTGCCTCTCTCTGCTCCTGTGAAATGACAGGAAACCCACTCTTTCCTTAGGCAGCCTGTTCTCTCTTTTAATACAACCTCCAGAAAGTTCTTTTTGACTTGCCTTCCTGTAACTTTCACCCATTAGCCCTAGTTCTATCCTTGTGGAGCCACTCAGAACAAATTGGCTTCTTCTTACTTCTGCCTACTCTCAAAAAGTAAGGGCAGCTTTCACATCTCCTGAGTCCTACCTCTCCGGGCCGCACATCCACTGTTCATTCTGCCATCTTCGTACAGCAGTCCTTTGTACCCTCTTTATTTGGCTCCCTGTTCCTGGACGTGTTCCAGTTTTGCCAGTGTCCTTCGTAAAGTGACTGAGCAGTGCTGGAGAGTGGCTGGGACCATAGACCCTTAAGCTAGATCTGCCTCTTCATTTACTAGTTCTGTAACCTTGGGCAAGTGATGTAGCTTCTCGGAGTCTCAATCTCATTTGAAAAATGAGAAAAAGTACCTTGTACATGTAGTTGTTGTACTAAATAAAACTGTAGTAAAATCATCAGGGGAGTGCCCTGTACAAAATAGATGGGCTCATTATAGCCATTGTTATAATTACTATTAATTCTCTGGATATGGCTTTCATCACAAAGTTTGGATCACTGTTCTATTTTTCATTTTAGATTGGAGTGTACATGGGGGCATTTTCTCTAAGTTCGGGTGCAATATGATACATATTTCTTGCGCAGTTTTCTATAACCCCTTTTCCTTATCACCCCCACACTCCAATAACTCATGCGCGAGCAGCTAGCTGCTCCTCCTTCTGCTCGTCTCTTCTCTGCCTTCTTGCCCCCCAACCCCCGAGTTTACAGGAGACACTGGGTATGTCTTGACACTCACATTGGGCCTTAGTGTTTTGGTTTTTAAAGTCTTTGATGTTGATAAAGGAAGGTATTTTGATGAAGGAAGATGTTAGATTCCAAGGTCCTTTCCAGTTTCAGAATTCATTGTATTTTCTGCAGTCCAGTATTCATCCCGAGATGTGTGGTCAGGCCCTCGTAGTTGCAGCTCTGCCCTGGGTTTACACTGTGTATCCCGGGAAGTGCTCCGTAGCACTGCACCGTAAGCCAGCAGGAATAGCGGGGGAGCTGCTTTAGGTCGCAGCTTTTTTAAGTGGCTTTGAATTCAAACATTATGTTGAAATTGCTCTGTAGTCCTGAAGGGAAGTAGTGCTGAACGCGAGTTCATGTCTTTGAACTTCTTTCTCACCCATCCTCTTTGAGGGTAAAATTTCTTACTTGCTTTTGAAATTACTATTTTGAATAAACTTTTTAATTTTAAAATGGTTTTATATTTACAGAAAAGTTAAGATAGTACACAAAATTCCCCTCTACCCTACCTACGCTGTTTTTGTTTTCCATATTAATATCTTGCATTGATTTGGTACATTTGTGAAAATTAATGAATCTGTATCAATGCATTAAGATTAAATAAAGTCCATACTTCATTCAGATTTTCTTAGTTTTCACCTTTTTTTTTTGTTTCTTTCAGTTTCAGGTTCCCATCCAGAATACCACATTGCATTTAGTTGTCATGTCTCCTTAGTCTCCTCTCGGCTGTGACAGTTTCTCAGACTTTCCTTATTTTTGATAACTTTGACAGTTTTGAGGGGTATAGGTCAGCTATTTTGTAGAAACTTGTTCAGTTGGAATTTGATGTTAGACTGAGGTGATGAGTTTGGGGGAGGAATATCACGGAGGTGAAGTGCCATTCTCATCAAATGTTAATCTTGATCACCTGACTAGGGTAGTGTTTTATTTGCCAGGTTTTTCCACTATAAAATTACTCCCCCTCTCCCCCCCTTTCATGTTGTATTCTTAGAAAGGAAGTCATTATATACAACCAATGGGAGTTTATTTCTTATTCACCTGTCTGAGGTGGGTATTTCTGATGCCTGTTGCCTTTTCTCCACTAGTTTTTCAGGGGCCCAGAATTCTTCTTTTTGTTGATATCTCCTCAGCCTTTGTCATCTTAATCCAGCCAGTGTTAAGCAAAAGAGAATTTGGAGGAGAATATTTGTTTTTAAAAGCCTTGGCCTGAAAATGGCACACATAACTTTCACTTACATTCCATGTGACACTCATTCATCTGCCAAACCTAACTGCAAGGGAGGCTGGGACATATGGTCTAGCCGGGTGCCTAGGAAAAAGAGGAAATTAATTTGGGAGAAAAGCTAGCAGTATTTGCTACACCACATCAGAGTACAAAAGGCAACAAGTCGATACCTCACTCCCTCATCTAATAACATAGTCATCAGTCATTAAAAAAAAAAAAAGAAAACAATAATTGAAAAACATAACCTTAGAATCAAAGAGAATCATATAAATTGAAACAAAAAAATTAGCTTATTAAACACTTATTCCATTGACCCTATTTTTCTTATTTCACTATTGACCTGTAAATATTTGTTGAGGACAGGCACTTATCTGAATGCTAGCATTTGAGAACCTCTGCCACATATTATGCCTATTCCAGACCCTACATCATTCCCAGAGTCTACCATGCTGTTTTTTGCCTGCTTCCATTGTTTTTCTGTCTGGAATGCCCTTCCTCGGGTTGCTGTTCTTTTGTTTGTTTGTTTTTTGCCTATGAAAATTCTCACTCTTCAAGTGATAGATGAGGTGCCTTCATCCCACCTCGAGACAGAATTAGTCCCGTGCTCCTTAGTGCCATCATGCCACTCTGCTCTTATTCCATTGTTTAGCAGCTATCCCACACTAGTATTATATGTTTCACGCATTACTCTGGGTGCTCCCTGAGGACCGCCAGGTTTTATTATTCTATTAGATCCTTATGCATAGTCTGACAAATAAAAGGCATGTTTTGTTGAATGCACCCAGGATTCTAGATGTGCCAAAAAGTGGTCTCGTTTTTTATTCCCCTTTCTTTAAAATACAAAAAAATATACCTCACCCCAATTATACAAGTGATCCTCATTTATGATCACCAAGGTCTCATAGAAAAGTTGATGTTGAGCTGAGCCTAGAAAGGCTGGTGGGGTTTGACAGTTGATAATAAGGTACAGACCGGTCAGGCAGGTGGTACTGCTTTCTGCTGGTGCAACACATCCTAGGTTCAGCACATTTGTTCCATAGATGGTTAGGTCTCCTTTGAAACATCTATAGTACAAGACATTCACTTTCATAGCTCGTCACATAATTAAAACTCAGACTCCAAGCTTATTCTGGCACTGCTCTTGGGCAGTGGGGGATGGTATCAAAGCCTAGTGCTCATTATTTTGAACAGGAGTTACCAACCTTAATTCCCAGGGCCTCAACAGGGGGTGGAGGTGGGGAATAGTGTCACCATAGCAAAAGAGGTGTTTAATTACAGCTACAAAAGAGGAGTATGAAAAAACAAGCAGTCATTTGCAGGCATTAATGACTCAGTGGCCATACATCTCAGTACCAACCAAAACATGACATCTTAAAGTGAATTTATCAAGCTGATTAGATAGAAAATATGACTTATAAGGCAACTGTCCCTCTCCTTCTATCTTTTACTCTGCCTCTACTCTTAATCTGCTGTTTACTTTAATGACTTTCCAAGCTCAATTAATATTTTATTGAAACAGAAATCAGGAGACATACTCGCAGAATCTGTTTACAGTGTTCCTTTTACCTCACACTGTTTCCTTGATTTTCATAGTTGAAAAAAGTGGACCTTAATTAGGATTGATATTTTTAAGAGGTTTTTCAATTCACACTATCACATATATTTCTTCATTTGAAATTCTCAATGATTATAGTAAGCGTAGGAATTATTGTTTTCCCATTATATGGATATGAAAAACCGAGCATCAGATGTTAAATGACTTGCTCAGGACCACTCGGCAATTGTGGTTCAAAGCTGGGTCTTCTGATAGCACATTGAGAGCTGAGTATACCACAATAGGAACTGCCTGTCAATCAGTTTGCCTCCTGGTAGAGGCATATGTGCTTTTTTATTTCCCCCAATTATAAAAATGATTTGCACTCACGTATGGTTGCCAAACCTTCATGGAGGAGCTGATCGTGAGCTGAGCCTGAAAAAGTTGCTAAGGTTTAATAGATGGTAATAAAGACACAGGATATCTATTTTGCAGTGACGTTAGCTAGCTATGTGCTTGTTCAACATATCCCTGTATGTCAGATTGGATGGGCCCATGGAGGCAATGCATTGAAGATGAATCCATTTCTTGAAGTCTACCACCAACTCAGGGTGAGGAATGTGAGGTTCTTAAAGTCAATAGGGATTCATGGGGGGGGGGGGCACCTAAAATTCACTTAGTTTAACTTCTATTGATATTATTAATATGTAAATTAAGGCCCACAAATTAAATAAACTGAATTTAGCACATAAAGATAATACATAGTTAATCAGATTGCCTAATTTTCAGTTCGGTTCATAACCCTCCTTCCTCATTGCCAATTTTCTTGGCATCTTTTCTCCTTCTTAGGATTGCTTGGAAGAAGACATGTTTATATAGGCATTGCATCATATTCCTGAATATGTGTGATTAAGTCATATGTGCAAAAGGCTAACCATAGACATATGTTATAGGGAGCAGGACTATTCCCAAAGAGTTAAATGCATTGAATCCTTAACTAGAATTTTTATTTAAGCATAAAGTTCAGTAAATGTATCAGTTTAATGCATTACCTAGCATATTGCCTAACCAAAACAAACAAACCAAAAAAAAAAAATGAAAGAAATTCAGAGTGATTATTGGTTGAATAAATGGGTGAAGGCATGGAATTGACTGTCAGTTGAAATTCAGTGATTGTCCTTTTGAGGATAACATGTTGTTATTTAACAATCATCTGATTTCCATCTTTGCCTCAATTTTCATCATGAGAAGCAGAATTTTTCTTTTTCTCCTCATTTTTATGAAATAATGAGGGCTCTAAATGCACTAGAATAGCCTAATTTTTGCTGAACACTGAAGTAGAGACAAAGATGGCGGGGATGCTGTAGAAAATGGATTGTTGCTGACAGCCAGCACCAGGATGAGAAAGCTTTATGTATTTATATTAGCTGCTATACAAAAATCCAAATGCGATATGCCAAGTTCAGTTTGGCGGTATTAGCTTGTAGGGAGTTTTTACAAGCTGAGGACCACTTCTAGGTTGAAATAATTAGAGAAATAGGCATAAATGATTTATTTTTGTGCTGGAAAAAATGACTCTGGAGTACTGGGGCTCTTATCTCATGAGGAATTTAGTAAAGGTGAAATCGTTTCCACATACTTCCCAGTGACGTTTCACGGCCATAGGTTTGCTTTTTCCCATGGTCCTCATCCAGGCCATTCTTTCTGGCTGTACTTGATCAGAATTTCAAGACCCAGGGGTTTCTGATGGATAGTTGACATTCAGTAGAAATAGGAGTCTTTCAGGGACTGATTATGATTGCTGGAAGCTTAAGAATTACAGTGGCAGTTTGGTCTAAACAGTGATTCTGGAATGGGACCATAAACTTGCAGTCAAACACTAGATGCATGAGAGAGAGAAATAATTCACTTTTTAGTATGCCTGTGTATTTTTCTAATCATAATTAGCTTCTATGTATTTATATTTGGTTTATTGCTACATAGTATTATGGCTCTGCCTCTAAAAGGAAAAAAATAATAAAATGAAGATATGCTAGTGAAATGCTGCCTTTCCAAATACTTCAATATTTAAGCCATTGGCAGTTATGTGCTTACTGAGAGAATGTTTCTGACAATTTGCAAGTGTGCATTTTTATAAACAAAATACAAATTTGAATAATCATTTCATTTTGTTTTGCAGAACCCCAGCTGAAAGGAATTGTGACAAGGTTATTCAGCCAGCAGGGATATTTCCTGCAGATGCACCCAGATGGTAACATTGATGGGACCAAGGACGAAAACAGCGACTACAGTAAGGACATTAGCTTCTTGCAATCCAGTTATAAGCAAGTGCATGGCCCCGTTGTAGTGTAGACTTAAAGCACGGCCAGGCTGCCTTTTGAACTATTTAACTACAAGTAAGCTGGTGTTTTTTCCATTATTATTATTATTATTATTATTATTATTATTATTATTATTTTTGGCTATAATTTCCTATAGCAAAGCGACAGTAAGGAGAAAGGTTATGCACTAAAAGAGAAGATAGGAGGCTTGACGATGTTCCAGCTAGTCACAGAACAAGAATATTCTCCATCCTAGTGTTTATAGTCAGAGTCATGATAAGTATTCATAGGAACAAGGCAGGCCTTCCAGCACAAGATGGGGTTTTTAGTCCTAGAATTAAATAGTAGACATGTTAAGATAATTCTCAGAACATTATTTCTGGCAGACCAAAATTACTTCTCAAGGTAAACATTGAAAATGTACATATGTAACATGTTATTTTATTTTGATTGAGGAAAACTTGTTGGTTTTAAAAGAAAAATATGTTAAAATAGTATGATGATGTTTTATAGTGTATGTGATAATAACAGAGTAATAAAGATTGGTAGACCTGAAATTTTGTTAATAATTTTTGATACAAAATGCTGTATATTAAAATATTGTTAATATCCCTGGAAATAGTTTTTAACTAATTTAACTATAGAGTACAATTTTAATAACTTAACAAAATCATCAAGGTATGACAGAGTATACTTGTGTTTCAGAAAAATTTTAAATACAAATCTTCACATCAAGAATGATCACTCTTATCATACCTTTCATTTTCTGCATAAGGATATATATATACTGAGAAAAATTTGTGTTATTCTAAAATTATGCAGGGTGCCATATTTTTTTCCTAAAGTTTGTCTTCGTTCACTGCTAGATCTTTAGTGTCAAGGGTATAATAAATGCTCATTAAATATATGTCCAATTGAGTTATCTTCTGATGGATGTGACTTTGTGGTCAGACTGACAATCTACCAAAAGGTAGATTGCATAAGGTAATCTAAGAAGCCTTATATTTTATGGTGAAATATCTTCTCAATTAAAAATAATGATTTGAGGAAAGATCTATAATCTCTAAAGTGTGAAAATGCTCTAGTCTACCCCTTCTAAGTTACCATTTGTTCCATAATATTACTCATTACAAAATATGAATCACAATAAAGATCTTCTTACAAAGAATGTCATCCCAGTTTCCTGCAAAGTAGTTGATTAGCTTATTGTGGTTTGCATTTTTGTTTGTTTTTGTGGGAATGCATTCTTTAAATGATTCACATTTTCAACTGAGTACAGAAGAATGAGAATGCTTTTCTCTCCATGTAGGGTTTCCATCTATCACATCTGTACATGAATGTAGATTTAGTAAAGCTACAAGTATAGATAGAAAGAATCAGGGAGACTGTTTAGCTGTGTCACCCATGCTATCCCTGAGGTATCTCTTAATCTCAGTTTATTTTTCTATGAAATGAGATGTCTAGAGATGATAATATTATCCTCAATCAGTAACATCCACCCCACTTTAAAGAAAAAAGATTGAAAAATTATAAATTGATGAAGAAAAAAAATTATAAATTGATAGAGTCAATTCCTTAGGAAACTAAATAGCGAAACTCAGTTCCACAGATGCAACTGTAACCCAAACAGCTGTCCGGAAGATGCCAGACATTTATCATGGGGCAGTCGTAGAAGGGCGGTGGTGAAAATGTGCGGTCAGCTAACACAAATCCTTCCTTTACTGTTTCTAGAAAAATAATTGACAGTGCTTTCTCTGCTGATGCTGAGTCAATGGCTCATGTAAATATACTCCCATGTATATAATGTATACATACATACCTTATATGTGTATACTATATATGCATAATAAAACACATAGTTATGCATAATACCATTATGCAAAATACATACATCAAGAGTGATACATTTTTTTCAAGTACCTTTAGAAACTCTGAATTTACAAATTTAAAATATCTTATTTTTTCACACAATGTGATACATAGATTATGTATTACAGAATTGTATACCTGAAATCTATGTAACTTTACTAACAATTGTCACCCCAATAAACTTTAATTAAAAAAAATTATTTTTTATTAAGTTAAACTACTGCACACACCTTTTGACATTTCGATATTAAAAGTAGTTTAGATGTATAAAATAATAAGACAAAGGTAAATTTATCGGGATACCCAACCTCTGGCTTAAAATTTAGTTAGACATATCAATACATTTGTACCCTCTGTGTTCTCTCTGATGGAATCCTAGAATCCTGCTTTCTTTCAGTTCCAGACATAACGACTCTCCGGAATTTGGATTTCTTTTATTTCCATGCAGTTTAAAAAATATATTTGTTCACATATGAATATGTAAATCATCCATTGTATTATTTTGCATGTTTTATATGTTTTATAAGTGAGAGCATCAATGTATATAAATTTTATATACTCTACCTCTTCTAATATTATGGTTGTGAAATGCATATATGGTTATATAGTTCCTTTATATTATTAATTTTCATTTTTGTACACTATTCCATTGCATGAATATACCCAAATATATTTATCCATTCTCTTTTTGGTGGATAATCATCATTTCCATTTACAAACTGTGCTGCCAAGATAGTTCTTATAGATATTGAAGCAACATTCCCTGACCATCCTTTATAAAATTACACATCTTACCGTTGCCTTCTTTATTCTGACACCCCACTATTTTTCTATTCATAGTTCCTGTGAACACCTGCCATTTATATTGTTGCTCTTTGTTTATTTTTTTATCTTCCTCCCAGGAGAATGTGAATTCCATGAATGAAGAGATTTTGTTTTGATCTTTGATGTATCTTCAGAACCTAGAGTGAGCTTGACTACATAGAAAGTATTGCACAAAAATTGAACAAATTAATGAATACATCTTTGTGTATATGTGCAAAAGTTTCTCTAGGTCATTGGCTAAATACTCTAACCACTCATATATACATATATATATATATATATATATATATATATATATATATTATTATTATTATTATTTTAATATTTTATTGGGGAAGAGGAATAGGACTTCATTGGGGAACAGTGTGTACTTCCAGGACTTTTTTCCAAATCAAGTTGTTGTCTTTTCAATCTTAGTTGTGGAGGGCGCAGCTCAGCTCCAGGTCCAGTTGCCGTTGCTAGTTGCAGGGGGCACAGCCCACCATCCCTTGCGGGAGTTGAACTGGCAACCTTGTGGTTGAGAGGAGACTCTCCAACCAACTGAGCCATCCGGGAGCTCAGCGGCAGCTCAGCTCAAGGTGCCGTGTTCAATCTTAGTTGTAGGGGGCGCTGCCCACCATCCCTTACGGGACTTGAGGACTCGAACTGGAAACCTTGTGGTTGAGAGCCCACTGGCCCATGTGGGAATCGAACCAGCAGCCTTCAGAGTTAGGAGCACAGAGCTCCTGAGCCACCGGGCCGACCCTCAAATATTTTTTAACATTTTCTTTTGAAATAATTTTACACTTCCAAAAAATTACAAAATAATACAGAGAATTATTGGGTATTCTTCTCACCCAGTTTCCCCTTTTGGTACAATTTATGTAATAAAAGTACAATTATTAAAATGAGGAAATTAATGCTGGTATAATACTGTTAACTGAGCTCTTGACTTTATTCAGAGTTCCAGTTTTTTGACTAGTGTACTTTCTTCTGATTCCCCCATCCCAGTATTTTCATTGAAAATTTTCCAATGAAAACAATTTTTATTTATACATTTTCTGAGTGGGGATTTAAAACACCAGGGAAGGATTTAAATTCTACTCATTTTTAAATAGAAAATTACAAGCCTCTAAAATGTTAAAATGCCTTTTCTTTCTCTATGTGGGCAGGAGTAAAAGCTTTTAATTGTTCGAAAAAAAAATCTGATTACTATGAGCATCTGTCAGAATTGTTTGGTTCAGTAGACATTATTACATCCAACCAACCTTACCATGGTATCTTGCATAGAATAGATAAAGACACCTGTTCTTTTGTTCATGAAGAAAAGACTAATTACATATAATTGAGTACAAAACAAATGGATTTGTCAGAGGCAACAGATAAGAATCTCTGCAAATGTAGTAGTAACAAAAGATGTAAAACTGTGTTGGAACGTTGGCACAAAAAAAGACAACTGCAGTTTGGAGAGTATTAATAGGGAATTTTACATAAAATTAGAAAGGTAATTATTCTGCTCTACTAGTTACCATAGGAGAAGATTCATTTGAAGTGGTCAAACGTGCTGGGGTGAAAACAATTAAGATGTAACCAGATGCATTGTTCTCTTTCTTCTGAACAATAAAATATTAAAGCCATTTGATGTAGAATGAACTGACTGATCAGTTAGTAGAAGGGTGATACTGGAGATATTCAAGCAGAAGATGAACAGGCACTTATAGGGGGTTTTACAAGAAAATCCTTTTGGTGTGAAAGGGGGAAGAAGGTGGTGGTGGTTGGGATAGTCTCAGAACTCGGTGACTTCAGCCCTGAGTCTTTAAAAAGTAGTTTGAATTGGTAAGACAAGTACATGGTATAACAGCAAAGGCACACGTGAGTATACAGTTGAGAAAGAGCAAAACAGTCCCTTATAGCCAGGAGCTGCTGTGGCACTCCCAGCAGGTCTAGGTGTCCTTTTTTCTTTTTCTTCTTCTTTTTTTTTTTTTTTTCATTTTGCATCATTTACTATCAAGCTTGGCTTCACAAAACATTCTTGGATATTTTATTTTCTTGGTCATAAAACCAAGATTCTTTTATCTCTATTAATTATCTTTGGAAGATTATTAGATCATTTTATATATATATATATATATATATACATATATACATATATATGTATACATACATATGTTTAATTATATATATATGTATAAAGTTTAATTATATATATATGTATATATATGTATATATATATATACACATATACATATATATGTGTATATATATATATATATACACATATATATATAATTAAACTTTATTGGGGTGACAATTGTTGGTAAAGTTATATAGGTTTCAGGTATACAATTCTGTATTACATCATCTATATCTCACATTGTGTGTTCACCACCCAGAATCAGGTCTCCTTCCATCACCATATATTTGACCCTGTTTACCCTCTTCTACAACCCCTCTCCCCCCTTACCCTCTAGTAACCCCTAAACTATTGTCTATGTCTATGAGTTTTTGTTTCTTCATTTGTTTGCCTTGTTCTTTTGTTGTTTTCAGTTTTATATACCACATGTCAGTGAAATCATATGGTTCTCTACTTTTCTGTCTGACTTATTTCGCTCAGCATAATAATCTCTAGATCCATCCATGTTGTCGCAAATGGCACTATTTTATCTTTTCTTATGGCTTAATAGTATTCCATTGTGTATGTATACCACACCTTCTTTATCCAATAATAATCGAAGGACACTTTGGTTGTCCATGTCTTGGCCACTGTAAAGAAAGCTGCAGTGAACATTGGAGCACTTATGTCTTTATAGATAAATGTTTTCAGATTTTTTGGATAGAAACACCAAACCAGACAAGGCCACTGTGACTGTGATGCATCGCAACAAAAACAAGACCATTCTGTAACCATATCTGAACACAGACTAAAACAAGAACATTTTCCAAACTACAAAGTGGTCAAATATTTCTCTATCTGGCTTTTATGAATGGCTGCTGCATCTTCATCAAACACAGCTTTAACTTTGCTTTGTTCTTATTAACCTTATAAATAAGAATTATTAAGATTCCCAGTCATAGAGTTACACCCACTTCCTCAGAGCATCCTATCAGAGTAAATCTATATTTCTTGGCCCCTCCCTCAAAATCATACGACATTGACCAAATCCTATAAGTCCTTTCTTACGTCTTCTTACTAAAGATGTCTTAGTTCTGCCATGTTGTGTTTTTTCCTTGCTTGCTTCGACTTACTAAACATAACTTTGTTCAACTGCGTGTGTGCTTCTATGACTGGAAGGCACTGCCCCAGTCAAAAGTAATTTTCTGTCCCTTTCCTCTCTGCCACCTGGTCTCATTTCTTTGTATTCTTCCAGATATAGTCTGTGCATTTATCAACGTATACAATACTATTTGTATCTATATAGTATATATCTTGTGTAACACATTTTTTGACTTAAAACAGTATATCTACAAGATTTTTCCATATTAGTACATATTTAAACAGAATAATTTTTAATTTAATTTCCTGTTGAATAACATTTCAGTTTTTTCTAATGTTTTGCTAATGTGAGCGATTCTATAAAGAATATATTTGCACATAAGTCATTTTGCATGTGTGCAACCGTATTTACATGATGGATACTTAGAAATGAAAGTGCTGGGTCAAGGGTATGTGCTTTTATAATTTTAAAATCTATTTGTTCTTCATCATACAGATTTACACTGAGAGTATCTGTTTTCTTGTCTTCTAGTCAACAAAATGCATTATCAAACTTTTTGTTCTTTGTTACCTAAAAACATAAACTTTATTTTTTCTTACAATGAGTTAGGTTGAGCACTTCTATGTATATTTTAAGAGCCATCTACACTTCTTTTTTTATAAAATGTTTATATGTTTCTACACAATGACTTTTTTCATTAGTCGGAAATCTATATTTTAAAAATCAGCTCCATGTTATGTGTTGCAAATATTTTTACTCCCTTTGTTGTTTATCTCTGAATATTTTTTGCCGTGCTATATATTATTTTTTTTAATTTTAAATATGCATTTATGTCCTTCAACTTTTCTTTCCTATTTAGAAAGGCTTTACTCATTCCAAAATTACTTTAGAAAATTCCCATGTTTTGTTTTAGTGAAGTATTGTTACATCTTTATACTTAATGTTTAACTAATCTGGAATTTATTTCTTGAGATCTTCTGGTACTAGACCTCTAATATTGTAGGTTCCTAACTACTGATTACAAATGCAAATGCAGTTTCTTCAGATTTTATGAATATATTAAATTCTCCATGAGTTCGGCATAAAGAAAAACATTTCAAAATGGTTTGTATCTGAGCTTCAGAAATCCAAATAGAAATTAAAAAATTTTGTCATCCAGTTATGTTTTCTATACAATAGCAAACATATGATGTTTTGATACCAACAGTCACATGTATGTAGATACGGCCAAAACCAACAGAAGCTCTGTATCGCTATACTCTGAACAGAAATATGATCCAAATGGTTAATTAGGGAGAATTACCAAGGACATAAGGGATACTGCAAAGAATTATAAAGATGTTTGCTCCTCCTGATAAGGGGCCTTGCTGGACAAGAAATTTATCTCTTTCACCTACTTACATATACACATTATGGTACACATGGGAGAGATAGGGCTGTGCCATATCCAATTATAGGGATATTATGTTCTTCTAGTGTCACCTATACCTTAAGAATATGGTATCAACTTGTAGGTGTGAAATTACACCTGCAAGCTGGATGAAAAGAAAAAGAAAACACATTTGTTATCCTGCGGATTTTCTTTAAGCAAAGGTTATTTATGTAATTTTGAGCAACACTTGGTACATGCAGTGGTACTGTTTTAGTGGCATATCTTTTCAAGAGCAAAATTAGCATTCAGCCTTAGCTTATGAATGTAATTACTTCACTTGATTTTTTTTAAAGGAAAGATCTTGCCTTTTGATTTTGATAGTTAGAAGAAAAGTAATGGACATTTGTTGGAAATGTGGTTCTGTTGACTGTGTTTTAATTTTAAAAATTGTTCCTCCGAATACTATTTGTGGAAAACTTGAATAAGAACCAGTTATTCCCTTGAATAGTTTACCTAGTCACATAAAATCACAGGGGGATACGTATTTTTTACTTTTGCCTCAAAAAATACTCAAACGTATTTTTCACTTTTGCCTCTTACCTTCTTATTTGTCTTACATTTCTTTTTGATCTTAAGACTTCTGCCCTCATGTGTCCCTCTGGTCAGGAAAGTAAAACATGAGCCATTTGAAATTAGCCTCCTTGCTATGTGCTCTGTGGTTATTTATCAGCATATTTATAGGCTGTATGCATAGTGGTTCAGAATCTTTTTGGAGCTACGTCACCAAATGTATTCCTAGAAAGAGTTGTGGGCTAAGATTGTCTGTAGTCTGTTTTTGGCTCTGAGAGGTGACCAGTACTTTGGCCTTGGGCAAATCACATAAACTTTCTCAGAATTACCAAACCTCTGATTATACAAAATGAGAAGAACAGAGGACCTCTAAGATTTTGATAGCCTTTCCTTTAATTCTTACGTAGAAGTGAACGGATGCTCAGAAAAAACTGATTGACAGGTTCCATTTCCATAAATACCATTTGTTTTGAAAGGCATGTTACTGGCAGGAAATCTTCAGTTTACAAATCCGTATGTGATATTCTCAAGGTGAGCATAGAGATCCAGAGAATCACACAAATAAATGATGGAGCCAGAATTTGAATCCAGGCTATTTGACTTGATATGCGGCACCTTTGAATGATTTAATCTTTTCATATTTTAATCCCCTTATTTATTAAGAGGAAACAATTAGTACTTAGGTCATAGGGTTGTTGGGTAGAATAAATGGGTTGATGAATGAAAAGTGCTTAAAATAACACCTACAGCACAGTTCAGTGTTGTCAGTTGTTCTTGTTGTTGTCTTGTCAGTAGGGGTAAGAGTCCTTATTTGCAAGGAGCACATAGACAGTGGGCATTTGAACAGAAGTAGAATTCTTGGTGGTAGCAGCTATTGGTACATGAAAGACTTTCAAGGTCCTTGAGTCGGAGGGTATTGAAGAGTACTATAAGTCAGTGGTTCAGAAAGCGTGGAGTCCTCAGACCACAGCATCAGCAGCATCTGGGAACTTGTTAGAAATACACATTCTTGAGCCTCACCCTGGACACGTTGCATCTGAATCTCTGGACTGGAGCTGAGCAATCTGTTTTGACAAGTCCTCCAGATGATTCTGATGCGCTGCTGGGGGTTTGACTCGTAAATCTCCCCTGCACCCGGGATTTGGAGTGTTCACGTTTGCTAATGAAGGCAGTCTCTGTCTTGGGACTGTCATACTTTGTTCTATGGGTACCCGATTCCTAACATAATAGGGAAAGCATAGGTCCGCAGGCATACTGAAAAGCGTAGTGAAATTCAGACTTTCTAGTATCTCAAGCATGTGTGGAATCTGTTCCATTTTGATTTATTTTCTGGAGAGTAAGAACTCAATTATAGACAGGTGTGTGATCAAACATAAGTTTGAGGAATTAGAAAAAAAACATGTATAATGATATAAGTAAGCCTGATCACATCGTTTTATGTTTTGGAGCTTTTACACACGCGGATTCCTTTTCCTTGGAATAAACTTCAGCAGTCTACCCACCTAGTATGCCAGTCTTTCCTTTCAGAACACTTCAACTTTTATTTCCTTTGTTTATGTGAGGACTTTCCCAGCTTTCACCCTCAACTGCCACCCTCCCACACACACACAAAAAAACGCACATTAATCACTCACTTCACTTTACTGTGTTTGTACCTGTGTGTACATTTACAGCTACACAAGTCACATTACACTGCAATTCCTAATCTGCATTTGTGTTTACCCTGTTAGAGTCTAATATCCTTATTTGCCCTTCTGCCTAGCACAGTGATGGACATTTTCCAAGATCCCAAACTAGAGCACAACACAGACTTGTTTCATTTAGCTGACATACTTCAGAGGGGAAATGAGTGTATCCGAGTGATGGATGCACCTACTTCCCCCCCACCCCAGTTTCCTCTTATCTGCATAGGTCCCAAAGACATTTGAGTTCCCCCCACATACGTGTGGCCCTCTCTCAATGTTTGTGAAATCAACATAACTGAATAAAATGTCCAAGGACGAGTATAAAGCACTTAAATATCACAATTGTAAGGCACAGTAGCTTGGACTGTGAGTCAGATGACCTGGTTTACAGTCCAAATCCTATCCCTAATTAGCTGTGTGATTTTTGTTTAAGTCAGATAAGCTTTCTGTTTCTTGGTTTTCTATTCTGTAAAATGAGGTGTTTGGAATCATCTCCAATATTCCTGACAGATCTGAAACTTTGAAAGCCTATAAATTGGCAATGATTTTTTGTTTTTAAGCTTTGAAAAACTTTCCCTTTAAACACATTGCAAAAAGGGGCAAAATTGTAAGAGCAGATAGTACAATAATTTTTGCATTGAATTTGAAAACAGTAGTAATTTCACTTTACCTTCAAAATACACACAGAATTTTACCACTTCTTAATATCCCCTTGCCGCTGCCTAGTCCAAGCGACTCTCATTTTGGGGCTTCTGCAGTAGCTTCCTATCCTATCTCCTTACGTAAGGCTTCCCCCTTCAGCGTATTATCCACACAGCAGCCAGAGTGACCCAGTTAAAACATAGGTCAGGCAAACTCACTTCTCTGCTCATTCTCTTTCATCACATATCATTAAGAGTAAAAGCCAAATTTCATCCTTTGACCAATAAGGTTTTACATAATCCCACCCATTACCTATCCTGACTTTTTTTTTGTTTTTAAAGATTTTATTGGGGAAGGGGAACAGGACTTTATTGGGGAACAGTGTGTATTTTTCCAGGACTTTTTCCAAGTCAAGTTGTTGTCCTTTCAATCTTAGTTGTGGAGGGCGCAGCTCAGCTCCAGGTCCAGTTGCCGTTTTTAGTTGCTGGGGGCACAGCCCACCATCCCTTGTGGGAGTCAAACCGGCAGTCTTGTGGTTGAGAGGACTCGCTCCAACCAACTGAGCCATCTGGGAGCTCAGTGGCAGCTCAGCTCAAGGTGCCATGTTTAATCTTAGTTGCAGGGGGCGCTGCCCACCATCCCTTGCGGGACTTGAGGACTTGAACTGGCAACCTTGTGGTTGAGCCCACTGGCCCATGTGGGAATTGAACCAGCAGCCTTCAGAGTTAGGAGCATGGAGCTCTAACCGCCTGAGCCACCGGGCCGGCCCACCTAGCCTGACTTTTGATTAGTAGTCTTACTATTCCTCTAACACACCAACCATGTTGTTTCCTCAAGGTATTGGTACCAGCTATCCTGTCTTTCTAGAATGTTCCTCCTCCAGAAAGCTAAATAGCCCACTCCCTGATCTTCTTTGTACTGTTACACAAAAGGGCTTTTCTCATGCATACATTTGCCTCATTCTGTACTTGTATATGTTATTTCTTCCATTAATTATACGATGGAATACTATTTGGCCATGAGGAAAGATGAAATAGTACCATTTGCAACAACATTGATGGATCTTGAGATTCTAATGGTAAGCGAAATAAGTCAGACAGAAAAAGTAGAGAACCATATGATTTCACTGATATGTGGTATATAAAACTGAAAACAACAAAAGAACAAGACAAACAAATGAAGAAACAAAAATCATAGACAATAGTGGTTACTAGAGGGTAGGAGGGAGGGGGGTTGTAGAACAGGGTAAAGGGGGTCACATACCTGGTGATGGAAGGAGAACTGACTCTGGGTGGTGAGCACACCATGTGATATATACATAATGTATTACAGAATTGTACACCTGAAATCTATGTAACTTTACTAACAATTGTCACCCCAATAAACTTTAATTAAAAAAAATTCTCTAAAAACAAGATCAATTTCCTTTTGTCTTTGAAAACTTTTCCTGATTTCTTTAGCTGGAAATCCTGCTTTTTCCTTTTCACACACTGTACATCTCTTAAGATATATATATTGTTTCATTTGAATGTATTTATTATGCATGTGACTTATTATATTTACTTCCTTTAGGTTATAAGTTCCTTGAGGACATTGACTGTGCCTGCTGTGTCTCTGAGCTGGCATGTAATAAGTCCTTAATAATTGAGATGGATAGGTTAATTCATAGTAGCAATGGTATAATCAGACTACCATTTAAATCCAAAGGCTAAATTGGATATAAGCTCCACAGGTGCAGGAAGCTTTATCTGCATTTGTACTGTTGTATCTCTAGCATCTGGAATAGTGCCTGGCACATGTTAGGTACTCAGTTTGTTGAATAAATGATTGAAACTGAATTTGCGGAACAACCCTATCAAAAATGAATATGAATTTGTCTAACAGCACCCAGCTTGAAGTATTAATGCAAATTGGATCACGTTTGCATTTTGTTTGAGAATGACAGACAATTTAAGAGAATTCAAAGGATGAATAAGGAAGTCATTTTCCATTATGAAAATAGGAAGAAAATTGAGTATGCTTAGTCTGGAAAAGTGAACTCTACAGCAATAATGGTAAAAAGAATATGCTCTTGCATAGTATTAAATATGTCTTCACAGTGTTATATGAATATATATTAATGGTGATAATAATTACAGACACATCATTTTCTGAAAAGACGTAAAGGGTACATTTTCCCACGAGAGAGGGAGCTTTTATTATTCAACTAGGGCCAGCAGGTAAAATTAAGCCGATGATGCAAAAAAAAGACAATACACACTCAGGTGCTTTAAGAGTAAGAAAAAAAAAAAAGGGGGAGTGAGGTTCTGGTAGTAGTGGAAAAGAAATTAGAAGTTGTGATGAGTTAGAGATTATTAAAATCTCCATGAAATTACCTGATGCTGATGCTCTGAGATGTGAGTTGATTTACTCAAGGTCAAGTAAATAAAATTCAGTTCTATGATATTATATCCATATCCTGTGCTCCTTCCTCAAGTTATTGCTTGAAAGGTTATACAGTTTGCCTACATTCTTACAGTTCATGTACGTAGTAATTAATGGCATTGGGATTTGTTCCATGTGGCTGGTTCAATTGGGCATTCAGTCTGTAGCTACCAACTAAATAAGGAATAGATAATAACTTTATTCTCATGTGCATTGATGTTTTCCAGGATATACTACCATGACCTATAAAGGAAAAGACTATATATTTTAAATGAGGGATTTGGAAAATAAAATGATTATCTATGTGGCAAGCATGATTTCTTAACCTGTGAATTTGGGATATATTAAATAATAATAGCTAATGTTTACTGAGTACTTTCTAAGGGATTGGTACAAGTATGAAAACATTATACATTTTACACATGTAAGTAGCATAATAATCTTATAAAGCTAATAGGAATGATTCTATAATTAGTCCTCCTTTGAAGATGGGTAAACTGAGGCATAGAGAATTTAAGTAATTAGCCCATGGTCACACAAATGATAAATGGTAGACCCAGAATTTGAACTCAGTGAGTTTATTTGTTCCAGAGCTAATGTCCTTACCTACTCTGCACTAAATCCTAATTTCTCTTTCCTGGTTAGTATTTCTAGTGCATAATAAACATTCCCTAAATCATTCCAGTGCATTTTTCTCACAACACTTAAAAAAAAGTGTTAAGAAGGGACTGTGATTTACTTATAAAATATTATGGTGGTTTACTTTAGACAGGCTAAATATTGAACTTGAGAGAATTTTTCTTCAATATGTTGGAGGTATTTAAACTATAAATTAAAACATTGCTTTTGGAAATAGTAAACCATTATAGAATAATTTTAAAGATCTTAAATAATGTGATTTTCTGTTTGACATATCTGACTTAGGAAGTTTGAGATGACAGATAGATACATAGGTATCCATGTATTATTTAGTAGCCTAGATAGAGTGGTACTGAGTACGCATCCAGCTAAGATGTCTGGAGGTCGAACTTAGAACATCTGCTTTCCCTGATACTGAAACAGAATGTAGATCAATGCATATGTCAGAATATGTCTGTACAGCATACCAAGCCCACTTCATAGTATTATAATTGGATTTTTAAAAATATCCTAAAGGATGCTCCTTTTTCTTTCTCTCACTTAGGTATTGGCAGAAGACATAATTTTTGTTGTTGTTGTTGTTCATTTAGTGTGTACCAGAGATCAGTCCTACACTTGGGGAAGCAGTGTGGTGTGTGAAGAGGCCTTAGGGTTTTTGAGACAGACGGTTATGGATATTAACGTGTATTTCTCCACTTAGCAGCTGTATAAACTTGGGCAATTTGCTGAGCACTTTGAAGCCATAGTTTCTCATCTGCAGATTGAGAATTATGTGTAAAGACTTAAAGTATATGATATCAAATTTATTGTCCCGGAAGGAAATGCTTTGGAAAATCTAAAGAGGAGAAATCTATGCTGACTGAAATGTGATCAAGAGTAATTTCAGGGGAAATGGAGGACTTGAGCAGAACTTTGAAGAATTGTGTAACAAGCCTTTTTGGAAACTCTCGTGCCATGTCAGCACTCTTTTAGGCCCCAGACCCAGCCTTCTTATCTTCGGGGGAATTTGATGACAGTCTAATTTAGACAGGACTAACCCCCACTGCTCTTGGAATTTCCCTCTGAGGGGGTTGGAATGATTACTGTTACACATGTTCTGTTTCCAGTCCTTTGATTCTGCTGATAATCTGAGCAGGGAAAGTCCTACCAAGATGCAAAGGAAGATAGTGCATCTCCCCACTGGCTCCAAGACTGTTTGCACATTAGAATCACTGGGGTAAGTGTGAAAACCTGATATCTAGGGTTTACTCCAGATCAATAAAATCAGAATCTCTGAGGATGGAAGCCAGACATCAGTATTCTCTTAAAAATAACCCAGATGATTCCTAAACTCAGCCAAGTGTAATAACAGTGATTTCTCTTAGAGCGTTGCTTCCCATATTTTAGCGTGCATCAGAATCATGTGGAGGGCTTTTTAAACTACTGATTCGGGAGCCTTATGTCCAGAGTTTCTGATGCAGTAGGTCTGAGTAGGGGTTGGAGAGTTTGCATTTCTGATAAGTTCACAAGACCATATTTTGAGAACCACTGACATGGAACAATATTTCTCAAACCGTGAGTACATAATAATCATTTGAGAATCTTGTTAAACTGCACATTTTGATTCAGTGGGTCCTGGATGGGGCCTCAGATTCTGCCTGTCCAGTCATCTGCGGGAAATGCCCTTGCTGCCCCCCACCCCAAGCGTTGGCTCACCGACTGGTAAGGTTCAGTAAGGCCCAGCAACACCCGGCAGCTTGTCAGAACTACCCCGGAACTACTGAATATGAAATGGCTTTTTAACAATGGTGCCTGTGGGAATCATCTGAGGAGTTTAAAAAATATGGATGCCTATGTTCAACTTTGAAGAGTTTTATTTACACGGTATGGGTGTGGCAGAGCCTCAGAAATAAACAGACAAATACGTAAAACCTCCCCAGAAGGTTGTAATATGTAGCCAAAAACTTGGAGACAGAGTTTTGCAATAAGATATTTGTTTTAAAGTATAAGGCAAATCATTGCCGCTGTTTTACAGAATGTTTTGTGGTATTTTATTATAAAAGGAGGCCGTTGAAGCTGGAGATGACAAAGCAATGGCCAAGTGCTCCTCCTGTGTCCATGGCAGACCTCACTGACTTCTCACAACACTTACTGTGGCCTAACCTCACATGTCTTCTCTAGACGTGGTTTCAGGCAGCTACAGTCAAGTGGTTGGAATTTCCCACATACATGCTTCTTCTTCATTAACACCAACACATCGAGGGCCAACTGCTTTCTCGTTACTGGGTACAAAGATGACTCCAGTCACATTCCTGCCTTTTAGCTGCTCCCAGAGCAGTAGAGGAAGCTGAAAGTTTATGTAAAGCCAACCTTATACAGTAATGCAGCGTAGCACTGGTACTGCCAAGTGATTAGAAAAATCACCAGGTTTCAGAGATGAGAGAGATCCCCAAAAGCCATGGTGCTCAGCAAAAACGGAATTTAAATGGAATCTTGAAGAATAGGTGGGGGGAAGCATGTAAGGTAAGATTAGCGGAATTGCATTTCAGATAAGGAGGCACAAAATCACCTATTAGAGAAAGCACCTGCCATGTTGTGGGAAAAATGAGCTGATTAGTTTAGATCAGGGGTGTCCAAACTTTTTTCAACGTTTTTCACCAAGGACCATATATAGTAAAATACACAAACAGCCGGGCCACTCACTTGAGGTGAAGTACGTATTGCCTCACCTGGTTTATTTAAGTAAACTAAATATATTTTTAGAATTCGCTGCGGGCCAATTAACAATGGATTGCGGACTGCAGTTGGCCGGCGGGCCGCAGTTTTGACACCCTTGATTTAGATGAAGCAAAGAGATTATGTGGAAGGGTCACAGGACCATATTTTAGAGTGTCTTTACTGACACAGGGGAGTTTAAACTTTATATTTTAGGACATGGGGTACCAATAAAAGTCACTAAGCAATTGCAATTGAGTGACAGGCGAAATGTGGTCCTTTGGGAAAATTTTGTAAGTAGGGATTATAGTAGAGATGAGCTGAAGGAGAGATTTTAAGGTAGAGAATAATAATAACAAAATCATCACTTTATTTTTCAAATTCTTTTCTCCCTCCATTTCTAAAAATAAGTCTTACCACATTTATTTTTATAGATTCACTTAATATTTTTTGGAATGAGCGTGTGTGTGTGTGTGTGTGTGTGTGTGTGTGTGTGTGTGTCATGAGCAGTAAATACAACATTTGAGTGTCAACGTCAACGTAACTTGAGTGGAATCATGAATGTTTACTTTGGCTTTTTCACTGACTTGCCACTATTTAAATATAATTGCTCATCAGTATTGTATACATAAGTTTTCAAAAGTGTTTTCTTGTTTTAGTACTTAATGAAGTGCAAGGCTGTGGTTGAGCGTATTTAAACCATCTCAAGCAAGTTTGCTTGTGTTATCTGTGTAATTTTAACTAAGAAGAACTAAAGGTGGGACATTTTTGCCTGGCTGAAAAATTCCTTTTGAGAATCCCAAATATTATGTATATTTATATATGTATATGTATTTCTTTTTTTCATTTTCACTAGAATTTATATTTCTTTTTTCATTTTCTTTTCATTAGAATTTCTCTTATTTCTTAAGAGCAGCAGCAATTTATAGCCTTCCAGCCACCAGAACTAGGCTCACATTCTAGCTCCTCCTTGGTGGACCCTGGCAAAACCACATCCTTGAGCTTCAGTACTCTTATCTGTAAAGATGGATGCAGTGTACACATGTGGAGTTATTTTTATTTTCTAATTTAGACTTTTATCACCATGATGGCAGGTACCAAGTCTTACACCACTTTATTACAAGTGCCTCGCACGATGCCTGAAACAGATGTGATGAATTAATGAATAAGCCTGATAGGCCACAGGGTCCATTTTGGCAACAAAAATGAATGATGGAAGATTGGTGGAAGATGCAAATCTTAAAGCTTCAAAACATGCAGAGTTTTCTTGAAGGATGTTTTTGCCCATGGATCTTACGGGCTGACACCTGTGCTATTCACTGAGTTCTTCAAATGGACAGTGAGACAAGTCTGCTGTGTAAGACAGATTGGCTGCAGAGGATGAGTGATGACAGGCACTTGCTTTCATTGTGATAGTGATATGCTTTGTTTTTCATCTTGAGGGAAAAAGAAGAATCACACTGAATTGACCTGTTAATTATTCACATTTTTGAACATCTCTGAAGTAACATAGGAAAGGTTATATGATAGTACCAGGATTAAAAGCCAATGACAGGATTTCTACCTGAGCTAAGGGAAACATTTTCACTAGCTTTTGTCAAAAAAAGGGATTGTCATGTTGCTCATTTTCACTATGTTGAAAAATCCAGTTTGCTATCAGCCAACGCTTAGAAGAAAAATTTTAAGTCTCTAAGCCCCAAACCGTTAATCAGTTTCATAAATCAGTAAATTCAGTGTCGAAAAGAAATTCAACAGTTGAATTATATTGAGCAATTATTTATAAAATAGGGCATCGTACTGAAAGAACCGAATCAACATAGTCTAAAACATGTTGATTTTTATATTCTTTTTATTGCTTTGTTTTAAATACATAGTTGTTTTTGCTTGTTAGATTTTAAATCTATAAGATGAAAAGCATTGCTTCTTTTTCTCCCATGACATTGAAAGAAATTTAAGTTTAAAAATGAGATAATGATGGCCCAGGTTTCCCTATTCCTACCCCCATGTTTGAAAGCTCTAGATTTGGAGGTTTATTACCACCCCACCACCATTAATGATAATTTGCATTTTACTTTTATTGTTTAACATTTGTTTTTTAAGTTATCATTTTACTTGATCTTCATTATCTCAGTGAAGCACTCAGAGCAGACCCTAAGAGTCAGTGAGGTTACATTACTTGGAGTCACTAAGGTCACAAACTGTTAAATGTTAGAAGTAGGGGTCATGACCCATAACTGTGTCCTCTGGACTAAAGTTCAGTCCTCATCCCAGTCTTGTTTCCTGACTCAAAAGCTATAGAAATAGAGACAATCACAACTTACCCTTAATTTCTGTAAATAAATGCTGTTTTAGAGAGTTAAATTTAATGACCAAATTGATTAGGCTTCTGTGCAATGCACTTGATTCTATGCATTTGTTTTGCATTGTTTTATTTCATAATCTTTGAACACCTTTTCATATGACAATTTTATAATACATTGTGTAGAAAAAAATAATTCAGTTTTTTCTGTAGCATGATTACTCAAAATCGATCCTTTATTTTTTAAATTTATAATAGTTTATTTTAGCTTCACAGTTCCTAATTGGTAATTGCATATACACATTGAGGATTATTATCAAGTTTTAGAAGTTTTTTGTTGTATTTCAGGACATTTCAAATCCACTACCCACTTGCTCAAGTAAATAATTTTTTCTACTCATTTATACGTTACTGCAATAGTGCTATGTATCCAACCATCACATAGCCTCAGCTGCATGCAGCACCATGTTTCTGTCTCACGTGTCTGGGGTGGTCAGTGAGGCAGCTCTCTGATCTTTTCTGGATTACATATCTAAGGGTAAGCTATCTGTAGTTAATCTAAAATGGCCTTTGTTGGATTACTGAGGCCACTCTTATTTTCTAGGTATTTTACATACTCTTCCTGGGACCAGCAGGTTAGTTTGTGCGCATTCTTCTTAATGCAGTGGCAGAGAGGAAATGCACAAACAGGAATACATGAGTAATTTCTCAAGACTGCTTACATTTGCTAACATCCTATTAGCCAAAGCAAGTCACATTGCTGAGCCCTGTATCAAGGGATAGGGCAGAATATCCTTCCAGAGCATTGCAAATTTATATGGCAAAGCGTGTAGATATCAGGGAGGAATGGAGAATTGGGTGTAGCAATTCATATACTAATTTTTTTACCATTTTCTTCCATTACTTTTTAAAAAAAATAGCTTTATTGAAGTATAATTGATATACAAAAATGTACATATTTAATGTGTAAAATTTTGTTAGTTTGGACATATTCATATACCCATGAGACCATCACCACAATCAAGGTAATAAACATACTCGTCAGTTCCAAAACTTTCCTCGTTCCCCTTTGCTCTTGAGTGTGTGTGTATGTGTGTGTGTGCGTGCGCGCATGTGTGTTAGGAACACTTAACGTGATATCTGTCTTAACAGATTTTTAAGTGCATAATATAGTATTGTTAACTGTAAGTACTGTGTTGTACAGCATATCTCTAGAACTTAATCATTTTGTATAACTGAAACTTTATATCCATTAAATAACTACCCACTGCCTTCTCCCTAGAGCTTCTAGCAACCTCCATTCTACTTTCTGTGTTCATGAGTTTATTTTAGATACCTCATATAAGTGGAGTAATGCGGCAGTTGTCCTTCTAGAACTTGCTTATTTCACTTAGCATTGTGCCCTTCAGGGGTTTCCATGTTGTTACACAGGACAGGATTTCCCTCATTTTAAATGCTGAATATTATTCTATTATATGTATATACCACATTTTCTTTACGTATACTGGCAATTGAAAATAATGCTGCAGTGAACATAGGAGGGCAGATATGTTCCTGAGATCCTGATTTCAGCTTTTTTAGATATATCCAGTAGAGGGATTTCTAGATCATATGATGGGGGTGGTTCTATTTTTAAGTTTTTGAGGGACTTCCATACTGTTTTTTTATGCTGGCTGCACCATTTTAGCTTCCTGTTGGCAGTGCACAACGGTTCCAGTTTCTCTACGTCCTCAGCAACGCTTGTTATTTTCTGGGTATTTTGTTTCTTTGTTTTTGGTTTTGTTTGTTTGTTTGTTTGATAATGCTCAGCCTAACAGACAAGAGGTGATATTTTATTTTGGTTTTGATTTGTGTTTTCTGATGATTCGTGATGTTGAACACTCTTCATGTATCTATTGGCCATTTGGATATCATCTTTGAAAAAATGTCTGTTCAGATATTTTGCCTATTTTTCAATTGGGTTATTTATTTATTTATTTTTGCTATTGACTTGTAGTAATTCCTTATATATTTTGGATATTTATTCCTTTTCAGATGCATGGTTTGCAGATATTTTTCTCCCATTCTTCAGGTTGCCTTTTCATTCTGTTGATTGCTTCCTTTGTTGTGCAGAAGCTTTTTAGCTTGATGTGGTCTCACTTGTCTATTTTTGCTTTTGTTGCCTGTGCTTCTGGTGTCACATCCAAGAAATCATTGCCAAACCAATGACAAGAAGGTTTTCCCCTGTGTTTTCTTCTAGGACTTTTATAGTTTCAGGTTTTATGTTTAGCTCTTTAATTCCTTTTGAGTGGGGTTTTTTTGTTTGTCTGTTTGTGATATAAGATGGTGCCCAACGTCATTTTTTAATGTAGATTTTCAGTTTTTCCAACACTATTTGTTGAAGAAACTGTCTTTTCCCTTCATTACCTTTTTCCATGTGGTTTAATGATAGAGTTTAGTTTATGGATTCCAAGAACACCAACTCAATTATTTTATTTTTCAAAGTATAAGTGTCAGATTTACATAAAGATTTAGAAGGAGGTACTCCTTTTGGAAAGGACAAGATTGAAAAATGTCAAGATTAGATGAGTGGATTCTATTTGGCTTATAATTGTAGTCTTTATTCAGCAAATGTTTACTGGGATCATGGATATAAATAGGATGTATACTGCCCTGATTTTTCTCTCTTTCAATGTGTGTGTGTGTGTGTGTGTGTGTTTCGACCTCTGTCTCTGTCTCTCTTCCTCCTTCCCTCTCTCATTATCTCCATATTATACAAGCGTCCTTTAGATGTCTTCCTTCTTTTGGAGAGCTTAAAATCTAGTTGTGATTAGGAGACGAAATGTTGTGTTTTTTTTTAAGGAAGACAGTTATACGTTGTAAATGTAGTGTAGATCCAGGTGTGTGGCAGCCGGGAAGTGAGAGAAAACACTAGGCATTTGGTATGTCATTTCCAGCATGGCAGGGGTTTCAGTATGAAGATATGAGGAAAATGATGTTCAAAACACAGGGAGTGAAGTAATCAAAAACATGGAGGTAAAAGGTAAGCGAAGGGAGATCAAATTACTAGAAGCAGTGAATAAACATATTAGAGTGAATAGTACCACGTAGTAGAAATGTATGTTGTGACTACACATAACCTTGAATATCAGGCTAAGCTATTTTAAGTTTTTAATTTTATTTTTATCTTAAAAAAACACTTTTATTCCCATGAGAAAACCTAAGTTTCAAGAAATAATGTGTCTTTTTATGATCCTTATCAATTGAATAAGATATGTACATTATTACTGGGATGGAAATTACAGAGACCTACCCTCAAGAGCCTTGCATTTTAGGGATGAGACAGATGCATAAACAAATAACTACGATGCCATGTTCCAAAAGTCACTACAGAGAAATGTCTATGAAATAAACAATTATGGCAAAGGAAACAACTCTCTCTGTAGGGTTTAGATAAGACTCATGAGGTACTTAAATAACATAGGTCTTAAAAGATAAAAAGAATTGACCAACTTTAGAAGTGGGAAAATAGACTTTTCCAAAAGAGAGAACAAAAGAAAAAAAATCCAGCCTAGTTAAAGATCAAGGGGGAACTTAGGAAATGGAAAAAGCTCTATGAAGCTGGTTCATGGTAGATGGGCTGAGTGACAGGGGATAGACTAGAAAGGTGGGTTGGAACCGGGTTGTAATGGACCTTGTGTGCGAGTAAAGACTTTGGATCCATCTAGACAATGAGGAATCAATCAATCACCAGAGGTTGCAAGCAGGGAAATAGTGTAAGTAGATGATACAAGGGACTTAAAGAATGGTGTGGTATTAGGACACTGACTTTGCAGATGGAGAGGAAAAGTTGCGAAGGGCTCCTGTGAGCTAGAGCCAGTGTACTACACTGAAGAAAAATAATAGCTAAGGGTAAGTCATTTTCCACTTCTCCAAATTTTAGGAGGCAGATGCAGACTCTCCCAAAGAGAACAGTTTTTAGCTTTTACCACTAAAAACTCTAGTTCCAAATTGTTTACTGATTTTTTTTTTATGGACTTGTTAAATCTCCCAAAGCATACCATCTAAACACCATTATCACCTTACGGTTCATATAAAACTTTCCCACATGTTTTTTGTTGTCCCTGCCTTGCATTAGTGGGTTTCTCACTCTCCTCAGATAGGAAAAGCTTTATAGTTGCTTTTATATTTCTGTTTCAGCTAAACACACCATTGTTCTTAGCATTTTTCCCGGGAAATATTTACCTTAGAAACACATGATGCACAATTTTGGATTTCATTACTTTTCTCATAAGAATTGTCATTGAACTTGATCTTTTCCAGTAGTTGCCTTTCTTTACACTGTGTAAGTGTTTTACGTTTAGTTCCCACCTCAACTCTGCTTTCATTAGCTATCTGTATTATTTAGGATTAGGGCTGGCTCTGTGCTGCTCAGATTAAAATAACAAGGACTTATTTTTTCCCATGAATGCCAGACCTAGGTAATTGAATGAGGATTGGTCACTGCTCCTGCCAGTCCTTGGGGACCCACCTCCTTCTAGCTCGCCAGCCACCACTCGAGGAAACCCTTGTTTTCAGCATCTATGATGATGTAGCCACCTTTGCCCTGTTCTCAACTCTTCATCTTACTGCTGTGTCCAAACAGCTGTAAGACGAAGAGTTGAGAACAGGGCAAAGGACACTTACAAGCTGTTTTTATGGAAGGAGTCTTCACACATACAAAGACCCTTCTGCCTATGTCTTATTGGCCAGTACTGAGCCAATATTCACAGCTAGCTGCAGGGTACGTAGGGAAATTCAGTGGAATCATCTATCACTTTGCAAGTAGATGAGAACAGATATCAGGGGAAATTACATTTAAAAGGGAAGAAGGAGAAAATACGATATTTTGGGCAGGTAACCACATTAGAGCCTTTGTTCAGATGCGGTTTCACCTAGGTTATCGCTCTGAATCGGTTTTGCCTTCTAAAATGTAGGATAATCATTCTGTTCTAAACTCTTCATAGTGTTTGTGGTTGAGGGTTAAATGCAATTATAATATAAATTTGTCAACTGTTTGAAAATTAAGTGTTGTGCGTATATGAAGTATTATTTTTTAAAGTATTAAGTAACTTTCTGAATACAAACTCAATAAATATTACTGGGGTGATATGTCACTTTTTACATCAGACCCTATGCTAACCTTATTTGACATGCAGAAGAATCATGTATTAATGATAAATAACTCTAATATAGAGAGAATACATTTCCTTTTATGAAACACTTTCAAGAACATGATTATGCTTTTGATTCTTCTATCAACGCTGAGCTCTAAGGATTATTATGCATATTTTGCAGACAGGAACACTAAAGCAGACAGGTAAATTGACTGGCTCAAAGCCATGCAGCTTCTGAGTGGTGGGTTTGGAAACTCTGTTGTCTACAAGTCTCACACATTTTTGTAACCTTGTTTCTTGAATCTTTGTATGTCAACTTCTTGTTGCCCATTTGGAAAAGTCTAGATTTCTAAGATTGGAGTGACAGATTCATAGTTATTTATCCCTGCTTTATCTACATGGTGTTCTTTTCCATGTCTCCTCCATCTGAATTAAATCTTCTAACCTGCCAGCCCTTTTCCATCCACACACATTACCCTGAAGAACCACCTAATACACTGCCCCACTAAAATGTCCTTCTGTCCTTGGCTCACTCAACTTTTGCCCTTTCTTTAAGTGTCAGCTCAGGTCCCATCTTCTGTGTAAGACATTTCCTGATTTCAGGCCACACAGATCTTCCATTTTCCTGAACTTCTGCAACATAGAGACTATATATAGAATGCATATATTAAATTTAATTATAGAAATAAATTATACACTGTATCAGATTATTCCATATGTCTTAGCTTTCTCTCCCCAACTAGACTCTAAGGTCTTGTACTTCTTAAGTTATTTCAGTAACACAAGGACAGTGGTAAGAACATAGGAAGAACTTCTGGCATATGTTACAGAGATCATACTGTATTATTATTATGACTATAAATATGTTCTATTGAAAACATTTTTGGTTCAAAATATTTGTTAGAAAAATTTTTTTATATTACGCCGTTTGTGTTCATTTTGTGGAGCAGAGATCTTGGACTCTCAGATCCAGGTGGGGCCCTTAGAAACCTTCTAATGTAACCCCTTTATTACAGATGAGCTTATGTGGTTTACCTGAAACCACATAAGTAATTTGTGATGGTGCAGAGACAAGACATCAGTTCTCTCCACCTTTAGACATTCATTCATGTAATCTTCCCTTCCCTTCCCTTCCCTTCCCTTCCCTTCCCTTCCCTTCCTTTCCCTTCCTTTCCCTTCCTTTCCCTTCCCTTCCCTTCCCTTCCCTTCCCTTCCCTTCCCTTCCCTTCCCTTCCCTTCCTTTCCCTTCTCTTCCCTTCGTTTCCCTTCCCTTCCCTTCCCTTCCCTTCCCTTCCTTTCCCTTCCTTTCCCTTCCTTTCCCTTCCTTTCCCTTCCCTTCCCTTCCCTTCCCTTCCCTTCCCTTCCCTTCCCTTCCCTTCCCTTCCCTTCCCTTCCCTTCCCTTCCCTTCCTTTCCCTTCTCTTCCCTTCGTTTCCCTTCTCTTCCCCTCTCTCCCTCCCTCCCTTCCTCCCTAATTTCAATTTATAGTTTTTAATTCTCAAAAGAGTCATTTTAAGAAACAAGATGATTTATTCAAAACGACACTGATCCTTTCCCCTGTGTCTTTTTTCCTCTTTAGCCCTCTTCAATCTAATTCCCGTTGGCCTGCGTGTGGTGGCCATCCAAGGGGTGAAGGCCAGCCTCTATGTGGCCATGAATGCTGAAGGCTATCTCTACAGCTCAGTAAGTGCCTTAGTGTGTGTGCGTGTGTGTGCGCGTGTGTGTGTGTGTAAACAGACATTGGAGTAGCCATTATTTTAAGAAAGAAAATTGGAAGTTGAAGTAATTTTATATTTTCTGAACCAGTATATAGGGGTTATTATGAAGATTTATAACTTATAATGTTAAAGATGATATTCTGTTGAGAAAAAGCTAATGACTCTCCATGTGATATAAATTCCCATTGTCCATCACCACTTCTACAAGATAATCTATTTTTTGAATTTTACCTTTAATTCAAGGGATAAGACATTTTTCCTTTCTCCTGTTACCTCTCCTTCAAGCAGATGGGATGGTTTAGGAAGCTAAATTCTTCAGTTTGTGAGTCTTTTCTGTCTTATTACATTGGAAGAACTTTTCAAAATGGATTATGCTTTTGCTGTATTTAATAAAATCTGTATAGTAACTAATATGTCACATTCCTGGGGTAACTGTGTTGAAAGCAATGTGAATTTATGAAATGAGCTCTGGATTAGGGGCTGGGATATTTTAGTTTTATTTGCATTTCAGTTAATATGTAGATATCCCTTTGGGGAAGTCACCTCCCCTCTTGCGTTTACTTTTTGGACCTTTAAAATGAGGGTGTTCACATACAAAAATAAATTCAAAATGGCTTAAAGATTTAAATGTAAGATCTGAAACCATAAAATTCCTAGAAGAAAATATAGGAAGAAACTTCACAGACATTACCCGGAGTAAGATTTTTACTGATATATCCCCTCGTGCGAGGGAAGTAAGAGGAAAAATAAACATGTGGGATTACATCAAACTAAAAAGCTTTTTCACAGCAAAGGAAACCATCAATAAAACAAAAAGGGATCCTACTGATTGGGAAAAGATATTTGCCAATGATATATCTGATAAGGGGTTAATATCACAAATTTATAAAAAACTCACTCAACTCAACTCCAAAAAAACAAACAACCCAATTAAAAAGTGGGCAGAGGACATGAAGAGACATTTTTCTAAAAAGGACACACAGATGGCAAACAGACATATGAAGAAATGTTCAACCTCACTAACCATTAGAGAAATGCAAATAAAAACCACAATGAGATACCACCTCACCCCAGTCAGGATGGCTATCATCAATAAATCAACAAACAACAAGTGCTGGCGTGGTTGCGGAGAAAAGGGAACGCTGGTGCACTGTTGGTGGGAATGCAGATTGGTGCAGCCACTATGGAAAACAGTTTGGAGATATCTCAAAAATCTGAAAATGGAACTACCTTATGATCCAGCAATCCCACTCCTAGGTATCTATCCGGAGAAATCCAAAACTCCAATTCAAAAATCTTTATGCACTCCTATGTTTATTGCAGCACTATATACAATAGCCAAGACCTGGAAACAACCGAAATGCCCATCAGTAGATGACTGGATTAAGAAACTGTGGTACATTTATACAATGGAGTATTACGCAGCCATAAAGAAGAAAGAAATCTTACCATTTGCAACAACATGGATGGACCTAGAGAACATTATGTTAAGTGAAATAAGTCAGAAAGAGAAAGACAAATACCATATGATCTCACTTATATGCGGAATCTAAAGAAAAGAATAAGTGAATGAACTAATCAGAAACAGTTTTGGAAACATGGAGGAAAAAACAGAGGGTTGCTAGAGGGGCGGGGGGGTGGGGATAAGGGGAAGGTGAGAGGTTTTGGGAACGTACAGAGGGATAGTGGATGGGGGGAGGGGGGTTCACACAGTGTGAGGGATAAAAATGATAAATGTCTAAGTTTTGCTTTGTCTTGTGCACCTGAAACTAATTAATAAAAAAAAAAAAAAAAAAAAAATAAATAAATAAATAAAAAATAAATAAAATAAAATGAGGGTGTTGTTTAACATCTCTTTTAAATCTAAACCTGATAAAATTAGGTGCCATCAGTGGGTATATTATCATACTGACATATTTTAAAGTAGTTAATTCTATGCTGATGCCTGTTGCATTCTCAAGATAATTCATGCATTGAGAGAACATGGCTGCAGTGAATCTTGTGTACATATATTTTCTGTTCTCTCATAAGGGAGTTGTCTACTTGTAGTTCATGAAGAAATAGCCCTAAAAATCATAGTTACAGATGTCTACCTTTACTTTTTATGCTCTCAGTAAATAACACAAGGCTATTCAGAAGTTCACGTATTCCTACTAGATTCTAAATTAGTTACCGAATAACTTCTGTTATACTCTTTCAATATTCAGTTAACTGAATCTCTGGTATACTATGCCAGTAACACATCTGTCATTCAATTAGAATTCCTAAAGTTACTGTTTTACTCTTGAACATATTCAAATCTAAATATGAATTTGTATACTAGATGTGTACATAGACAATTTTCAACAGGTCTTACTGAAAATAATACTTAAAGGTAAATACATTTTTGGGCAAAACAGTGGGCTTTCATCTTTAGTGTGTCATAATTCTAACAGTTCTTAATGCACAGTTATTGTGAGCCTATGTTTTAAATGTAAGAATTAAAATAAGAAAAAGATCGTTTTTATTTTGAGTAATTCTAGCTTGTTAAACTTTTTTAAAAATTTGAATGTACTATCAACTAAAACATGGAGATGATTTTAGGATAGTATTGATTTAAGGATTTCATCAGTCATCAGGTAAACAGCTAAAGGTGGAGTATATTACATTTATATTTAGAAGGTCATTGTTGACTTTTCTTTAAAAACTTATACTTCAGATTGTAATTCCACAAAAACGGTAGAGCTCACATCTTTGGACTAGAGTTGGTTTGCAAAGGTCTGGGAAGAAGGAAAACACAAAAAGTCTGGCAGTGGTGTTGTAAGCGTGTGACAGTTGTGTAGAAGGGCAAGCGTGTGTGTGTGTGTGTGTGTGTGTGTGTATGTGTGTGTAACAGAGGTGGGGAGGTGTCACCGTGTTGGATGCAACCCCAAAGTTCCTGGGAGAGGAGCCTGGGTGTTCAGTGTGAGATGACTGAACCTCATACTCCACAACATTTTCAGAGATGTGTGCCTTGAGCCCATAGGAAGAGGTTTTAAGATATTCTTGATGAGAGAATTTTACTGTAGATGCTTTTTTGTAAAGGAGCTAACACCTTAGTAAAGCCAGTAGACACTTGTTTAGTTACCTGTTTTGGGTCCCTAGCTTTTTCAGTTTTCCTCTTCACTTAAATCAAACCTACCTCGTACCAAAAATCACAACGCTTTTCCCTCTTTATGGTCGCACAAGGCTACTGGGAACAATTTTCCTTTAATTATAAGCATGGCATCCTGACATAGATCATCCGAGTTCCTCCTTTCAAAATCACTCTCTTTCTAGATAGGACTATAGGAATAAATGCTGGCTTTTAATTTTAAACAGTGGTCATAGGCCTGAAGATTCTGTTACAAGACTAAAGGGGGCCAATGTTGGGGAGGCAGACCTGAGAAAGAATTGGGTGTCAAGGCTTCATCACACCTCCTACTGCTACTGTGTGGTATGCCTCAGTAGGAGAGCACGGCACAGCCAAGAGCCTTGTAGTGAGTTAAAAACAGGCTGTTAACAGAAGGTTTCCTGAGGTGTTTTGGTATATATTAAGTTTTGAAGTTATTTGCAAAGCAATTTCCTACTTTATGTGAAACATATAGTTGGACACACCAATAAGGGCCATAACTGGAGTATATGAGGGGAAGAAGTGGGAGAAGGGTATGTGGCTGAGGGCAAACCTAAAGAAGCAAACGTAGCATCCAAGAGAAATTCACAAGTGGTATCATTTATCTGGTGTTGCTTACCTGGTTTTTATTCATATTTAAGCCAGAAATGAATTCCCTTGTTCCTTCTGACCCCCTCCTACCGCCCCCACCACCACCAGGAGAGAGGAGAGTGGTAAAGACAGAGTGACTGTCAGGTAGCACCGAGCTAAAATTTTAGGGTCCGTTCTGAAAATCTATATTGTAACAGGTGAGTTTAATTCATATGTATTTAATGAGATTGTGGACTCATTTGGATTTGTTTTTACCATTGTAGTTTATGTACCTTTTTGCTTCTATATTCTTTTTTTATTTCCTTGCATTATTGAAACATTTTATTTTTTCTTGTTTTTTAATTTTTATTAAGGGGGGCGGGGGGTGGGGGTGGGAGATGAGGGTAAGGGGGATCGAATATATGGTGATGGAAGGAGAACTGACTCTGGGTGATGAACACACAATGGGATTTATAGATGATGTAATACAGAATTGTACACCTGAAATCTATGTAATTTTACTAACAATTGTCACCCCAATAAATTTAATTTTAAAAAAAAATTTATTGGGGTGACACTGGTTAGTAGAATTATACAGGATTCAAATGTACAATTCTATAACACATCACCTGTATATTGCATTGTGTGTTCACCACCCAGAGTTGGTTCTCCTTCCATCAGCATATATTTGAACACCTTTACCCTCTTCTACTCCCCCCACCCCTTACTCTCTGGTAACCACTAAACTGTTGTCTGTGTCTATGATTTTTTGTTTGTTTGTTGATTTCAGTTTTATATTCCACATATGAGTGAAGTCATTTGGGGCTCAACTTTTTCTGTGTGACTTATTTCACTTTTGAGATTATCTTGCTAAGTGAAATAAGTTAGACAAAAACCTTTTTTCTGATCTATTTTTATTGATCTGTTTGTAAATGTAGGTTATAATTCTATTCCTTTAGTGATTTGCCCTTTTTTCAAAAAAAAGAATACATACGTAAGTATATAGTTTGCTAAATATTTTTCGTGTTCTGCCCTCCTTCCAAACAGCTGATAGATCTGAAAACGTTTTCTGGCTTGGTAAACACCTCCATTCACCCTTATTTGCAAATTGATTTCTATGCATATAGTTTTTGTTTTTGTGTGTATGTATTAAATTTGGCCCCTCTGAGGTTTTTTTTTTTTTTTTTCCTAAATGAAATCTTTGTTTTGTGTGTGAGGGTCTGTAGATGGTGATTTCACTTTGTCCCGGTATCTGTGAAAATGCCTTTCTTTGACTTTCATTCTTCAATTGCAGTTCAGATAGTTATACAGTTGTAAGAAGATCAGTATTTTTCCCCAGCGCTTTTATATTGCATTGTCTTCTGACATCTGTTGTTGACTGTGAAAAGTTTGGTGTCAGTTTAATATTCTTTTCTTTGTAGGTAATCTATAGGATATTTTTCTCTTTATAAGTCATGTTCTACAAGTTAACTATAGTGTCTAGTTTTGAATCATTCTTATCTTATTAGGAATTCAGAATTCCTTTTTAATTCAAACAATCATAATTCTTAAATTCTGGAAATTTTAAACTCTTAACACACATACATTTCATTTATATATGATGTTTTCCAGTCTCTGACAGTACTTAAATAACTTTCATTAGAAATTTTCAAATTTATCTACTCTAAAATTCATACCATCTAGTTTGTGATTTCAATATATTTTTCACTTTTGGATGTCTGTTAGTTTCCATTTAATATTCACTTGTTCCTGATTTACTTCTTTCTGTTTTTACTACCTGACTCTTTTCACAAAAAGTCCTTAACCCATTTTTCTCTCTGAGCATTATTATAATAGTTTGTCATGCTTTTCCATAAGGTTAATTTCTTTTGTAATGAATTCATGTTTCAATTGTGGATTTTGTTGGCTGCCATTTTTAGAAATGGATTTAAATTATATTAGAATTTAAAATGAGTTCTTCATGTGTTCGGAATTTTGATCTGCAGGCTCATTTCTGTCCCTCTCTTCCTCTCTCACATCTACATCTTCCTCTGAGGTCTGCCCACTCTTTCTAGCAATTTTTTGGTTGTCTCTATCCAGTCTCCTTCGGCCCTCGTTTGGAGTAGGATCTTGAGTCATCTCAAGGTTCCTGTCCTGGGGTAACACTGGGATTAGGGAAGGAGGCCTAGGCTAGGGGGTGGCATGGTTTAGTTTCTCTCATTGTGAAGCTACGCCTATCATTGCATCTTGCCTAAAATAGTAGCAGCATTTTTCAAATTTCAGCCTTTTGAGAACTGGAGCAGGAAAACTATCCCAGCCCTTGTTACGGCCAGGTAGCCTGGTTCTGGCCCTCGATCCTGCAGAGGGCTTTTATTCCTGTTGACCTGAGAAGAGCAGAACTCAGGGTGACATGGCCTCCTTCAGTAACTGAAGACCAATAGGCCTACGCTGTGACCTGCTCAGTGCTTGGTGTTTCCATCCAATATGGGTGCTTAGCTTTCTTTGATCCTGGCTATGTCATTTAGGCCTTATATTTTTATATTTTACTCATCCTTGCTATCTGTTTGGAGCTAAGTCGGTGCATTATAGTCTGAACTCATGCCCCTTTTCCCCTCTTTTATATTTTTTATTGTGGTAAAAAACACATAGCATAAAATTTACCATCTTAATCATTTTTAAGTGTATATTACAGTCACGTAAACTATATGAACATTGGTATCCAACAGGCCTCTAGAAATTTTTCATCTAGCAAAACTGAAACTCTATACCCATTGAACAACAGCTTCCCTTTTCCCTTCCCCTCAGACTCACAAATACCATTCTACTGCTATCTGTTTCTGAGTTTGACTACTTCAGATAGCTCATATAAGTGGAACTATGCAGTAGTTATCTTTTTATGACTAGTTTATTTCACTTAGCATCATGTCTTCAAGGTTCATCCAGTTGTAACATATGGCAGAATTTCCTCCGTTTTAAAAGCTAAATAACATTCCATTGCATGTGTATACCACATTTTCTTCACTCATTTGTTGATGGACATTTAGATTATTTTCATATCTTCACTATTGTGAATCATACTGAAATAAACATGAATGTGCAAATATCTCTTTGAGATCCTGTTTTCAATTGTTTTGGATATATAATGAGAAGTGGAATTGCTAGATTACATGGTAGTTCTATATTTAATTACTTGAGAAACCTTCATACCGTTTTCCATAGCAGGTACATCATTTTGCATTCCCCCTGATAACAAGTGTTGCAATTTCTCTATATCCTCACCAACTCATTTTGTTTAATTTAATTTAATTTTATTTTATTATTTCATTTTGTTTCATTTCCTTTTTTTATAGTGGTCATCCTAACAGTATGAAGTAGTATTTCATTGTGGTTTTAATTTGAGTTTCCCCAGGATTAGTGATGCTGCGCGCTTTTTCTTGTACGTGTTCACCATTTGTATGTCTTCTTTGGAGAAATGTCTGTTCAAGTCCTTTGCTGATTTAAAAATTTTTTTTTTTTGCTATCGAGTTGTAGGAGTTCTTTATATACTCATATTCTGAATATTAACTCCTTATCAGATATATGATTTGAAAATATTTGCTATTCTGTAGGTTTCCTGTTTACTCTGTTGATTGTTTCCTTTGCCATGCAGAAGCTTTTTAGTTTCATGCAGTGCCACTTGTTTATTTTTGCTTTTGTTGCCTGTGTCATATCTAAGAAATCACTGTTCAATTTAATACAGAGTGAATGTGGCAGTTACAAAAAAATACCTTCATTTGTTGGACCTGCATACTTAACTGTTTTGGGATGCAATTGTTTTTTATTGAGTTTCAAATATAAAACTGCTGCAGTCACATCACAATATTCAGTGGCAAAATCTTGTTAGTTACTGTCATTCCCATTCCTTTTCATTTAGAAGAATAAAGTTGTAGGTGACTCTGAACAGCAGCAGAGGCAGAGTTGGAGGCTTCCTCTTAGGGCCTGCTGCACTGTCCCAGCTTCTTGCCCCCTCTGCTCCACTCCACTCCACTCCACTCAAAAGATCTCGATGACTCTCTAAGAAGGGAAGCGAAAGAAACCAACAAGTTAGGGGACATAACAGAGGAAGCTGGCGAGGTGAGAAAGGGGGTGTGGGGAGAAGCCTGGCAGAGCAAGACTAGGCTTACATGCTAGATTTAACAATACCATTTATGTCTTCTATTTGTGTAAATAAGCCTTATTTTTCCTAACATTCTACCCATTGTAATCATTCAATGTTTATTACATAAAAACATATAACATAAGGTCACAAATGTAAATGTGCTTTGTAATATATAAAGTAGTATGAAATATACGTTACTACTGTAAAGATATAATGTTTTAGAGGAAAAATATTGCTAAGACTCCATTTAATGTATCACAGTGAAGTTCATCTCACACTTCTATGTCTTTTTCTAGGAGTTTTACATTTTCAGGTCCTGCTTTTACCTATTTTGAGTTAATTTTCATGTATGACATAACGTAAGGGTCCAGCGTTATATGCTTGCATATAAATTTCCAGTTTTCCCATTGTGTACTCTTGCTATCCTTGTTGAAGAGCATTTTACCGTGTACACGTGAGTTTATTTCTGAGCTCCCTGTTTCATTCATCTGTATGTGTGTCTTTATGTTAGTACCACATTCATTTGGTTACTGTATGTTTGTAATATGTTTTGAAATCAGGAAGTGTGAGGCCTCCACCTTTGGTTTTTTTATCAAGATTGTTTTGGTTATTCACAATCCTTTGAGATTCCATGTGAATTTTTTTTTTCTGCAAAAATGCCATTGGGATTTTTATAGGCATTGCATTGAATCTATACCTTGTTTTGCATAGTATGGACATTCTAACAATATTAAGTCTTCCAGTCCATGAACACAAGAAGTCTTTCCATTTATTTGTTTCTTTAATTTCTTTCAGCAATGTTTTGTAGTATTCAGTATATAAGTCTTTTGACCGATTGGTTAAGTTTATACTCATTATGCCTTTTTGAAAGGAAGTCTACAATAATTTTTTATGGCATGAAATAATACTTTTAAAATAAATATAGTGAAAGTTCTAGAGGGTATCACTTTCCTAAACAAGAGCTCACTAATGTTAGAAACTTCTGTTCCTGAAACACCTTCTTCAGTAGTTCAAGAAATACTGCTATGTCTCACAATCTCTAAGACAGATTTTCCTACAAATTTTACCTTATTCACTCAGTACCTTTAATTTTTTAATTTTTACTATTTTACCAGTTCTAACTGACTTTGCATTTAATATCCTTTGATGTTTCATTCTTTTTGAGGTTTACACATTTTGAAAAAGCTTGTAAAACCATCTAAATTTTCTCAAATTATTGTAGTGCTTAAAGGTACTTGAGTGAAAATGGAGGCGGCATCTTTTCATCATCTACAGAGAGGGTAGAGCATGAATGAATATCCTCTTTCTATCATCCTCTGTAAATTTACTATAAAATTGGTATTTACTAAAAGATTGGTATCTTTTTATACTTAAGTAGTTGGAACTGAACCTTATATACATAAAACAATTGCAGAGAAGCATTGTGTGGTATAAAGTTATAAAACTAGATTATTTTCAAACTGTCATTAAAAAATTGGTAATAATATGACAGAATATGGTTGGGTTTAGTTTTTTGATCCAATCTGCTACTCTGTGGTTTTTTATTGATGAGTTCAGCCCATTTACATTTAGGGTGATTATTGATATGTGAGGATTTCCTATCATTCTATCTTTAGTTTTCTGGTAAGACTGTGTCTCCATTGTTTCTTTGCCTTTTGTTGTCTGTTATTTCTGTGTGGTGGTAGTCTATGATGTTTCCCTCTGTTTCTTCTTTTATTACAGTATATATTTCTGTTCTGGATTTTTTTTTTTTTTTGAGTGGTTACCCATAAATTTATGTAAAAGAAAGTTTGATATTTAGAGTATTCCATTTTCTTCAGCACGCTTACTTTCTCCATTCCCATATTCCGGTTCAGGCCTTTACTCTCCCCCTTTTTATGTTTTGGTTGCCACAATTTGTCCCTGTTGATGGTGGTCGAATAGCCTCCTTTAGTATTTCTTGTAGTGCAGATTGTGTATTAGAAAATTCCCTCAGCTTCTGTATGTCAGGAAATGTCTTTATTCCTCCTTCATATCTAAGGATATCTTTGCTGGGTATGTTATTCTTGGCTCATAATTTCTCTCTTTAAATATTTTGAATATTTGGTTCCACTCCGTACTGGCTTGTAGAGTTTCTGCTGAAAAATCTGATGATAATCTAATGGGCTTTCCTTTGTAGGTTGCTATCTTCTTTTCTCTGGCTGCCTTGAGGATTCTTTATTTGTCGTTGATTTTTGACAGCTTCAATACAATGTGCCTTGGAGAAGGCCTGTTGGGGTTGAGGTAATTAGGTATTCTATTTGCTTCTTGGATTCGAGTATCCAGTTCTTTCCATAAGTTTGGGAAGTTCTTATTGACTATTTGTTTGAATATACTCTGGGTTCCCCTCTCTCTTTCTTCCCCTTCTAACATGCCCATTATTCTTATATTGCTCTTTCTAATGGAGTCAGAAAGTTCTTGTAGAGTTCTTTCATTTTTTTTAAGTCTCTTTCTTCTTTCCTCCATGTCATTTCCAGGTTTCTATCTTCGATGTCACAGATTCTGTCCTCCATCTGGTCAACACTACTACCTAAGCTGGCTATTTCATTCCTCATTTCTTTTATTGAGTTAATCTCCAGAAATTCTATTTGGTTCTTTTTTAAATCTCAATCTCTTTGGTAAAATGTTCATGTTGTTCTTTGATTGTGTTTCTGAATTCATTAAACTGCCTTTCTGTGTTTTCTTGCATCTCGTTGAGTTTTTTCAGAACTGCAATCTTGAATTTTCTGTCATGTAAGTCACATATTTCCATATCTTTCAGTTCATTTTCTGGAGACTTTTCACTTTCTTTCTGAGCTGTCTTGTTGTGTTGGTTTTTCATGGCAATTAATGATTTATGATTTCTCTTCCTGGATATCTACAGGAATGGGTTCTGCAACAGGTTGATAGGAATAGGTCTTTCTTTTGTTTTCCAGTATATATTGATAGAATGTTTTATTTTCTCTCTGCCTGCAGCCATTTTTCCTCTCTCATACTGTAGAATTATGTTTTCTCTGCACTATTCCAGCTTCTCACACAATGAGGGGATTCCCTGGAAGGTGGGCTTCTCCTCTGTTAACAATTCACCTGGGTCATAGGGCTCCATGTCCGTGTGGGGATGTGGAGAGCTTTTGACGTTCCAGAGCTCTTCCTGCACCAGATTCAGAGCCCGTATGTTTCAGCAGTTCTGTTTACTCCTGCAGGGATCCACCCAGATAGGTGGGGACAGGGGTGGGGTGGGTTGTGAGAGATGGTCTAGAGCAATGGCGGTGACTACCACCGCAGCCAGTCCTGCTTCCACAGCTCCCTCTCCTTTGCGGGAACTAGTTTGGCTGAGAATCTGTGTCTATGGACCACAGTTCTCAGAACAGCAAATATTCTGTTCTTGTGATCTGACATTGCTACTTTCCACTTCTAGCACCTGGCAGGTGGGGGCGGGGCGAGCTCTGGGAAGGTAGGGAGGGGTCGGCTAGTCTCAGTGCCTAAGGCTTCCGTTCTCTGCTCAGCAGTGAGGGCTTAAACCACCATTTTCAGCCTTCTTCCCTCAGTCTTTGCTCCGAGGTCTCTGCCGTGAGCATTGGGTTCAGCCGTGTTATATGCTGTCCCCTCAGCCCTGTGGGCTGTAAACGGAGCCCTAGCAATCTGAGTTCTTCCCTCTCCTGCACCTGTAGTAGTTCCGGGATGCAGCATGCTCGGAGCACTGAGCTATCTCTGCTTCCTGACCCCCCGCGGCCCCGTCTCCCCACTTCTCCCTTCCCTCCTCCCCTGCTCCTGCAATTTGCCCACCTTTAGGTGAATTCAGTAATGAGACTCTTTGTTTTGCCTGTCTGCTGTGCAGGGAGTCCTTTGTGGAGTTATAACTGTTTAATTTGTTATAAATTCCAGGGGAGATTTCCAGAGGCTGACCTCACGCCGCCATTTTGATGATGTCCAAAAAGTAATTAGGTTTAGATGAGGTCATGAGCATGACACCCCCATAATGGGATTCCTGCCTTTATAAGAAGAGGAAGAGAGAATTGAGCACACAAGAAGAGGTCACGTGAGAACACAGTGAGATGGTGGTAGATTGCAAGCTAGGAAGAAAGCCCTCACCAAGAAGCAAATCTGATAGCACCTTGATCTTGGACTTTCCAACTTCTGGAACAGTTTGAAATAAATGTCTGTTGTTTAAGCCACCCAATCTGTGGTGTTTTGTTATAGCAGTCCGAGATGACTAAACACTTTCATTCTGCGTCCCATCTGTCTTCTCACTCCAGCTTTGGGAAAGAAAATGTTGAAAGAAAAGAAATATATGAGAGTTACATCTGGAATATCATCATTTGGGTAGGAAAAATATAACTCAGTGGTTTGGACAACATAACAGCCTTGATGTTTGAATCTAGGAAATAGTACTTGTTCAATTTGAATAGCTTGAAACATGTTTAGAACTTGTAGCCAGGCTAAAACTACTGAATCTTTTTAATAAATAGTTTGAGGCACTTAGCATACATGTCACTGGCATTTTAGTGATTAACAATGATTAACATGCTTGAAAAGGTTCATTATTTATTTTATAAACCTAAAACAATGATATTGATAATGTTCTGGCCTAATAATAATTTTTATTTCAACAAAGGAATAAATTAAGGTAAAATTACATGAACATGAATTTTTATTGTTTAACACTACCTTAACCCATGCCAGTTGCATTTGAAGCTAAATCAGTGATAAAGTGATTTATTTAAGTCAATCTATGTTTTAATGCATAAGTAATAGTTTAAGTTGTCACGAGAGTAGTTATAACAGTGATAGTCATAGCAGCAGTATTAATGGCTGTGCTGGTATAAATAATATTGTTTAGTTTTTATTGTTTCTAAAGGGCTTTTAGATTTGTATTTAATTTTCACAGAAACTGTATGAGGAGATTTGTGTTTTGTTTTGTTTTGTTTTTGTTTTCATCCTCTGATTTCTTTTGCTTCACCACTATCATAGATGTCCAAAATTTCCCATCACCGGATCTAATACAATTTTTCTCAGTTTCCGCAACTAAAAATTACTTCCACACTTTCTACTTTGATAAGATATTTATCTGTATATTTCCTTTCTTCCTTTTGTCAGATTTATTCATTTTTATGCCCTCTCTATCCTATCAGATACAAGCTCCTTGGAGTTAAATCTCATATCTGTCCCATAGCTTTGAAAATTGCAATTCCCATTTAAAGGTATCTGTTAATATCTGGTTGAATCAATTCATGGATGCATTTTATGCCATTTAATTGTGGCACTATTTCATTGGCCATCTGGCCTCATGGTTTTTGTAATAATTTTCCTGATTGTGACTCTACACACTCTCTAGTTCTGTTAGGTAGTACAACTTCAATAGGCTATGACTGTCCTATTAAAACATGAAAAGTTTTCTGGAGGAATCATTATTTATGCTGCTTCTCTGCACTGAGGCTGATACTGTGTTGTAGGTTTAAGAGCTAATATTGTCACGTTTCCCTTTCTGTACTAAATACTTCTTATGAAAGAGGCGTGGAGTTGGGGTCAAAGATTGTCCAGGACATCTTCCTGGGAAGCTACCTGGTCAATACAGTTCATCCCTCAGTGAAAGATTTCTACTCCATGTTGAAAGAAATAGATTTCTGAAACATTTCTAGAATAGGAGTACAAAATAGTCACCCACTTTGGAATTTGAGTTTCCTCAACAACTGATTTCTTTATGGAATATTCTGAAATCTGAGGCATATGCAGAACTGTTTCTGGGGTAAGTGATATCTCTGAAAAGTCCCTAACGTTGAAGGAGAGCCAGAGTGAGAGCGAGAGCAAACACCTTGCCATTAATGCCAAATTAATTGTAGAATTTTGAAGTTAATGTCACCTGAAGTCAAAGGCCAAATCACTGACTATTGATCAGCAATTAGATTGTTAAGTATGCAGTTTAGGTCGTTTGCTTAATTTTTTTCTTCCATATACTCCTGGTTTCTTTGAATATTATAGCATTTCTTTTTTATCTTAAGTTAATTATTGGCTATAGCACCTAGAAAAGAATTACTTACTTTGCGTATTTTTTTCACTCTCATATGTATTAATGAACTGAACTGGGGTATTCTTTTCAACTAAAAATAAAGAAAACATGGAATCCTGCCAGCTCAAGAATCTGGCAGTTGTTGCTTGCAAACATTTGCCATGAATTTTTTGTTGTTGGAATCATGATTCCTTTCTTTAGAAAGAATCTACAGGTCATTAGTTATAATTTTAATAAGGATTGAATAATGGTAAGCATCCATTTGTATCTTATTATGATGTTTTCAGTTGTAAGTGGTATTGGTCTTATTCCAAGAGTTTATAACTTCTGCTAAATATTCAGACTTTAGCTCCAGGGCTAGCTTTAATTGTAAAAATTAGCGTATGTGTTTCCAGTAACAATTTTTATTGAATAATAAAATTGGATTAAGCTTTTAAGAGCAGCACTAATGAGGACCTTTGGTTGAATCATTTGAAAATGATACTGAATTTTATATTTTCCCTTCCTACTTTACCATTAGACATATTAGGCCAACATGTAGTCATACATCCAAACTTTTCAGATTGTGTTCCTTTAATCATTAGCAAATTAGGCAGTATTAAGCAGTACTTAAAAATGCGAGCTTTGGAAATAAAAGTAGGTCTAAATCATAGCTCTGTAACCTTCTTTCTTAGTGCCATTGTAGAAACTTCTCACCCGTCTAGACTCAGTTTTCCTATATGTAAAATGGAGATAATAATGAAAATGCCTGCTCTCTAGGGTTATAACGAGGGTTAAATAAAATGATGTGTGTGAAGGCCTGGCCCTGTGCCTAATACATAGTCAGTTCTCAGTGTTAGCCATAAGTAGCCATGGCAGCAGCAGTGCTAGTAGTAACAGACATAGTAAAAAAGATGCTCAGTGTATCCTCAATCAATCTCTTGCCATCAATCCATAAGGCTCAGGTAGGGTTAATTCCACTCTTAATTTCAGTGGTGATTCCTGGTTTGCCTAATCCAGTATCTTTTGCCATCCTGCCTATGCAAAGTTGGTTGCAGAGTATTTGAGTATTTCTTATTTAATTAGAGCCAGTTAGCTTCAGGCCCAAGACTTGACTTTATCTGTTGAAAGAGAGTTGGCTTTTTTTAAAGCTGGATTTAGACCTGAGAGGATAAAAAGATTACAGTCACTTTGAAAGCACAAGGATAAATCCTTAGAATGATCTCAACATTCAGAAGACAGGAGGTCTAGGTGGAAAGATGGAGAAACCAGGTCTCGTCCACATCCTTTGAAGCTGTACATGGAGACATACCCGAAGCCAGTCTTACCTTTGAAGTTTTCAGTTTTATGAGCTGATAATTACCCTTCTTGTGTGAACCAGATTGGGTTGAATATTTTTTTTCTAACCTTGTAAACTGATAAAGAGATGAAATAATTTTCAGAGTAGTCAGACTTTCCAAGAAAACTGAAGTTCCATTTTCTCTATGTCTTCCTGCTGAATGATTACCCAGTGGCATCCTTGTGCGGAGCTATGACTTTACTATGGCTTTCTTGTCTAGCCTGATTCCCCTCAAAGATTCCCTGTTCTTATTAGTTCTGCTTTCCCTGGCTTGTCCTCCAAAGCCAATGTGAGAATTATTAATTTTCATATATAAAAGTTTCTTGGGTTTGTAACAACAATAAAAAATCCAAAGCTATGGATAAATTTTTCTTCAACACCCCTCTCCCCCCCCCCCAGGATAAACCAGTTTTTCAACTTTTGGGGACTTTCCTTCAAATTGTTTCCTTATATAACTCAGTTGGAGAGAAATGTACTGCATAAAATGTGTTTGTACGCCATGATTTTCATAGACTTACGGGGGGCGGGGATGGGAGAATGAAATTCTGAGTGCTGAATGCAAACAGAAAATCAGAGGAATTTTCAATTGAGCTTTGAAGGGAATCTAGATGTACTGAAGCAGAGAAACAGAGTCAGGTCAGTCTTATGACCAAGTCTGCAGAGAAATTGGCTCTTTGAAAAGACCGCGTTGTGAAAAAGAACAAAGTCCCGCGATAGGTAGCTAAATGAGGATGATGGCAGGCAGAGGCAGATCACAACGGGCTATATTTTGAGAAGACTTAAAGCCTGTGGCCTACTGCATTTATGATGTACCTAAAATTTGTTTCTGTGCCCTAAAATTTCAAAATCTAGTAGTGAAATGGGGGAAATTGATTAGATACACAGAAATTCATATGCCAAAGTGACATATACTTCGGCCACCTCCAACTGGAAAGAAAACTTTATTTTCAGGCCACTGAGAATATCAGGTTCCCATGAGGTCACTATGTGGTGGTTCATCCAGGAGGGTTCTAGTTTATACCTGATGTCCTAGTGTAATTATTGAGGGTACCTGTGTGATTCTCTGAAGAGTCTTGGATAGAGATTTGGACAATAGTTATGCAGTCACCTTACACATTATCCTGTGTAGGACTCAATGGGTCATCTGAAGTGTTAATATATGCACAAAATCTCACTGACTTATTTGAAAATTCTCTCAAGTGACTTTACTTCCCAAGACCAACTGTTAAAGACCATTTTCTTAAGTTCACTTTCCTGTATCAACCAGGAGCTGAGCTCGGCTATAAGTAAAAGAGACACCTTAAAAGGGGTTTAAAGAGAGTGGAGGCTCCTGTTTCTCACATAACCAGAAGTCTGGAGATAGACAGTTATGAGTTTTGGGTCATTGGTTAGCTCAACAGGACCATGAGGGCCAAGGTTTTACATTTATTTGGCTATTTCCTCATGGTAGAATGTTGCTCCTCTAACACCAGTTAACATGTAGATTCTGAGCAGTGCAAAGGAGCACAGAGAAAGATATGGTGCCTCTATCTGGAAAACACAGGTTTTCAGAAGTTCTAGTGATATCTACTTATGGATAGAACTGTGTCACATGATCACCCCTAGGTAGAAAGAGTGTAGAGAAATTTCTGGGTTTTTGTTTCTGATTTTAAGCTCTTTATATTGCTGTACCCATAAACACCTAGATTCTGTTAATAGGAAGGGGAAAATGGATACTGGGTAGGTATCTGACAATTGCTAGACCTCTCCAGATTGGTAATCTAAATGTACATGGTGTAAGACTTTAAGAGGAGAGTGGGAGGGAGGGAGGGAGGGAGGGAGGGAGGGAGAGAGAGAGAGAGAGAGAGAGAGAGAGAGAGAGAGAGAGAGAGATCACAAGTGAGAAGACTGAAGAATAGGTACACATATGTAGTCTTATTAGGTTGCATATCATCTTGTGAATCGTTATAAATATTAGTTGGAAATTTTATGAACTTCTACTCAGAAGAGACTAGAGGGAATAAATGTTACCTATTTTATTCAGAGTCAAATAAATCGGAACTCATCTGAGATTTGAGACAGAAGCTTTCTGCTTGTTGAGTTTTTCTGACAGATTAATGGATATTTCCTCAAAATTTTCTTCTATAGCTAGGGTGAAGATGAATAAGGAATAAGCATTACTATTTCAACTTTCATTCTTCTATTTCATTAGATATGAAAAGGTCCGTTTGTAGAGAACCATAAGAAATAGTGAAGGAACTGAAAGCCACCATGGAAAAGGCTATTGCATTGACTTTGTATGGGTGTGTTTGCCTGTGTTTCAGTAGAGCTGCCTGAAAATCCAGGAGTCAGCAACTTTTCCATGCTCCCGTTTATCCAACAATTTACTACCCATTTCCTTAGAATTGATAATATGGCACACATTGTTTTAGGCACTGAAAATAAAATGAAAAGCAGTTCCACTGTAGTGGGAGAGCAAGACAACATGTAAATAAGACATGAAAATGCATCATTTAGGATCAATGCTATGAAAGAGATAAATATAGTTCTGTAACAGAGAATAATAGAGGAAACTAATTTAGACTGCTTGGCCATGGAATTTCTTTAAGGAGATGATATTCAAGCAACATCTATTCTCCTTAAAGAAATTTGTGTGTAGCACCATACTGCATACAAAGACGAAATTCAAGAAGGATCTTGAACTCAAGTGTAAGAGTGAGAACCATGTAACTCTTAGAAGGAAGCATAGCGGTAAATTATCATGAAATGAGATTAAGCAGTAGGTGTATAGATATGACATCAAAAGTACAAACAATAAAAGAAAAATAGGAAAGACTGCTTTTATCATAATTAAAACTTATATGCTTCAAAGGACACAATCAAGAAAATGAAAAGAAAACCCAGAGGAGGGGCATTTGCAAGTCATATATCTGATAAAGAATGTGTATCTAGAATACATAAAGAATTCTTGCAACTAAAAATGAAAAGACAGGTAAACCAATAAAAAGTGTGCAAAGGTCTGAATAGGTATATTTCCAAGAAGATATACAAATAGTCAATAGCCACATGAAGAGATACTCAACACCATTAGCCGTCAAGGAAATGCAAATTAAAACCAAAGGAGATACCTATGCCTTACACCAACTAGGATGACTATTTTAAAAAGACAGATAATCACAAGAGTAGGGGAGGATATGGAGAAATTGGGACCCTCGTACACTGCTAGTGGGAACATAAAGGGATGTTGCCATTTGGTAAAACAGCCTGGCAATTCGTCAGAAAGTTTAACATAGAGTTACCATATAACCCAACGATTTCACTACCAAGTATCTATACAAGAGAAATGAAAACATGTCCACACAGAAACTTTTGTACACTAACATTCATCGCAACATTATTTATAATTGCCAAAAAGTAGAAAAACATTCAATTATCCATTAAGTAATGAATAAAGTGTGGTATATTCATCCAATGGAATATTTGGCAATAAAAAGGAGAGAAGTACTGATAGCGTGGCTAAACCGTGAAAACATTATGTTAAATGAAAGAAGCCAGTCACAAAAGACAACATGTTGTGTAATTCCGTTTATATGATATGTCCAGAATAAATAACTCTATAGACAGAAAGTTGATTAATGATTATGCAGTGCAGAATGGGAATGGGTCACAACTAAAGGGTGTGGGGTTGTTTTTTTGAGGTAATGAAATGCTCTAAAGTTGATTATGATGATGGTTGCACAACTCGGTGAATATACTAAAAACCATTGAACTGTACACTTTGAATGGGTGAACGGTATGATATGTGAACTTTATCTCAATAATGCTAGTATTTAGAAAGCAATTCTATTTAAAATATCAATTTAATCATAATTTAATAGAGGTTAAAAAATAAAGAAAATCATTTTTCCCTAATGGATTCACGACACATTAATGGAATTGCAGTTTTTTCGTTTAAAGTAATACAAAGGTGTGAATTTTCGCACAATTGGAGAGGTGTGGCAAAATTTTAACACTCTAGTGTAGGAGCAAAAAGTAGAAAAAGGAGTGAAAACAGAGTAGAATCTGTATTTTCATTGTGAACTGTCCTACACATGTAAACACCATTGATTTTGACCACAAAATACCAGCTATGAGAGAAGAGTTTGAAAAGAAGATTAATATTTGCTAGTATTGGTGGTATTTTAATTGAGTTATTGAGCATGGGCTTTTAAATTATCATTGTCAAGTTTTTAAAATTTATACATTTCTGTTAATGAGGTGGTACATTTGGAAAGGTATATGCTTAAATCATAGAATATGATTTTTCCTCCTCTCTTTGCTTCAGTTTAAAAATGTTTTGTGATGTATTTTGGGATATTTGTTCCTTAAAATTACATCTTGGGGCTATTTAATGAAAAAGGGTATAGAAATATGTGTAGCTATTTCTCAATGCTCATTTTAGTGCCTTGCCTCAGAACATATTACTTCTTTATACGCATTTGGAAATTTCAAATCATGGTGCAGTTTTAAATAGGACTCTTTTAAATAAGTTTTAATGGAAGTTTGGAGCCCATTGGAATGTTTAAAGAAAGATACATAAAGACATACTTTTTTTATAATTAAGTATTTATTTTATGCATGTTATGATAGAATCATTTGAAGATCATCGCTAAGAAACTGAAATGGCACACAGTTGAGAGGCAACATGTATCTTCCCTTATCAGTTTAGCTTGTTTCACCTTCTTCATCATTAGACATAATAAGCACATCTCAAGTCATAATAGAAGCTTAGTTTGTGAAGCGTGGCTATTAATCCAGCTTTTATCTCATGGCATTGTCACAATTACTTCACCACACTCTTTTGTGTTCATTACAGCATTCATTATGTCTGTTTTCAAGGCCAGTGGCTGGGTCAATCAATATTACTTTCACTCAGTGAATTGGATGAGGTTTTGTTCTCAAAAGATTTGCCAGTTTAAATATTCTGTATCTAGTGAGCCTTTTATATTTTAATTCGGTCCATCTAAAAAAAGAGAAAAACATAGAAATCCTCTAAAACAAATACCGAGATGCATCAAGTTTTAAGAGAGTTGAAAACTTTCAATATAATTTAGCCTAAAATAACATTTGGTGGTTGATTCCCTGTGTAGCCATTCAGTCTCTGCTTGAGCACCTCATGTTTTGTGTGGGCACACCACCTCCAAAGACTTCTCATGCTGTGGTTGAGCAGCCTGGTGTAGTGTGAAGAGCAGTGTTTGGAATCAGTCATACTGGGTTGCAGTTTTCTTGCTGCTGGTTGAGTTCAGGTGACTTAAGTTCTTGTCACTATTTTTTAAATCAAATGCATTATATCTACTTTATAAATTGGAGGCATTTTAAAAGATAAAATAATAGCTAATCTACTCAGCTCAATAATGAACACCCAATAAATGAAGTATCTTTTCCCTACCTGCTGTAAATGTCAAAACAATTGGCAAGACACAAGATATCTCAGAGTAGCGTGTATATTTTGTATGTGAAAATTTATTATTTATCTCTTTTGATTACACGGGAATTACAGTGATGCTTTTACTTGTGTTCATCCTCCCTCATAACTTCCTTCATTTCCTCTGTTTTCTGCTTTCATGTTTTCTCTAAGTCTTCACGCTTGCACGTTCTGGAAGGGTGCCTTAGATAGCCCCCACTATTTTGTATTTTGCCACCTTAAAGGTAAGTTAGCCACTTATTGCCTCCAAAACCTTCAGTGAATTCTAGTAACCCAATCTAAAAAACACAAAATTATTTGACTGGCCTTCAAACCCCTTTAACGATTTTATCCCAAGATAACCCACTGATTTCATCTCCATTTTCATTTCCTTTGATGATATTTTTCCTTTCCTTCCTTTTTTTTTTCTTTTTGAGCCATTTCATACATCTCACCTTTCCGTGTGCTCAGTCTTAGTGCCTTTTTCTGTCATCTTTACTTATCAACATCCCTTTCTTTCTTTAAGGCCCGGTATACCTCCACCATGAAATCTTCCCTATTGAAACTAAAGAAATCAATTCTACCTTTATCCTCCAATAACATTTTGCTTGTATCTCTCTAAGCTCTTTTTTCTGCCTTAGGGCCTTTGTACTTTTCTCTCCAGATCCAAATTATCAGCATCTTAAAGTCAAAGCCTGTATCTGATTTACCCTCAAATTTCCATCTATCTGTTTTCCTGCGAACTCTCCCATCTTATTATCCACCCAGCAATACCTCCACAGAGGTGAAGGAGTTGTCTGTTACCACAGTAGCTTTAGCTTCCATTGCTCTTCAAACGCAGAGAGCAGGTTCCTGGCCTAACTAGCCACTCCTCAAACCAAATCAGTTGACTATTTAGGATTGTAAATGTAATGAGAGGCAAAAGCTATGGTTTCTGTTTTGGTTTTTCCCTTTGTGCTCTAAATCATAGAGGTGGGCTTTCCTTGCATTGTTTTATTCTCTTTCTTTTCCGTTTGCATATTATTTTTTATGATTTATTTGATATATTTATGGTTTAAACGTTTGCTTTCAAATGATATGATACCCAGAAATAGAGTTATTTCCTGCGTGATAAATTGAGGGTGATTCTTCAATTTATAAAAAAGCAAGCATTATTTTTATAAATGAAATACAATATTTACATTGTATTTTATGGATTACAAAGCATGTTTGTATCCATTATTTCATTTAATTTCTACCCTGGTGAAGTAGGCAATGACAAGGAATATTGTGCTTACTCCATGGATTAGAAAGTGGCAGCTGTGGAGGCTTAAGGGATTTGCCTAATGTCGCAAGCTGGTGCCAGACCTTGAACAAATTTTCCCTTGCACATTCTGAGATACTTTCCATATAATGCTGAGATATTTAAAATTTGATTTCTTAAAATGACTTACCTACAGTTACATCCTAGTATTTCATGAAGTGTAATGCATTGCTGTAGGTTTAGTATTTTATTTTATTTTCATGGACAGTGTAGATATCTGACCACTGCAGAGTACACCTGAAGCTCAAGCTAAGTAATAATGAATGTCAAGTATAATTTAATATATATATATATATATATATATATATATATATATATATAATACATATTAGTGTGTGTATATATATATATATATATATATATATATATATATATATATAATTATAGGGGGTTATCACTATAATTTAAACCCCTATAAATTATAGGGGAATGGGTTTATCACTTTGTGAGTGGTGTAAATATCTAACTATTGCATTGTTTTGTACACCTGAAACTACTACTACTACTAATAATAATACAGATTTAGTATTTTAAAGGGACTTATTTGGTTTGAATATTTCTTTGATATTTAAAGTCATCCGATTTGTCCTTAGGTCTGTGATTGTCACTTACCTTCTCAGTTGCTTTCGCATCTTGTTAGTCTTGAATGCCTGGGTATTATGTGAGGTAACATGTGATTGGGATAGTTACAAATTGGTTTCTGAATGTTTTTCTCAGAGTTTACGTGTATGCCTTTTTAATGCCAGGAGTTTTAATGTGGATATCGTCAGAGTGTGTTTTTTATTCTTGAAAGTTTTTAATGATACCTGCTCATTCATCATCCCAACCATCATGTGGTATTACTATTATCATTGGAAATATGGGATAGGGTATAGAGTAGTAGATTATTATAATAAGGATGCCTTTCTTAAGACTTCTTAATTATATTTCTTGGTCCTCATTCTTAAATCTGTATTTACAAACAGGCCATGTTTTGTGTCTTATGTTTTACAAATTAAAGAGACACAGGCGAATTCCCCACTATGTAAGATACACTTTGTGAGAGGGAAAATGGAATTGTACAGGACTTACGTCTCAGATGACAAATGTAGAGGGAAGTTAATTGGCCACATTTCAAACTCTTTTGAGAGACTGATCCAATCATTTAAAATGGAAAATGAAGTTTCAGAAAAATATCCCCCAAAGAGGCATGACTCATCTTGTGTGGCAGTAAATATAATTCCTTGAACACTATTTCACTGGAGTCCAGGTGTACCCATACCTATCTCTACAAACAGGTCTCTCAAAAACTTGGTAAAGCCCAGTCCCAATGCTTCCTTCACAACCAGCTGTCTGTTGCTGTTTTAATTTTCCTTGTAGCACTGAGAGATCTTTCCAATACATTAAGCAGTTCAGTCTCTTCTAGTTAGCACTGCGCCCGCTCTGGCTTTATCTTAATGGATTCTTAGTTACTAAAGTGATCATAGTGGTCAACTAGACTAAGTCAGTGGCTCCTTTTCTAAGTCACCAACATCGGAATCCAGTCTTTGCTGAAACAAATCTAAGATTGAGGGCTTTGTTACCTGAAGTGTACACTGGTGATGATGGAATTTTGCATTGCAGATGATTGCTAGGATCATTTTCTCTTTAGTGTGCATTTTATTTTTAGTTTTCATTCTGCAGTCTTTAGTCACCGGGAATGTATGTTAATTGCTTAGCAGTGTATGCCTTTTTGTGTGCATTGTTTTTATTTATGTTCAGGGTACTTTCATGTTTGTAATATCATTGAATCTATATAAAACCCCCCTGGAGGTTGATCAGATCAGTGTAGAGATCAGTATATTAGAAATATAGTAAGTTACCCAAAGGTGATAGGGGTCACTAATGTCAGTGTTTGATCTAAGATTTTCATATTTCATACCTAAACCTCCTTTCTCTCCCTTATTTGATGGAGTGTTCCGCTGCTTGCAGTAGTTTAGGGTTGCTATTTAAGATTTTTTTATTTGTTTGTTTTTAATTTGAGGCCAGAATATTAACTTGGGTGTGTGTGGAAGGGTGAATATTGTGCTTTGAAGATGCAAGAGCTAGAACCAGAAAGTCTGGCTCATGGAGTGTGAGGGCAACAGAGAAAGGGCAACTGAACCTGTATTCTGGGAAGGAAAGGGGGGGGGGGAGCAAAAAAACATAAAAAAAAAACATACTTGTATCTCTGCTTTAAAATTTTGTTTTTATATTTAGCTTTTTAAGTTTATATGTGAATTAAGACTGTGAAGTTCCCATTTGTCTTTGATACCATGTAGTGGTGCCGATCATCCTAAGCATCAAGAATTGTATACAAGGCTGACAGTAGAAAACTGTTATACTCAGTGAAAGTGACCCAGGGATGGATGGATATAGATATAGATAGGTAGATAGATAGATAGATAGATAGATAGATAGATAGATAGATAGATAGATAGATAGATAGATATATTTAAGTAGTTAAATGTTTTTGAGATCTCTGCCCATGTGTCTTTATTCGTGTTTTCTTCCATTTCCATCCATCCTTCCTTCCTTCCCTCCACCATTTTCTTCCTTTCTTATTTTCATTTTCTGTTTATAGCTCTTGTTTTTCCTCCATCCCTCCAACCCTTCCTTCTTTTTTTTGGTATTTATTTATTTAACAAACATTTACTGAGCATGTGCTATGTATAACATGTGCTAGATGCTTGGGAACATGTACTACAAGGTGGGATATAAAACTTACACCCCAAAGGAGCTTATAGTCCAGCAGGGTAGGAGGACTGTAGAAAGGTCAAGACATCCAGGGTGGAATCTTTCAAAGTTCTGAGGATGGGATAAGCACTATCTCAGATGTTCAAAGAGGGATACTGGGTTTATGGAATGGAGAGATAGTTTAAAACCTTGGCCTAGAAATGGAGTTCCCATTAATAAATCCTACTGATTTGGGTCCAGGAAAGTTCTGGCCATTGCAATCTATTCTCAACTGTAGAAAAGATTATATTATTGTACCATATAAACTATGGTATATATGATAACATATATCATACCTTTTCAATATTAAAAATGACCATGTATAAATGGAGTTGAGTGTGACGTGAGAAACTGACTACTCTAGGTCCCTTAGTAAAACTCTCCTGTCCCCTCCTTGCTATGCAGGAAAACAAATTTGTAGTAAGATAGAAAGCAGGTACTCTGTGTAGAAAGACTTAGAGGAACTCTGTGCTTGACAGGCCTGCTTAATCAACATTGCAAGGACTAGCCCATATTTGTATTTATGTGTGGAGAGGAAGGGTAGTCATTTCAGGGAATAAATGAGAGATTACATGGGGAGGAGACAAGTGAAAACAAAATGAGTAATTAACGGCCAACCGGGAATGCAGAAAGTTTGGGGATAAATCTCCACAAATGTGTCAAAAACTTGTGGAAGCTTAAGAGAGGTTACTGTGCAAGATCCTTTGAATGTGTGTGTGTTGAGTTCTCCAGCTCGTTGCTTTGAGACCACCTAGTAGGAATAATAGCTCTATCCAATTGAATAATCCCTCACGTTCTCACAGTAGTAAATGATAGAATGAAAATGATGATAATAAGTATGTTAGTTAACATTTTTGAATGCTTACTTACATGTTTGGACTGTGTAAATTTGTTCACTTAATCTTCATAGCGAGCCCCTAAATTATGTCCTAGCATTATCTTCCTTGGACAGATGAGGAAATAAAGATGAAGTGATTTACCCAAGATTACCCATATGGGAGATGAAGCTATTAACTATAGTAAATACTGATTTTTCTATAATCAGAAAATGTCAGTTAATATTTATTCATGTGGTGCTTGGTAGTTTCAAAGGCTTTGATATCCACTATTACTTACGATTCACACAACATCCCCGTGAGGTATGGTAAGTCAGGTTATTTATCCCTTTTTAAGAGATGAAAATAAATGAAGGCCCAGGGAAACTATCATGCCTAAGAACACATGGGTAGTAAGTGATAAAACTAACCTTCCACTTCAAGTCTATTTACTCCATAATGTAAGTACAGCCCCCTGCACTCTGATGTCTGTTTATAATTTAAACCCACCCAGACAGGTCTAATTTTAGGCAACTTTCCAATCACATTGGCGAAAATCTCATAGTTTCTGGTGCTTGGGAATGCCAGTTTCCGTCTCTTAGTAATTATGCGTTATACAGTCTTCACTGGAGTCACCAGATAAATGAGATGTCACTGCACTTAACAGCAAGCATCACTGCTGCTGGCTTTCCATTGGCTTCATTTGTTGCTAGGAGGAGTTGCCACCTCTCAGTAGCTGCCAGCCAGGCAGGCATTTCTGAGTGGAGCCGAGCCCAGGTTGACAGTAGCTGGAAAAGGAACGTGTCCTAACCTGGCAAGGACATCCTTCAAGTGGATGTTTTTGTCAACGAGGCTGACAGAATCCATTTCATTGCTTTTCATGAAGCCTATTTTTGTCCTTTTCCCCTTTTTTTTGCTTAAATGTGTTTAGTTGCTGACAGACCATATTCACACACCTTACAAAAGAATAAGTAAATTCCAATTAGCATCTGAAATGAAGAAGAATTTGGTTCCAGCCCTAGTGGGAGAGAGATATAGTGTTTGATTAAAAGAAGTAAGAGCTATTTCTTCTAAATAAGGGTACACATCATTTTCCTGGCAATTACAAAAGGGAGTTAAAAATGTTCCCGTTAGGCTTTGGATGAAAGAATGAGAATTGTTCAATTTGGATGCTTTCCCATGTTTAAAATCCTGTTTATCTGCAATGTGACCGAAATAGATGCTAGGGGTGGAAAAGCATTATGTTCACTCTTCCCCTTCCTTCCTATACATGTTCTGTCTGCCTGGAACGTTCTTCACCCTGTTTAGTAAAGTCATCTACGTTTCTTAAGATCAGGCTCAAATGCGAAACTTGTGACAAAACTGCACGTGCAATTCTGTTACGATCACTTACTCCCTTTGTGTCCTCAAAATGTTTCACTTATGTTCCTATTTTGGTACTTCCGATAGTAAACTCTCTTTACAGTCACTGTTTTCTGCATGGCCATTTCTATTACTAAGCTGTTGAAGGTCTAAAGGTTCAAAGACCATATTTTATGCACTTTAAAATTCGTAACACTTAGTACTGTACCTGGACGTAGCAGGCACCCCTCCCTAAACCCTGAACACCAGCCCCAAGTGTTTAGTGCACTCGCAAGTGCCCATTTTAATGAATCATTTTCAGTCTTCACACAGCTCAGTTCAGGTTCAGGAGACTCAAAAAGCCGGGCTTAAAAGGAAACGAAAAATCACAACTGTATCTTTAACCCCTGAAATATGTTAACTGCTTCCCATCATACTGACAGTTGGAGGTGTTTGAACATTCTCCTATTACAGAACCTGGGAAATGGAGCAGTACGCACAGTCTGTTGAAACTGGAAAGGACATCAGAGTCAGTTGGCCCGCATGCTCTTTGACAGATGTGGAAAAGAAGGCCCGCAGAAGAGATGAGACCTGCCCAAGGCCACCCCGCAGAGGGCTGGTGGCTGAGCTGTGCTTCAGCCCCTAGTGAGCATTCTATTAAATTGTTTCTCCCTAACGCAATTGTTCTGCCAAGCAGGTTTTGTGCTTGTCTTACTTTTGCATTCTCCCTAGCACTTTCTGAGTGGTCCATTTTGGATTCTCAGTCAATATTGAAATGACATAGGGTGTCTCTTCTTCTCTTCATCACATTCTCCCATTCTCTTCTTTGCAAAGGGTATGAAAGGGAAAAAGTCAGCTCTGCTTCAGAGACTAAGTGAGTTGGGTCCTGCGTCCAATAAAAGGACCAGGAAGCACGATTTGGCCGCTTCATCCTTGTTTTTTTACCTGCTCCCCTGCTCAGTTGCCTTCTACCCCTTTACTCTGTTTTTCTTAAGATGGAACATCTATCCAAAATTTCCATTCGGTTGACAAATATAATAGTTTCAAATTGTGAAGGGCACTGGCCTCTTTCTCTTCCATCCAGTTCTTCCCCTTCCCTGGAACACCCCTCCCTCCATCTGGCCGGCATTTCCTGCTCATCTTACAGGTCACAGCTTCAGTTTCACTCCCTATCAGGCTGTATAATACCCTCTGAACTCAGTACTCTTTTCCTCCATGGTGCTGATCATAATTTTTAATGTTTAAGTTTTGTGTGCCTATTCACTTCATGTCTGTCTCTCCAACTAGACTGTAATTTCCACAAGGTCAGAGATCATTTGCAGTCTTTTATACCATTAGATGTTTATCTGCACTAAGCACGTCGTACCTGATACATAATAAATATTATTTAATTAATGGATTAAACAATTATTCTTAGCTCTCATCTGTCTTTGCTTAGTAACATTTTAGTGGGACCCTGTTCCTTTAAGAGGTTGCCTGCAAGATAAGGAGAGGCTTCCCTGAGGCTTGTCCTAGAATGATTCCACTCTGTGAGCAGAGGTTGCTTTATCTTTGCCTAGTTCTAATCTGCCCCCTTCCTGATATCACAAACATCTTTCTGTTGTCTTTAATGTTTTTAACAGTAACTGTGAGATCCCTGTTTCTTTGGACTTTCCGTACCTCACCTTATTTTCCTTATAGGTAGTGACTTCTCTCCTCTTTTTAGCATAATGCATTTGGCATGCTCTCATGTTAACTGACTTCTGGACAACCATTAGGGATTCTTAATCTTTTTATGCTATGGGTCATCTTGGCAGTCTTGTGAAGTCTATCGATTTCCTTTTGAGAAGAATACTTTTTAATACATAAAATAGAGTACGTAAAATTAAAAAGAAAACCAATAATACTTAAGTATAGTTATCTATGACTGTCATTTCTCATGACTTCAAAGAGCTAGTTTGACCAAAATTGATTCCATCCCCCCCGCACCCCACCTTCCAGACTCCGAATCCAGGCACAGTTAGAAGGTGGGTGGGTTGATTGTTCAGGATTCTGATGTGCTAACCTATTTGGGCTTCTGTTTTTAAGCTAAAAGTTGAGGTAAACTGTCAGGTAAACTTCCAAACAACTCTTTTGTTAAACTTGAACCTGTAATAGTTAACCTCAATGAGAGAGATGTCCCAGCAATTATCCAATTTGGGTTTAACGTTGGTTACCCCTGCCTTTATTGACATTTACAATGGATCATGATAGTTAAGTGACTACCACAGTAGCAAGTGCTGGGAGGAGCTGCCCTGTGATAGGGTACTTAGGATTCCCCCTCCCCCCAGGACACTCAGTCTGCAGGTGCTCATAGCAGTGGTCCTGGTGGTGTCTTCCTGAGCCCTTCCTTCGGGGGCAGAGGCAACTGTGCTCCCCTCAGCGTTCCTTGAGTTCCCATTGGCTTTTGTGAGAGATGAACACAAACCCTAGAAAAAATGGGCTACAGTGGGACAGTGAGTGCATGGAAGAAAAATAAAGAGCATGAACACCTAAGGAATCTTTGTGATTCCAATGCCGAAATTATACCTCCCAATAAGGAAATAGCCAATAGAATCAGTGGATCTGTGGCACATTGGAAGGAACCTTAGTCTTGGAGCTGAAAAAGTTGAGTTCAAATACTGGCTTAGTGCTTCGTGCCTTGCACTCTTGCACAAAAGGCAGTATTTAACCCTTCATGGAACATTCCAGTCTTTCTCATTGTCTAGTCACCCTTACTCTCTTCAAATTGTAAACTCATCGGGGAGTGTTTAATTGAACAAGCATTTATTGAGCATTGACAGTGTGTCAGCAAAATCAAGACCTCGTTTTAGGAATTGTGCCATATCCTGCGTAATGCTTGGAGCAAAATGAAGCATACAATCTGTATTTGAAGAATTCCTGTAGACTTATTGCCATGTTTTTATGTAAGTTATTATGGTGTCCTTCACCTGATCTTTCAGCCTTATATTCAAAAGGGGATTGAATTCCCCCATTTTTTATACAATATACATTAGAGGAGAAACAATCTTAGGCATACTTAAAATATATGAAAGAATAAGCTGTATCATCAAACACTATAGAGGCACAAATTTACATATAACCAATTTGTATGATAATCACAAGCCATTCTCATCTAGAATTTCTCAGCAACATGAATCAAGTTTGAATTTACAGAGTGTAGTCAAAAATGATATTATTTGAACTACAAATTTCCCCAGATTGATAGGAGCAGGAAAGCTGTTCCTGCATTTCCACCTTCCCTTAGTTTTCAATAAACTTTCCCGATTTCTTCTGCCTGTCAAAACCATGCTCATCCAAAATGCAAATAAAAACAACTCTTCTGTGAAGCATTGTTCTGAATCCCTACCAAATGCAAATATGTGTTCCTTTTTTTGTGCTCCCATCCCTCTACTGTGGTTCTTAATCATCTTCATTTTTCATTTACCTGTCTGTCTCTGGGTAATTATACACTCCGGGAGATGAAGTGACAGATTTTTTTTTGTTAAATCATCTAATTCAGTGCCTTGCAAATAGCTGTGCTTAATAATGGTTGAGTAATGAATGAATGAACAAATGAATGAATGAAGCTGAAAGAATATGAGTTCTTTATTCAGTAAAAATGTCCGAATGATTCCTAGGCAACTGTATGCTGTGCACTGTTTTCTCTCTTGGGTATACATACCATGGTGAACTTGTATCTGTTGCCACTGCACAGCACTGATGGCCTAAGTTGTAATAATACTTATAAATGTCCTCTCAGTATTAAAGAATATATATATCCAGAAATATAGGGATTCTATCATTTTTGACAATGTATGGAAAAATCTGTGGCCTTTAAACATTTAGCACTTGAAGTACAGACGTGAACTTTTGAGAAATTCAGTGGGCATAAAGAAAACAGTGTGATTCTGCTGTCAGTGCTAAAAAATATTAGACATATGAATCATATCAAAACAGCACTGCTGATTTGGGGCATGCCAGAGATCCTGTTTGAGTCTCAAAAGAATGACTTCTTTATGGCCTTGTCCAAACCGTTTCTTGCTTGAAGTTTTATAATCATTTCTCCTTCCCCCCACAAATGAGTATTCTGAGGATTAATTACTGTAAATAACTTTGTAAATGAAAGGCCTCTATAAATTCTAAGCGTTGTGTTACACTGTGGGTGATGTGCCAGTGAAATATTGACAAAAACCCCCGTGTGTTAAAGCCTGCACTGATGTATTAAACTCCTGCTGTAGAACGGTACCTCTGGGGAGTCTTATACACTTTTTTCTTTAGATACGTGAATTGGCGATTAAAAATAATTATATCGCAGGGCTCCTTGTGACGCCTGTCAAGAAGTCTGCGTTGAACAACATGGTATGTGGTCTTTGAGTTTAAATTACCGAAGAGTATACTTTTCTCTTCCCTCATCAGACAGAGTATTGCATCTGAACCGTGTAGCAACCCAAAATATTGCTTTTTTCCTTTTTAAATTTTTTGCTGTATAGGATATTTTCAGAAAAGTGAATGAAATATCCCTGTTTGTAGTCTATGGCTCAGATTGCCAGAAAATTCTAGTCAAATAGGTTTCTTTTTCTTTTTTCTTTTCTCCCCCTTCCCTCCCTCCCTCCCTCCCTTCCTTCTTTTCCTTGAAGCAGACATACATGCACATACATTGAGTTTAATCCTTTAACTGTGCTTTGTAGCATGTGCGTAGAAGGGATAGTACAAGATTAGCCATATCCTTGCTGTGACAAAAAGAAGCCTAGATAATGAAACTTGCACAAAACAGATTGAAAGAAGTTAGGCTATTTCATTTGGGGAGGGGGAGCATTCTACTTATTACCTGGATTTTATTCTATTTGTAAACCTGTATGTAAGCCTGTGTCCTCTGGGTTTGGGCTAAAAGGTGTTCAAGAATAATGATGTCGGTGCAAATGAGATAAGAGGATTAGACTGTATCCCTCCAAATCTCCATCATGTTTCATTTTTGAAATGTAAGGTTTGGATTTTAAAGATATTTTCTTTTGTTTTCATATTTGAATAACACTTTGCATCAAATTTGCATAACATTTTAAGGGATTTTTAAGGGATTGTGGAAGCTTTATACAAAATTATAGAATACTTGTGTATACTAGATTTGAAGGCATAATAATGTTCTTTATAAAGAACTAAACAATCTATGAAACTCAAAAAGATACATCTTAATCTCTTAATCTCTTTGTTTCCTTATTAAATGATGACAATTTTTGAAGATTTGGTTTAAAAGTAGAATGAAATATCTGTATTGCAGTGTTTTATAAACCAAACTTGTATTGGAATGTCTTCAATTATGGGGATGTTTGTGATAAAAATAGTCTCTGTACAAGCTCTTGATTTTGGCAAATATTTCACGGAAGAAATGATCTGATTCTATATGAAATTGACTATTATTTAAATAGCAAGTCTAGATTTACCTTTAAAAAATATTCCATCAAAACAACCATTTCTGGTTGGTATATTTTGCTGCAGTTTCTTGTTAGAACAATTTATTGTGTCTAATCAATGGTGTCCCTGCTATGATTATATTCGGCTGCTCTTAATTGGACAGAAAATTAGGAAGAAATGTAGACCTTAATGTGATCCACTCATATTTGGATAGTCTGCCTTTAAATTTATTTTAGTTTAATGCGTTTTCTTTTTTTGTGGTCTTACCTCTGTTCATGACTTCTACAGGAGAGATGGCATCTAAAGCCTGAAGAGTGATAGAACAGTGATTTTAGTTAGGTCAGGTCTGGAAGATGCTTAGCATACAATTGGTGCCAAAGGTTAATCAAAGGTGATGGCCTAGTAGTAGAAGAGTTGATAAAATTATCATATTGTTTTGTAGTGGACAGGTAAGTGGACTAGAAGTGAGGAAATTTGATTTCTAATTCTAGTCCTGCCACTGATCCAAGCCAGAGTGCCAAGCATTGCTGGAGGCTCCAGGCAGGATTCTCTTGGATGGGTTTGCCTTTGGAAGCCAGAGAAAGTAAATGAGAGCTGGCAAGAGAACCAGGGGATAAGATGGCATTCATGCTACCCTTCTCTGGATCGCTCTGAGTCTCAAAATCCTATCACTTTGTTAAACTAGAAACAATATACTTGCATCTGCATAGACTGATAGCCTTTGTAGGATATTTAACCTGCTATATTCCACTGGTATTATTTGAACATAGAGCCCATGGCCAACATTTTGAAACCAAGACTTTTGATGACTTCTTTATTCTACTCGTATTAGGAAAACTACACACAAAAAAAATAAAGTTTGAAAGGTGCAAAAATCTCCAAATCTTTATTTAATCATAAATAGTAATTTAGTATATTACAGTCCTGAGAAGTCCAGTCTATTGAGGTTGTACTCAACTAATTCATTCTCTTCAAAATCTCACAGAATGTGGCACTTCTTTTTGACACAGAAGATCTCAGACTGGTAGCAAATCAAACCAGTAGAATTACCCCTAAATCAAATTGGAATTGAAGCTGTGGGAATGCAGTGATGGAAAGACATCTTAACTTTTATTTTAGGAAACCCTTTTAAATTGGGTTAAAATTTAGTAGTGGAGAGAGGAGTAGAAATCCCTAGACACTTATACTTCATTTTCTCTTCCGTTCAAAAATTGTAACAAGTAACTTTTCATATAATTTTCTTTTATGTCCCACGAGAAGGTGTTTTTCCTCTTCCATAACCTTCCTTTATTTTTCCTTTAGAAAACACAGTTAGATTAAACAGAAAAAAACTTCGATTGACTTAAATGAAATCTCTCTCCCCCACTTTCATTTCTCCTCAGCTGTCTATAGAAGAAATCTAAATGAAATTCTGAAAGAACGTTTGATCAAAATCACCTCTTAAGAAGTCAATTATTCAGCGTGTGTGTGTGTGTGTGTGTGTTTGTGTATGTACACACATATACATATATGATTTCACATAGCTGAGGAGAGTCAGTCAGGCAGATGGAGGGAGGAGAAAAGAAGGGAGGGCGAGAGGACGAGAGAGAGAGAGAGAGAGAAGACATTGACATTACAAAACAGAAAATTGTATAAATTTTTAAAATATACCCCCATATTTATCTCACTTAGATGTTAATCTAATTGTATAAATATTTGACTAAATGAAAAAATGCCTTTTTTCCTTTAATATTCATATTACTAATTTCCTTTACAAAAATTGGAAAAGAAAGATGTGAATTCAGTGGAACGTAGTTTTATGTCTACTACTGTATGTTGCCAGATGAGTTTGTGAACACGGGAAAACAATATTGGTTGGTATTCTTGATACTGTGCTCAACACAAAGCTACTACACATTTGAAAAGAAAACATACGGACTGGCAGTAGCTAATTGGGTCAATATGTGAACAAGGTAAGCTCTTAGAATGTCACTATTAAGCTGAACAAACTTGTTCTGAGCAGTGATAGGGAGTGGTTTTAAACTTAGTGTGGGTATAACTAAAATTTGTTGTGAATTTTAGCCATTTTCATATTTTGGTGGGATGTCACGGCACATATTTTGAGCTTTGACTGTGAAATTGTTATCCATTGCCTTCCTATTTCCACTTAAATGGTATTTTGAATTGGGTTAGACACATGGTTCCCATGGTAATTTGATACACATATTGTCAACCATAGCACACTTTGCTTTGATGAGGACTTTGGGAAATTGTTTCTTCCTTTTAAGATTCACAGTCTGTTCCTTCAGGCGTTTATTATCAAGGGTTACATGATTTTAATATTTTCTCTTAAAACTTGGACAGAATATATTTCTATGGCTAACTTTTTCTCTCTGTATTTTTTTCTCTTATTTCCATAGGTTTCTCACATTTATACCTATGAAGATATACCTTTTGATCTGTATTAATAAGCCAATACTTCCCAGAGTATTTATTTGAAGAAAAAGTCATATTTGTGGGGAAATACCCTGGAACACTCCTCTGGCTATAGTACTAATTTAAAAAAAAAGAAAGAAAGAAAAATAATAGTAAGATATTAGGAACCCACAAAATTCCTAAACTCTTATGTCCATAGAATAATTTATAATTAAGAGTGTTTCATATATTCAGATATTTTTGATATCCAAAAAGCTCTTCTGGTCAAGGGTATTAAATCACCAGATGACCATAGAAAAAGTCATTTATTCATATATAAATAATGTAGAGTACATGAATTGGGGAGATGATAATTCAATGCTATGTAATGAGCAAGGGCTAATGATTGTATATGTAGATAGGCAGATAGATACACACAAATATAAATACATGTGTAGATGTATGTGTATGTGTATTTATGTATGTGTACATATATTAAAAATATATATATATATTTTTTTTGAAGTAAATAACTTTATAGCTTATTAGACCAGAACTGATTCTAAGTGTCTCAAATTATTAACAAGGACATGATCTATACATAACTGGTAGAGAAAATTTTTATTTTTTAACAAAATGTCACTTTAATAAAATATAGCGTAAGAACTGTGTAGCAAGTGGATTTTTCTAGCTTATCGTATAAAGAAATAAGTATCATGATGCCATGATGTGGTGAAGATTGGAAAGGTCAAGTCCTGACCCTGCTGCTTACTAGCAGTGCAATCGGGTAATCGATTTTCCTCTGCAAGTCTCTGCCTCCTATTCTATAAAAGAGGTATTTGAATCTGCTGTGCTAGCTCACTGGATTGTTTTAAGGATCAAATGGAGTAATGACTGTGAAAGGACCCTGGAAGCCCTAAAATGCTACCCATAGGTAAATGATGACATTGTTACTGAATGCTCTGGTGCTCAATAAGTTATAGTATGTGTTAAAAATTGAAGGGTCCTTGTAATGTTTGCTGGCTACTCAGTACTGAGGTCAAAACTGTCAGCCACAAAATGCCTGTTCTGCCCAAGTCTTGCACATTATACTCTGTTATAAGACTGTTAACTCTCGTAACGGACCCCATGGTTAGTGCAGTAGAGACCTCACTGCATCACATTGACCTGGATGCTGGACACGTGGCATCGTCAGCAGATGCAGTGATAAGTTTTATAGGTCAGTCATCTATATAGTAAGTCATGGGTTTCTGTCTTGTGTTCAAGCTATCATCTACAAGCCTGTATGGCCTTTGACTCCTTCTATGTGTCATGTAGACTAGACATCGTAATGCAATTTGAAAAATATCAGGGCACATTAGTTTGCTTTGAATATGTATCTGCTTCCTTCATGAGGGTAGTATTACTGTGCAAAAAATGAGAACTCACGATATTCTGAAAAGACATTGTTTTTTAAATTACCAGTTACAAATTGGTGAAATCTTTTAACAAATGAGGAGTGGCACTCCAATAACTATAGCTAATAACCAGTTATTGATCACTTGATTATACGCCATGTAGTGTGTTAGGTGTTTTTACATGCATTATCTTATGTATCAGCAACACATTTTGAGTATTCAAATACAAATGAGTATTCATAGATGAAAAGCTACATTTCCAATGAATAAAGAAATCTATCTAGGGTTGCATGGCTAGTAAATTTATCTAGGGTTGCATGGCTAGTAGGCCACAGAGTTGAGCTTCTCTGGCTTTAAAAAACTTTCCCTTAATCACAAGGAACCTCAAAGTTGTCCTCTATGAACACATGTAACTACCACGACTTTTCTGTCATTCACTATTTTATGGAAAGCTGTTACCCCTTTATCTAAATTCATACTGATGTGTTAATGGAACATAGAGATATGATTGATAGGCAGTGTAGTGTAGCCAAAGGTCTTGCAATGAGACATTAGAAGACCTGAGTCCAAGTCCAAGCTTTCATATACAGAGTCATCTTGCAAATATCAGTTGATCTCTTTGAGCTTCAATTTTCTCATCTGTAGTGGGAAGATGATAAAACCTGTTCTGCAGAGTTACTGGAAGGTTGAATGAGGTGCTGTCAGCTGTGTTATAAAATAAGTTATTATAATTGTACCTAATGTCTCTTTTAATTCCTACCGGCTAAATTCTGCTTCTTCCCCCAGTGAAGAGTGAAGTGATATCCATTGAACATCTAATATGTGCACAGTGCATTATTTACACTAATGAATATTAATTGAAAACATAGAAATTAGATTTTATTACCCCAATTTTGTAGTGAGTAAGCAAAGTGGTTAACTCTCCCACATAATGTAAGTAATAAGAGGTGGAGTCAACAATCACACTTTAGACTCTGCTTTTTTTCTTCTGTAGGCTGGAATCAGGTCTCTGCAGTAGCCAGCAAGATCCTAGTCTGTTCCTCACATGTGTCAACTTTGAGTGGTCTTTGTATTTGCTTGTTTGAATTCTCTCCCTCGGTTGTTTTTCTCCATATGTTCCAACGGCTGCTCCTTCTTGTTATTCTTCTTACCTTTCTTGTAGCACAAAAGCTAAGAGGTCCTATCTGGGCCTGCCTCTCTCCTAATCACCAGTCACGTCGCCTCTTTTGTTTTGTTTTTTATAGCACTTGCCACTGTCCAGAATCATTTATATGTTTATTTAGGTATTGGTTGACTCCTCTAGTAGAATATAAACTCCATGAGACCAGGGGCCGTGTCTATCTTGTTGGCTCCTGCATCCCAGCACTTAGAGTACGCTTGGTACAATACATGTAAAATCCAGGATTGTTGAATGAATGAATGATGTTCAGATGTCTCTTAAAATCTATTTTCTATGTAAACTGAGGCTGATGAAACCATTACAAATGTAACTTTCATTTCCTGAATGATTATCAGTTTTCCCCAAATGTTACCTAACATCTCACAAACATTTGGTGGTGCTAATAGGCTTGATTATTGGTGAAGAATTTGAATTTGTGATGTAACAACAAGGGCGCTCTAACAGTAGTGGTTTTTAAACATGATATAAAAAAAGCAAAGCTTACAAGACATGGTGCACAGAAAACTCATGAGGAAGTTTTGAAGACATTTAAAATGCAAAGAGACTGCCTATATTTTGAGTATATAGCTTGCAGCCAATCTTTAAAGTGCATTTCCAAATAGAAAAGTGAATTTATAAAAATGTTCTGTGTGCCTGGGTAATAAATACAAGCTAGTTTAGGATAGACTCACTAAAGACTTTTGACTACTGTTATTGAAAACTTATTACTGAAAAGGTTGATTTGAGCTCTGCTTATTTGAGTGCCTCTATCATAGCCAGAATCCTAATTATGAAAACTTTATAGTTGATGGGTCAAGACATAAGATGGCCATAGATGGACTTTCAGGCTTTTAGTTAAAAATGCAGAATCATCAATTAAGGTAAATATCATTTGGATTTTGATCATAAATTTAATCTGGATTTCATCTATAGCAAAAGATCATATCATTTAGTGAAGATTTTTAAAAATAATTAGTCATAGGCATAAATCCAATTTTAATGGAAGATTCATGAATCCCTTGGGAGAAAAGATTCTCTGTTTTGTGTTTCTCTTAAATGACACACAGATGGTTTATGTAATTGTGCTGCGGCTTTGAAAATATTTCTTGATAACTAGGTGCAATCTGCATTAATTGCTATAAATTCCTCTGGTTTCTTGCTGTGAAATAGTTTTCTTCTGTTAACCTATTTTATGAATGATGGATCACTGTCCCACAGAGTAGTATTGCAATGCACAGACTTATTTTTCAGTACCCACATTTTCCTTGAAAACGTGCCATTTCTGCCTAAAGTTATTCATTCTACTGAATGAGTTTTGGCAAAATTTTCATTCTAAAATTTTCATTCTAGATGCTAAAGTCTTATTAAACAGTGACGGACATCTTTACTTTTTCTTAATAAAGAGTCATCAAGGAAAGCTAATCCTCCAGGAAAGTCTTTTTGGCTCAGGCAGAGTTAAGGAAGTATCTTTCATTTGTGCTTCTGCAGGGTATTTATATCTATTTATAGCATTTACCACTTTGTTTTGGAAACATTATAATGTGTCTCTTACCATTAACAGTGAGTTTCTCAAAAGCAGGTGATTCAGCTGCCGTGTCAACCTTTGTAAATCAGGTTCTAGAATATTTCTTGGCACATAGTAAGTATTAAATAAATAGTTGTTCTTGAAATCTAGATGAATGCTTTGCTCTTTTCAGTTACATTCTCAGAAGCATTTAAGGTTTTGTATTTATTTGCTCCTCCACTCAATGACCCCATTCTATTCTGGGGTTAGTGGTTTTATGGCTTTGGCTAGCTTTTTCCCATGTAATCTATTCTCACTTCTGTTAGCTTTCAGAGCCGTGTGTGTGTGTGTGTGTGTGTGTGTGTGTGTGTGGTTGCTGCTTCTAATCTTTGATGTAACAGATCAGTTAACTAAACACATTAAAACAATAAGCTAAATTTTACAGACTGTTAACTTCTGAACAACTTCAGAACAAAGCTATATGCTTAGCATTGGGTTAACCATCACAGTGGGACAAAGAAAATATAAGACATGGTTCCTTCCCGATTTATTTGGAAAGACAATATATATAAAGAGAACACAACTGGAGAATGAGGTAATATATATATTTATATATATATATTTATATTCAGTACTGAATTATGCAGTGCAGATGAGGATAAAGGAAGTAAGGCTAACGGAAATAGGAAATCAAAGAAGGTTTAAATTATCATGGCAGGCTCTATGATTCACTCTAAACCTTGAAAGTTAAGCAAAGAGAAATAGATTGTGTGATTGACAGTATTGAAGTTATTTGGAGGAAAATGTCTAATATAGCAAATAGTATATATATATTTTTTAAGTTTAAACCTAGGAGTCTCTAATTTCTTTTGGGTCACTCAGGAAATCCATTTATGTTTGACCGTTAATTTTGTATTTAGTGTTATTTTTATGTGTAAATTACATCATTGAAAATTGGACAGACTATAAACTCTAAAGAAAATATTTTGCAAGTATAGAATGGATGACATTGTTTTATGCAAGAGTATTGACTAACAGATCATAAGGTTTAAATCTCTGCAAGAAGCAGTGACCTGTACATTACAGTTGTTTGTATCATGGCTCAGCAGAGGATGGATAAAGCCTTAAAGTTCCCCATAAGTAGTCAAAACCCTACTCTGCTCTCATGGAACAATTGTATTATTTATTTGCTGCTAAAATGAAGACAGTTCAACAAAAATTTCAATGTCAGTAGCATACTCAGAACAACAATTATCCTATTTTTAAAATATAAATTATTACAATTAATAAAAGGTATTTTTTTCTTTATTGGCTTTCTGAATATGTCCATCCCATCTTCTCATATGAGCTTTTTTGAAAACTTTAAAAATTCCTTGATGGAAACCTCTGTGTCCTTCATTGGTATACATACCTAAAACAACCAAAACTCTGGTCATGATTCCAGAAATCAGTCAATTTATCCAGACTGTAGATTGCTCTGAGTAAATGAAAAAAGAACAGACTCCCGGGTGCTTTAAATGCCCCATAACTCAGTAACACCACAGTGCTCACCACCAGTAACTGAAAGGGAAGTGTTTCAACCAGAGTCTGCTATTGATGCATATTTGACTTGGAGAGATTCATGATTTGGCAAGAACTGTAGAAAGGCTAACATACTGGAGAGAAAAAAGGGAATTCTAATAATCCATCATTGATATTCCAAACTTCAACATCCTTGTTAAACTGGAAAGTTTTCTGATGGCGCCGGCAACACATGTGATGGAAAATCCAGCCAGATAATCTGATTGCATACTAGTCGGAGCACTGGGATTAATCCTTCTCGTCAACTTCAAGTTCATATTGTAATAAAAGCATCTCTTACTTGAAGATGTGGTTAAATTATCAAATCCTTTTTGAAAGCTTCACTTGCATTAGCAGAATTAATGGCTTCCCCTCTCTAAATCAACCGTTCTGTGCTTATGTCAGTAAATAAGATACATTTTTATTTAATTGAATACATATCCATCTCTCCTAAGCTGTTGTCTACTCAGGGACAGACACCAGGTTGTGCTTTTTTCTTTTTTTTTTATGTCCAACACATAGTAGGTGCTCAGACATTTGTTGGCACAGTAAATGAGCACTAAAATGAGTCATTTTTAGTTGCCTTGATTGTCTCTGGTTATTTCCACTAAAACAAAATAACTTTGACGTAGTATAGACTCTTACTCAATATTCTTACAGCAGGATGTATTTTCAGAGTGCTAGTATTTCATTTACCTAATGCAAGAAATTTTAATTAGTAAGGGCATCCACAAAAATAATTATGTTGGTCTGACCCAAAAGGTGATTCACAGCATGAAAACCAAAAGTAAAAGTACAATTAGGTTCTAGTACAGTTTAGTTTTATTAGAGAGGGGTAGGAAATGAAACAAGAGCTTCAGAATTAAAAAAATTTCAGTTTATAGTGAGAAAATAACAGTAAGGAAAATATGCTTATATGATGGATTCTTAGAGAAATGCTTATTTATATATGTAGGTCACTTTAAAAAACAGGAATGAATTATATCTAACAATATTTCATTTACTCATTTCACTTATTCCCTATAATAAATTGATATTCTTCATAACTCATCAATCTAGAAAATAAGTTCTTGACATAAAGAGATTTCTTTAGGATTAAAGTGAAAAGAGCACTAGATTTGGAGCCAGCAAGCTTGAATTTTAGTACTAGCTTGACCCTTTAAGAATTATGTGGTTATGGCCAAGTCCCTCTATTTCTCTGAGGCTTAAATATGTCATCTGTAAAATTGAGATCATAATCTCAACTCTCATAAGAATTCATTGCTTACCTACCACTAAGAGCTATAAGGATTAAATGGGGTGACAGATTATACTTCATGTCACGGAGGACTAATACACAATTCCAGGCTTGACCAGCTCTTTCATTTGCCAGGTGAGATTAAAGTCCACATAGTAAGTATTATACTGTATAGGTTGTTATACGTCTCGACTGTAATGTGTCTTTGAATATAGGCTACTTTCCCCACTCAGTCATCGGTGGTGCCTACCTGGGATAGTTCCCAGGCAATCCATTCAGCTTATTGAATGTGAACCCCCAGTAACATACATAACTTCAGTGTCACCAACACTCTGGTAGGAGCTCAGAGCTCTCTGCATAACACCAGGGCTAAGGAGTCAAAGGTCCAGCTTCCCCAGTAGTTTTCTAAGTGGCTTCAATAATTCATTTTAAGACTTCTAACCCAATGATTCTCTGACTCTGGAAAAGCCAGCATATTGCAATAGAGTCTATCCACAGTTCAGTGTTTTCTGAGTTATCAGAACCTCAGATTTGGTGTTTTGTTCTTTTTATTCCCTAACTGAATTGATCTGCCATGAAAGTCATGACAACATTACTCTCTCCCTGTAGAATGGTAGGTACAAAGACACTTCTACAGTGTGACCTCTGTCTCAAAAATCCAAATAAATTCATACTTTTTGTTCTTACTCTTTTTACCTCCCTCCCCTGTTGGTTCCCATCCACTGCAGCTAGCTAGAAACTCATATCATTGGAAGGCCAAATTACAAAGCTACTAGTTTTTTTGTTTTTGTTTTTAATTATGTTGGAATATTCTGGTGTAAAGATTATTTGAAGGGCAACTGCAAGAGGGGGCAACTGCAATTGGAGCATATTTCAGCAAAGATCTCAAAGTGTTTGAATAACCGTATGACCATTTAAGAATATTAATGGATTATTCATGATGGGCAGGGTGCCACGTGACCATCAAGATATCATCAAAGGTAAAAAGCCATCAGAAACTTTCCAGTTTAGAAACGAGGTTGAAGTTTGGAGTATTGATTACAGATGCCTCTTTTTCGGGTTCAATCCTGTAGAACATAGGGACAAAGTGCAAATGGGGACCAGATTCAGTTTTCTTATTAGTGGCAGGTGCCTAGTAGTTGGAAAAGCTGCAGTGCAGAATTCAGTGTTGACCTGAGACAGACGTGTGAGGTTGCTTTTGAGCCTCTAAGTGTAGACTTTAGAGCTAGAAGCAACCTTGAGGAGAGCTGTGCCAGTAAAACGTCTCATGTGCTCCGACCCATTCAGCTACACACAGGTTCTCGGGCACGGCAGGGATGAAGGAAGAATGGCAGTCCTCTCCTTGTGCCTCACTCACTCCCAGAGAACCTGGACTCACTCCAAGAAGTGCTGATTACACAGGGGTAGGAAGAGAAGGAGGAACCTCAGTCTCTGTGACCAGCAGTGCAATAGACAGAATGTGTTGTTTCTTTTCCCTGCATTTGAACCTAAGTAGCCCTATTGATTTTTTATATGGCCCAATGAACATGAAATTTTGACCAATAAGCAAATAAGATTATCTACTCTTGATACCGAATAAAAAGGTAGCCATAGTAACAGGAAGTTCATTTGTCTGTTGTGGTAAAGGAGGGCGGTAGTGGTAATTTATTAGCTTCAGAAAATGGGATTCTCTCCTAACAAGGAGTGATGAAATGTGTAAACAAAAAACTGCTATAACTAAAGTACCCTAGAATTTTAAATACTATAGCTATTTAATTATATGTGTTCATGGAAATTATGTTACATCTTTTTAGAATGAAGCTGAATATAAATAATCAAATAAATACTTGTGCTTATCTTTTAATGAAGAATTCAGTTGCCTTTCTAATGTCAAAGAAATACAAAACGATAATATTTTGTTTGTGTAAAAAAAAATAAATTGAATCATGAGGTTATATTCAGAGAGAATCACAATTGAAAGAGAATATTCCATACTTTTATTAATATTACAATAGTTGGTAATAGTTGTTATGTACTGAGGCCCCGTATGCACCAAGTCTGTACTGGATGTTTCATGGTGGTTACATTTATCCAAATACTTTAGATAACATTCAAAGATATGTTTTATGTCATTCTCCTTAGGAAAAATTCTTTCATACCTATGTTGTAGCTTTAAATTATTTTTGAAAGTCCGGTTCGAGAATCATCTCTTCTGTCTTCCACAGTTTTGCCTCACCTACATTATTTCTTAGTTGTCAAAAATCCTGTAGTACTGCCTGCAAAACATAGTCAGTACTTATTCAACAGTACAGGCACTTATTTTATCTGTTTATGTATGTATGTCTTATGCTCCAGTTACCTCATGGGCAGAAATCAAACTCTATATGTCTCTGTACTCTCCTCTCACAATCCCATCTCACTTAGTATGTTACATATAATAAATCCTCAATAATCATTAACTTTTGGTTAATACCTTCTGTGTATTGGAAATGAGGAGGATCCTTACAATTTGGATTTTTATTTGTTTAAATGACATTAATTCATATAACTCACTTAGTTACATGAAAAGTAAATAGATTTCATTCTCATGCACATACAGCAAAATAACATTTCTGACAAAATTTAACATTTTAGACCTTCTGTACTGGATATCGTACAAGTCTTGATAAATAGACTTTTCTATGTGGCCTAATCCTAAATTGAGAAGCATTAGTTTCCTACTTTGTCAGTTTTGTTCTCTAGTATCTCCATGTCCAAGATATGTAGCATAATTATAAAGAGATAGAATTTTCTGAGAAAACACATCATATGATTAAAAGGTCAGTTGCTTGGGAATCAGGAACCTTGCTCTATTTCTGCGTGGCTTCTAATTCATCGTGGAACTTTGGGGAGCTCCTTTCATTCTTATTCATCTAATACTTATGGAATAATGCTCATTGTACATTAGTCACTGTCCTAGACTCTGGAGATATTATAGTGAACAAAATGTACAAATGTGTTTGCTTTTATGGGCATAAATTCTAGTTTCCCTTTTTGAGCTATGGTGTGTATATATCCCTATGAATAACAAACTCTCCACTTGATAAATGAAAAGATTGGATCTGAAAATCTCTCAGGATCCTTCTATGTTTAGCATCTCAGAATATGATTATGATATATAACGGTTGTGGCAGTTAAGGGCTAGAAGTTATGATTGCCAAATGGGAACCATTGTGCTTTTCCAAGATAGTAGCAGTATAGTGACCCACTTTGGCCACTGTAGGGGCAAGTATCATCCTGTCACCACCAGCAAGGAAGCCTGTCCCCAGAAAGGGGGCCTCTGCTTTATGTCCATGGTAGGCAAGCTTTGGTTCAGAACTCTCAACCTGGTTTCTTATTCATTTGCTAAAATATAAAATGATTCCAACCTTGTAAGGAAGGAACCATTAAAAATTGCAAGATGAATGATGTTAGCCTACATTAATATGGCAGCAGAGTTTGGGCTTATCTGCAAACCCTTTTAACCCTACCAGGAAATTCAATGAACAAGGGTAGCAGTAATCAAAATTCTTCAGAATCACATGAATATGTTATTAATTTGCATTAGTCTCTGGAAATATCTTAATAACTTTCTGTGGCCTTTACATAAGAAATAAGAATGAACCACAGGGTTCCATTGTAAGCTCAAAAAATATCTGATCTACCTCCTGCTGAAAGGAAGTGTCAGGTGAATCAAAGCCAGACCTGTAAGAACAAACCTAGAATCAATATACAAGCAAATTATTCATTCATGTTTAATTCTAAGTATACAGTAACTCATAGTCACTACCCATAATATCCATAATGTTATAATCATGTTGTAAATAACATAATATAATGTAATGTAATAAGTGATCAAATAATCTCATGTACTTAATGGTATGAAAACACATAGTTAGGAGTGAATAAATCTTAGTAAAGACTTCAGTGTGGAAGTAATACATGTGCTGGGCAATGATAAATATTGAGGCTCTTCTGTGAAAAGGAGAAAGGGCATTTCAGTCAGAAGGAAAAACACATATAATGGGGAAAAATACAAAAGTGGTATTGATCAATTGAAAATTAACTGCTGACATCTGGTTTCCTATCATACATGTAGAAAGCTGAGAAGTCATCACGCCCATCCTTACAATAAGAAAAAAGGCTGAATAGACTGAAAATCAAAAACTCTTCTTAGAAGCATCAGATAATTGAGGTCACAGGGCAAACTGACAGCTGAAAACTGAGGAGACAGGAAAATACAGATTCAGAGCTTACTGGGAGCAGAAGCTGAGCTGGATCCTGGTCGGGACCCTTAAAGGGTCATTGGCCAGTTGCTAAAAACTGAGCTTGGATTAGCTTAAGAAATAAAATCTCCTGGGGACCCAGCCTTCATGGGGGTAGTTTTAGCTTCAGGAGCCCCACCGAATTCTCAGGATAAATATTAGAGTAAAAGTCCTCTCCTATGTGGCAGGGGGTAAGGGGAAAGCAACCATTTTGGAATATACTGAGAGCATTTGTTCTCATTAACAAAGGCCTGCCCTCAAGGGGAACTATTTTACCAGAGCACAACATGGGCTTCACCAGAACCTAATTAGCTTAGGTTTTACCAGAGCCTAACCAAGAGGGAGAAGGGAAATGCCACACTCCATCCCATCTCTAGCCTTCCTGTCTCACATAAGAGTGTAGAGGGAGAAGCTGAGAAGCACTTGTGGGGATCACAGCCCAGGGGCACAGGCCTGCTAAAACACTGAGACCTAACTTAGGTCTCAGTCATAGGTTTTCCCCACAGGGGGAATCATGGGTCTCCCCACCACAGAACCACCTTACCACACCTACAGGACTCCTGTAATAACAGGGGATTATAGTTGTAAAAAACCACAAAGCTCACACTCTAAGAAGCCTCTAGAAAACCCAAAGACAGCAGGGGAGATAAAAACAAGGACACTAGAGGCAATTTAGTCTTTGACATCTACAGCTATAGCAAACAGTAAGCATAGCCTAACTCCTAGCCACATAAATATACAACCTTACACTTTTTACCTCAGCTTATTTTGTCTAGCACATCATGGCTGATTTCAGACAAAAATTACAAGCTATGCTAAAAGGCAAAAACACAATTAGTAGAGACAAATCAAGCATGAGAAACAGACTCAGATGTGACAGAGATTTTGGAATTATCAGACCAGGAATTTAACAGAAATATGATTAATATGATAAAGACTCTAATGTAAAAAAAGTGGACAGCATGCAAAAACAGATGGGTGATGTAAGCAGAGGAATGGAAACTAAAAAAAAATCAAGAGGGAATGATAGCAATAGAAAATACTTTCAGAAATAAAGAATGTCTTTCATGAGCTCATTAGCACATTGGACAGGGCCAAGGAAAAAATGAAGAATCTTGAATATATGTCAAGAGAAACTTAAACTGAAAAAAATAAAGAGAAAAGAGAAGTAAAAAAACCCAGAATAGAATAACCAAGAATGTAATATATGTATAATGGGAATACCAGAGGGGAAGGTAGAAAGAAAGGAACAGAAGAAATATTTGAAGTCAAAATGTCTGAGAATTACCCCAAATTAATGACAGACCCCAAACCACAGACCCAGAAGCTCAGAGAACACCACACAGGAAAATGCAAAAAAAAAAAAAAAAAAAAATCTATACCTAGCTATGTCATATATAAACTTCAGAAAAATCAAATAAAAAGAATATCTTGAAAGAATCTGGAGGGGACAAGTGACATTCTACAGAGGAACAAGCAAAGAATGTTATCAAAGTTATCTTCAGAAAGCAAGAAGGAAATGGAGTAAGATATTTAAAGTGTTTAAAGAAAAAAAAAAAATAAACACCAAGCTGGATTTCTGTCTTCAGCACAATTATTTTTCAAAATTGAAGGAGAAATAAAGATTTTCTTAAACAGAAACTGGGTAAATTTGTTGCCAGTAGCTCTACCCTACAAGAAATGGTAAAATAATCTCTTTAAAAGAAGGAAAATGATATAGGTTAGAAAGCTGGATGTATGTAAATAAGAGTGTTAGAGAAGAAACAAATGAAGGTAAAATAAATTATTTTATTTCTTTTTGTTTTTAACTAAGTTTATTCAGATTAATCAGAGCAACAATGTATTTAGTGATTATAGTTATGGATAAGTGAAATGAATGACGGCGATGTTATACAGGATGAAAGGGAGAAATTGGAGATATTCTGTTATAAGGTAATTGTACTATCTGTGAAGCAGTATAGTATTGTTTGAAAGTGGACTTGGGTAGTTCTAAGTGTATACTGCAAATTCTAGGACAATACATAATTTTTAAAATATGACTGATATGCTAAGAAAGGAGAGACATTCAGTCATATAAAATGATTAATTAAAACCAAAGAGGCAGAAAAAGAGTGAAAGACAAAGATTAATTAATTAATTAATCAAAGACAACAAAATGAAACAGTTATATATATGGCTTATATTAATCCAACTATAGTAATAATCACTTTAAATGTGAATGGTCTAGATATAGTAATTAAAAGACAGAAATTATCAGTGGATTAAAAATAAAAAATGAGACCTAACCATGTGCCATCTACATTTGACATATTAAGACATATACAGATTAAAAGTAAAGGGATAGAAAATGATATATTAAACTGACACTAATCAAAAACAAGCTGGACTAGCTATTTTTATTTCAAATAAAGCAGGCTTCAGAGCAGGGAAAATTATCAGGGATAAACAACAGCGTTACATAATGCTGAGTGTAACAGCATTGCACTCTCCTTGAAGACATAACAATACTCAATGTGTACGTATGTAAAACAATAAACAGAACATCAAAATGCATGAGGTAAAAACTTGCAGAACTGCAAGGAGAAATAGATGAATCTACAATTACAGTTGAAAACTTCAGTACCCCTCTATCAGTAATGGACAGATTTAGCAGGCAGAAAATCAGTAGGGATACATTTGAACTAAACAGCATCATAAATCAACTAGATCTAATTGTCATTTATAGAATACATTATCCAACGACAGCAGCAGGCACATTCTTCTCAGACTTACATGAAATGATCACCAAGATAGACCACATTTGGGACCATAACACACACGTTAACAAATTTAAAAGAATAGAAAGCATGCAAAGTATGCTCTCAGACTGCAGTGGTATTAAATTAGAATTAAACAACAAGAAGATAGCTGGAAAAATCCCAAGATCCTTGGAGATTAATCAACACATCGGTCAAAGAAGTCTCCAGAGAAATTAAAAAAAAAAAAAAAAAATGAACTAAAGGAAAATGAAAACACAACTTACAAAAAAAAGAGAAACATGAGATGCATACTCCTGAAACTAATATACTATTGTATGTCAACTATAATTGATATATATGTCAACTATATATATATAAATAAATCATGGAATGCAGTGAAAGCAGTGCTTAGAGGGAAATTTATAGCATGGAATGCATATAGAAGAAAGGAAGAAAGATCTAAAATCAACATTCTAAACTTCTACATTAGGTAACTAGAAAAATCAGAGCAAATTAAATCCAAAGTAAGCAGAATAAAATAAATAATACAAATTCGAGCAGAAGTCAATGAAATTGAAAACAGAATCAATACAGAAAATCAACAACCCAAAAGCAGGCTCTTTGAAAAAAAAGAAAAATCACTAAAATGGATAAACCTCTATCCAGGCTAACCAAGTAAAAAAGAGAAAAGACACATATTACTAGTATCAAAAATAAAAGGAGCAGTCATGTATGATTAAATGAACCTTAAAAGTACAAGAAAGAAATATAAACAATTCTACTCTCATAAATGTGATAACTTGGATAAAATGAACAAAATCCTTAAAAGCACAAACTACTAAATTCACATAAGGAAAAAGAGTCAATTTGAATAGTTCTGTATTTATTAAAGAAATGAAATGAATAGTCTTCCTAAACAGAAAATATCAGGCCCTTGTCATTTCACTGGTGCATTCTACCAAACATTTAAGGAAGACATTTTACTAAATTTCTACAGTCTCTTCCAGAATATAGAAGTAAAGTAATACTCTAATTCATTTAGTGAGGCTAGAATTACCCTAATACCGAGAGCAGACAACGATATTACGAGAAAGGAAAATTACAGACCAATATCTCCCATGAATATAGATGAAAAATATCATTCAATTGTTAGTGACTTGAATCCAACAATTTGTAGACAGAATTATACACTATAACCAAGTAGGATTTATTCAGGTATGCAAGACTGGCTTAACATTTGAAAATCAATTAATGTAATTCATCATATCAACAGGCAAAAGAAGAAAAATCATATGATTAATCAATAGACACATAAAAATAATTTGGGAAATCCAAAACCAATTCATGGTTAAGCATTCTTGTTGATCCATAGATAGAAGAAAACTTTATCAACTTGATAGAGTATCTACAAAAAAAATCTGTTAACATCATACTTAGAGGTGGAAGAATAGATGTTTTCTTCCCACGTTCGTGACCAAAGAAAGGATGTGCCCTCTCCCCATTCCTATTCAACACCATGCTTGAAGACTTAGCTAATTAATAAGAAATGGGAAATAAGACATGTATAGATTGGAAAGAAAGAAATAAAACTATCTTTGTTCGCAGAAGATATGATTATGCCTGCAGGAAATCTAATAAAAGAATCGACAGAAAAAACCCCTAGAACTAATAAGCAATTTAGAGAGGTTGCAGTATATAAAATTAATATACAAAAGTCAATTGCTTTCCTTTATACCAGAAAGAATATCTGAAAGTTGAAATTGAAAATATACCATTTAAATTAACATCAAAACAAAATGAAATACTTAGATATAAATCAAAGAAAATATGCACATTGCAAAACTACGATGAAAGAAATCAAATACATTCTAAATAAATAGAAAAAAATATTACAAGTTTATGGATAAGAAGATTAAATATTGTTAAAATGTCAGTTCTCCCCAACACATCTATGGATTCAATGCAATCTCATTTAAAACCACAGCAAATTATTTTATGAATTTGTTAAACTGAAAAGCAGAAGACCCAGTACCCAATATAATATTGAAGAACAAAATTAGAGGTTTGATACTACCCAACTTCAAAAATTATTGTAAAGCTATAATAATCAAGACAGTGTGATATTGTTGAAAGAATGGACAAGTAGTTTGATGGAACAGGGTATAGAATATAGCCCAGAAATAGACCCACACCAATCAACTGATCTGTGACAAAGAAGCGAATAGAATTCAATGGAACAAAGATAGCCTTTTCAACAAATGGTGCTGTAACATCGGGACATCCATCCATTAATAAATAAGTAAATAAATACACAGACCTTACACTTTTTACAGCAATTAACTCAAAATGGATATACACCTAAATATAAAGCATAAAACTATAAAACTCTAAGAGGATCTAGGCAACCTTGGGTTTGGCAATGATTTTTGAAAGAAAACACCAAAAGCTAGATACATGAAAGAGAAAATTGATGTTGGACCTCACTGAAATTAAAATTTCTGCTTTGTGAAAGACACTATTAAAAAAATGAAAAAACAAGCCACAGACTTATTGAAAACATTTGCAAATCACATATCTGATAAAGGATTTGTATCCAAAATATACAAAAAACCTTTAAAACTCAACAATAAGAAAACAAATCATTCAATTTGAAAAATGGGCAAAAGTTCTGAAAACACACTTCAACACAGAAGATACATCATGGAAATAGCTTATGCAAAGATATTCAACCTCATGTGACATTAGGGAATTGCAAATTAAAACAATGAGACACTAGTACACACCTATCAGAATGGCTAAATTCTAAAACACTGACATCAAATCCTGACAAGAATATGGAACAGTAGGAGCTCTATTTCATTGTAAGTATGCAAAATGGTATAACCATTTTGGAATACAGTTTATTACAAGGTTAAGCATACTCGTAAGCTTAACATATAACCTAGTAATTGTTTTTATAGGTATTTACTCAAATAAGTTAAAAACTTATGTCCACACAAAAATCTGTATATCAATGTTTATAGCAGCTTTATTCATACTTGCCAAAACTTGGACGCCACAAATATATTTTTCTGTGCATGGATAAACAAACTGTGGTACATCCATGCAATACAGTAAAACATTATTCAGTGGTAAGAAGAAATGAGACACAGAAAGAGATGGAGGTACTTTAAATGCTGATTGCTGACTGAAAGAAACCAGTCTGAAAAGACTGTATACATTGTACTGTATGATTTGAACTATATGAGCTTCTAGAAAAGGCAAACATATATGAAAAGAAGCATTGAAAAGATTATTGATTTCCAGGGTTTCAAGGGGAAGGAGGAAGAGAAAATTGAAAAGTTCGTGTATAGGGGATTTTTAGGATGGTGGAACTTATATAGGGAACTGTAATGGTGGACATATGACATCATTCATTTTCAAAACCTATAGAACTATACAACTGAAAGAGTAAACCCTATTGTAAATGGTGGGCTTCATTCAATCACAATGTATCAATATCAGTTCATCAATTGTAATGAATATACCACATTAATGCAAGATAATAATAAGAGAAACTGGGGGGGTTTGTAGGTGTATGAGACCTCTCAGTAGTTTTTGCAAAATTTTTCTATAAACCTAACACTTTTTTAAAGAGTGAAGTGAACTGCTTAGTGTGGAATGCAAAAGTGAAAAGTTAATTTGAGGTCATATTGGGAAGAGCTATATGAATGTGTTCTTTTGAAAAATGGTTTGCCTTAGTCCACAATAGAGTTGAGATGACTCATGGAAGTCCGCAATACAAAAGTAGCATGTCAATCATGAACGAAAAAATAAAACCATGAAAAATAAAGATTAAAATAGGAGGTTAATACATATATCCAAAAAGCAATCAGCTATGCAGAACCATAGCCATAAAGTCCAATGGAGCTTCTATATTTGACACAACAGATTGACCCAGAGCTGTTTGGAAGTTACAGTAAAAATAGAGATGTGGTCATTTACATAGTTCTTATCATTTAATTTTGGGACATAGTAAATGTAGCTACTCTTTAAATAAAATTTTCAAACAATATCTCATAGGGGGAGTGTTGAAGGATGATACACAACAGAAAATCATTCACAACGGAAAGATAACTCTATTAGCATAAATTAGTTTTGACTATAACCATGAGTCGGGTCACGTTTTATATTTGAGTCTAGTAATTTTGTACTTTTCTCTTTTTCTTCTAGATTCAGTTCATTCATTCATTTATTCAAAAATATGTGTTGATCACCTACTATGTCCCAGATGTTTATCTAGAAATTAGGGAGAACTCTGACAACAAATGGAGCTTACACTCTAAAGAATTAATTCGAGAATTGTTAGGAAATATTTAGCAGTGATAGGTTTGAGAATAGGTGTTAAAAATATAACTCCATAATAATTTAATATACACATTTAATTCATTTATCTTTTATTGAAAGCACTATGTATACTTATGAATCTTCTTAAAGTGAATAAAGAAGAGACTTACAGCAAGTGAATAAGTAGAATTTTGCTTTGTCATGTCATTCAAATGAGTTTAGGTTAATTCTCGTTTCTAATGTATACTATTATTGGAAATTGATGGCAACAACTCTGTATAAATCTCCAAGTAGACAGCCATTTTCATATCAACATCTGCAATGTAGTCAGGAGGCCATTACAGAAAGTATGAAGACTGGAAACATTGAAGCCTTTCCACCCCAGGCCTGCGTAAGCACCACAGGAACAGATTTGGAAGGGCTGAAGCCACACGTTTGTTGTTTTAGGTGAGCCCTAGGAATATTTCACCCAGAGGGACTACCCCTAATCCCTCCACCCCAGCCTTGTGAGATCTCTGAAACCTGTTTTCTCTGGATGCTGCTAATTACCCACACTGAGGTCACAGTGCTGCCATTAGCAGACATGGGGACCTCTGTGAAGTTATTACACGAATGCCGGGTTTGATTGAGGGAATCTCAGGGGGGTTACAAAATGACAATTTGTTGCCATGTCACAATACTTTCACACCACCTGTAGTGGGTTGACTACTGTCCCCCCAAATTCTTGTCCACTGGGAACCTCAAAATGTGACGTTAGGCACTTTGCAAAGCTAATTAGTTGAGAATCTCAAGATGCTTTCTTACTTGATATAGGGTTATCCGTAAATCCAGTGACTGGTATCCGAATAGGAAAAGACAGGATGCAGAGACACACAGGTAATTAGGCCACATTAGGCAGCAGCAGAGGTTGGCGTGTGCATCTAGGAGCCACGTAAATCGATGATGCTGGGAATCCCCCCAAATTAGGAAAAGGCAATTAAAAATTCTTCCTTAGAGCATTCAGAAGGAGCATGGCCCATCTGATTGATTTCCGACTTCTAGCTTCCAGAACTGTGAGAGAATAAAGTTCTCTTGTTTAAGTCATCCAGTTTGTGGTGGTGTGAGAAACTGTAGAAAACACCCCGCCAAATTCTGAGGCCTCATCACTCCATGCAATAAATAAGAAGTTGAAAATAAAACCTCTTTTACAGGCAGGATCGTCCCAAATCCTTTTTGTAATGAAAAGAATCCAAAAAATAAATAAAACTTCACAAAAGGCATACATTTTTATACTTTTAAGATAGGACTTGAGTGAAATTCTTCAGATGTATCACATCTAAGCATAAAACACTAGCAAAAAATTAGAGTATTTCAGCATGTATCATGAGTATTTGTATCCCTTGTTGGTTTTATTATGGACTTATTAATAGTCTGGGTCAGATCCTAGCTTTCCTACTCACTAACTGACTTTGAGCAAAGTTTTCTCATTTGTCAAAGGGAGATAATAATATTAATAGTTCCCAGTTATAGCCTTATCATGAGGATTAAATAAATCAATAAACACAAAGCATTTAGAGCAGTACTTGGCCTATAGGAAGTTCCTAAAACATGTTAAATATTATAAGTGTCTGCTCAGCTACTTAAGATTTGTTTTGGAGAGGCAATAGTATGAAACTATTGACTTTAAGGTAAGGAAAGACTTACGTGACAGGAAGTGAAATTCTGAAGAACACTTATTATCTAATCGTGGATAGTATCATGAAAATACTGAGTTATTTCTAATCTTATAACTAGCAAGTAGAAAGGCCAAATACTATGCTTCAGATTTCAAACACTGCATTCTTAATGCATCTTTTTATTTAATGTTAAGCTCTGACAAGGAAATAAATGTGTTATCTGCTCCATTAACTAAAATTTGTTCAGAAAAAAAAACCTCATTACATTTGCAAAGTAGGATTCACAAAGCAATCTGCCAAAACAGCTGTGCAGAACTAAAAATAATAATAATAAATCTAAGTATAACCCATCACACTGTCTTAAAAACTTACATTTAGGCTTTTTCAATCTTTGAAATTATTTATATTTTCAGGCAGTTGACATGTTATAAAAAATATTTTTGATTGCATGTTACATATTTTTATTTTTCAAGGGAGGACCTCTTAGGTAAATGTAAATGTTAAATGTCTCATCAGCCACATGCTAAGATGAATTGCGTAATTTAATATGCAGCACCTGCCCACCACACAGGTATCTTTTTGGAGCTGGAAATGAAATCCAAACATGGAAGGGACCCTTGGAGCCTCTCCAGTCCAGTCCCTAATTTAATAGATGAGGAAACTCATGCCCAGAGAAGGGAAGTTATTTACCACATATCACACAGAAGGGTGGTGACCACCTTTCTGTGTTCCTTTCCTCTTTGTCTTTTGCTTTAGTCTGTACGATACAGCTGAGTGCTTACTAATTGACATGGGGGAAAGCCCATTCAAGAGCTTAGCTTCAGATTTTTACTTTGCTGCTTCTTCTGTAGGTCACATGCTTAGTACTTAGAACTATGACCACTGGAGACACCTTGGTCAGGTTTGCTTACTGGCATATCCCTTGCTGGCCGTGGACTTTAATATCTCTGGACCTCAGTTTTCTCATCTATAAAATGGGGACTATAATAGTGACTATCTCATAGTGTTGCTCTGAAAATTAAAAGAGAACAGTACATAAAATACTTAGAAGAGTGTGGTCATTCAATTGAAGTGAGCTATTAATAGTCTTACAGGATCTCGTAAACTCAGTTTCCTCGCCTATAAAATGAGAGGGTAAAAGAGACCAAATGTAGTGATGGAAGGAGAACTGACTCTGGGTGGTGAACACACGATGTGATGTATAGATGATGTAATACAGAATTGTACTCCTGAAACTTATGTAACTTTATTAACCATTGTCATCCCAATACACTTTAATTTAAAAAAAAAAATGAGAGGCACGTTTACCTCACAGAAATACTGCCGGGATTAAATAAAATTCTCTATGGGAATGTACATGACACATATATAGCAATATATGTGAATTTATACATTAAACAAGCAAGATTTACGAGATGAAATCAAAATACCATTTTACTTTTTGTTTTCACTGTCCGATAAAATTTGTACACTGGGGGATTTTCCCCATGTGCCTGGATGAAAGCCATCACTTTTCTTAAAGTTGTCTAACAATTATTCATTTAATAAATGTAAATTTTCCAGTCCATTATAATATAAATACTTCTTTATTCAAAGGTTCCTCATTTTCCACTCCTACCCTGAGTTAGCTGCTAATGGGCCATGCTTGCAGGGAACCCACCCAACTTTGCACTCAGTGCCACTGCCCACACTCCCTACTATGATCAATCCCTTCAGGGCTAGTTAGAGAATGGAAAGGGAGGAGCAGGTAGGGAGGCAGAGAGTTCTTACCTGATTGGTGCTACCAAAAGAAGATATTTGGTGTTGACTCTTCCTCTCCTGTGGTTTGTTTACGGGTTCTTCAGAGACTTCTCCTACTGACTTGCAATTCTGTCAGGTCAGTGATAGTTTCTAATCTTCAAACCACCACATCCCCGTCAAACCCTGTTTATCCAATTTCCACTCTCTATGGATTTCCATTCTGGAGAGCCTTCCCCTCCCATCTTGTCCTCTTGTGTTGAGATTAAAATGACTCTAGGCAGACTCTTGCTGCCACGTGGCCCACAGCTGATCTGTGAGAAACACTCAGCCATCTTTGCCTTGACCAACTTTGGGAATGCAGGTCATTCAAAATAGTATTAATAGCTACTCAATGCCTCTCCCCTGCTCTCTAAATTTCCCACGTGGGGACGTATTTTGACACTGGTCTACTATGCTCCCTAATACGGTGGAAAGAAGATCAAGGTCTGTCAATGGTCCTGCTGAAGACTTTTCTCTAGGTTTGAAATGGAGAAATTATGAAGCCCTACCCCACCCTTTCTATGTCTTTCTTATGGAATTTAGAGCAGTTGAGAACCAATGTTCACCTTACCTCTTTTTAAATGCCCATGTTTTGGGGCATCAGTCTTTGGAATTCATATATATGTCATATGCAGATTCCTTAATCAAAAGTTGTAGTTTTTAAAAATTCTGTCATTTACACAGTGCCTATTCAGTTCATATTTGTTAACAGATTTTCTTTTCAATTTTCTAAGAACTCGTTCAAGTAAATGTCTGGAATACAGTTCATAGACAAGCTAAAGCGTGTATCACAGCATCGGACTGCTAAGGGGGAAATGTGTGCTTGTGGGGTGGGATGGAGGACAACCATGACAGCTAGCTCTCCATACAAAGGCCTGGCAGCAGCTCCACTGCGCTGAACACGTGCCAGGGGAGAGGAATGTTTAAAGACCTGTGGAAACAGTAGTGAGTACTGCAGGACAGGCACGGCTTCTGCAAGCCATGGTCTTAGTTACCCAGGTACATTCAGCAAAAGGTTTTCCTCTTTTGAACAAAATGAATGTAGATTTCAGGTGCTTTAATCACACGCACACAAAATGATAACTCTGTGAGCAATTGCTATGTTAATTAGTTTGACTGTAGTAATAATTTCACTATGTATATGTATGCCAAGCCATCATGTTGTATACCTTAAATATGTACATTGTTTATTTTAAAAAAAAGTTTCAAGTGAAGACCCCAAAAGGAATTAGCCAAATAGGTGCCCCCACTGCACGGCAAATACGTTCTTTCTTCACTTTTGGAAGCCGTCTTCATTCTCTCTTTTGCAGTCACAGTTATGCATACGGATGAAGATATCTGCAGAGTGCTTTCTCATTGAGCCAAAGAAAAGTAATAGATGGTTGATGGCTACCCCTCAAATTTGGCTTTTCCTGCCAGCTGATGGTTTTTCCCTCTGGCTCAGGCTTATCTAAACTTGAGGCAACACTTTAACTTAGAGACAGTCTATTCTCCGATACAAACAGCAGTGAACCATTTTATCAATAAATCTAGAGTATTAAAATGCGAATCACTTCCCCGCAAGGCACTTTAGTTTTCTGTGACTTTATGAGAAAACATAAATTTAAAAATAAACCAGAAGAAAAACAACAACAAAATAGTGGATCCACACCCTAAAACCCTGTCAGACTACTTTCAAAATATTCTAATTGTTCTTTCTATATGACAGTTTATAACAGACTTATTCATTTTACTCAGCACTAGATTTCTAGAATTTATCTACGTTGTTTTGTAGACCTGGGTTTGATTTGTTTCCCCAGACATTTCCTCTGTGAAGCATGCTATTGTAGGGGAAAGGAGACTCTCAGTGCTTACATACGGACTATGGTCCCTAGAGTGAATATACAATATCTGGTGAATCAGTTCTCCTGTCAGTAGGTATTTGGGTGGATTCAAGGTTGTTTTTGAATGCTGCGCATATGAGCCTCTTTTAACTCCAAGGTTTAATGATTCTTGATGAATTGTTGACTTTTAACATTTATAATCTAGAAAAGTAAATAATCGTTGTTACATCTCTTACTAGTACGTACTGGGTTTATATATAGTGGTTTGTTGTATACCAGATTATCTTGGTAATATAATTTCCATTAGTTTCAGATGCCAGGCAAACAGGGATGCCAATCCAGCCCAAAAGGCTGACAGTAGGAGACATCTTTAGGACGTTGGGATGTGGAATTATCTAGAAAAAATGATTAAGCCAATTTCATGATCTATAACTCTTAGTAATTTCCCAGAGAACAGCGAATAAAGTTCAAATTCCTTGGCCTGATATATCTCTCCACATCTTGTTCCTAAAGTACATTATTAGCTGTTCTTCTCACTCTAAGCTTTACTTAAACTTTGTTAATTTAAAAGGACATCTGATCATATCTGAACATTGAGCAAACTCACCATTCTTTTTCTATTTTCCTGTATTGTTTCTATTAATCTTTCAAGATCCCATTCAGGAAACACTTTAGAAGTCTTTCCTAGTACCCACAGGTAGATAAAATAATTCAACTTTCGTGTGTGTGTGTGTGTGTGTGTGTGTGTGTATATATATACACACATACATATATATATATATATATATATATATATATATATATATATATATATATACATATATATATCCTGCATCCTTATGAAAGCTCTGGTGCCAGGTGCTGAGCAAAGGAAAGGGTAGATACTAATTATCTTTAATCTAAAACATTAATACCCAGCTTCATCATCCATGTTATTCAAGAGACCTGTTTTCATTTTTTAAAGGTGTTTTTTACCGTTAAGGAAAATCAAAGTCACGTGCCCCAGGCCATTAAGGCATGGTTCATTACAGCATTAAACAAAAGAAAATCTCAACTGTGGACTTAGAAAATCCCCAGTTGGAAAAAAGAGTATGACGCCTTCCATGGTGACTAATATGGAGGGAACTAATATGGAGAGTTGGTTTGGAAATAGTCTATGTTTTAAGCAATTCATTTCTTTAGGGTCACACTGTGGCCCTCATATGTACATAATTGGAAATCAGTTATGCGAAATTAAGCAAATGCTTATATGTATATAAAGTATTCATATATTATTGGCCTTAACTTCAGAACAGCCAGACAATTAGATGCAGCTGTAAATGGAAACCAGCTCTTTGTTATTCTTTTTTCTTTTCCATTCTCATTCTCTCTCTCTCTCTCTCCCCCGCCACCGCCTTCCCTCCCTCCATCTCTCTCTCTCAGGAGTCAAGTTCTTAGACTCTATCTTAGCTACCACCAAATTTTTTTTTTATGATTTGCCACTTGTGTAAGTACTTTCCAGTTTTTATTACTAAACAGCCTCTCTCAACTGCGTTAATAGACTTTGAAAAATTGTGACGTATATAAACAGTTGGCAAATATGAAGTATTTTACATGTTTTGCTATGTCATTTGGTTTTGATATGGTACTGTATAAATTATATTAGGTTGGTGCAAAAGTAATTGCAGTTTAAAAGGTTAAAAATAATTGCAAAAACCACAGTTACTTTTGCACCAACCTAATACCGTGTTTCCCCAAAAATAAGACCTAACGGAAAAATAAACCCTAGCATGATTTTTTCAAGATGACATCCCCTGAGCATAAGCCCTAATGTGTCTTTTGGAGCAAACATTAATATAAAACCTGGTCTTATTTTTGGGGAAACACAGTATAATACATATAAATAGGTCACTGAATTCCTCACTAGTGTAATATTTTGATGTGTGCTCACTGAATTAATATATTATTTTGCAGAGGTTGTTGTATTGGGGAATTTTTACCCTGTTTTAAAAATGTTTGTGGAAGATTTATCCTATAATTTCAGTGCCTCTCTGGATATAGGAAGTAGTCCTTATTAACTCCATTTCCTCCTATTTTTCCAGATTTACCTTCAAAAATAGAGTATAGGGAGTGTTTGTAGGACATCACAAAAGATAATTAGGATGTGTTAACCTTGAGGCATCTATTTTAGGTTTTATGTTTGTAACAATTTCCCTCTGCCTCAGTATAATTACCTGGCTGATAGTGATCCATCATTATGATGCTGATGACAGGCATTTTTCATTGTTTCAAGTTCTACTTTTTAAAATCGCTTACTTGACATCCTGAAGATTCAAATCCTTGAATCAATCCACCAAGCAGGGAGGGTACAAGCAGCAAGCAGACAAACTAATCTCCCAGCTTGCTATCTCAAGGTTGTACTCAGAGATTGACCTCTTCACCAATTATTTTTGCCCATTTGTTTTTTAAAGAAAAAGTTTTATAGACATGAAAGTAAGTTTTAAAAGTTTTGACACCCTCAGTGTCAGATATACATTCATTCATTTAATATTTACTACGGGCTGGTCATCTGCAAATTCCTGGGAAATAATACTCACTTCCTTGGAAATGGATTGCTGTCGATCCACAGACATAGACTGCAAACAACCAGTAATATGAGGAGATGCTGCTTGATTGCCAGAGCTTAAATCGGAGAGCAGCACGGGCTATTGGTGAGGTCTGAGTTTAAACAGCCAGGGATGCTGGACTCTGACAGGCTCCAAATGTGTCCGTGTTGAGAACCTGCCTTTAGCCCACAGGAAGCCAAGCCTGATCTTTTTTTTTTTTTTTTTTTTTTTTTTTAACCAGTTGGCATTGTGTAAAGTTTTCTTCTTTCTCCTTCTGTCATATTTGCCCTTTTCCACTGGAAGCTCTTTAGCATCAGGAATGGCAGTATCTCTCAACCTTGTCCATGTGCCTAGTGCAAATGTTTGAATGGATTCCTCTATTACTTATTATGTAACAGTGTGAGTGGTTTTGTAGCTTTGTTAGGAGAGGAGAGTGATGTTCTTATGAAGGGAGAAAATCTCTTTACAGAGTATTCCTCTTTGCTCTGCACAAAAGTGATATAACTAACTTGTTCTTTGACCTATGGGTAGCGTGGCCCTGTAAACTTCACCTGCTCTTTTTCTGCCCTGAATTCAATCTAGAGAAACTGGGACTTAAAATTTATTCACCACTGCTTCCTGCTCATCTGTGAAGGTCCTGAAAAAGAGATGGTAATTGAGATAGATGTTATTTTGCTTCTAAAATAAACTGGACCGGAGTTTGTCTATAAAGCAGGGTATGAAAGTGATGGCTTATCAAGTTTAGCAAATCACAAGTCAGAGGACATGAGACTAGGAAAGGCCTTGCCAGTTTTATCTATGAATGTGTTTACAATGGCTCTGGTCAGTCAGGCTATTCTTGGACACTCCCAGGGATAGAGAGCTCTCTTTCTTTCATTGTGCAGATTCTCTGGCACACACGCCAAAATCAAGCAACTTGGAGCTTTGTGATAAATAAGCCATAAATAATCTCGCCTCATCTATATATCATTTCTTCATTTTACTCAAATAGGGAAAAATCATTTAAACCAGTAGCAAGTATATCATATACACATATGGTAAAGCTATATACCTTTTCCAGTGTTAAGGATTATATCCAGTTAGTGGAGTGGTTGGTTACTTTCTGATAATTAGTTTCCAGTTTCTATGTCTATAATCATGCAGCAATATTTCTTAGATTACATTTTGACATGGCAATTTGGCAGAATCAGATTATATATGCACACAACTTCCTCTCCTCCCCCCTTTTATTGTCTGCAAGGGTACAAAGGTAGGCTTGAAAGGAAATGAGCCTTCTCTGAGCATAGCTGCCACAAAAAAAGCAATAACTGTTATTGAAAATTCCTGGAGTAAACTGTGTTTATATGATTTTTTTTTTTTTTTTTTTTTTTTGCCATTTTGGACTTGTCCCTGAGTGCTAATTTCATTTTCAGATGGCTCCACGGAACTTGGGCCATTAATTTATTTTTATGCATCACTCTGAATTTTCCAGGACTTGCCATTATTTTTATTAGTCGTTCCTTATAACATCACTGGGAAGAAAGTCAGTATTCTTTCCTTTTCTGTCCACCTGCAAAACCATAGACCCAGAGAAGAGAAATGAGTAGTTTCAGGTTAAGTTCCAGGCCAGAATCATTCCCAGAAGAACAGTTTTTATAAACCATCTTAATGGGTCTGTGTAAACCCAGTAGTCATTTCATAGTCTGAGAAACTGATTCATTGTCCCTTAAAACTGATGCTCTCAGCTTCTGTACTTCTTCCTTGGGACACACTGAGTCTTTCAGATTCCTGCGTTAAGTTGCTTTTGAGTTTGTTCCTAAAACATTCAAAATCTTATAGATGAGAGTGAATTGATCTCATTTGGGGGTGAGGGTTGGGAATGACATCCCCAAAGTAGAGATGTTTGCTTGGATACCCGAAGGAAAAGTTAGGCGTAAACAAGGTAAACGTTGGAAGCGGCCATTAGCAGAGAGACAGAAGAGGTGATGGATTTAAGTTAAGGTCAGGAAGGTAGGTGGGAATGGTAAATTGGGTGTTAAAGGTTAAGTTTCAAATATGGGTGGGAGTCCCTGATGGGAATTGAAGTTCAGGACCTCAGGGACAAATGAGGCTTTTTCAGCCATGCTGTTGTTTCAGCTAATTGACTGATAATCAATCACAATATACCTCATTAATAAAATAATTAAGGCATTCAGCAATGCGGATATTGATGTAGGCTCAGGAAATGTTTAATCAGTGAATGATACAGAGTACAGGGTAAAAGAACTGGAAGATGATTTGAACCTCTAGATGCATGTAAAGCCAGAAGATCTTTTGGATGTCAGCAAATACACTGACACAAAGAAAATGCTGTGGTTTTGAACATGAGGCTCAGTCTTCCTTAGTATTCCAGGATGATGCATGGATCTCTTACTTACAAAATGGCCATCATATTTTGTGCCCAAAGTTAATGACTTTTAGATGACACTTGGAAAAAGATTTGTGGCAATGTCTAATTGATTGGCCATAGTCCAATTTTCTAAAAGAACTTTCTTTATGACATGGAGTGGGGTAGCCTGCCAATAATCCAGCTGAGAAACTCAAAATGGCAAGAAAAACCTATTCATCAATTCAATTGGAATTGAATTGAAGGCATGTTTAATGGAATTCTACCATCCTGTCAACAGCAATTGTTACCTCCTTATTATTCTCTCCACTGAATTTGTGCGTACTTTTCTTGCTTTTTTTAATTTTCATCCTAGCATTGTCCTGTCTACAATTTGGAACAATATATAGGTAATATAAGTATAGGAATATGTTTGTCATTTTGTTTATCGTTGATGAAAGTATGAAGGATATGTAAAGTGTAAGATGTTTTGTTTCTCATGAGCTTTTTGGATTTGGCTCATCCGGAATTAGTTCATTGGCTCCTGTAATTCACTCACTTTATTTTTTTCCCAGTACCTTTCATAAGTCCTGCTTTGGTTCAAGAATTTGGATTGAGGTTTTTCTTTCTTTCCTTTTTTTTTTTTTTTTTAGCTAATTTTGTCAAATAATAGAAAGGGGAAAAAAGGATTTTTGTGAAATGTACATACAATTGGATAGAGGGAGCAGAGATTTTCAAGAAAAGTCCAGTTCTTTGCTCATGAATTGATTTAACGGTTGCCAACTCAGATGCAGGAAATTAAGTGCCATATTACATGCAGCCTGAGGTTCCTCGAGGGGAATAAATTAGCTCTCACTTTTCAGTGAGCTGTGGGAAATTATTCTAAGATCATCAGGAAAAGCTTTATTTATGTGAAAAAGAGCTCTCTGGTCATCAGAGCAAAAGGCCCTTGAATTTTACATTGTAAAGGTTTGCTGCTCAAACCACTGGGTCTTGACTCCATGACCTTGGGAGATGGGAGAGTATGGAGCACAGCCCTGGAATTGTAATCCCACAAAAGTTATCCTCTCTTAGTAATGCTGCAGTGTTACAAATATTCTGTGTTCTGTCTAAAGGAATGCAACACCCAGCCACTAGCCTGAATAAATGCTGTTTCTCTTTATCACGTAGGACTCAGTAAAGATGTTCAAATTCTTTGGCTCATTTATTCAACTCACAGAAATTTATTTGATTAAATAATTTCAAATAAGAACAATAAAGCTATATACCTGAAGATATTCTTTGCAATGTTAGCTAGACTAGTGAAAGATGAAAACAATTTAAATACCTAATGGAATAGAAATTATTAAATAAATTCAGATATACAGAGGTAAAGAAATATTTTGTATCTATTAAAAGTTTTTAAGTAGACTCTGTAACTGTGGACAGTTGTTTCCCATCTAATGAGACAGAGGTGAAATGAATTAGTAGTGATAAGAGGTATAGCTAACATTTCTTAGTCCCTTTTCATATGCCAAGCACTATTCAAGCACTTTGAACTTGTTCATCCTATTGGTAATTCTATGAGGTAGGTACTATTATTATCCTCAGTTTACACATGAAGAAACTGAGCAAGGTTGCAGAGCTAGTAGCTGCTGGGTCTGGAATTCAAACCCAGAGAGTCTGGGTTTGTTGCTCTAATAAGATCAGCAAACAAATGGGTATACAAGGTGTCACAATTAAGTCTGTGAACTTGTTGCAACGATATTGCTAACCTTTTTTTCATATTAGAGGGATTATTCATTATGAATTTGTACCAACTGGACAAACAGTTACCCAAGTTTACTATTTGGAAATGCTGAAAAGGCTGCATGAAAAAGTTAGACGACCTGAACTTTTCGCCAACAATTCATGGCTCTTGCATCACAACAATGCACCAGCTCACACGGCACTGTCTGTGAGGGAGTTTTTAGCCAGTAAACAAATAACTGTATTGGAACACCCTCCCTACTCACCTGATCTGGCTCCCCAATCACTTTCTTTACCTGAAGATAAAGGAAATATTGACAGGAAGACATTTTGATGACATTCAGGACATCAAGGGTAATACTATGACAGCTCTGATGGCCATTCCAGAAAAAGAGTTCAAAATTGCTTTGAAAGGTGGAGTAGGTGCTGGCATCAGTGCATAGCTTCCCAAGGGGAGTACTTGGAAGGTGACCGTGGTGATATTCAGCAATGAGGTATGTAGCACTTTTTCTAGGATGAGTTCACGAATTTAATTGTCCGACCTTGTATTCACATTGATTATACTTGGTGACACTCTGAGAGCATGTAAAAAGCTGGAAGAGAATATAAGGAAATAAAATTAGTTAATATTGTTGAAATTTGGAAGAGACACATTTTTGAAATTACCTTTGGTTGTCTAATACAGCTATTTTACTATTTAAAAATATGAGTTAATGATGTATAACATTTGAGTACAAAGTTCAAATTTTATTAAAATAGTCCATTCACATATGACAAAAGAGAGCTCTCCATGCCAATAGCCACTCATTCCATTTGCAAACCCAGTCCCAGGGGTCTGGTGGTAGTGCTGGTGTCAAGGAAAAGCCACCAGAGAGCGCAGGTAGGGGAAGAGCAGATGTTGGAAGAAATGAGGCTTTTGTGGAAAAGCAGAAGCAGCAGGATTTGCTACTATGTAGGTCATAGAATTGTAGCCTGGGTAATCTGTTTGTAGTCTTCTAGCTCGTAATAAGATATAACTGACATAGGAAAAATTAAGCTAAACATTAGGAAGAACTTCTGAGCTTTAATACTATTCTGTTGGACTGTGTATTCATGTTTCAAAATAAAAGCTCTGTGTAAAACTTACAGCTACCCATCCCATGAAGGAGCAGGAATGCTCATATAGAGAAGGAAAGAACACTGTATTTACAGGTAATATAGAATATATACAGAAATATAGAATATATGTTTGAGAATGACAAACATGGGATTTATGTTAAACTTATTAAAGATGCATTACGGGAAATTTGTGATTTGGGGTACAAAATTATAATGTTTTTTAATGAGTGAATAGCATAATATTATGAACATTTTCAAGGGAGAAACATCTATAGTTTTATCAAATATCCTCAAATGTCTGTAATGTTAAATTTACTATAATAGCATCCCCACTGATAAGTTACAACACAAGAGAAGGCTGGATGGGGATTAGGGAGATAGAGAGATAGACAGAAATATAGATAATGGATGGATAGATGAGTAGACAGAAAAATGGGTGGATAGGTAGATAGACGATGATAGATAGATAGATGATAGATAGATAGATAGATAGATAGATAGATAGATAGATAGATAGATAGATAGACAGACAGACTATCACATATAATTGGAGAGTTTTGTTGACTCCTAATGTTGTAAAGCTTCCAAATACATTGTTGAACACTCTCTGTTGAAATGAAAATAGATAACAAACATTTAAATCCTTTAATCTATGGCCATTGAAGAGTATAATGCACAGGTCTTTTACACTGGGGCTACAGCTCTAACTTGCACCTTTTGTTTGGCTTAAAAATGGATCAGGAGTTGGAGATGACGTCCTGGGGTTCTTCCTGTGGATACCATGCTGCCAGCCAGTCAGCTTAGCTACCGGAGGGGCATTAATCAGCAGTGTAACCTGTGATGCCCTCTCAGATGAAGTCATCTCTCCAAAGACTAGGGCTCAGTTAAACCGTCTTTGCATACTTTGGTGACATCTGTTCTTTGCATCGTTGGGAAATCTGTTGTTATTGTTTAGAAAGCTTTCTTTTAGGTTTCACCTAATAAAAACCTATAGGAACCAGAAATGTACATATTAATCATAATGCTTCATCTGATTCATCAAAGCACAAGTTTTTTAAAGCAAATAACCGATAAGCAGAGATTTAGTTCTCCTTTGTAACTCAGGTTTTATTGCTTTTTACTTTAATAACAGCTTTATTGAGATGTAATTCACATTCATTGCTTTTTTTTTGAGTTTCTTTTCCATTTTGTTAGCTGTAAAAAAAAATGTGCATCTGTGTTTGGTATTAAAAGATAGAGCACATTGACTTTTCAGAAGAACATGGTTAATAGAAACACTTGCGTTTGTAATATAGGATGGAGTAAGATTGTATGCAGCAGAAAAAGAAATAGAATACATTTTAGGTTTCTAATTAATGTCTTAGTTTTATTGGTTACCTTTTTCTCCCCTTAATGTCCCCATTGAATCTAAGAATTGCTATTTCTCTGACATTTTATAATTTAGCCAATGCGGCCTAGAGTAGAATATATGTCTCTGTGAGCAACATATAGCAACATTATGAACTTAACAGAGTCTAATATTAATGACGGTTGGTGACAGCCTTTCCCTGAGATTCATTTGATACTCCCCACTTATATGTTGTCTGATGTTTTGGAGAGAAGTAAACCTATTTAAACACTTCCACATGGATGTACATCCACTTGTGTATTCATTCAATTTTCATTTGTTCAGCAAACATTAGTTGACTGCCTCCTGTATATAATGACATATCTATACTTGATACTATCGGGGTTACAAACATAATAAGAAAATTTTCCTGCTCTTAATGGGGGGTTATACATAACCAAAGTATAGGGCAGATTAAAATTATACTACAACAGAATGCTATGGGACTACAGAGGGAGCAGTATGAACTGAGAGGTTATAGAAGGTTGTATGCAAAGGGCACATTTCATCATAACTTAGAAGGATAGGTACGATTTTGGTAGGTAAAGGGTGCTAGGGCTTCCAATTTGAGGGAAACATTGATTTATTAAGTGCTTCTCTGTGCAAGACACTGTGCTAAATGAATCTTTTCCAATGGGCCAAGTTCTTTTCTTATCCCGCAATACAGAGAAAGAAATGGAAACCTGTAGAGGTTCACTTTGTTTTCGGGCCTAAAAGGAGTGCAAGCGGCAGAACTACAGCATTATAGGCTGAGCTGAGTGACCATATTTCTTTTGTTCATCATTGTGTCCAGCACAGTGGTTGGTAAACTTTTTCTGAAATGGCCAGATATTATAATAAATATTTTAGTCTTTTCACATCTACACAATCGCTGTCACAATTAGTCATCTCTGCTATTGTAGCTCAAAAGCAAACCATAGACCATACGTAAACTGGCATGGCTGTGTTCCCACAAAATTGCTTATAGATAGTGAAAATGAAATATTCTTCTTCTTTTGATTTTGTTCAACCATTTAAAAATGTTAAAACCATTTTTTGTTTATGGCTGTACAGAATCAGGTGGTGAGTTGGATTTGTCCTGTGGGACATAGTTTGCTAACCTCTGATGGTACATAACAGATGCTTAATAAATATTTGTTGTAAAAAATAACTAATGGAAGAAGAAGCAAACTACCCTTTGTCCAATGTCACTGCATCACACAACCCCCGGGTCCTCCATTTGACACCAAGTCTATATGAATGGCACTCTCTGCAATTGCAACTCTGAACCTTGAGTGACCAGTGGCCCTGTACTCTAACACTGAGACATATAATTTTGGACACTAGTATACTTTATACAGATGCATCTGCTGAAAAATAATAGGTCAGGAAATCAGCTGAGGTATCAGCCTTTGATTCTGTTATTGAACCAAAAAATATTTCCAGGCCTGCTCTTTTTTTTTTCATTATTCCTTTTTTTTTTTTTTTTTTTTTTTATTTAATTAGTTTCAGGTGCACAAGACAAAGCAAAACTTAGACATTTATCATTTATATCCCTCACACTGTGTGAACCCCCCTCCCCCCATCCACTATCCCTCTGTACGTTCCCAAAACCTCTCACCTTCCCCTTATCCCCACCCCCCCGCCCCTCTAGCAACCCTCTGTTTTTCCTCCATGTTTCCAAAACTGTTTCTGATTAGTTCATTCACTTATTCTTTTCTTTAGATTCCGCATATAAGTGAGATCATATGGTATTTGTCTTTCTCTTTCTGACTTATTTCACTTAACATAATGTTCTCTAGGTCCATCCATGTTGTTGCAAATGGTAAGATTTCTTTCTTCTTTATGGCTGCGTAATACTCCATTGTATAAATGTACCACAGTTTCTTAATCCAGTCATCTACTGATGGGCATTCCAGGCCTGCTCTTGAAATGAGCAGCTATGTCACACATTAAATCATGTTATTTGTCCTTCTTTAACGAGCAAGAGCTTTTTGTGTTTTTCCCTTTAAAAATTATTGAATTATCTTCAGTGTCTCCGTTTGATTAAAAAAAATGAAAAAACAAAAACATAAAACCCAGGGTTGACTTAGTTATAAAGTGCACATTATACAAGTCTGATGACATCCTTAGAAAGCATTGATGAAATGAAGCATACTTGAATATACCTAGCAAGATCCAGTACTCTTATAAAGGCAGAGACAAAGCCTTTGGCATCAGAAAATGGGTCCCGAGGACATTTTAAGGTTCGTTAGACATTTTGCTGTAAGTTCTCAGTGGTTAGACTTCTGGAATTCCATCCTTGTTGGTTTAAAAGTAGAATCTTGATAACCACTAGTATATTAGAGCTTTTCATACAGGTCTGTCTGACTTCGAAGGCTCTAAGAGAATAATAATTGTGATGTTTCCACTTCATAAAGTCTAAAAAGTGTCTTTGACCACTTATCTATCCTCTTCTTTGCATCATTTTTTTCCTCTGGAAAATGGAAGTAATAGCAGCCACTCCTTTGGGTTAATGCATGATTAAATGAGATAAAGTTATTTTAATTAATTTAATTACTCTCTTTTCAGAATTTCTGGGTTGTTTTTTTGTTTGTTTGTTTGTTTGTTTGTTTAAATCTATGATAGGATTAAAAATAGAATTCAAGTATTTCCCTGCTGTGGTTTTTCTGTCACCCAAGTGTTTCTTAGAACCTTTTGGATGCCACATTGAATGTGAATAAATCACTTCCGAGATTTGCTCTGCCAACACTTGTCAAAAAGTATGATGTACCCAGCCAATCGTACTCTTTGGTTTTTAAGAAAATGCTTCCTTCTTGAAATTCATTTTGTTGATGGGGAGAATTAACAAAAATATCACTTATCAGTTTACTTACTGTATGCTAGGAGAACATTTATTTGTTCTCCAGATTTCTGATTATGCTATATAGTTATGATGATTTTTGAAAATAAATCTAATATCTTATGCCAAATTCTTAATAAGAGCCTAATTCAAAGTGAGATATTAGTGTACATGATGAAAGGATTGATTTATTTGATTTTCCCCAAGGAAAACAATGTTTCAGTCTTGAAGATGAAATATAACACAGTGTTAGTGCCCCTTTAGCCTCAATAAGGAGAGTTTGCTGTGATTTTACAGAACTTTGTTCTAAATCTTATTTCCACTGTGCATGTTGATGCTTATTGCTTAAGATCAGTTTGTATCAAAGAAGGATGCTTTGGACAGCATCAGAGTATAAAAGGACATTTTTAGACTAACATATTTCTTCATTTGACTCTAAAATCAGTAGACTAGTGAGTAAGATCTTACTTGAGTTTCTATATATTACAAGTTTATTTCCTCTGATTTGAATTTTAAAACTCAATTTCTTGTACTTCAACTCAGAGAATTCCATGGCAGAGCCAACATTACATCTTGTCATTTTGTTTAAATCAGTGCTTCTCAACTTGGCTGTACCTGCGAACTACCTGGAGAGCTTATTTAAAGGAAAAAGAAAGCTCATTCTATGATTCATATGCATATTTAATTGGTTTGGTGGGTGGCCCAGATATAGGTGTTGTTGTTTTTTTTAAAATGATACCAGATAACTTAAACATGTTGTTTTGGTTAAAAACCAGTGGTACAAATTACTACTTCTCAAATGTCAATGTGCATATAAGCCACCTGGGGATTTTTTGAAAATGATGACACTCAGGCTTCTGTAGATGTGGGGTGTGATGTTGAGGGTCGGTGCTTCTGATCTGAGGATCATGTGTTTAATAAGAAAGGTCTAAATTAAGGCCCGGTTTTCTTAGAAAACTTTTTAATCCATGACTGCCTTGACTAACCTACATCTATAAAGTAATTACGTTTTGCTTAATAAGTTACTCAAAATGGTCTTCTATTCTACCTATAAAAAAAAGACCATTTTCACAGTCACATTGCTTAACTCAGTCCTGTGTTTATTGAACACCTATTGGATGTTCACTGTTTGACAGGCTTGGCAGGCGATTTACAGAGTAGGAACATACAAACCCTATGCTTAAGTAGCTCAAAGAGGAGTAAGGGCTAATGCTAATGATTGGAATTCAAAGTGCAAAGCATTATAAGGGAAGTAATTTAAAAAATTTTTTTGTTTATCTCTGAGATGGTACACCTTTTGTTACAGACACTTTTTAGATTAGGAAATTCTTGAAGTCTTAAGTCTTTTTTTTTTCCTTTTCTTTTCTCTGAAGGGTGAGAGAGAGAGAGCTGGGGGGGCTGGTTTTTAGGAATTTTCATTTTTTTGTTGATTGCCGTATCCAAAGTACCTAGTTTTTTGACTAAAAAACTTGAAAAATGTGGTTGGAATGAATGATTGGTATCAGATGTCTTCCACCTAGTATTTATGAACATTGACTTTTGAAATGTCCAGTGTGACAGGAAACCAATGGTAAAGGTAAGGAAACCTAACATATCACATAATACCTAGAACAATTTCATTATAGGAAACACTTGGAAGGAATGCAAGGATGCTTTCAGAGCAACTACTTTAGATCAGGCATTTGAAAACTACACAGGAGAATAGATATCTCTGCCCATTTTATGTATCAGGTGACTAAGTCCCTGATATTCACTAGAAAATATTGTTAAGAGGACAATTTGTTCAAGCACTTCTAGTCTGTATGTTTGGAACACTTAGTCTTCTATTGGAAACTTTAAACCTGAAGATGAATAGAGGTTCGTGGGATTTTTGTGAAGAATTTACAAATTTTACTTGGTTACCGATGAACAGTTATCTAAATATAAGACCATTTCTTTTAGTTTATTACCTGATGTTTTTAATAACCAGATATTTCTCCAATTCAGTTTTTTTAAATGATCAAAAGCAAATAGCAGCATTCTCTAATGTACTTTTAGGATTTAGTGACGATAATACGGTTTGATTACTTCATGGGAAAATAAATATAATTTGTTTTATGTTATTTTATAATACATAATTAGATTCTAATTATGTAGTATTATCTCAGTGTCTTCAGCCAGATCTAAAACTGTTGTGAAAACTTCTTGTAATATTGTAGGATAACTTTTAGTACTTAAAAGCATGTTCAATTGAAGGCATTGTGTTAATCACATTTTTTTTGGCCTCAAAAAATAGCTTTTGAATATCTTTCAAGAAATTAACCAAGTGATCAGCTGCTCAGTTGTCGGGGGAATTAAGAGCAAAGTTTATGCCTCCCCACTGCTTGCATACTTATACAAAACAAATGTCAGAGGCAGCTTGTCGGGAACTTATAATGGTTTAATTTACATGTATGAAGTCAGCACAAAATTAATAGTAGTCTGGCACCAAGGTTTGTTAGCTAATTGCTGGGTTTTAATGTTAAGCAATGAGTGTGAATTTTAACAACCATATTTACGAGTCTCTTTGGGAGCCTGCTCTTTCCGTTTCTTCTTGGCACGCCTCGGATTTCAAGTTTTGTTCTGAATATATTTTCTAATTCTTCAAGTATTTAAGTGGTAGCCTCGGTTGTCTTTGGCATTTGACCCTCTCCCTAAAAAAATCCACTGCTCACCTTCTCAGGAAAACAAGCCATAAGGGAGAATTTCCACAGGCCACTGCACCTGTTTTCTTCTTTACATGCCCCTTTTCCTGCAAAGGACAGACAGTTCAGATTATCCCACAGGCTTATGGAGGAATGACTTATTGAGTTTTCTATAGTCTGACTCTACATAAATTTTCTGTAAGTAGGGAGAATTCATTTTACTAATTTAAAACTTAATCTAATTTGTAACTGGCGTGTTAACACATGTGTTGTCATGTAAACAAAACAAATTTTTTTTTTCTCCCACTGACCCCTTACACTTTACTCAGTGGGGAATATTTTCATTTCTAGATATAACCTCTGGCAGGCCCATGGCATCTCTACAGCCCTACAGACACTTTATGTCACAAACACAGTGTCAGTTTATGAATTAGACTGATGTCCAAGGTATTAATCCAAACTTCTGCACTTGATTTATCACCGTTAAATCCTTCCTTCTTAGGATCTCTTACTTACTATCCCTTACTATCTAGCTGCCGTCTTAGCTCCACCAGGGCCAAGTGTTTTGTCAAGGGAAGGGAGGTGTAAAAATACTACAGGTCTTATTTGTCTAGATGGCTCATATACCCTGGGACTTGACAGATGTTTAAAGTTGAGGTCTTTGGGTAGGCCAGGCCAGTATAAAAGCTTTCTTTTTCTTTCATGGGTGCTTTCATGGAATCTTTAATAATTTATTCTCTCATCTGAAGTTCCTGTAACTGGTATCTACTGGAACAGGTTCCTTTATAGATCCTTCTGCAGCTCCTGCATACACTGTGATACACACCCAATCTCTGTGGTGAGAGCCCTCTAACCCTGCACCCCAATTTAGCTTATTCAAGGTGACTCAGCTCTCTCTCTCTCTCTCTCTCTCTCTCCCCAGCACAATTTAGATCTTAGTAAAATGTAACTTTCTTAGATGTAAGTCAGGCCCCAGTTCTCTTTCCTCTGCAGAGAGATAGCTTCCCTTAACCCTTCCTCCATAGTGGTAGAGAAAAGAGGACTTCCAGCTCAGCAACAGCTTTCTCTGGAGAAACCTGATGACTAGTTTCATCCAAAATCCTATTTCTGACCCTTGGGCCTCTGTTTATATCTTACAGTAGCTAAACAGCACAAGAGTAATGGAGTATGTTCCCTTTCATCATCTATGTAAATTCTACTTATGGAGATTTGTGTAAAACACAGAATGCATTCTGATAGTCACTGTATTGGTTTCTCAATTAAATCAGAGATAGGAAGAATCCCAGTTAAATATTTTACATATTTAAGTAAGTTGAAGATGGAGAGAATCCCATTCAATGTTGTTTCTTAACCGTTGACTAGGCACTATTAGTTAGATACAATAAGAATTTTGAGGGGGATCAAAGATGTGCAAAATATATCAGTTGTCTTCATGGGCACACAACCTAATTGGAAAAGCTGGATATGCTATAAATAGCTCAATATGGATAATATGCCAATAATATAATTAATTGATCAAACCACTGATGTGGAATCTTGTAGTTTGGCAACCCAGATGGTTTGGTACTTGACAAACGGAAAGGCTAGTTGCTAGGCATTTTAACATGATGATTTTCGATTTGGAAATTGAAGTTACTAATCATTATCATGGAGATGCTTTAAGAAATGGAAGATCGGGCCGGTAAAGAAAAAAAATGTAACAGTCAATTAATGTGGAGTAGGTTTCTGGTTGTATAATAAATTTTTGCTAAGTCTACATATTTTACAGCAATTTCTGCCCACAAAAAGCACCCACAATGAAGGCAGTTAAGCAGTAGAGACATATTTAAGGGAGCATCACATAAAATCTCTCCCGCATGAATTAATAATTAAGAACTCTGGCATTAGACCCAAAGTCCTAGGTTTGAATCCCTGGTTTGATCATGAAATCCAACATCTGGCTTATTTTCATTTCTGTATCCCATCCTTAGGCAAACTTTTAACCATTATTTATAGTTAAACCATTTCCATTGTCTTGTGACAAAAAAGATTCCTATTATTCACATTATATGGACAGAAAAAGTATTTTATTTTATTTTCTCTTGAGGAAATATTTTTAAATTACTTTCAATTTACAGATTTCCTTAGAGAAGAAAACACAAACTATCCCTCCGTTTTCTTAAAAATGTCTTTTATCTCTCATCCATAGAATGTGCATGTTCATACATGGCATGTCAGGGACTGGTTGCATTTTACCCCCACACTTAGAATTTCCTTGTTCCAATCTAATGCTTTTGGGTTTTTGTAATAACCTGTTTGTGTTCACCTCACTTAACTCTTTTTTTTTTTCCTTCTCTCTTTTATGGATATACTGTATTGGCCGCTACATTTTACATATAGAAAGTTGCTTTAAACCTATTCAACCATAGCCTCAACATCTATTTTTAATTACAGTTCTTAATCATCACTCAAAAATAATAAAAAATGACAATGGAATTGTTAGCTTATTATACAATCTTTTCATCATAAAGATTCCTCTTTTCAATTTCTTGTCAAAACCTTCTTTGATACTAGACCAATATTTTCTCTTCTGATTCTGTTTTGCAGCCATATTAATCAAGCTCAAATCCATGACCTTGACAGAGGGACTAAATAGAGGAAATGCCCTTGGGTATAATGCATTGTCACAAGAAAAGCCACTCTGGTTGGATCTTAAATATGACAAAGTAATTTTCTTGGAATCTCCAGAGAATGATTTTGTATCCTCTATTAGAAGGTATTCAGCTGAATAACTGCAGTTACATAAGTGATATTAATGATATTGCAGATGAGGGGGATAAATAAATATACAGGCGCGCACACACACAACACATACATATAATAAAATCCAGTTCCTCAGTGACACATACCTTTATTGAGTTGCTAAATATTGATGACTGCATACAATATTTAATTAATTTAGAGACATAAGCATTTCTGTTAAGTTTTCTTGTTTGCTGCTTTCTTTCTCCTTATGTGGAACAAGAATTTCTTTCATATATCATTGTTAGAGAAATTCTAGGCAGCAAGCTGTCAATTTTTGCCATTCTGCGTTTGAATCACATAAACATTTTATACTTTGTTTAAAGGTATGCAACTAAAATATTTCAAAAAATTTTGAATCTTCATATGAGCTCCAACAAACGAATCAGAGCAAAAGACTAAAGATTAATGCAAAAGACTAAAGTAGTCAATATTTATGTTTTGTTGACCTTTATAAAAATATAATGAATCAACTCCAAACTACTATGGTTTAAATGCATTTTATTATAAACAAACTATTCATTGAAGCAGTGTTGTTAACTGCCATTATTTGCTTCTTTCATTATATTCATGATCATGCATTTTATTTTTCCTTATGTAAAGTTTTCTTGGTTCCAAAGAAAATACCTTTCCACACAGTTAATTTCTAATGTCTGTGTTCGTTTTGCTGTTATTTTACTACTCTTTACAAATATGGACACTCCCATGGTCCTGAATTGCAGGATAGGAATTCAGAAACTCAATTTCTAAATATTTGCTACAGTGTCTATCCCTCTCAGATGTCAAGCCCAAGATTCAAAAGAGAACACTTACTATTTAGAACTAGCTCACCCTATCTTATGTAAAGTGCATCTGGGTCGTTCTTGAAATGTGGAGAAAGCTAATGTTCTCTATGACCACTGAGACACTGTTCTAAGGGAGACAACTAGCAAGCTAGTATTTCCTTGCTTAATCATGAAAAATTTCCTTAGTCAAATGACTACAACATTTGACTAATCCAATCAAACAGCAAAATCAGCACCAAAAATCCCTTCATGATACAGATGAACTACATGTATCACTGCACCAAATGTGGAAGCCAAAATGGCTCTGAGACAGAGGATGTGGAGAGAACCATTCACTGAGAAAGCAAATTTTAAAAGTCAAAACCCTAGGATAATGTTGGATAAGGGTTTAAGAGAACATATTCAAAAGTCTAGAGACACACATAATTACAGGAAATATGTGTGCAACTAATATAGGGATTAGGGCATTCTCTATCCTTCTGGTATTGATGTAGAGATTATTCAGGTGATGGCCAGGCTATATTTTGATTGTTGCTGAATAGTAACTTGAGTCTAGATAACACAGTGGCAAAACTGAGGCATAAATTGAAAATCCTGGTTCCAAAACTAAATACCAATGCTGAGACTTTTAATACCAGTAAGACTTTTTTTTAATACCAATAAGATTCTCCCAAAAGGAGATAAGACAATATTTATTGAATCCAATAAACTCTTGGAAACTAGAAAAGACAAGTAGCAATAATGATACTGATTTAATATTTTAAAGAATAACTGAGTTATACTATATTACTTCTGCATAGTGGCTTATAGTTTAACAAGGACCAAGCACTAGCAGGATCTTATATTTTAATCTATCAGAGCATAGTTGGCAGTTTATGAGCTTATGGAAAACAGTTATTGATGTGTGGGATTTTTCTGAGAGGCAGTAAGGTTGAAATCTACATTTGACAGCTAGAGTTGGTGAAAAATAGTATTAATTTCTGTGTAGTCACTAACCAGATCAAAGTTAATAAAATCCAAGTCCAAAAGCTGAAGGTAGTACCTCAGTTCAAATTGCCTGAGTTCAGGAATGCTCATTATCCATATATACTACTTCTCTCCATCTGTGCATCTATCCATCTATCCATAAATAAATAGACCACATAAATCTATAAAGGAAATTATTCTCAAGTAAGAGTTTTAGAACTTATTTATTTATTTTTATGCTATTACACAAGGAATCTACTTCATTTTGGTCCAATTAAAATGGTTCAATGATAGAGGATATAGACGGGAGCAAAAAAAAATCAAGCAGTTAAAAAAATGTTTTTCATTAAATGCAATAAATATATAGCATATGCCATACTAAATGATGTGCAAATAAATATTCATAATTTTAAAGTAAACATGAATATGTATGTATAGCCTAGATTCTTTATAAAATACATATAAATAAATATGTATTTTATATAAAATTAAAAAATTAAATATAAAATATAAAAATATCCACATATTAACAAGTCTGTCATCCATAGGTAGATGTATGCATGTATGAGAAAATGTGGCACGAGATTTGAATAGAGGGTACAAATCAATAAGAGAATAAATTATTGTAAAAAACATCAAAGGATTTCTTCTCCTTACATATAATCTTCCTTTAATAAGAAACAAACAATATATATTTGGTCAGATTATGGGAAGTTTCAATTATTTAACTATTATAAAATTACGTCAATGTGTAAATCAAAAGCTGACAATGAAAGGAATGACTCAGTTGCATGGGAAGGAAAACTCTGCCGCATTGTAGCTAGTTACTATATACACTTCGGTTAGACAAGGACAGAACTAGGACCAACTACCTGTGTTCACTATTCCCTGGCCTGAACCTGAATATTTATGACAATGAATTCATCATCTGGAATAGCACAACCAGACAAACCATAACAGAAATAACATGCAATGTCCCTCCGTACCAGAACTCATATCAGAAAGCTCTATAAATTCTATTTGATGGGCTGTTTTACCTCGTAAAATACCAACCAAGAGTCCTGCCAGGTGGGTGCACTCGTGAGATGCTGTATACCTCCAAGAAGGGCATTAGTGGCACTGGAGAGATTCCATAGGCTTACTACAGTACCAACCTCTCTAGGAAAAACCTATCTTGGCTACATGTAGATTAAATGTAACAGATTTCTCTCTTTTATATTAAAAGCTGTCTGACAGTCAGACATGAGAAATATATAAATTTAATCCTTGGCAAACACAGTTTCTAATGATCTGCTTTTAAACAACTAAATTAGGTTTACCTTGGATGATTCATCAGAGGTTGCAATAAAAAATAAAAATAATAGTAGGAGATCAGGTTAGACCTATATTTGATATTTGAAACATAATCTGAGTTGAATCCAAATTTTATCACACGAAATGTGAGTTTAATCTATTGTAACAATTTGTATAATGATATGCTTATCAGCATTATGCCTGAAGTGCGTTGATAATTCAAACTTTCCTGGGTACCATAACCGTTTTTCCCACTATAAATCAACCTATTCACAATTCACTTCATATATTAAAACTCAGAAATGTTTTCTCCCCTCAGATCCTAATTTTAACATGTGTATCTCACTCTGAGATTATTGGCCTTTGCTAGAAAGATAGTAAGTGGGAAAATTTTACAGTGTTTATAATACTAATAATTTTAATTTTTCTATTAATTTTATAATAATGGTGACCCTGTATTGAGGTCTTACATAAAATGTGCCCAGCAGTTTGATAAATGCTCTGTCTGCAATATTCTTTTTTTAATCCTTACCATAACCTTTTACAGGAGGGATGCATTATTAACTTCCATTTTGCAGATGAAGAAATCGAGCTTTTGGCAGAGAAATTATTTTTTTCCAAGATCTCACAGATGGTAAACGGTAGACTTACAATTCACACTCTGATCAGTGTGGCTCTGGAGTTCAAGCTCTTCTTACCCCTTCATATCAATGCCTGTCTAGCTATGCTCGCCTATAGCATGATATATATTGCAGTAGAATCTTAGCAAGAATTGTGCAATGTTACCTAATATTCCAAATAATTTGGAGGGGTTTTATATGTATTCAATATAAATCAAATTATAACGTGTTTACTTGACATAATCTCTTTTCAGGGAATTGTTAAACTTTTCATAGTGCAAACTGTTAGGGAAGTTTAACTCATTATTTTAATGGAAGCATTTAATATCTTCCAACTTGATCTTTTAAACTTTACATACTATCTCAAGGAACTTGGCTTTTACCTACCTGTAGAATCAGATATTTTGAGTTTAAAGGGTGAATTACAGATTTTTACTAGTCCAGTATCATATCTAATACAGATGTCCTCTGTATGTCTTTTCTAAATAGCCTCAGTGATTATCTTTGATACATTTATCAAATATCCCATCCTGTCTGTCACTGTGCTGAAAATAGCTGTAACACACATGTGAAATTGAATACCTACTATTTCCGTTATAAAACTGCCTCATAATACTAAACATATTACATACAGCTGTTTTAAGCAGTTATAGGTGAATAACAAATATTATGCTAATGATAATACATGAGTCATTCCCTTTCTAAAGTGAATAGTTTTCATAGCTGAAACCATTGTTTGGGGGAAACTTCCTGCAATTTTTTTTTTTTTTTTTTATGCTGTAAATCTCAGGAAAACTTTAGCCTTTCTCTGGGCAACTGTGAGAGCAGGGTTCAATACATAATTGAAGTAATACCACCTTCCCTTTCAAATCTCAGGTTTTAGCCACACCAAATCTTTTATTTTTTCCAATCTTTTTTATTAATTCACTTATTGACTTTAATTTGTATTTCTGAACACATCTTCCAGAAAATCAATAAAATATACTAATTTCCTCAGAGTCTTGGTTTCTTACTATTGGCTAAAGATAAATTAACTATTTTTTTTTCTTCTTCCATCTTTCTTTTTTCTCCTTCTTTCTTCTCTCCCTCCCTGCATTTTGCCATATTTTTATTAAACTTACGTAATATACATTGCTTTTGCCCATATCCTCGATTTGTCCATATTGTCAGATTTCCTCTCTCTCTCCTTTTCTTCAATAGGATTAGTTCGATATCTAGGAACAAAGTCCAGGATGAATAAAATGGTCTATCTGCTCAGAAATACTATTCTTTTGGAGGTTAAAAGTGGGTGACAGAGCCCTTTTGTCAAGTATACAATTGAGAAAGCAATTTCAGGTTCCCGTATCTCTGGGAAATCAGACCATATTTCTTCCTCCAGGTATGTTTCTCCTGCAGTGCAAAAGTAGGGAGAGCATATGGTTTTTTTATATATTTCATATGCTATTGGTCAGAAATTATCTGAGTTCATTGATCAATTTATAAATATATTTTCAAGGGAATGCATTTCACACTACTAAAATATTTACTGAACAAGTAACTTATTAGTAGGATTTAGTTTCTATTTATTTGTTGCTTTCCTTCATATTAAGACCAAATCAGTTCCCTGAGGGTATAATGAAAGCACTGCTCGAAAGGCAATAACATGCAAAGCACACTTGATATAATGCTTTTTATTATTATTCAACTTTCTTGTTGGTTTTTTTTTTTTCCAATTTCATTGAGATACTTGTCTCATGTGAATTAAGTAGTAGTTTCAGAATATTTTTCCTGATAATCCAGTCAAAATTGTTTTACTATGGCTAACATTGATCTAAATAAAGATGATAATTTTATTACTTGAAGAAAGTAATTATTTCTGAATTAGGTGCCAATAAAAAGCCCCTTGACAGAGCCGTTAATTCTAGTTAGAAGCAACCAACTTAGGTACACAGTTTTGTTCCCTCTGTCACTCTAGGATTGGAAATACCACAACATTTCTTAAGAGCCTGGATGTTTTATCCAATTAATGAAGAATGTCTTCCTTGGCTCCATTTAAAATATCTCAAGTTTGCTTACTTTTGGTCATAAGGAATATTGGATCACAATTCCCATTATAAAATAATGTCATGATTTAAAAGATCGACTTATCTTTGTATCTCTTTCTTCTGTATAGTCAACTTTACTTCTTTTAAGCATCACTGCAGAGGGGTAATATTTTGCTGTTAAATCCTCCTTTAAAAAAAAAAAAATCCTCCTTTTTTTTTTTTTTCATTCAGAAAACAATTACAAGTATCAGAGGGTTTTTTGTTTGTTTGTGGTGGTGGTGGTGAACAAAACCATGTAATTGTATTTAAAAAGATCTACCAAGGGGAGATAAGTCTACGGTCTACTTACTGACTATACTGACTGTGGTAGTAAATAATTCTTTCTTTTAAAGCTCATGAAGGCATTAATCCAAAATCATTTAGTGATTGACTAATGCATGCCTTTTATTGTGCCAGACATAGAATATATAAAAATGAATCAAAGTCACACTAGCCTTTGACTTTCTATAACTCCCAATCTATGTTAAAAAGGATCACAGAAAAATAAACATGTAATTATTATCTTGTTTACCAGTATATCACCAGTACTTATATGAGTACCTAGCACAGACTAGGTCCTAAATAATTATGTGTGATTTATATTTGAGATATAATTTATAGACAAAGTGCTCAAATATTAAGTGCAAAACTCCTGTGTAACCACCATGCAGGTATATGGAACCTTTCCAGTCCCAAAATATCTTCCGTATAAATCATATCATTTTGTGTATCTCCAGTTAATATATTTTATTGCTATGTATAAAGCTTTTGTATGGATATATCATGATTTGTTTACCCATTCTCTTGATGCTGGGCGTTTGGGTTATTTCCAGTTTGGAGCAGTTATAAATAAAGCTGCCAGACACATTCTAATCATCTTTTGGAGGACATATGTAATCATTGTCTTTGGAATTTGCCTAGGAATAGAATTCCTGGGTCATAGCTAGGTCTAAAGCTAGGTCTTCAGCTAGCTTTGGTAGATAGGGTCAGATACATTTCCAAAGTTGTGGAATCAATTGATACTCCTATGTTATAGTCAAATTTAGGAATGTTATAGTGCAGTAGATTTAAGGTCAATATACAACGTGACTAGGGCAAAAAAAGTACAACTTACTGTAAAGCAGAATCAGGGTACTTCTTATCAATGACTGAATATTCATGGAACATTCACTGCTCTCAGAAGGAGAATGAAAAAGGAACCAGTAAATTAAATTTCAGGTGCTCTCATCGCATGGAAAACTCTGTGAGGAAAGGTGTGTTAATTAGCTTGACTGTAGTAATCATTTCACTATGTATATGTATGACAAATCATCATGTACACCATATATAAATAGATAGATCTAGATAGATTATATATATATATGTGTGTGTGTATAAATTTTTTTAAGGGGTGAGTACCTCCTTCTAGGAGAATTTTGTGCTAAGTTGTATGAGTTGGGTGGACCTTGGATATTTGATCAGCATCAACTGTGTGTTGTAGTGAGACAAAAGAGTTTCCTCGGAGACCAGCAAAATATGTTATATTTTGTCCTAAAAGCTTTCCATTATTGACTCATATTCATCTTAAGACCTTTATCCGAAGTTCACTATCATAAGCAATGACATGTTTCCTCCCAGAAGCAATTGCATCTTCTGCTTTTGCTCTTCTGACTACAAGTATGTAAACACTAGTAATTAAGTAGGGTGCACCTGATTTCTGCATCTATGACAATTCTTTCTGTCCAAAAGAACTGGTGAGTTTAATCATCTATGATTGATTCTAAGTAAACCCATATCAATGTTGTATCCTTGCTTTGTACATTAATATATATTTAAAAAGTCCTTTAAAGTAGTCATATCTGTCCCATAGTTTATTGAACTACTTATTTATTTATTTAAGTTTATTGGGATAAAAATTGTTAGTAAAGTTACATGGATTTCAGGTGTATAGTTCTGTAATGCATCATATATATATAGCACATTGTGTTTTCACCACCCAGAGTCCATTCTCTTTCCATCACTATGTATTTCATCACCTTTACCTTCATCTACCGGCCCCTTCCCCGTTCCCCTCTGGTAAGCACTAAACTATTGTCTGTGTCTATGAGTTTTTGTTTCCTCATTTGTTCGTCTTGTTCTTTTGCTGTTTTCAGTTTTATATACCACATGTCAGTGAAATCATATGGTTCTTGACTTTTTCTGTTTGATGCAATCCCCATCAAAATCCCAATGACATTTTTTAAAGAAATAGAACAAAAAAATCATCAGATTTTTGTATGGAACCACAAAAGACCCCAAATAGCCAAAGCAATCCTAAGAAAAAAGAACAATGCTGGAGGTATCACACTCCCTGACTTTAGCTTGTACTACAGGGCAACAATAATCAAAACAACATGGTATTGGCAAAACAGACACACAGACCAATGGAATAGAATTGAGAACCCAGAAATAAACCCACATAAATATGGACAGATAATTTTTGACAAAGAAGCCAAAAACATACAATGGAGAAAAGACAGCCTCTTCAATAAATGATGCTGGGAGAATTGGAAAGCCACGTGCAAAAGAGTGAAACTGGACTGCTGTCACCATGAACCAAAATTAACTCAAAATGAATCAAAGACCTAAACATAAGACCTGAAACAATAAACTGCATAGAAGAAAACATAGGTACTAAACTTATGGACCTTGGGTTCAAAGAGAATTTTATGAATTTGACCTCAAATGCAAGGGAAGTAAAAGCTGAAATAATGACTGGGACTATATCAAACTAAAAATCTTCCGCACAGCAAAAGAAACCATCAACAAAATAGAGAGGCAACCAACTGAACGAGAGAAGATTTTTGCAACCACGCCTCCTATAAGTGACTAATATCCAAAATATATAAGGAACTCATACAATTAAATAACAACAACAAAACAAATAATCCAATAAAAAAATAGGCAGAGAACCTGAATAGACATTTCTCCAAAGAAGACATACAAATGTCCAATAGACATATGAAAAAATGTTCACCATCACTAATCATCAGAGAAATGCAAATAAAACCACAATGAGATGTCACCGCACACCAATTAGAATGGCTATCATCAACAAGACAAATAGTAACAAGTGTTGGAGAGGCTGTGGAGAAAAAGGAACCATCATACACTGTTGGTGGGAGTGCAGACTGGTGTAGCCGCTATGGAAGGCAGTGTGGAGGTTCCTCAAAAAATTAAGAATAGAATTACCATATGACTCAGCAAGCCTTCTCCTGGGTATCTACCCAAAAATCTGAAAATATTTATCCGTAAAAATATATGTGCTCCAGTGTTCATTGCAGTTTTATTTACGGTGGCCAAGACATGGAAACAACCAAAGTGTCTTTCAATAGATGATTGGATAAAGAAGTTGTGGTATATATACACAATGGAATGCTACTCTACCATAAGAAAAGATTAAGTAGTAGCATTTGCGACAGCATGGATTGATCTTGAGATTATTATGCTAAGTGAAATAAGTCAGACAGAAAAAGTCTAGAACCATATGATTTCACTGATATGTGGATATAAAACCGAAAACAACAAAAGAACAAGACAAATGATGAAACGCAAACTCATAGACACAGACAATCGTTTAGTGGTTACCAGAGGGTAAGGGGAGAGGGGGGCGGTAGATGAGGGTAAAGGGGATCAAATATATGGTGATGGAAAGAGAACTGACTCTGGGTGGTAAACACTTAATGTGATATATAGATGATGATTGTACAGAATTTTACACCTGAAATTGTACACCTGAAATCTGTGTAACTTTACTAACAACTGTAACCCCAATAAACTTTAATTTAAATACAAAAGAATAAACAGAAATAGAAATGCACATTTTGGCATTCCCTAAAATGCTAGCTTATGTGTCGGATTTAATATAAACCCAGATTTAATATAAATGTTATTTGAATTCTCAATATTTCAGATTATCCATATGATTGCATACTTTTAAGTTCTAAGAATGCAGAATTGAGTGTATATATATGAATCAATAATAATGTTTTTAAAATGTATTTTTAAATTGTCGTAAGAGTGATGCCATCCATGTCTAAAACATTCTCATGTTCTGGTTAGATTTTAGCCTCTCTCATTGGTTAGATCTTTTTGTGTTATAGCAAAGGTAATGATGCCATTTGGTGTCTTTTGATGCAAATGGCTTGAAAGGAGCCCAAAATTCCCTTTGGTTGGTGTCATGTAAAAATGGACAGAATGTGAGTTATGATTGTCTGTTCAGACAGCATTGAGTTTACCTGACACACCTGTCTCCCTTTTTTGTAATCATGGTATCATCAGAGGAAGAAAGGAATTTTTTCTTTTCATCCTGAAGATACTTTGTGAACAGTCTTAACTCATCAAAGAATCAGAGCAAATATTGTCTTTTCAAGTATCATATGAATTAGTCTATGTTCTCTAACAAGGAAAGCTGGAGTTTGCACAGTCATTCATAAGAACCAGATTCTAAGTGTTGAAAAAAAATCTCCTCTATTCCTAAGGTCTATTTGTTGCATATCTAAAGGTAGTATTCCAGACCCTACCCACTGTTCATAAAGTGTAGAAAAACCCTTTTAGTGTATTACTATCTTTTAAATATTCTAGGAGGGCTGAGTCAGGAAATTGCACTGCACATTTGACTCACGGGAATTGTTTGACCAAACTTAATCGTTTACTCACGTATGTTTATTTAGTACCTGTTGCATGCAGTGTTGTATACAGTATAATCACAGATAAGTTTTTAAAACAGAATGTGTGATTAACACCTAAGTTTTCTGTAATAGTATTTTATTATTCAGCTGGCATCTAATGAACCATCTGCTTTGTGAAAGACACTCTGCTAAGGCCCGTGAGGGTTATCTCACATACTCTTTCTGAAAGAGCTTGTAATTATAATTACAATAGTACAGTGAGTTGCAGTTACATAGACTTTACAATAAAAAAGTGCCACCATATTTGTTATTTAATAATTAGAACAGTTCCATTTCAGTCATGGTTGATTTATGACTTGTGCATTTGCTGAACAAGTCTCATGTTGACTACAAATAGCTGCTAAAACCGAAGTACTGAAAACTCTTGGCTAACCAATGCATAATCTCTGATTGTAATGGTAGATAATAATGGCAGTAGTAAATATGGTTTATCAACTAGGTAGGGTTTGACAATAGATCAATGAAATTATATTAGGCAAAAATACAATGCCCTCTAAAAAACTAACATCTGAAGTATTGATAATTACTGTTAGTTCAGAAAACTATTAAAAGAAGTTAAAGGGAAACTTTTGGATCATGAAAAAAATCTTAATTATCTGAAGTACTCAGGATAGCTTAAAGTCACGTATCAGAGAATGTGATAAATATATTTAGTGTTAGTACTTGTGCAATATGAATGGTGATACTTCCTACATTCAGATAACTTGAAGGTGTCAGGATAGGTGAAAGCAGTAGCAGAGCACATGAAAAATGCCATATTGGACCACATTGGTATATCTTAAAATAGCTGCAAAGAACATATTTGAGCATTGTAAAGGTTGTTGTCCATGATAGTATTTCAAGTTCAATGTATGTCTTAAGTATGTCCAGGTTCTTTAATAATCGTTAATAAATTTTCCATTTGTGATTTTTTTATCTCACTTTCTTTTGTTCTGTATATGATACCTAACGTTTGGATGAAATTTGTTGTCTGAAATGTAGATGTTGATAGTTGGGCTCCATTGACCTAGACAGTGGTGTGCAACAGAAAAAAATATTCTGAATCATTTATCCCTCCCCAAGAAATCTCGTGACTGATCATAAAATATAAAAGGAGAAAGAGAGTCTTGAAGGGTCACATAGTTCAGTTTATTAAGTAGTATATTAAGCAGTATATAGATCCTAATAAAGAATGTTTTTAAGTGTTAATTCATCACCTGCTTTATCCACATGGCAGGAACTCTACTTTCCGAAGCTAAATGTTTTCCATTTTCAGCACCCTTCATTGGGGGAAATGTCTTATTTAGAGCCAAAATCCACTTCACTTATTTGGTCTTAATCTCTCCACTAAGCCACACAGAAGTTGTTGACTGTCTCTCCTTTGAAATCCTTTCCAAATTTAATGTTTTCAGTTTTTCATACATTGCTCATTAAATGATAGAATCAATAAACATATAGTGAATGAATGAATTAAATCCTAAATTGTCATTCTTCTGCCACCAGTGTGGATTTCAGAAAGGTGTCCACAAAATACGTATCATCTGTAGACCCACATCGCTGGTATTCATTCTCTCCTTTAACTGTTTTGGCAGTTGGATAACCTTTGAAGGTGGATGACCTTTCAACAGTATTGCATGCATGCCTGTGACATGAACAGAGTCGACTGAGCCAAATCTGATTGCATGCATGGGTAACTGCAAAATACAATGACCTTTAAACTAATAGACTCACAATGCATGTTTTTGTAGCCAGGCAGAAAGACAACATTAATTACCAATTTAATACTTTATAATGAAGAAAGAACACTTCAGTGCTGAAGTCTTTTTGGGATGCCATATTAGTAGTAACTCGGCTGGTTGAGGATTTGGGATTAGATTGGAAAAGTGCCTTCAGGATTGAGTTAAGCAGCTCTTGTCAGCATGTCTCAGCACCCTCGCACATCACCAAACTTCTATCTTCAACATGCTATTTTGTTTCTTGAAAGTTGCTTTCGGTGTTCTTATCACTTTGACATTTATATCAACTAGAACCAGGCCCTACATGTAAAAGCCTGTCATAATATCTGAAAAATGAGTTCTCAAAATCTTCAGTCAAGGAGAGTATGTCTCCATCTACAAAAATATTACAACTTTCAGAATGACATGGCAGCATTGCAAGATTCAGTATAGTTTGTATTTACAATGATTATGATTGGGGGTGAGTCCCTGAAGATCCACTATATGAAAGGATTTCCTTCTTTTATATATTTGCCCTGTATTGTATCATTATAATTGCTCCATTTATGTTCAAGATTAATTCTTTCCCTTGTACTCTTTTTAGTGGTCATTGATATCACTATAGTTACAGTTGTTTTGTCTTCTTTTTAATATTTTTGTGAACTCATACTAGTAATTATTACTCAAAGAAGATAAATGATAATACATATTAATTCATGAATATATGAGAGCATGCTTTTTGAGAAACATTTTTTATTTTTTATTTTATTGTTTTTCATTATAGCTTATTGGAGTGACAATTGTTAGTAAAATTACATAGATTTCAGGTGTACAATTCTGTATTACATCATCTATAAATCCCATTGTTGTTCACCACCCAGAGTCAGTTCTCCTTCCATCACCATATATTTGATCCCCCTTTACCCTCATCTCCCACCCCTCTCCCCCCTTACCCTTTGGTAGCTACTAAACTATTGTCTGTGTCTGTGAGTTTTTGTTTGAAGAAACATTTTAAAAGTAAAGCTATAATTTCTGGTAGATGCTTCGAAACTATGCTTATGTTCTATAGGTATTAAATAATAGAATTTTCTAATGAAATGAGATTCCAAGGAACTACAAAGTCTAGACACTTGCACATGAGTTTTCCCAAAGTACCTAAAGTTTTGGCTTTGATGACTAATCACAATACTTTCCCAAGCAAATTTATTGGAAGTCGATGAGCAAAAAGGATATGAAATGGAAATTTCTGTGAAATCAAAATTTCATCCTACTAATCACATTTTTATCTATTATACTTATTAAGCTTTTTAGTATTCACGTACCAGGGAGCAAGAGCTTGGTTTTTACTCCTGACAAGTGGCGGTCTGGCAGAGGTAGAATGTCCTCCTGTTTTGTAAAGCCCTCTTTGAATCTCTAGTAATTGTTATTGCCTCCCTCTCCTAGCCTCCCACTGCATTTATTGTTCATGACTACTATTCTAACATAGATCATATTGCATCAAATTCCTCCTTTTCTTTTCCTCCCTTTATGATTTCCATGTGAATTCCTTAGGAGTAAGGACCATGTCTTTGCCTCTTTCTGTTGCCAGTGCCTTCTATTCTACCTGGTATGTAATTGATGCCCAATCATTGTTTGCAAGTAAAAAGTAAATTGTGTCCAAGCAAATTCATAATTACTGCTGCTACATATTTCTGAAGTTTACACTTAGAAGAAAGGGGCATCGCAGTTACTATAGAAGTCTCAGAATATTCGAAAGGGGCCAGTTTGTACATAGGGAATACAATCAATAATATTGTAATAAGTCTGTATGGTGGTAGATGGATACCAGACTTATCGGAGTGATCACTTCATAAGGTATATAAACGTCTAATCAATTGTAGTTGAAAAATTAAAGAAAAAGAATCTTCAAAAGCAGAAAGCGTTGATTTGTTTGGGAGATAGAATACTGTCTGTGGGAAAAAAAGCATTTCAGAGAAAACTCAGACTTGTAGTGCTCTGTATTAATAGGGTAAAGCTATACTAATAGCTCTGTCTGTTGGATTTATCTGTCAACATCAATTTAAATTTTAAAAATTATGAATTGTGTAGATTTGGGTTCTGAATTTTAAAATCAGCATTTGTTTTAGTTTCATTTGATCTTATTGTGCATGCTTTCTTTCATGTGTATCAAACTAAACTTTTGTCAACTACTTTTAAATGATTTATTTCCTTTTGAAGAGATGATACATTAACTTAACTCAAAACCCTAAGATATAAAACAATATTCACGGAAAATTTTTCATTTCACCTGTCTCTAGCCACTCTTTCCTATGGGCTACCAATGTTATAATTTTCTTATGCATAGACTGGAGATTTTTTTTCATATACAGAGGGTGACAAAAAAATGTATACACATTTTAAGAACGGAAAAAACTGTATTAAAATTGTAATATTCAGTATATACTGATAACAAAAGATGAATACAAGTCATGTGTATAGTTTTTTGGCACCCCTGGTATATAAGCAGATATGTCTGTATATTTCACTTTATTTCAAAAGATAGCCATTCTTAACATTATCACTCTACTTTGTTCTTTATACTTAATTATATTTCTTGGAGATTATTGTATATAGGTAGACAGGAATAAGAACAGTTTCTGTACTTATTAAGCCATGTGATATTGCATCATGGGCTTTACCATATATGATTTTATTAGTCCCATATTGGTAAAAGTTTGCTTCATTTTTTTTGCTATTATAAACAATAATAGCATCATAAATGTGTTTATGCCCATTTTAAAGTGTACCGTAGAGTAAATTCCTAGAAATGGAGTGGAAAGTAGAACATTTATAAGTTTGCTATATGTTGCCAAATTGACCTCCATAGATAAAGTAGATTTACACACCCTAAAGCAATATATGATAGTGCCAGTTTTTCCACAGCTTCACTACCAAATGAGCTATGGAACTTTGAGAATTTGATGGGTGAAAATTTTTATTCATTGTAGTGTTAATTTGTACTTCACTAAGGATATATAGCTTTTAGTATATTATATGAGAATGGCTGAGTTGCTGTATTTTAATGTTGTTTTATTTTGTCACCTGTCTTTGCGCTTGTTTTTATTTAAATCTTGGCCTTTTACTTAATGATTTAAAGTAACTCTTTATATATTCAGAAAATTAGCCCTGGAAATCCTTCGTTTTTTAAATAACTTTTGACTTAGTTTATGGTTCTTTTTGTAATACAGAAGTGTTTGCATTTTCATGAAGACGAAGTATTTGACAGAATCAATGACATAAAAATGTCAGCGTTTTATTAATCTTTCTTTACAGCTTCTGTGATTTTTAAAAACTCGCACTGAGAATGCCTTTGTTATATCACTTAAATTCATTTAAAATGCTAAAGTAAATTTATGGTTTTACATTTCATACTTAAATCTTATTTGGAATTTGTCCTGATATAATTTTTTCCATAGAGCTACCCAAATGTGTCAACATAATTTCTTAAATAATTTATTTTCCTCATTAATATTAAATGCCACCTAATATATATATATATATATATATATATATATATATATATATATATATATATATATAATACACACATATATATAATACACACATATATATAATAACACATATATATAATACATATATATATATATATTCTTATTTGGATGTCTGTACCTTTTAGTCTGTCACATATCTTGTCTATTCAAGTCCCATACTGATTTAATTATTATAGTTTGCCATTATTTTTATTGATTTATTTTTTAAATATCTCTTTTATTTTATTTATTTATTTATTTATTTATTTATTTATTTATTTATTGAGGAACAGTGTGTTTCTCCAGGGCCCATCAGCTCCAAGTTATTGTCCTTCAATCTAGTTGTGGAGGGCACAGCTCACTGGTCCATGTGGTAATTGAAATGGAACCCTGTTGTTCAGAACTAGTGCACTAACCAACTGAGCTCTCACATCCGGACACCCTTGACATTCTTTTTTAATATCAGTAAATCTATCTTACCCTTCTCATCCCATAAATTACTCTTCCTTTTCATTATTGTCCTAGCTATTCTTTCTGATTTATTTTACTATATGAATTATAGAATCATCCTTTCCAATTCTTTCAAATATTCCCTTGGTACTTTATTTCCAGGTTGACTATGATTTCTAATGTCCAGATGATTGTTGACATCTTTATGAGGTTGAATCTGCCTGTTTAAGCAAATGGCATTCTGTTATTTCCCTCAAAATCATTTTGATATTTTCTTAATATAGATCCTGAAAATTTAATATCAGTATTATTCCTAGATATTATTTGTGTGTTTTTCTCCATGATCTCTTGTAATGGAGGTTGTTTGTATGCTAAACGATAGTGATTTCTGTCTCACATTTACACTTACTAAACATATTAAATTCATTGTTTTCAATAGTTGCTCAGTAAAATTCACTTTTCTTTTTTTTTTTAGATGAACAATTATATTAGGTACAAAACAGCATCTAAATAATACCAATTTTATCTCCTTGATCTTTCTTCTAAGATTTTTTTCCTCTTATTCAATTATATCGCCAAGTATTTCCAGAAGAATGGAACAGTAGTAAGGGTTGGTTTTTGTTTTCGTTTTCTCTTCAAATGGTTGGATTTTGCCAACTTTCTCTGTTTTTTCTTTGGTAATCCACGTGTTAGATTTTTTTGTTGTTGTTGTTATTAATTTTATTTTGCTTTAACATTATCAATTTTATCCAAGTTCCATATTAATTTTCAGTTTATTAAAATGGTTTCATGATTATTATATTTTTCCTGATTAATCATTTGTTCCTTACTATTTCTTATATTAGGAATTTGGGCTTTTTCCCTTCATTTTTCATTGGTCTGGTTCCATGGTTTCGATTAGGGCAATTTTGACCCCTAGGCGACAATCAGCAATGTCCATAGACAATTTTGGTTGTTAAAATGGGGGATGGGGAGTGGCTGCTGACATCTAGTAGGTTCGAGGCCAGAGATGCTGCTCAACATTATATACGGGACAATACCCACAATGAATGATCTTATCTGAGTGCCAAGGTTAAAAAATTCTGGCAGCTAAAAATGTATTTATATATTAATATTATTTTCTTTATCAAAGAGTCTGCTTTTGAATTTATTACTAATCCTGCCGTTTTTTCTAATTTGCTAGTTTCTGTTTAACACTTCTAATAGTCTTTGTTCTGCTTTCCTTAGATTTCATTAATTTTTTAACTAATTTCTAAATATAGATGCTTGTTTCCTTATATAAATGTTTAATGTAATGATTTATTTCTTTGAGCAGTCTCTCAGCTCTCTGTCCTTTAGGCTCTGATGCAGTATATTTTCATTATTGGTTTCTAAATACCATGTAATTTTGGTATTGATTTCTTTTTTGACTGAAGCTATATGTTAGAATATTTTAAAATATCAGATTTTGTTTTCTGGTTTCATTATTAATTTCTAGTTTTGTCACTATATGATTTGAGAATGTTTTCTTACTGTTTCTCCTAGTTTGATTTTATTTATATTTAGTGCGTAACCATAAATAAGTTAGTTTCTATCAATGTTGTATGGACTGTAGTAAAGAAGATTCATTTTCGGTTTTCATTTTGGCTTACCTTATTTTTTATGTGTTTATATTTATGAATGTTGCTACTATGTTATTTGCTGCCTATCTAATCACAGCTCTTTAATCTACTTAGTTTCATTAAATATTTGTCACTTTAAATGACAGTCTTTTGCCTTTTTAAAAAAAGTGCTGTTTTTTTGCCTTGAATTCATCCTTGTTAGGATAATTTCAAATTTAATTTCAAATTTTCTGAAGCTCTTTGTTTTAGGTGAATTTCTTCTATGTAGTACAGAGTGGGTTTTGTTGCTTGATACAACCTGAAAGTCTTTTTCTCTAGTATGTGAGTTTAGCCCAGATGCATTTCATTCATTAAAGAATTGTTTTCATGCCGATCATGAGCCAAACACTGTTCCATGTGCTGGGGCACAGCATTGAGCAAAGTATGCTGTCCTCTCAGAGCTACTGATAGGGGAGATAATAAATTTAATTCTATCATATTATTTCATGTTATGTTTTTCTACCCTTAAAGCTTTTGGTACTCTGTTTTTTGTTTGTTTGTTTTTTTGACTGGGGTGTGTGTGTGTGTGTGTGTGTGTGTGTGTTGCTTCTGATAATTGGGGAATTGGTATTCTTGACCTAGTATAAACTGTATGCTCTACATACTCTCAATCCTCAATTTCTTTAAATAGTAACTGATTCCCCACTGTAACCAATGGTGGAATTAGTATCTTTCTTCTTTTTTTTATATCTCCCCTACCTCTACTCCCCTACCTGATTTTCATTAATTACATAATCTTTCTTAGTATTTTACTTTGATCTGTTAAATATATTTATAACCATATTACTTGTTTTGAAGTATTAAAAATATTCTTTAAACTGGTGTTAGAAGTGAGAAAATTACCATACTTATTTATCCTCCCACCAACGGTCAGGATATGTATCATTTACATTCTCTGCTAGGACCTTAATTATTGCATATATGTTTAAATCTTCCTTCCACAAATAAGTAGATTCAACTTTCAGCACTGATCTTTTTACATAGTTTTCCCCAAATTATCTGTTTTCTGGGTGAAATTCTTGAGCATCCATCATGGAAACAATATTGCCTGAATTCTGCATGTTAAAAATTGTTTTGTTTTGTTTTTGTTTTGTTAATATTTGTATTTGAACAACACTGTGGCTAGGTATTAAATCCTTGGTTTATTCTTTTCTTCCTGTGAACGTTCTGGGGGCATTGCTCTGCTGCCTTCTAGAATTGAATGTTGCTATGGGTATATCTAAGGTCAGCTTTATTGTTTCTCTCTCCAAAGTATTTGACTTATTCTTATTTCTTAACTTCTCCAAAGGATGCTTTCTTTATCTTGGGGTTAGTTGCTTTAAAAGGATATATAACTTAAAAAATAAAATATGTGTATTTTTACATAATGATAATACAAAATGAGAAGTTATAAGTAATATAAAAAAGCAGAGATAAGGAGCTCTGAGGAATTGGAGCGATATTTTTTTTTTTTCTGGCAACATATAAAGATAATTTTTTTCATAGGATTTAAGTTGAGCCTTGAAAGATTAAGACATGGGAGACGGTGCGGGAACAGGATTCAGGTGGAAGGAAATGTGAAATTGTGTGATATAATTATTGTGCATTCAGTCATCTGTTTTACTAGATTTTGAGCACCTGAAGTCAGCAAATACTTCTGATATATTTTTTTATTCCTTGCAACTTCTAGAACAATCTTCATATAATGGGAGCTAAAATAATTATGTTGCATATTATTATCCTTATTTCTTGCAAGAAAGCATACTTAAATTGGTTCTCAGAGTGAAAAATGATTTTATTATCAGAAAATCATCTTAATTCAGTGAAAAATCAGTATTCCTAAGTAACGATGAATTACCAGGGAGTATCAAGCAAGTCTTATCCTAACATTGATTTATTTATCTTTTTTGAATGACAATTATTTTTACTGTTGGGTGAGAAAAATCCAAAAAGCTCTCTCATATGTGGTAATTGGATACAGGATTCATCTCTCATTGTGCTTCTATTGCATAACAAACATATGGAAAATTCAAGCATGAATGCACCTGTTTTTCCCTCTTTCTTCTGAGCCTTCAGCGCACTAATGGATTTCCGTAAGGGTTAGGATTTAACTTGCATAAGGTAATGAAAAATTTATAAGACAAGTTTCCTGGTTGAATTCTGTTCTACCAGCAAGGCCAGATCTTGAACTTCCATGAAAAGACTTTATTTCTGTGATCTCTGCCCCTGCACACTAACAACTCAAATACGACTCCCTGACCTTTCATTTCACCCACTCCCACTGCCCTCAGATATTCACTGGGGCTTTCCAACCTAAACTGGCTTGTGGTTTAACTTACACAGTCAGCAGGATTAAGAATCTATCACCCACTTTCAGAGCTCTTGCTAGAAAAAGCTTCACATAATTAATGGTTTTGTCCCAAATTTGTATTAAAAGAGCAGGCTGAGTTGCAGTAACTTCTCCCATCATCAATCTCTTTGCTAAAATTCAGTGTAGGAGTTCAGGGATTTATCCTTAGGTCCTTAAACAGAAGAGCAAATCTGTGGAAATCAGAAGTTCTGAGGTAATCAGAGCAAACAAAATAAACTCATTTGCATGTTTTGTTATTTTTTGTTTTGGTTTGGTTTTTTTGCTTACCATTAATCTTGATAGTGCTATAATGCTTGAGTGCTATCATTTGTATACAGGCCAAGTTGAGAGTGGAAAGTAGCTAGCATTTTATTCATCCCATAGATATTTATTAGGCTCGATTGTTGTTTTGAGTCATGCACACTTCATTTCCCAAGTACAAAGACTGGGAAATTTCTGCACTGAGTAAGCTCACTCTTTGGGATTGAAACTTTGATCTGTATGACTCTAAAATTTCTGTTCTTCCTTATATATTGGGTGACTTTTCCAATTGAGTACTGTTTGTAGGGAATTTACTTCCCATCAGATGTGGGAGAATTAGATTAGCATAGTCTTTACTGGGCACGAATACCAGCCATCCCAGCACTGTCCAGTGATTGCCATTGATGATATTCCTCAGAAAGATTAGATGTGGAATGAACAGAGGAAGTCACTGAGGTAGAATAAACTTTGGAACTGTAAGGAAGCTTTGAAGCTGCTGTAGAATGTTAGAAATAACAATATACTTGCAACAGAAAGGCCTTGAATCTATTCCTAGCTCTGCTCTCCTCCTGAAATAACTCACTTCATCCCCTGAGCCTCCATTTGCAGTTCTGTCTAGTAGTAGGGTTGTGATGCACATCAAATAAGATAATTGAAGTTTTTGCATCTAATTGAAATTTTTGTTTTGTTTTTAGTTCAGCCATCTTACTCTATAGGTAGCAAAACTGAGGCCCAGAGAAAGAAAACAACTCACCACAAGAGATATACATCATTAGAGAAAGAACTAGGGCTAACAGACTAAAAGATAAATGCATCCCTGACCCCATTGCTTTCCTTGTACTAGGAAAGAGTAGCCATGCATCTTAAAATCTCTTCAAAGATATGCCCTTGTCAATGGGAAGTCACAAGGGGAAAAAAAATGTTATTTGTTTTACGACTGAATTCTTGAGATATTATGGAGCACTGATCAGAATTTATGTCAAATTAGTATTTGTTGAGAATTAATTATGTCCTGGTAATTAATTATGTCCAGTAATTAATTACATACTGAGCAATGAAATGTATCTAGAAATCCAGAGGAAGTTCAGAGGAATTAGCGCTGCATGTACTGAGTTTGGGCTCTGTTTTCTACTGGCCCAATAATTCATATTGTATGAAATGAGATGATTAGTCTAGTCGTGCTGTATAGTTGTTTTCTAGTTTTATGGACACCTTTCATTGTCACCCTAATTTAAATACATGAAAGTGCAAATTTAAAGTATTATATTTTGAGTTCAAGAGATCACAACTCATGTTCTTATCCTCTCTCATTTCTATTGATGCTCTGTGGGTCTTGATTTTTAAACACTAGCTTAGTAAAAACGGGGCCTGTCGCCTGTCCAAAGGGTCATTTTTCAGGTTTTAATGTGCTTTTCAAGCTTTGTTCAGCATCACTGGAAGCTCCATCAATAATATATCAACAGCATTTAAAATAAAGGTAAGAATTCAGAATTCTGTCAGAGCTAATTGCCAAAGCCAGAGAGAATGGTGTAGGTTTTCTGTTCATAGATAAAATTATTCAAGGATACTATTCCAGGTGATTGTTCACATTTAACCAAATGAGGCAGTGTCTAGAGACTATAAATCTAAACTATTTAACGTAAGTGCTTAAAGATTAGAAAGGTAAATGATTTTCTTAAGTAGGTCAATCTTAGCTTAAAGTGTTAGTTTTAGTAAAGCTTTCATTTCTCTTTTGAAAATTCTGAGGCCATATCAACTATCTTTATTTTTCAACTCTGTTTTCACAACTGAGAGAGAGGTTGTCTTTCCTGACATACTAAATTATCTGATTTGTCATTCTCTGCATTTCAGGTCTTTCTGCTGCCCTTTAAAAATTATACATGGAGGCTTTTACCCTTATGACAGTAAAAAGTAAAGAGGTGAAATGGGAGAGTGCTTTTGATTTTTTCTACCTGAAATTCCAGGTCAGTCTGACATAGGATCTCATCAGACTTAACTGTGGGTGCTCAAGAATATCAAATAACAAACTTGTGGGTTGTTTTTTTTCTATTCTGAGAATCTTTATCCTGGTACATTGAAATTATTATTACTGAGTTTCTTACTATTAGCTCTGCATCAAAAGTATTTTTTCTCTAATTCTTGCTAGATTACAATATCATCATCATATCTCAAGGTAATTTTTACATATTTTTTTGGGGGGTTAGGCAATGAACTATTTGAAAGCAACCCAAAGATATGAAGTCTAAAGTATGTCACAGTGATGCAAAGAAACATAAATTTAAAAAAATCAACATACTCTTGATTTATAGAGGAATACCTAATTAGACTATGAAAGAGTACCTCCAAATATGTATCTGTGTAAATAAGTGGCCATGCATTCACCAAAATTTCACATTGCATAATTGGAATATCAACATTTTCTCAAATTTGGACAATACAATGATTAAAATGTGTGTTCTGATTCGGTAAGTCTACAGTGGGGTCTGGGATTTTTCAGTTTCGTTCATTTCGTAGGACTGTTGATGCTGCTGCACTATGACCACAGTTTATGTAGCAAGGTATTGGATAATGAGCTCCACCGTGTACACAGGACTCTAAAGTTTACAACATTCCTTCTCACATAATGTACGCGTATCATCCATTTTTATAGCATTTATGTAGAACACATAAAGGGAGACATATTCATTTTACAGCTGAGAAAACTAAAGTGAATGTGACTTTTTCGAGCTTTTCAAGTGTGTGAGGTACTAATTAGTAACTATAGTGCAAGAAGTCATTTCTTCACACCCCATAAACAGATGTCTTTCATTTTTGCAATGTTCCAAAGCTGTATGAGAATAATATAGTTTAGTTAGTTTATATCCCTTGATCATTCAAATTGTTTATAATAGCCATTTCATATTTTCCATAGACATTTATATATACTTCATTTTATGCTCTTAAAATTTTATTTTGTTAGTCTGCTGAATCTGGTATTAATTTTAATTGTTGTATTGTATTGTTTAGTGTCAGTGATGTTTGGCCTCTAACTTGGTAACACTTCTCTAAAGCCAATTTTAGAGTTTCTCAAAAATCAAAATCTATAATTACCAGAACATAAAGGATTATCTAAGAGACAGCTATGAGATGGTACAAAAACACTGGAACCCAAATATCTGTGTACTACAGATTTTAGCTCTTTCATGTCCTGTATGAATGAGGGTGGTCAGTTAAGAAACAAATGTGAACAATTCCCTATTCACAATTGGAAAAAAAGATATCATTTTTATTTCCTGTTCTTACTTACTTAATTTTATTCAGTAAATTATTTTGCTTTATTAATTTATTTTATTCAGTAGATTAACATTATACCAATGGTATAGTGAAAAGACATGTTAGGATTCAAACCTCATTTCCCCCATCAATTGATTCTATGCACTTAACCCTCCAAGGCTCAGTTTTTTGTAATTTCATTTATTTAGATCCATAAAATTTACTGTGCTTCAACTGAGTACCAGATGCTAGGCTACTTATGCTTGATATAGCAATGTCCTTACTGTCAAAGAGCTCACAGTTGTGGGGCGGGGAACCTCAATACCATAAGTTCTATATAGCCCGGAATTATTTGATCCACTATAAAGTGAAGATCAGGCTGCCTATGTAACTCACAAAATTATTGAGAATTGAATAAGTTAACCTAAGAAACATGATTGAGCTCTGTCCCTGGAAACTCATAGGCTCTCAGAATGTCAGGTTTGTCTCCTTTCCTTTCTCTCAGACACAGTATTAGGCAATTGTACTAAATAATTGCTTCAATCATGAAACCAAAGCTGGAACATAAATCGGTGGAGTGAGCGACACTCTTTTATATCAATCTTGGTGGTTATAGTGCCCTAAGCATACATGGATCGCAGATTCCCTTAGAATATGACATTCAATTCTCAGTATAATTTCCTTGCTAAAACAGTGACGATGATTCAGTTTTTTATCTTGCAAACTATAGGAATGTATCATTTCTTGTTCTGAGGGGAAAAAAAACCCAACATGATTGTGATAACATCACCATTATTTTTAAGGATCTTGTCCATGTGTACTGTGCAAAGCTGATGAGCCTTGATAGGTTGCCTGGGAAGGGAACCTTGATAGGTTGCTTGCTGTATAGATGGGATACAATTGGGGTGAGAGTGGAGGTAGTTACATTTAACCTATTTTAGTTTCTATGTACTGTTAATTCTAATTGTGGGATGCAGTTGGCCTAAGCATATATATGCTTAGCAGAACGACGATGTCAGGACTCAGAGAGAGCAAATTGTACCCTGGTAGTGACTGATGTATGTTGCTGTCATTTGTAATCACTTGTTTTTTATTTCCTATAAATGTAAAAGATGTTTTAAAGTAATAGGTTCCCTTGTAGAAAATATAGTAGAAAAGTAGAAAGGTAAAACTGAAAGTTTGTTCACTTAAACAAATTTTCCCCTCTCCAGCTATTTACAGTAAGCTCTTATGTGTCTGAATTCTAATTTTTGCTGAAGCTGCATCCTTTTTAAGCAAAAATTGAAAATAATGATTAGGTATCATGGACTTCAATAAGAAGTAATTGACCTGTACTTGCCGATGATGGGTAGTTGGGAATGAGTCTCCATTCCTAGACTTTGCTTTGATTTTCAGTCTTGTCTTCCTTTAATTTCATGTGCTTATTAGTTACCTCCTGTTTACCTGCGATAGTGTGATAGATTTTTAACAAAAACTAAATGAAATTTTATCTTTACCAGGTAGAAGGGAACATTTTATCCCCAGTTAAGCACAGCTTCCAATATTCCTGTAATTGTATAAAGTGGAATACAAGAAACAATCAATATATATTTTAGATATTGATTCTACTTACTAGTCTTCTACTTCTGGAGGCAGAGAAGATTGAACTGACATCCTCTTAAGAATACAGGAAAGGATACCACATAAACTAAGCACAGAGGCACAGGATAGCGGATTAAGTTTCTAAATCTGAGTAAGTACGTAAGTTATATTTCCTGGCTTTTACTTCTTTTTCTAAAACTGCTGCTAAAATAGTAATTTTACTGATTGCAGCATGAGGAAACAGGGTAGGTTAAGCCTTTAGAAGATCTGCTTAGCCATTCCTTTATTGTATATTTATGTCTACGCATGAGTTTGTGTGTGCAGTATGCATAGGTGTGTATTTATTTATGGCTGCAGTGATGGCATTTTATGTTATTTTTACAAGGGACAGAATCCTGCTTTATTCCTATTTTAAGGATTTCGGCATGCTTATGCTTCAGATGGAGATTGCTATGTATAAAAAGAAGACATACTGTGTTTTTTTGGGGGAAAAGTTTGCTCTTTTACTCAGCATTCATGTATGGAATACTGACAACTGTGATACATTATGGCAAATGCACATAAAGCAAAGATACACACAATATGCTTTAAATCAGGGGAAAACTCATACTAGCACTTGGGAAGAGCAATGGTTAACTTAGGCTGGGGGATAGGACACATGAAGAGGGGTTATAGGAAAATTAGTCTCATGTACCAAGTTAGGAAGTTTTCATTGCAATGATGAGCCATTGAAGTGTTCTTTTGTTTGTTTTTTAACTGAGATATAATTCACATAACAAAAATTCACCTTTTTAAAGTGTATGATGCAGTGAATTTTAGTGTATTCACAAGGTTTTGCAACTATCACCACTATCCTGTTCAAAAGCATTTTTATCTCTCTACTTCAAAAAACCCATACTTATTAGTCACTTCTCATTCCATCTTCCCACAGCCCCTGGCAAACACTAATTTACTTTCTGTCTGTATAGATTTGCCTATTCTGGACATTTCACAAATGAATCATCTAATGTGTGATCTTCCGTGTCTGGCTTCTTTCACTTAGCATAATGTTTTCCAGGTTCATCCATGTTGTAGCACATGTCATTTTCTTCTTTTTTCATGGCTGAATAATATTACATTGTATGGATATACCAAACTTTATCTATTAATCAGTTGATGTCAATTTCATCTTTTTCTTCTTTAGGGCTGTTACAAACATTGTGTACAAGTTTGTGTGTGGACATATGCTTTCAACTCTCTTAGGTGTAGATCTAGGAGTAAACTTGCTAGTTATATGCTAACTTCATTTTTAACTTAAGGAATTGCCAAATGGTTTCCAAAGCAGCTACATTGTTTTACATTCCCACTAGCAATAGACGAGGGTTTTAAATTATTCCCCCATCTCCATCGGAGGATGAGCACGTTGAGGTTTTGAGCTAGAAGGGTCATTTACAGAAGCAATAATAGTTTTAAAGTTAGAGGTAAATTCAGTTTGGAACATACTAACCTACTGGGGATGTCCCAAGGGAGATACTAAGTGGTTAGTTAGCTTTTTTTTTTTTTTATGTGAAATTTTGGCCTTGAGGTTGTGGAATGGTTTCATTTATTCTAACTTGTATTTGTGCAGGTGTGGTCTGTAGTAATGGATGGGCAAATGCTAGTAAGAAATTAAAGTCCTGGAAAATCTTTCAGACATAGAAAATTAGAATTCGGCATGTGGGTTTGAGAATTTATATTTTATTTAACAAGGTCTTCAACAGATTCGTTTACCTATTAGAATTTAAAACCTACCACTCTAATCGAGTGTCACAAAGGGGTCGTTGCAAGAACCTTACCAGCAATACTAACCCTTACTCCTCTGGGGATTATGTACGGTTGAGAACTGACATTCAGGTTCAAGTTTAACTGGAATCTCGCCAGGCACTATACACTTTTTCTTTCATTTCTTTTTGTGACGTAGTTTTTGAGGCAGGACTGTTAACAATATAAAACTGAGAAACTTAGCCTTGAAGGGTTAAGCACACAAAACTAAGAGATGGCAGAATTGAGATTTGAACCCTAAAATTAGTCTTTGCACCTTACCAAGCCATGTTAGTATAATTTTTGTTTACTATAAATAATAAGCATTGCTGAGAAGAGACAAAAATATTTTCTTTCCACTATGGGTAGGGGATCCTTCATGTTGTTTTTTTAACTGACTAGAGTATAAATGTAGATTTAAATGAAATCCAATTCTACATCCTCATCATCATCACCACCATCATCATCCAGAAGCACTTCTCAAGCTCCTTTTTTGCTGAGTTCTGTGTGCACTGCACCTTGCAAATACAGAAATGCTCTATAAGTTTGCCTGATAATCATAATGGACGTGGTAATTGGATTTTAGAAAACACTACAGCTCTCAGGACATCTTACAAAGTACTAACCCTGAGGCAGTCTCTCTGTAGTAGATTTAGGATTGGGCCGTAGACAAGGTGACCTTGGTTTTGCTGCTAAGCAAGCTGCTGTGGGCTCACAGAATCTAACAACCTACTCTATATGCACTTTATTGTTCTTTCTATTATGGATTATGGGGAAGTATCTTCTTGCTACAAGGTATACATTAGGCAGAGAGATTTGTAAAAAGTTATTTTTGTCACTGGTAATCATAGTGCAAAATACATCAACAACTTTATTATTTTTGGAGTACATATTGTAAGTAATTGATATAGTGTGCTACTTTTTATATTATTTCAATTAAATTATACATTTTAGCTCCTCCAGGACACCCATTATCCTGGTTATATTCCTCAATACATTTTGCATACAATAGACAATTAATTAAGGCAACCATGTAATTTATCATCCAAATCTTGATAATTATCAAGTAAAATGGGGCTCCATTAAGAATTTTGCTAGGACTACAGGCAAAAACTAGGATTGTACCAGGTGTGCTGTATGTATGCTCACCCTACATTAACAAATGCTAAAAAGGTATTAAAATTAAATTTATCACATCATCTGAGGAACCACAGAATCAGATCTCCTGAACTGCATCATAGGTTATAAGAAAAATCATTGCTCTTGATCCATTATTATATCCTTTAGCATTTTATTTTAAGAGCAAGTCAGTGGCAGAAATTAAGACAACTGAAGAATAATGTGAGGAAAAACAAAAAACAGAACAGTATCTATGTGCTAATATATACTTCTTAACCATTTCTTTTACCATTCCCCAAATAGAATTTTAAAAATGGCATTCTGCTTCAGTAAAAGGGCTTTGTGTTTTTTTTAGTGTAGTCACTGTAAGTTTCCTAGGTAACCTGTAACATTCAGTGTTCAGGCGCCTTTGATAAGGAAAATGTGTCGAAGGTACATAGCTGTAAGAAACTAATTTTATCCTTAGATGATTCCAAGATTCTTTTAACGTGAGTTTATTAGATCTGAAAATATTAATGATCTCGGTTCACTCTACTAAGTTTCTAGTCTAAGGCACGTATGGTCAGAGGTGCAGTGCAGAATATAGAGGGAGGAGGTAGAGATGGCCTATTCAATTGAAAAGGAAATGAACTCAATGTCTAGAGGAATAAGATTCCATTGTGTATGTACACCACAGCTTCTTTCCCCAGTCATTCATCGATGGAAACTTAGGTTGTTTCCATGTCTTGGCCGTTGCAAATAATACTGCTATGAACATGGAGGTGCAGATTATCTTTGCAAGTTAGTGTTTGAATTTCCTCTGGATATATTCCCAGAAGTGAAATTGCTGCATCCTATGGTAGTTGTAGTTTTAAATTTTTGAGGATCTTCCATACTGTTTTCCACAGTGGCTGTAACAGTTTACAATCCCATCAACAGTGCACAAGGTTCCCTTTTTCTCCACAGCCATGCCAGCTTTTGTTCTCTCTTGTCTTGTTGATGATGGCTACTGTAAGAAGTGTGAGGTGATATCTCATTGTGGTTTTAACTTACATTTATCTAATGACTAGTGATGTTGAGCATCTTTTCGTGTACTTGTTGGGCTTTCATATATATAGCTTCTTTGGCAAAATGTCTGTTCAAGTCCTTTGCCCATTTTTAAGTGGGTTATTTGTGTTTTTGCTATCGGATTTTATGAGTTCTTTGTATATTTTGGATATTAACCCCTGATTAGATATATGGTTAGCAAATATTTTTTCCCATTCCAATAGTTGTCTTCTCACTTTGTTGATGATTTCTTTTGGTGTGCAGAAGCTTTTTAATTCGATGTAGTCTCACTTGTTTATTTTTTATTTTGTTGCTTGTGCTTTAGGTGTCATATCCAAAAAAATCAGCAGAAAAAAATGAGGAAATGCTACCATTTGTGACAACACAGATGGAGCTTGAAGGCATTATGCTAAGTTAAATAAGTCAGACAGAGAAAGACAAATACTGTATGATCTCATTTATATGTGGCATCTAAAAAAAATCCCAGAAAAAGAGATCAGACTTGTGGGTTCCAGAGGTGGAGGCAAAGATAAGGGTGAATTGGAGGAAAGTGACAAAAAGATACAAATTTCCAGTAATAAGAGAAATGATAAACTAGAAATGTAACGTACAACATGATGACTATAACTAACAGTGCTGTGTAACTTATAGAGACGTTGCTAAGAGAGTTAATCCTGAAAGTTCTCATCCCAGTAGTTTTTTTTCCTTTTTTCTTTTTTTCTTTCTTTCCCGTTTACTGTATCTATATGAGAAGATGGATGTTAGCTGAACCAATTTATATATATATATATATATATATATTAAACCATCATGCTGTATGCCTTAAACTTGTAAAATGATATATATCAATTATTTCTCAATAAAACTGGAAAAAGTGTCTGGAGGAGATTCTCAACTGCATTATAATGGATGTTCAGTTGTAATTCAACATTCATTGTTCTGAATTTTAATGCCTAGTTCTTTTTGCAGGAAAGGTAATGAAAGTGTGCTAGGTTTCAGCTGGTGTTTACAAAGAACCAGAATGAGCAGTCAGTTTGGTGAAAATAGCCGGCAAACTGGTTGATTTAGTAGATTTTCCATGTTCCAACCTGTGTTGTATCGGGATGATAGGTGCCAGCCAATGTAGTCATAAAATGCATTTGAATTTTTGCCTGTGTAATATACCATGCAAGTATCATGTATTGATGTAGCCTTTTTAATCTTTGAGTGTAGAACAAAGGACTGACATACTTTCACAATTCAGTTGGTACCTGCGGTTCTGTCCCCCAGGGAACACCACAGCATAGCAGGTAAAATCTGTTGCACAAGAACACATACTGACTATGTTTGTTCCTGTTGGGTTTCCAGATGCTTACATTGTAGTACTGAAAAACCAAATCTGGGATTCAGGAACGATCATGTCCAAGCAGTTTATAAAATTCTTCAGAATAGTTAAAAAGGTATCTGAAATGGTACCTGGACATTCTCCTGGACGTTCTCTACTGAGCCGTTCTCAGCCAAAGAACCTTATCTGAGTCTCTCCAGTGGAGTCGCTTCTCCTGAATGTTGTGTCTCAAGGGTTTTTGTTGAGCATAAGAAAACAAGAAATCTGGCTTTCATTGGTTTTCTTTTCCTACCCAGTTGTCACTAAGTTATCCCCACATTCGCATCCCATTTACTATGGCCCCACTGAGTTTTCTAGTCCCATCTCCCCCATCCTTGCTCAGTTTACTTATATTTTCTCTGGACTTATGGCTAGTACCTGACTGTGTGCCTCTGACATTGCTCTTCATCTTTCTTTGCTCCTCGGTTTTTCTCTTCTTACTCCTACCCTTTTCTGGTCAAAAGTGAGTTTGAATTATAAAGGCATCTGCAATGCCTATTTTTTCTCTTTTACCAAAATGTTTTGTCTTTTGTGCATGTGTGTGTGTGTTTGTTTGTTTTACTTTTTCAAATCCTCACACCATTTATTCTTTATGATATGTAAATTACAATTGTTGTTTTGCAGTTGTTATATCCGACCTTTGTGCTGCTAGTCATAGGAAACAGGATTGCATCTCAACTATCTTTGTAATATTTTGTCTGTATTTTATGGATCAGTAAATGTTCGTTAACCTGAATTGCATTTTACTTTTAGATTTCTAAGACTAGGACTATACTTCTTTCTGTATATTACTCGTACACATTGTCTCTCCATCTTTAATTGTCCTGTATCACTTCATCTAAAAATTAGTTATCTGCAGGACTCTTTGTGATATTCTCAAGACCCAGGCATTTGGTTCCTGTGATGTTGGTATCTCTTCTGCCCTCCAGTACCACTGGTATTTGTAGATGTGTCATAGTCTAAAGATACCCGGTTCCTCCCTGGGCTCTCATGATACCCACAGACACAGTCATTTGAGTAAGACCTATGACTCATGAAAAAAGCTCTATGAAACTCTAGTTAGTATTAGGTAAGCATAACATTTAAATCTGTTTACCATTTTCCCATTAGCTGATCTCTGGAACATGGAACATGTTTAGAAGAAAAAGAAACACTAATCATGTATCAATAGAGGCATTAGTGTTGAGAGGAGAGCTTTATCAAAGAGAAAATGTCACCTACTCAAATAAAGAGGGAATCTGAAGAATTGCATGTTCTTCATAGAATCCAGTTAGCACCAAAGATAGACAAACTTCCAGGTTTAGTGAAGACCCAGTCTTATCCTATTACCAATGCTCTGCCCTTCAAATCAACTTCTTACAGAATCACATAAGGACATCCTTTGACTTTCACATGTTTAGGGCAAGATCTTTTAAGGTACTTCAAGTTGACACATGTGCAGAGGACTTCATTGTGTTTCGTTTCACCTGATAAAGAAAATGATAATAGAGGAACCACCTTGAAAATGGAAAGGAGAGGTTCCTCAAATTAACCTTTACAGTAAACTATTGGAATATTAAATATCAAATTTCCAATTTTTTTTTTAACCTTTTAAGGGAACTTTTTGAAAGCATGTTTCTGTCCATAAATTTTTAGGACATTGTTTATTCAATGAACCAATATTTACCAATCATGTAGAGCTTAGCACAGCTCTTTGCTCATAGAAGGCAATTATACATTTTCTGTTAACTGAATGTATGAATGAATGACAGTTCCTGAATGACTATGAATGTGTATGTGTGTGTGTGTGTGTGCGTGTGTGTGTATCCCAGTATATCAGATGATGTATGAGAGGTGGGATAAAAACATTAGGTTATATCGTGTAAATAAAAACTACATTATATGTGATGGATAGATCAGGAAAATACTTCAGGATGAAATGATGTTTGAAGAAGTTGTAGTGTGAGAAAAATTTGGAATAGGTAGTAACAGAAGACAAAATTTGGCAATCAAAGTGGGGGGAAAAGCATAAACTAAAATATAAAAGTAAAAATAAACATGGAGTCGAAATGTTTAAGGAATAGTAAATCACTTAGAATTTAAGGTTAGAAGGGAAGTGAAATGATAAGAAAGAAGTGTAGGAAGGTAGGTAGAAACCAGGTTGTGGACAGTCTTTGATGCTTGATGGAGTAGACTGAACTTAATTCAAGGGTGAGTCCCTGAAGAATTCTGATTTAAAGGAGTTTATGTCCTGGCTTGCACTTTAGGAAGATTGAAGTGTCAGCAGTATATATTCTGGATTGGAGTGAGTAGGTACTAGAGGCATGGAGGCTAGATATGAAACAAGTTCATTGGTTAAGGTAAGAGGCTGATTTGAAACAGTGGCAGTGGGACTGTAAAGAAAGAATGATTATAACATTGGGAAGGTAGCATCAGGACCCAACAAGAAAATAAAGCTTGGTTGGTATCCTTGAGTCATAATCAGAAAGAGGAGATTTAAATTTATCTGTCAGAAACAGAAAAAATAGGCATGGGAAAATGAGAATGAACTCAAGTAAGGGGTCTTCCAAAGCAGATTAATATACTAGGCAGATCACTTAATTGAGTGACAACACTACAATAACCAATAGAGACACACAGGATCTACGTCATATATTATAGTGCAGTGATTCTAAAATTTGAGTGTGCACCAGAATTACCTGGAAGACTTGTTAAAACACAGATTCCCGAAACCTGGTCCCACAGTTTCTTATGAAAAGAAGATTGTGTAGGTCTAGGTGTGGCCTGATCATTTGCATTTCTAACGTATTCCAAGGTGATGTTGATGTTGCTAGTGAATACACTGAAGAAGCTCTACTGCTCTGCCCCAGCTGAGTGTACCATGACACATGTGAGAATCACTTGAGGAGCCTTAAAATCATGCCAACACCTGGGCTCATACCCCATCTATTAAACAATTCAGAGTGGCTTTTTCTTTTCTTAAATTCCTCAGGTTACTCCCAATGGGCAACCAGACTGAAAAACGACTAGTCAGAACTTCTGATATTTAAGAAGTTAAAAAATTGGGTTTTATGTATTTTTTTTTCCTAATTTTTATAACATTGTATCATCCAAATAAAACAGATGTGGGTGCTTCCAGGTTTGCCAACCCATCTCCATGACTAGGTGTGATATCTAGCTTAGGTACAAATAGGCAGTTGAAATGTAGGGCCAGGAGCTGCAAGGTAAGTTTGGATTGTGGGCATATATTTGGGTGTGCATATGAACAAACCCAGCATCCCAATGAAAATGAGAAAGTTTTATGTTGTCCAAATAAAATGATTATTTTTAAAAGCTCTTATTCTTTTCTGCCTGTGCCCATTTTTTTCTTAGAGTACTTTGCTATATACAGAGGGTGCCAAAAAATGTATACACCTTTTAAGAAAGGAAAGAACTGTATTAAAATTGTAATACTCAATATATACTGATAACAAAAGACGAATACAAGTCATGTGCATACATATTTTTGGCACCCCCGATATACAGTCGTGGATTATAGCACCCAGATTAACTGACCAAGAAGATGCCATTATCTCCTTTTCATTATCTCCCTATGTGTCACAAGATGAATTCAACTTTAGTGTTTTTCATTTATGTGTATAAATTTCACTTTTTAGCTCCATTAATACAATTTGGTTTCCTGACATAGAATATTGCCCAGATCTCTGGTGGAAGTGATTAGAACTTGATCTTTGTAAAATAAGATTAGAGAAAGAATTAGACAGATTGTGTATGTTTACAAAACGGTTTTATAGCAAAGCCATTTAGAAATAGATCTTCAAATTTGACTTTATATCTTTTTTAAATAAAATGCTAAGGCTTACTTATATGTTGTTTATAAAAGCACTTTTAAAATGATAGTAAAAAGATTTGATAGTCATTGAGACATGCTTACAGATATTGTACAGCTCGATGTGTTTTCTTTGATTTCTATGTTTGATTTTTCATTAATATCAAACATAATGGCAGGGTGGGGATTTGAACTCTAGTCTACCTGAGTCAAAGGAAGTGTTCTGAACCATTGTCCTACTGTATTCTTACTGTAGAGCAAGTACCACTCACTAAATATGTTTTCCATGATACATAGATTATATAATAAAATAAAATAAACACAATAGAAGCATCAAATTATCCACTTCAATGTACCCATCTTGTCATACTCCTAATATTACATTTATCACTAGTGAAGTCAAGGAAAACATTATAAAATGAAGTGATGTGTTGGAATCCAGAGTTTATGTCCAGGTCTGCTATACACTCCCTATAGTAGATTAAACAGATAATGCATTTCTCTGGGCCTCAGTTTTCTCACCTTAGAATGATGGTCTACAAAATTATTTTAAGCTCCCAAATCCATGAATTAAACTCTATTTCTAAGATAAAATGGAAAAGGCAGTATTATCTGGGAATTGTTTTCTACCCTGACTACTATTGTAAGATAGAAAAGTTGAAAGTTTTTTTTAATATGAAAGGTTTCGTATGAGAAATTTCTGACTATCTTGCATTTTAAAGGTATGATTTAGTATAGCATATGAAATACATTTTAAGGGAGAGAAAGTGTTTTGTATATGTACATTATACTATACATATTGCATTTTACCGAACAGTGTATAAATTCATTTACTTTCTACACAAGCTGAGAGCTGGGAAAACAATTTCCCTCTTATTGTTGATGACAATGGATAGTAAAACAGGGAGGGTCCGGGTTGACAGGGAATAACCTCCATACCTGGTGCATAGAAAACAAATGGCTTGATGTGACACTGTCCAACTTATAAGGTGTTCAGTTTAACAGTAATTTGGAAATAGTTCTTTGTGCCTGGAAAGAAAAGAAATAGCCACTTGGAGGAATGTAAATGAAAGGAGATTTTTAGGTAGGTAAAATTAAGGTTATTCTCCCAGAATATAACAATACACTACACTGTCTTTGTAACTATGGCTGGAAATTGGTTTCAGGGAGGCGGGTAAATTTTTCTAAACTTACTGTGGATTCTGTGTTCCTTGCATATTCTATTCCTAGGGTCTAGCATGATGACTGGTACCTATTAGAAAGCCAAATGCTTGTACAGTGGATGAATTGTGACTATGTTTAACATGTTAATGCTGATGTTAAGAAAGTGGGGTGCATACAAAGGAGGGCAGCACGATGGGAAGAAGGAGTCTTAAATTAAGTCCTGTGAGGAAATGTTTAAAAATCTGGGAGTATTAGATGACATTTTCAGGGAAATTAGAAAGCTGTTTTTGTGTAGCCAAAGAATTCTAATATATCAAATAATTAGATTTATTTCATATGACTTGAAGAGATAGAACAAGAAAAAAAAGCAGAATTTCCTCTATAGAGGAAGAAAGACTTGGGAGCAAATAAGGGAGCGCAATCTAAGCTGTTCAAATATGGCCCTGGGGTATTTAGGGAGGCCTTGAAAGCCTCTTATTTGTAGATCTGCTAAGAGAAAATAGATCCAAGACAAGAGTGTTGTGGAGGGTGTCCAAGCATTAAATAGTCTTGAGTTTATTAGGTTTTTTGTTGTTGTTGTTGTTGTTGTTTTGTGGTTTTTGTTTTTGTTTTTGGTGGGGGTTTTTTTGTGTGTGTGTTTTTTTTTTCCATTTAATCAGGCACTTAAGCTTAGGGACCAATGCTATGGGTAACGAAAAATGAGTAAAATCTTAATTGAAAAAATAATTTTTCTGATAAAATCTTGCTATGTGAAGTTCATCAATTCTAATACTAAGGGTTAGCTCTTTACAATAGTGGAATGAGGGTGAGAAAGACTTCTTAAATTGCTGAATGATGAATATTAATCATTCATCTCCTTTCCCTTCATCATTGGCTCACGAAAACAGACTCTGAAATGGAAATTAATGGGCTGTGACCTTGAGAAAAGCAGCTCCCTTCACCAGACCCTTGGGAAACTGAGAGCATGAGGGATTTCAGCCAGGAGTCCCCCCGGCAGCTGAGGAATAAGTTCTCTAGTCCTTATAGGGATCTGGGTTGCAGATGACAGTGTCCAAAGCAACTGTTTTATATAAAAATATAATTATGTAAACTAAATTCAAATTAGTAAATATTATTCTTTACAGAATGTAAGATGCTAAAGACATTGTTTTCCAACCACACTTACATGGACACAGCTATCCATGTGATTTAGCTTTGTCCTAATGTTGATATTTAAGGTAACTATTGCCCATTGGACCCAGCTTCAAGGCGGATAATCTAATGATGCATATGATTTGATATTTTTAACAAGTTTTAACAAGTCAGTCACCAACTTTCTCTATGTTGGTTTTCACTTTTGTGTAAGCTTAATCGTAACAACTATTTGGAACAGAGGAAAATGTGATTGAACTGGAAGCCAGTCTGTAGTTATGGCTTCCTTTTCTGTTATTACAGATGTGTAGTGTATGATGATGTCGGCTTTGTGTAGCCACTTCCCCTCATTCCAGATCTTCCGTTAGCAAAAATATTTGACAGTACCATCACCTGTCACAAAAAGAGCGTTCACAAATAAAAGAAGTAACACATACCGAGATTTGTAAAAGAAAATTTATTGTGCTTGCTTAAAGATTCACTATTACCTTTAATTATCAATTTTAAGTTTAATTCTGGGTTCTCTCACTTTTTAAATATGAAGTATTGGGTAAATGTTTTGCTTGTTTTGACCCTTTGTGTCCTCATTAGTAAAATGAATATAACATTGATTTCACATGATTATTGTGAAAAATAAATGTGAATTCGTAAATGCTTGTGAAGCATAATGCACAATCGCATAGATGCTTTTTGATAAATGTCACAGCCCCTGTCTCCATTGAAGAAAGAGAACCCTATTGATTGAGAAATGGCCTAATTAAGAGTTTGACAGTCTAGTAACATGCATCATGATATTTGGAAATTACATTAACACATAGGAAGAAAGGTAACTATTTAAGGAATTATTCCACTCCCTGTTTTTGACTTGGGTTCGTCTTAATCTGACACCTCAGGAATTTCCTGAGTCCTGGGCTCTGTTCCGTGACCACGCTGAGTTCACTCACAGTCACACATGGCCATAGTCTCCACAATCATCAGTGGCATTGGAAGCTCCATTGGAATAACTGGACTATGAGCTTCCAGTCTTTTTAGATACTCCCAGTCCCATTACATAGGGAACAATTTAGTTGCATCACAAGGTGTTTGGGTAGTTCTAGTTGTGTTCTAGTTACCTTTTGGGCCACATAGAGCTCAGTTCTTGTCATATTTGGTAAATAAATTATTTGGAGTATAAAATCCTATACGAATAGATACTGTAAGTTCCCCTAAAGTAAGCAGTTAAAATATAGTAAAATGAAAGCTAGACTGGATCTACCACCTGGTCTTGCCCTTTCCAAGCTGGGTGATCATGTGTGTGTCCGCTTAACTTATTGAGAACTCTTTCATCGTCATGAAAGTGGCATAATAATACTTCCCTTAAAAATAGCTTTGCAAATGAAGTGACATAAATATTTATGCACAAGAAAATGAAATGACGTGAGCTCTTATAAAATACAAGAGTGTAACGATACGTATCAGAGGATATTCTTACTACATGTGGAGTTCTAAACACATAGAAGGTGCTCCTTTGCAAAGGGTGATTCCTTTACTGATTTATGCAGATCTCTCCACTGACTGCAAATGCAGTTTCTGAAATAGAGTGGGAGGGACATTTTCAGCTCTGTCTCTGGCTTGCTGGGAAAGTTATGCTTTAAAGGGAGAAGGGACAGTGACAGCATGCCCCATTTCCTTGCCTAGATAGGTAAGAATGTTGAGCCCTCGTATACAGAATTTTCGACATTGATTAAGGATTGACACATCATATCCTGACAAGTTATGCTGGAGGAAGAACGTGGGACAAAGACCATTGAAATCATAACATTTCTGAGACTGGCTCAGACCACACAGCTCTGACCAGAGCAGTTGCCACTGCAGGCAGGGCATTTGTTTCTATATTTCTCTTTATATTACAGGTCATTGATGCTAACCATCTTCTCGCCACTGGCAAAGCACAAGGACTAGCATTTGAAATTATTAACAGAAATTGCCTAGTTATCTTTTTGCTTTTTCTTTCTTCCTTTTTTCCTCTTAAATTTCCTTTCCTGTGAATTCTTGTGCTGAAGAAAATATGAAAGAGATTATCAGTCTCCAGGGTGCCACAAAAGGAGACATTATTTATGACTTTTAAGTGACAAATCCTGAAACTGCTTTGAGTCCACATAGGATAAAAGGTTGGTATTAAGTATGACCTTTGATTTTAACAGTCTCAAGCAGAAACCTTCACTTTGACTGTTCAAATTGTACTGTAAATTACTGGACCACTTCACTGCAGTTTCAAGCACTGAGGGAAAAGGGGCAGGCAGACAGCAGCAAAAACCATTTCTTGTCACCTACAGCCTTCAAAATAACAAGCTGTTTGAATTTAACCATTTTTCTCCCCACACCATTTATATATAACACATTTAAATACCATTTTTCCTGAAAGCAACTGACTGAGCTAAATCAGACCTTGACATTTTGTGGCAAATCCCTTCCCTATTCCAGTCCTCAGTTTCCAAATCTACAATGTGACAGTGTCAGTTTATATGACCAGTATATTTGCTTCTAACTCTCAATCTTATGATTGTATAACCTCCCTGTTTTTATTGTATATGACAGAAGAACTTAATCACGTCAACAATCCAGCAGCTTGCGACCAAATAAGTGATGCAAAGAGCATCAACTTGTCTGAAATCTCAGTATTTAAAAGTAGGCCCTGCTGTGCAAGTCTGTATAAATGACAGCATTGCAACATGAAGAGGGTGCATTTACAAAATAAGTTAGGCAAAACAGAAGTTAAATTGCAAATACGTGTTGCTCAAGTTGCACAATGGGCTATTTGGGGGAACACCGTAGGCTGTTTAATGTTCCTGTGTATAACGTGGGAGACTTCACTTTGAGGCAAGAGTCTTAACTTTTGTGTTTTCTTATTTCTTTTAAAATATGCAATTATGTAGGGTTTATTATGTTCTTTGGAAGGAGAAAAGGATTTTATGTTGTGACTTTTTTTGAACATTTGGAAATTACCATGCTGCAAATCTTATACTTTCAGTAGAATTTATTTTTGAAATAGATTTTGTAGCATCACTAACTCAGCTGTCATTGATTTCACATGTCCAGAACTGATCTTTTGTCCCAAATACACTCAATCCACAGTCCTTTTTTTTTTTTCCAGCTAATGGTAACTCCCAGTTGGTTAATGAACAAACAAACCACAGTAAATCCTGAAATCATCCTTAACTACTCTCTTCTTTCATATCCCACATGTAATCTGTTAAGAAATTCTTGTGACTATTTTTTTAAACAGAAGCATCGTCTGATGACGTCTCACTTTTTCCAGTTTCTGCTCTAATCAAACCATCAGCATTTCTCTGGAGTATAATAGCCTACAAACTAGTCGTCTGGCTTCTACCATTGGCCCCTTTGAAGCCTAATCCAAACAGCAGCCAGTGTATCATTCCAAAATATGAGTCATCATAGCATACCTCTGCTTTAAACGCTGTAATGTCTCCTCTTTACACTGAAAGGTAAACATCATTACAATAGCCTTAGGCGTTCTAATTTCACACTACATTTCTAACCTCACCTCTTTATTGCTTTCCTCTTTGCTTTTTCTCTCCCGTCACCCTGGCCTCCTCTCTGAGCTTTCGTTTCTTCTACATTGATGAACCTATGAATCTATTAAAATTGTAGCATCCCCCCAACATACACCAATAGCTTATTTCTGTTTATGTTTTTAATAGCACTTATTTCTTCCAATATAACATTTATCGCATATATTGTCTCTTTTCCACTCCCTAGCAGAATAAACTCTATGAGGACAGAGATTTTTTATCTTTCTTCTTTGCTATACCCCAATATGTAGAACAGTGCTTTGTTTAGAAATAATGACTAGTAATTATTTGGTTAATTCTATAATAGACACCAAGGTCAAGCGGAAGTACTGCAATTGTCATTTATGTGCAACTTCATAATGTCCTAGGTGTCTATGCATCTGTCCATTCTTTCGTCTGTTCTATGTGACTATAGTGTTGACCTTTCCAGAATTTTATTAACATGATATATACAAGGCAAGTCGCTTCTTAGAGCTCTCTCCAAAGCCATTTGTATCACCACGTTTTCCATTCTCTTATGTGGGACGTGACCTACTCCCAACTCTGTGTGAGCTCCAAGGATTATTTCTAGTGGTTCCTTCCCTAACCTTGGGCAATTTCCTTTCACACATGCGTAGTTCAGCACCATCCAAATGCTTAGAGGACTGTGCAGAAATTAGAGTTTTCTTCCTCCTCCCTGGTACTCTGCCACGCAGTTATAACCACCTGTCTCCCTGAACTCCAGTTTCTGTTTCCTCAACTCAGTGAATCTGTGGGCTGTCCAGATTTTTCCTTTCTGTACTGCTGCCTAGAAACTTCCTCCTGGAGCAATGGTAATGCTCACCATATTTGTTTCCATTGTCTCAAGGGTGACAGTTGTTTACTGCGCATTTTCCAGTATCTGAAAACAATTCTGTTTTTTGTTTGTTTAAGGTAGGAAGGTAAGTCTAATCACTGATACGCTAGCTGGGCCAAAACAGTAGCCCAGTGGAAAACTACTGAAGCCAAGTCTCTCTCTTGTTTTTTTGTTTGTTTGTTTGTTTGTTTTTGTTTTATTTCCTTTAAATAAAGATGCATATAAGTGACTCTGGTAAATGGCATATAACTGTATGACTAATTTTCATATGTAAAACCTGCAAGTTATCAGCAGAAAAGCAATAAATTATAAGTCAGACGGTTTGGTTCTTAACTCTGTCAGGTTCGATTGTTTGACCTTGGGCAGGTCACTCTGAGTTTTAATTTCATCATCTATCTACCTGGGAATAGAAGTCCTACAGCTTTATCACAAGTTATATCAAGGATTAAATGTGGTCATGAATAGAAAAATTTCTGTTCCTGAAATCCTGTACTCATATGAGGGGATATTCTTATTTTTATCATCATTATCTGTCAAGCTAGAAAATTCAGAATGATAGAACATTTCTCCTTCATTCATTTTGTGCATGCTTATCCTGATATATAGACAAGATTACGTTCTGTTTTGATATAACATGTGTCAGTTAGGATTGATTTTTCACTTAAATATAACAACAAAAATTCATAATACTAGTTGTTTAAACAAGACAGACATTTATTTCTATTACATAAAGGAGATCTGAATATATAGTCATATCTGGTATAGGATTTTCAGAGGACATTGGGGACCCTGGTTTCTGTTTTTCTGCTTTTTTGTCATCAGTAATAGCTTTCATCACTTCTTGATTCAAGATGGCTACATCTGCATCCCATGATGGCAGCAAGAAGAAGCAGAGGATAGCAAAATATTTTCCTCCAAAACAAATCAGCTAATTTTAATCAAATTTTCTGAGTCCCATAACATATTTTTATTTAGATCTTATTGGCTGCAATTTAGATAGATAGCCACATATAGCTACAAGGAAGGTCAGTAAAAGATTTCTTTTAGGGGCCGGCCTGGTGGCTCAGGTGGTTAGAGCTCCATGCTCCTAACTCCGAAGGCTGCCGGTTCGATTCCCACATGGGTCAGTGGGCTCTCAACCACAAGGTTGCCGTTCAACTCCTCGACTCCCGCAAGGGGTGGTGGGCTCTGCCCCCTGCAACTAAAATTGAACATGGCACCTTGAGCTGAGCTGCTGCTGAGCTCCCAGACGGCTCAGTTGTTTGGAGCGCGTCCTCTCAACCACAAGGTTGCTGGTTCGACTCCCACAAGGGATGGTGGGCTGTGCCCCCTGCAACTAGCAATGGCAACTGGACCTGGAGCTGAGCTGTGCCCTCCACAACTAAGACTGAAAGAACAACAACTTGAAGCTGAACAGCACCCTCCACAACTGAGATTGAAAGGACAACAATTTGACTTGGAAAAAAAAAAAAAGGTTTCTTTTATTTTTTAAATAATGTACCTATTTAAAAGTATGTATTTTGTTACCATAGAAAAAGTAAGAATGAATGTTGAGAAGCAACTCTCAGTTTCTGCCACATAACTTTTCTTTAGCGACAAAGGATTCTCTGAACTCATTCAGTGTAAAGTTTTTCATAAGGCATGCTATATACTTATACTTTCTGTATGCACAGTGAGACACTCATAGACGAACAGCTAAATTAGGTTAATCCTAAAACTGTTCTGAAGGCATTCCTCAGAGAGGTTTTGCAACAATATTTTGAGCTGTGGTGCTTGAATTCTTTGGGATGCATTCTGTGGAGTATCATGACACATGTTGTCCTCATCTTAGGAAATAGCTATTTCTATAAATTACATCTAAACATTTTTGTAAATCAGATTCCTTTCCCCACTGATAAACAATAACTTCAAACGTTTTATTTTCATTGCATGATGATTTTTAATAAGAAGTCTTGAAACTATATCTTTAAGATTGTCTTGACTTTTTCCACCTCTGACTAGCAGCTAACGAGCTGTAAAGGGACGCCTAAGTGCACTAAGAAATTTACTATTTAAAGGAACTCTGGGATCCTGAAATGAATCCTTTTGTACAGCAAGGGATGTTTTTGCAGTGGAAGTAGTTACCCTGTAATTTATCTGGCCTTCAGTGGGATTTTCCTGTATTTGGTTTTGTGAGTTTGATTTGCACCAGTTGTCCCACGGGTACCTCAACTTCAGCATGTGGCACAGAGCCCAGTCCAGGGACGGTTGCTGTAAGTCTCAACACCCGTTTCTCTCCACTCTCATTCATCAGCCACTCTGATGCCAGATAAATAATTCCTAAAAAACAAATCCACTCATTTCACTGCCCTGCTGAAAACCTCTGCTGGATCCCCATTGCCTGCTGGGTACGTGCCAAGTCCTTTAGCAGAGCACTGATGGACCTTGACATTTTGGCCCCAACTGCTCTTCCAGCAACATCTCCTGCCATTCCCTTATGTGCCATATGCTCCAGCGACACTTCACTTCTCCCCACTCTCCAAATATACCGAACATGTCATACTTCTCTGCATTTGCTTTTGGCTCTGCCTGGATTGCTCTGTGTCCAACACCTTTTCTACCTGAAGGATTTCTCCTTCTGCACACCTCAGCTCTAATGTCTCTATCGCAGCTCCCTAAAGAAAGTCAATCATCTGTCTCTCTGTTTCCATAGCAATCTGTTCATGTCTGAGAGCACAAGTTACATTTTATTGTAATTATCATTATATGTCTGTCTCCACAATTAGACTTTAAGTTTAAGGGCCACGGCATAGTAAAGTTTTCCATGTTTAGGGGAGGGTAACATTCAGATGTTTTCTAAATCCCAGATACTATATATTTTCCAAATAATGTACCATTAAAGCCTCTCAATACGATTATAAAGTATTATTTACATTTCACTGATGAATAAACAGATGTTCAAAGGTGCTAAGGAGCTTTTTCACAGCCATACTGCCAGTAAAATCTATAGCCTGGATTTAAACCCATGTTTGATGTGCAGTCTAGATTTTTTTTTTTTACTTAGTGTTACATGTTCCATCCTCAGAACTTAGCACCATGGTTGATGTCTAACACATGAAAAAAAAAAAAAAAAGTATGAAATTCAGTTTAGGCTGTCTGCAAAAACTATATTCACCCTTGGAAGATAAAATTTTCCATTACCCAGGTTAGTTTGAAGGAAGACAATTTCCAAAGGGACCTTCCAGGAGTGTTTAGAGCCAGAGCAGTGCTTTAGAGTTAGATGTGGCTACCCTTTCAATTACACGTTAAATTGTTACTTCTTTTCCCCACCAAATGTCCATTTCAATAGCAACATGGCAAGTTTTTCAAAATGAAGAAATAAAATTTACAGATGGTTTCCCCCATGACCTTACTGAAATGTTTTGTTTGTTTGTTTTTTGTTCTATTTTTAAGTGCACAGTAAAGATTAATGATATGTAGTATCATTACATAATAAAGATTTATGATAATAGCTAGGAAACATGTTCTTACTAATGTAGATCAAGATCGACTGCCGTTAAAAATGGACCAAAAGATATAAATAAAGAAGTGCATCCGTAGTTCTTGTATAATTGAGTAGTCTTAACTTGATGGATATAAACATGAAACATATTTATATTACGTTTTGTTTTGTTCTTCTTGTCACTATTTTTAACTTTACTTTGTCCAATCTCCCTTTCCTACTTCTTAATAACATGCAGGGTAGATTCTATGATTCTCCAACCACTTGGTACATTTTAGCATAAAAACTAGTCTCATGTCTGATTTCAGCCTATTGCTCTTCTGTTTTGGAGGCTAAAACGAAGATCCTTAGCTTTATGGAGTAGAGTGAAAGACGATTCTCTACAGTAACGTCTCCTATGACCTATTCTGGGCCTAGAGCCTTTGGATTTTCAGGGGCGGGGTAAAAGAAAGGGAAGGCAGAGATGTTTTTGACTAGACACATGAAAATAGGAGAGTGGTGTCCCTGGCATTGTTCTGGATTCGCCTGTGTGTGCCCGCTGCTAGGGCTGCTTCAGCTGATGCAGTGTTCGCCGTAGAAGCAATATGCACGGTTTTCTTGGAGTACCGTTCACTCTCCTGGGATCCTTTTAAAGGGCTAACTATGTTTCCAATTGACCACATCAATGATGTGTAATCTTAACAACTTCTCTAGGTAGAGCGTCCCATTTTTTGCCCACAGCCAACTGGGCTTTCAACGTGTAGAGCCAGGGGGAAACCAGGGGTCTTTTTCTGTGCCCGCCAAGAGATGTAGAGACTGGGTTGAAGTGGCTATCACCTCATTCTTTCCTTATACACAACACTCCTTCATGGCCTCCTCCATGAGCTATTCTAACAGATAACCTGATTTCAAAATCTCTGCATCAGAAGTGAGCACCGTTTTCTATATTCTGGTAGGCCCCACCCATTAGATGACACAAGTCACATTCTTCTAACAATTCTTGAATCACTCCCTACTTTAGCTACACTATCAGGACAGACGTGCTTATTTGCCCAATTTTACAAGCATCCAGAGAAAAAGATGCCAGCCTCTCCTTGGCAGGCACTCAAGATGTATGAGTGATACTCTTAGAGCCTCCGTCATCTGGCTTCATTGAGCAGATATATTCTCCTTCCCCTAGCGCACAAGGAGGGAAGGCAATTGATTGTGTTCACGAACCCTGCATCCCTCAAAAGGCTCAACTCCAAGAAAACCTCCTATCTCTAGTCTTTCTCTTATATTAACATGGGAGGAAAAGGTGTGGTGGTGGTTGGTGGTGAATTGATAGTAATTCTTCATCTCTTAATATGCGCTCTAAAGGGTTTGTGGCTCTAATTCTATGAAGCTTATTTAGAATATGGTGTTTGACACTGAGTGTTTTAATTTTGGATTTAGCTACAATTCTGGCACCACACAAAAATCCACTCAACAATCGGTTATATTAGGTTTTCTAAATGAGATTAAATTAATTATTTTTCTAATAACTGTCATAATAAGTGTGATTGTAAGATAATATAAAATATTCTTGCCACTGCCCATTCTTAGGAAGCATCTGTATTAGGACTAAGGAGAAGCTCAAGCTTAGAATTGCAGTAACTGTCTCTCAACAAGAGAAACGCAGATGGTAATGAAGCAAAGTTGTATACACGTCTTCTGAAGGGTGATAGGAAGTCCAGGTGAAAAATCTAAAGAACAGTGAATGCTTGATATTATGGGGCCTAGGTGAAAGATAATAGTCTAACTTTACAGATTATTAAAAGGCAATATATTTATCCAATTAGTGCGTGGCACTTCATAATTTTGACTCCAGGAAAGTTTCATTAGTTTCTATTACTTGAAAGCTGACCTGCCCAGTATGGTAGACACTAGACACTTATGCGTATTTAAATTTAAATATTAAATAGGGTTAAGTAAAATTAAAAATTTAGTGTCTCAGTCATAAACACATTTCAAGAGCTCAATAGTCACAAGGGGCTACAGTATTAGTGCAGAAATAGACCATTTCCATCATTACAGAAAGTTCTATTGGGGAACATTGCACATTGAGATTCTTACTTGTTAGGTGATAAGGAAATGGAATTCTCCTCCATCTACGTGCTCATATCTGCTCTTGTGTGGCTAAAAGACGAGCAATGGTTTACATGGACTAGATGGATACCTTTTCAAGATTTTTTTCTGACTTAGTTTTTAGGTGGCCTTGGTCTAACATCTCAACTAATTGAAAAGTGAAAATTTCCATCTATCAATGGTTGACAATTTGGATCAAACAAATTATAAATATTCAATTTGTCAAAGTGTCTTTATTTACTCTTTGATGAATTGTTCAAATCAGTTGACTGTCATGACCAGTTCTTTTTTGGCCACATGCAGTCCTGACTGTAATTTTCTAGACGTATAATTACTGTATTCAGGGAAGGCTCAGAAACTCCTAACATTAAAACCATAGTTGAGAACATAAACTGACTCATTTATTAGAAATAGTTAAGCTATTTCAAATGCACCACATCCTTAGACATATAGACGTGATATTTACAGAAAAGTTTACATTGGTCTTCCAAGTCTTAATTTTGTTGGCACTTTATAAAGCTGTGTGCAAGTGAATGAAAATGTAGTTGTACCTCAGCAGTCAATCTTACATAATTCCAATTACTGTTCACTAGATAAGATTTTATGTAGAAAGATAGTTAGGCTAGGTCAGGGTGAAAAACAGGTTATGGACAGATACCTGTAAAGTTACAACTTATTATGAAAAATATCTCCAATTAGTCCTACTGGTCATCTAGACTAGAGAAAAACATTATTTTTACCTGGCACACACGTGCATGCACATACACATACGAGTATGCGTAAGTAAAGTTTTTTTAAAAACATTTGTTTAAAAAGATCCAAACAACTGTCTTGAGTAATCTTTTTCCCCCTGATACATGGACCATTTTTTAAAAAAAAATAATAAAAATAGCTGAATCAATGAAATATTTTAGCACTGTATTGTCATATTTAAGCATCACTTAGCAGGTGGTGATCCCATTTCCCTTCACTGATGGAGGAAACACTAGAAAAATACAAGGTAAAGGTAAAATAATGATAAATTCTTAACCTTATTTTTTTTTCAAACTTTGCTTATCGGTGCCACACAGATAACGGCTCACCATGTTATAGTACTTTGTAACTTCCAAACTCACATAGGCAGAAGGATGGAACTCCTATTACTTTATTCAAATAATGCAGTCTTCTGCTCATTTCTAGATATGCACCAGCTTAAATATTTTCTTGATTTTTTTCCTTCCAATTGAAAAAACAAGTTGTCAATAGCAAAATAAAATCCCATTTCCCATTTTAATATTTTCCTCAGCATTGTAGAAAATCAGCAAGACAAGTGCTTCAATAAAGATAGCATCTTTGCCCACACTAATTAGGGGGAACAGGCATATAGCAAATCTATGTCTAAGACCAAACGGAGAATTTGTTTCAACATGAAAGGTTTTATTTTTCAGAGCAGTTATAGATTCACAGAAAAATTAAGAGGAAGGTACAGAGATTTCCCATATACCCCGTGACACACATGGATAATCTCGCCCATTATCAACATGTCCCACCAGAGGGTACATTTGTTACTTATACTGACACATACAATCATCCAAAGTACATAGTTTACATTATGTTTCACTGTTGGTACATTCTATAGGTTTGGACAAATGCATAATGATACATATTATACGTCATTATAATACAGAGTATTTTCACTGCCCTAAAAATTCTACATGCTCTAATTATTTGTTCTTTTCCCTCCCAATCCCTGGCAACCACTGATCGCTTTACTGTTTCCATAGTTTTGCCTTTTTCAGAGTGTCATATACTTGCAATCATATAGTATGTAGCCTTTCAAGATTGGCTTCTTTCACTTTGTTATATGCATTTAGGGCTTCTCCATGTCCCTTTATAGCTTGATAGCTCATTTATTTTTAGTGCTGAATAATATTCCATTGTTTGGATGTACCAGAGTTTATTTATCTGTTCACTTACTGAAGGATATCCTGGTTATTTACAAGCTTTGGTAATTATGAATAAAGCTACCATAAACATCCAAGTGCAGTTTGTTTGTTTTTTCTTTAAGGTTTATTGGGGTGACATTTGTTAGTAACTTTACTAACTTTACCAAGTCAGGTTTTTGTGTGGACATAAGTTTTCACTTCCTTTGGTAAATACCAAGTTCGGTGATTGCTGGACTGTATGGTAAGTATATGTTTAATTGTGTAAGAAATCTCAAAACTGTCTTTCAATGTGACTGTACCATTTTTCATTCCCACTGGAAATGCATCAGAATTCCTATTGACTCCACTTCGTTGCCAGCATTTAGTGTTGTTGGTGTTCCAGATTTGGGCCATTCTAATAAGTGTTTAATGATATCTCATTGTCATTTTAATTTGCATTTTCCTGATGACATATGATGTGGAGCATCTTTTATATGCTTATTTGCCTTATGTGTATCTTCTTTGTTGTGGTGACTATTAAGGTTTGGCCCCTTTGTTTTAAATCAGTTGTTCAGTGTTAAGAGTTCTTTGTATATTTTAGATAAAAGTCCTTTGTCACATGTATCTTTTGCAAATGTTTTATCCTGTTCTGTGGTTTGTCTTGTCATTCTCTTGACACTGTCTTTTGCAGAGCAGAAGTTTTTAATTTTAATGAAGTACAACTTATCCATCATTTCTTTCATGGATCATGCTTTTCTTGATGTATCTAAAAAGTCATTGTCATACCCAAGGTCACTAGATTGTCTCTTATGTTATCATTTAGAGTTTTTTAATTTTGCATTTTATATTTAGATCCATGATCAATTTTGAGTCAACTTTTGTGAGGGGTATAAGGTCTGTGTCTAGATTCAATTTTTTGCATGTAAACATCCAGTTGTTCCAGCGTCATATGTTGAAGAGACTATCTTTGCTCCAGGTATTATTGCCTTCACTCCTTTTTCAAAGATCAGTTGACTATAATTATGTGGCTTTATACCTGGGCCCTCTGTTTCATTAGTCTAGTTGTCTGTTCTTACCCCAATACCATGCTGTCTTGATTGCTATAGCTTAATAAGTTTTGATGTTGGGTAATGTCAGTCCTCCAACTTTGTTCTTCTTCAATATTGTGTTGGCCATTCTGGGTCTTTTCCCTTTCCATATAAACATTAGAAGCAGTTTGTCATTATCCACAAAATACCTTGCTGGCATTTTGATTGGTATTGCATTCAATCTATAGACCAAGTTGGGAAGAACTAACATCTTGACAATATTGAATCTTCCTCTCCATAAACATGTAATATATCTCCATTTATTTAGTTCATCTTTGATTTCATTCATCAGAGTTTTGTAGTTTTTTCTCCTACAGATTTTGTCTAAATTATGTTAGATTCACACGTATTTAATTTTTTCACTGCTAATGTAAATGGCCTTGTGTTTTTAATTTGAAAATGCATTTGTTCATTGCTGATAATAGGAAAGTGATGTACTTTTGTATATTAATCTTGTGTCCTGTAGCCTTGTTATAATCACTTATTGGTTCCAGGAGGTTTTTTGTTTTGTTTTGTTTTGTTTTTCTGTTTCTTTTGCTTTTCTACAAAGGCACATATCATCTGAGAACAAAGACAGTTTTCTTTCTTCCCATTCGGTATACCTCTTATTTCCTTGTCTTATCTTATTGCCTTAGCTAGTACTTCCAGTAGGATGTTGAAAAGGAGTGGTGGAAGGGGACATATTTTCCCTGTTCCTTATCTTGGTAGGAAAGCTTGGAGTTCCTCACCATAAGTATGATGTTAGCTATAAGTTTTTTGTATATATTCTTTTTCCAAACACATAAATTTTAAGATTTAAAGTGTTTGGATAGTTATGTGTAGCCTCATATATTTGGATATTTGCTATCATGTAGACAGAACACCCATGCCTTTCTAAAGCCAGGCATCAAAACTCTACTTGCCTTTCCTCCAGTACTTTCATTAGAGCTACAGTGCCAATCTCTGTTTTGGGAACTATGTCATCTTCTCAATCTCTGTACGTTTACTCTTAATATATCCTCTACATATGATCTGATCTTTTTGTTGTGTATCAAGAGCCCAGTTCAAAGGCCATTTCCACCTGTGACATTCTTATGTATCTCCAAATAACAGTGACTTCAGTTCTTCTAATTTGCTATGTATTTATCATTTTACTAGTAGTATCTACAGTTTATTAGACATTATTTTATTCATTTTGGGAGATGCAGAGATAATTAAAACATGGCCTTAAGAGCAACACACACACACACACACACACATACACACACGCACACACAAACATAGTCTATCTTTTTATGGCTTATGGTATTTTTTAAAATGTATTTCATATGCTTAAAGTTGTGCAATTTTTTTTTGTTTTCTTTGGTTATGTGGATTTATTTTTTAGAATTTATTTTGTTTGGGATATAAAATAAAGGAGAGTTGAATGTTCAGTCCAATTTTCATACCGTTTATTATATAGGAATTTAAAGAGAATCATGCTTATGATGTTAAGATGTAGAAATTTTAGACTTTCAAAACTTATATGAATTTGTTAAATATAAAGCCTCTAATGGAAACAGATTTTGTGAGGTTATATATTTAAATTTCTTCTGATTTCACTATTGTGTCTTAAAAACTCAAGTGCTGGCTACAGAAAAACCTTAGCAATAAAGCTCTTTAAGCATAGGAAGAAGTATCTTTGATATATCTCCTTATAGCATCTGAATGAGATAAGTGCAAAAATTTGACAGAGTGAATGATTCAAAGCCAATTAGTTTATTACATTGAGCATGTGTCCATATATAAGAGCTTATCAGGAACAAAACCTTTAAAAAATACATTTTTGATAACTATTTATTCTTGGTAAATAAAAGAGTATTGTTCTCCAGAGGGTCTAAGTGTATATTCTATATCTGAAAATCAATGTGCATGAACATGAGGATGTTAGAAAGAAAGTCATTAATTACTGACCTGCTTGTTTTTTTGTTCTGAAGGATATTCATTCATTTGCTGTCTCTGACAGACAAGTAGTAATAACTACAATTAACTGAGACATCAGTTAAATATGATTTTAAGTTAATAAAAGTGTAAACATGATTTTAATGAGTTTTGATGCTAATAGAATTTCCCTATTTATGGACCAATGTTGGTGGTATACATAGAGGGATGAATATAAGACTGGGTACCAGGTCCAGCTCTGTGGTTTATCAGCTCGGTGGCCAGAGTTGAGCTCAATCAGCTCTCTGAGCCTTAGTCTCTGCTTACCCCATGGAGTTGTAGTCAGGATCAAGTGAAATAACAGACATTGACATTATGTGTTTTAAAAAGGCAAGTGTTATTTAAAGGCATGAAAAGAAAATGTATAAATCTGTGAAGTAGGTGTAATATGATGACTCATACTTTTTTGGCTTTGTCTTTGCCCTTTTTCACTATATGTCCATTTCAGTTGTTGTTTTCCACTTCCATTCACCCATTCATACAAGGAATATTTGGCCATCTATTATGTATCCAATCCTGTGCTAAACTCTGCTTCGCTCCTTGAATCCTATGCACTCTTCTTTCATCCCCATAGGATCCAAGTGTTAACTAGCAAATGTGACAAGCAAATATATACCAATGGCCTTCTGTAGGTTACCTTTCACAGTTAACAGAGTACATGTGCCTTTGTAGGGCTGTGGCACTTTTTATGAGAACTTTGTATGCTTTTATTAGGCGTTTCACCTGACTCTCAAAAATGAGATATTTTCACCAGCCATTCAAACACTCAGGTAACCTACCCAAAATGCTTTGTTCTTCTGGTTCTAGTAGGAGTCTATTACTGATCTTCTGATTAATAATCGAAAACATAGAGACTCTCTTTGACATCAGGAAACTTAAAGAATACAGACCTATAAAGAGACAACTAAATTCATGGTGCTATAAAGAATCTAGATAAAATTGCATTGCTCCCCAATCCCTATGTCTTTTTTTTTTACTCCTAACATTTACTCCCAAATATTTTATTTTTCATTATTTTTAAAATATTTTTATTAGTTTCAGGTTGTGCAAAATAACGTAATAGTTAGACATTTACACCCCTCACAAAGTAATAACCCCCCCAATCTATTATCCCTCTAACATTGTATGTAGCTGTTACAATCAATACCATTGACTATATTCCCTATGTTATACGTTACAACCGTGACAATATTTATATATTTAATTATAGTTGGCATTCAGTTTTATTCTACTTCAGCTTCAGGTGTATGGCGCCATGGTTGGGCATCTGTACAGTCAGTCTATGAAGTGATCCCCCTGGTAAGTCCAGTACCCATCTGGCACCTACATAATCTTTAAACATTATTGGTTATGCTCCCCATACTGTATTTCACATCCCCGTGACAATACAGCGACTACCAATTTGCACTTTCTAATCCCTTCACCTTCTCCCCTATCCCCACCTCTCTCCCATCAAGCAACCATCAGGTTTTTCTCTATATCTCTGAGTTTATTTCTGTTTTATTTGCTTGTTTATTCTGTTCTTTAGATTCCACATATAGGTGAGATCCTATGGTATTTGTCTTTCTCAGTCTGACTTATTTCACTTAGCATAACACTCTCTAGGTCCATGACCAAGACAGAAAGGGTCTGTGTTCTGCTTAGGATCACATGGCATATCACTGGTAGAATCAGTTCTACCTCATCAAGCACTCGTTGACACTGTAATCGACATTTGTGACGCACTGACAGTTACTGGCATGTGAACATGCTGCAGGAATTCGTGGACACATAAGGGGAAAATAATTTGGGAATTTATTTGGCCTCCTATGTTGTTTTTTTTCTTAATCTCTAATATATACTATATCTCTTGAGCTTTTTTTTTCTGCTTTAAACTGAGAAAGAAAAAGTAGTGTGTAGCAAGTGTTTTCATTCCTGCTTAATTAGCATTCTCATTTTCATTATGACTTCAGTATTATTAAGTTCTAAAACATGAGTAATTTCCATTGCTTTCTTTTTTATTATTATTCCTAATTAAATTTATTGGGGTGATATTGGTTAATAAACTTACATAGGTTTCAAGTGTGCAATTCTATAATACATCATCTATATATTGCATTGTGTGTGTATCACCCAAAGTGAAATCTCCTTCCATCACCATATATTTGACCATTGCTTTCTTGATTGGTCTCTTTGGCACAGCTGTTTCCTAGAGTCGGGAAACAAACCTGTCATCTCTAGGGAATTGACGTGATAATCCCTCAGCCAGTAAATATATACAATTGGCCTTTGACATATGAATCATTCTGGTCATCAACCAAGAAAATACCCTTCATTCCTTCTGGATTGTGTTGGTTTTATTCTTGAGCCTAACAGTACAGGATACAAAAACTTCAGAGAGGGAAGGAAAGGGAACAATTAGATTCCACAGACAGCTAGACTATCTTTTTTGCTTCACCTTTCCAGATTGATAAGGAGCATTGTTTTTTTTGTTTTTGTGTTTTTTTTTGCATCTTTTAATAGCCACTTATAAGATTTAGCCTTTCTTGGATGGCTGAATGATTCTCCTTTATTTCCAAACTCCAAGCACTTATTCTCAAAGTAATCACTAGTTAGGTTGATTCTCTATATTCCATGGCAGGCTTCTGAAGAAAGGCAATGTATGCATCTGACCTCCATCTGTCTGCGGGCTTCAGAAAGCTACTTGATATTTTCAGATAGTGCTATTTTTTTATCTAACTCCACCCCGCTACCCCCCAAAAAAAACAGAAAAGAAAGAAAAGGAGTAAGAAGGCTCAAGTATGAAAGACATCTGATCTGATCTGTCTTATATGAAACGTTAGCCTTGGATGAAATGTTAAGGTGGATTAATACAGAACAAGGGGGCAGGAACACAGTGGGGTGCATTCATTACTCCGTGTTCCTTTCCAGCCTTGTGAGCATTTTATTGTAGGTCCTTAGGCTTCTTCACCTTGAACAGTTCTTAGAGATTATCTTGTTTCATTTCTTCTCCTGCCCCATTTTACAGATAAAGTGACTGAGGCCAAGAGAGGTGAAGTAATATCTCATCATTTACAATTTCAGTTAGCACTGTGACTGACTATAGCTATTTTCCATTTGTTCCCAGATATTGCATATATTTTCCTTGATCCTGTGCTGGGACAAGCTTAATTAGCTTACTACTTAAGTTGGTTCAAATTTATCTCAAAAGTACATGTGTAAAATTTTCCAGAATGGAAAGCTTACATAAACTGGAAATAGCCTATTAACAAACTATTGCCTGGTGATGAAGAAATTACTTAAAGGGTAAGATTTATGCCACTGAAAGTGCCTAAAGAGGGGTTGAGTAAAACAATGTAAAGTTTCTCCTGAAGAATGGACACCAGCATATTGATCATAGTTACCTCTGCATTATAAATAATTAGGACTTCCCCAAAACATGTCTCAGTTGTTTACATATATCTGGCCAGTTGAGTGAAGATTTTGGTTATTATAAGCTTCAGGATTTTGGAGAACATTAAATTTAAACACCTGATTTTTTTTGAAACTTTTATTATACCCTCTATATCTCAATTACAACTCAGGTTTCCTTTCCAGTATACTTAGAACTCCGTTTTAGACTCGTAGGCTGTTAATACTGAGGACAGCTACTAGAGATTATTTTGTCCCCAACCTTCTCTCACCCCATTTTACAGATGATGTAAGTGAAGTCACAAGAGGTAATGTAACATCTAAACATTTACAATTTTAGTCAGCATTATTACTAATTTTAGTTTTTTTCCCCTATTTGCTCAGTGGTTTTTTACCCTCACTGTAATGTACAGTTTCATTTTTATTCAGGCTATGGGTTAGAAAATAAACATTAACTCAATAAACTAATGAAAAATACATATTGTCAATTTTAAAGGCCATTAATTCCCTAATGGCCATTCAGTGAACATTTCACTTTTAATTAGGTGCTTTAAAATACTTGGTCTTAAAAAAATGGAACATTCTCTCCTATCTTATTTATATGATTAATTTCCCTAGCATATCTTCTTACCATAATGCAAATGTTTAGCTCTTTGTCTCTGAAATCAATGCATTTTTTTGGGTTAGCTCTAGGTTCGTCATTCTAGTCAAAATTTGTAACAAAACGGTAGAATTAAGAAATCTGTTGACAGTAAATACTCGTATGTAGATACTATGAGAGCTAAAATTAAAAAGAAAATCCATAGCTTTGTAAGTTGGCATCCAGAGCCCCCTGAAGGAGATTCTAAAGGACACAGTCTCCCTCCCCCTGTAAGCACCCTCACCGTGCTATCCTGATTGGTACGTCTAGACACTATGGGAGTCCCTTGGGCAGTAAGAAACCTATAGTGTCCCATCCCCTGTTTTCAATTGCAAGGACAAATAAGTCTCTTATGATCTCTGTGGTGCTTACCTCAGAGTATTTTATAAAAGCTTGCAGGAATGGAACTATAACAAAGACACTCTGCTCTTTAAATGATGTTACATTTACAATTAAATTTCAGATAATTCAGACAGTTGTATCCTCAATATAAAAAAACTCCAAAAAATTTATTACATGTTTTTATAGACTAGTAAAGGAAGACATGTGATGCATACTTAAAATTGATTTCCTGGTCCTAAGTTTAATAGTAACCGTTCATAGTGTTTTATGTAGCTATGAGAAGAATACAGAATTTAAAAAGCAAAAATGTCAGACGCATAAAATCCTCTCTGAACTTAAGGTCCGTAAGTTTAGTACCTATGCTTTCTTCTGTGCAATTTATTGTTTCAGGTCATGTGTTTAGGTCTTTGATCCATTTTTGAGTTAATTTTGGTATATGGTGACAATAGCAGTCTAGTTTCATTATTTTGCTTGTGGCTCTCCAATTTTCCCAGTGCCATTTATTAAAGAGGCTTTCTTTTCTCCCCTGTATGTTTTTGGCTCCTTTATTGAAAATTATCTAGCCATATATACGAGTATATGGGCTTATTTCTGGGCTCTCAATTATATTCTACTGGTCTGTGTGTCTGTTTTTCCCTCAACACCATGCCGTTTTTATTATTGTTGCTTTGTAGTTAAATTGAAGCCAGGAGTATGATAACCTCCAGCCTTGATCCTTTTTCTTAGGGATCTTTTTGTGATTCCATAAATATCTGATGATTTTTTGTTCTGCTTCTTTTTAAAAAAAATGCCTTAGGGATTTTGATGGGGATAACATTAAATAAATCTATGTATTGCTTTGGGTAATATGTCCACTTTAACTATGTTAATTCTTCCAATCCATGAACATGGAATATCTTTATGGAAAGATATTCTTTGTGTCTTCTTCAATTTCTTTTAATAATGTCTTACAGTTTTCATTGTATAGGTCACATCCTTTGTTAAGTTTATTCTTTGCTATTTTATTATTTTTGTTGCAATAGCCAAAGGAATTTTTTTGTTTCCATTTCTTTTTCTGAAATTTCATTGGTAGTATATAGGACTGCAATGGATTTTTATACATTGATTTTGTATCCTGCAACTTTACTGTATTTCTTTATTGTTTCTAATAGTTTTTTTTGTGGAGTCCTTAGAGTTTTCTATATAAAGAATCATGTTATCTGGCAAAAGTGACAATTAAACTTCTTCGTTCCCAATTTGGATGCCTTTTATTTCTTTCTCTTGCCTCAGGGTAATGGGGGAGGGAAGTTGTAGAAGAGGATAAAGGGGGTTAAATATACGATGGTGGAAGGAAAACTGACTCTGGGTGGTGAACACACATTGTGATATATAGATGATGTATTATAGAAATATACACTTGAAACCTATGTAATTTTACTAATCATTGTCACCCCAATAAATTTAATAAAAGTGTTTTTAAAGGAATTGAAAAAAAAAAAGGCCAAAATGTCACTAGTAAAGGCAGACACGTGATACATATTTAAAATTGATTTCCTGGTCCTGGGGTTAGTCGTAACCATTCATAGTGTTTTATGTAGCCATGAGAAGAATACAGAATTTAAAAAGCAAAAATCTCAGATTCATAAAATCCTCTTTGAATTCAAGGTCCATAAGTTTAGTACCTATGGTTTCTTCTGTGCAATTTATTGTTTCAGGTCGTGTGTTTTCGTCTTTGATCCATTTTTGAGTTAATTTTGGTTAATCTTGAGTTAATTTTTCTTTCATAGTAGGACTTTTCTGAAAGATTTATAGAGAATTGCACATGTACTTTCAAAGTTAACTCTGCTAGCCAATTCACAGCAACCAATAAGAATAGTAATTCATTATTATTAGTTTTACATAATCAGTTCCAAGGAAAATAATTTTAGTAAGTTACCTTTCCTTGGATTTCTAGTTATTGTACATCTCATCAAACAAAAACAAAGCCAAACTAGCCTATATCTGATCTCTAGTCTTAAGGCAAAGTCCATTCAGTAGATACAGATTTTTTTCTAAGGCTCAGCCTACTGTCATATTAAGTTGTTACTTTCTATAACTAGTGCTTACTTTATATATTGCAAAAGTAGACACTTGTCTTTGCAAATCTGGCCTCTAAAAGTTAATCTCTAATTTTACTCTGTATCCTAGTTTGTGTTAAAGAAAGAGTGCTTAAGACTGTCAAATTGTCAAAGAAAACTAAATAGATTCAAAAGGGGGAAAAGAATGCAATAAGATGCTGTCAAGTTTACTTTGATGGTTCACATTTAGAATGTTATTCTTGAAGGTAAGTAAGAAATGTAAAGCTTAGAATGTTTTAATTATTAATTCCATCTATATTTGACATTCTTAATGGCAAAACGAGTTGTTAACTGCCATCATGTATGGTTGAGAATTTTTTGTCTCCTGGCCAATTTAAAAATTCTTCTGTACCATTAAGTATTATTACATAATGAGTGCTCAATACTGGCTGAAAAAGAATGGTGGCATTTCATCCCTCTATTGTTTATAATGATCTCTCACTTTCAGGATTCTACATCTTGTTCTGTTCTAACACTCCCATTTAATCTGCACCCGAGGCATTATAAAATGTGGTATTCATCCAGGCTTTCAAAAAATAATCTCAATTTTTTTTAGGTACTATCTTTGAAATAGCCAATTTCTATCTTTTAAAATTAATTGGCTCTGATTTTTCTCTTTGATCATTTAAATGGCATCTACTTTAGTTGAAATAAAGCCTTTATGAAAATTTAAATTTAAGGCCAATTACAAATTAAAAGTAAAAGAAGAATTTGCTCTGTTCTTGCTTCAAAATGAGGATTCAGTATGCCTTTTTTAAATAGATAAGCAATTGGTGGACCCTGCTGGCCATTTGTGGGATTGCCGACATCCATCCCAATCCATCCCAGCTCTGGCTCCAAGGCGACCTTAGTGGTAGAGAGTACATCGGAGAGGGATGTTTCACTCCATGCAACTCTTAGATACAAGAGGACAGAGTCAGTCATTAATATTCTTCTACCCCAATGCTTGACACAGTGTCTGACCCAAAGCAGGAAGCCTATAAGTTCTTGGTATATGAATTCATTAACCTTAAACATTAATATTGGTTGCACTGTGAATATTTAACTTGCTTCTTGGTGAGAAATCTGAAAAATACGATATATAGAAATTATCAAGTTCCTTACTACAATGTATGCATATTGTTTTTTAGAATGCCTCATGATAGTTTAATGTGAAGTGAATGGAGACGTGAGGTTTCAAGTATAGTATTGGTTTTTAAACTGTTAAGAAAGGTACATTTCTATGTTTGTCTTCTCAGAAAAAAAAAAATGACACGCTCCAGGTACAACTATATGATATTCATGCATACAAAGAGAAACATTCCACCAATTATCCATATTTTATTTTTAGGGTGCCAAATATCTAAATGTATAAAAATAAGCTCATATAGAAATAACCTGATGTTTAGAGCTGTGGAGGAAAATTTTATCCAGGGTAACATGAATGAGTAACTCTATGGTATTATCAGTATCAATGAGACTGGACCATGCTTTCGTTTTACAAGTGGAGAAGTGAGTATCTTCAGGGTTTCATAGCTTCCATCCAGTCTGATTCACTAATTTAGGTTACCACTTGGTCCCTTTAAGCATGTGGATTTACTATCCTGGCACTAGATGAAAATGTGCGAACCTCGCGGTCAGTGTGTTGAAAAGACTCAGTGCACTCTTACTAAGCACATGCTGTAGCCACAAGATAAGATGAGTTAAATCTCTTGTTATCCATTTTATGAATTTCTGACCTATTTGAATGGATTTCTGCTTTATATAAATCAGCTTCTTGAAGTAATAATAGGAAGTAATTATAAAAAAGTATGCCTCCATTTGAAAATTCTCAGGTTTATTTTCAACAATTATGTCAGGAGAAGTACAAATCCAATGCTATGCGAGTTGTGAGGAGTTGAGATGTTGTTCAAGCTAGAAAGATGCTGGTTTTCCTTTTACCACGTACTATGCACACCTACTAGCCCTGTGTGTAGCGTTTAGTGGAAAGGAAACTTGAGAAAGACCTCCGCTATTTACTCACAGTCTAATCCGGGCACTCGAGGGTGAGCCAATAGCAATTACTTTGCGTGATAGGCTGATATACTCCTGAGAGCCACAGAGATGGTATATAATACAAATTGCAGTATTCGGTGTCAAAATTTATTTTAAAAGAAGGGAGGACAAAGGCCACTCCCAACATTTGGAAGTGTTTTGATATGGATTGAGAACTCATCCCAAGATAGATGGAGTCATATTAGACTCAGTTGTGTTGACAATGACAGATAACATAGGATGAGATTGTGAGGTGTAGCCTTGAAAAGTTAGCCAATCTTAACCAAGGTAACTCTTATAATCAGTCTTCAAAATAAGAGTTATATTTGGTAAAAGAGAGTCAAATGAGACAACTATAAAACTAGGACTATTGAGAAAGAATACTGATTATGGGAACCTACTTAAAAGAAAAAAATAATCTTGAACCACTGTTGAGGAGTGGGTCCTCATTTCATCAAAAAGAAAATGAACACCCTCACTGAGTGTGCCAGGCAATCCACTGTCAGTGTCTAAGATAGTGGGAAGGGGTCAGTGGCAGTAGAGTGTCCAAAGCATAAGGGTTGAAGTCATTCTTTTCTCACCTCAGGTTAGATTATATCTAAAGTAGACATTCACCTCTTGGAGTCATATTTCAATAAGTACATTGGAAATCCAGAAGATATCCGTGTAAGGCCAGCAAGACCATGAGGTACATCAATGCATATCATGTGGAATGGTTGAAATATTGAGAATATTTAAGAATACATGTGACACAAATTTTTTTTTGTGCTCTCTGAAAAATGTGAGCCATAGGAATCTGGATCATTAAGACCAAATTTCTGATTTATTTGGAACAAGTCATGTCCTGCTCTATGTAATCATGCCTCCCAATGGTACTATTATGACAACCATATTTCCTCAGTGTGTAGGTGCTAAGAGTATCCTTGACATTGCTTTTGAAAATTTTACTGTGTTGTCATTGATTTTATTGGCAGTTTCATGACATAAAATGCTTCCTGTTTAAAATGACGAACATCTCAATTCTGTATTTATACAATGACATATTATGTACACATGGATGTTATGTGAATAAAAATAATAGCTGTAGGTGTTCATAAATACCTGTTGAAACTATGCTTAATACAGCAATGTAAATTAAAGATGTTTCTTGCATTTTGAAAATGAACCTTGAGGAAAGAATTTCTCCACTCAGGGCCTTCTTTGGAAAATCAAATGGTCTCCCCTTTAAGTTTTAAAACACTGTGACTCTATGATTTCATGGGAAAAAAAAAGGCATAAGTGTGGAGCAGAGGAAAATGTAATTAATGTAATTAAATACCTCTTTGCATGGAAGTCCTTTCTTGTTGCCTGTTCACTTACTTTTTTTTAAAGATACATATTTTAATTTTGTTCTGGGAAACGTGTGAGTGTGTATGTGTGTTTAAGAGACAATAAGAGTGAGAGAATGAGACAAGAGAATTTCCCTTCCCACTGCAAAGTCCATAATCTTACAAACCCGTTCTGGTTGGCTTGTAAGAAAAATCACAAAACTAGTAATCATTTGATTTTTTTTCTCCGGTAAGTGATAGTTCGGGGATCAAAACCTCAAGCTCTGGCCAGAATAGCTCTTCCTTTAGCATATAAGGCTTTTGCATTAAATGATATTGAAACATGATTCCACCAGAGCTTGTCCTGAAAATTAATGCTAATATACTGGAAATTACCAATATTTTGAGCTCTGTGTGCTTAAAAGCATATAGTGTTATCCCATGTCCATGTGACAAACACAGAATAAAAACACCCAGAAATATTTTCAGTATAATTTTTGTGTTATATTTTCCGGGGAACCTTCTATACTGTTTGCATGTTTCTCTGTATACCTGTTATTTGTTTAAGGCTTCATTATTTTCCTTTGCAAATACTCGTACACTTCTCCATGTTGTCAGGGTAGCCACCAATGCTAGAAGCAGTGAGGAGGAAGATGTACCCCCAGAAAAACTCTGGGGTGTTACTACAACAATCTTGTCTAATTTCACAAGATCTATTACTGCTTTCTCTTGGGCTCTCTCTAATGGAAGCCTAAAAAAAATGGACAGAAATAATGAATAGCTTTTGAAGAGGTCATCATTCTTCAAAATAATGGGTGTAAATGATAATCTCTTGCATCTATATAGCAGTTTATAATTTACAAGACCTTTTCACTAACAGTATCACATTTGTGTTCGGATGCTGCCCATGGGGTGGGGGGATAATGACCTTCTGGGATTTAAGAAGAGTATTTCAGAAAGAGAGTTGAGATTATCCTTTGTCAGAATTCGATCATCAGTATAAAGTTGGCTTATGTGAAAAGCATAATCGCTCTGTGAAAGAATTAGTTAAATTATTCTTCTAAAAGGTGGTTGTTTTAAAAACATTTTCAATGAATTAATCACCTGCCCCTTAAAATTATTTTTGATACGTATGGGAATTTTTTAAACAAAACTGTATGCCAGCTTCAACTTCCATAAAGTGGTTTTGCTTGCTACTGAGAAATGTATTATTTGTGTAAGATTGTAAAATTCTGACCACTGTGTTTGATCCTAGAGAAGTGACATGGATGAAAACCAAAGTTTATGCAAAATAGCTTACATTTTTTTCTTTATCAGGACTATTTGAAACAACAACGACAACAATGAAGCAACCAAACAAAAAACCTGTCCTTAATTCTCATAAGCCATGTACTCCACCCTAGTTGTTCCCATGCGTTTCGTCAACCTGGAAAATTCCCCCTTGACTTTCTATGCTTCACATAGTCTTTCTCCCCTCCCTCCTTGTACCTGAGTTTCAAACTCAAAAGTCCTTAACACATCGTGCTCAAAGGACAGAGGAATGGCAGAGGCTGGGTAACCAAACCCGAATCCTCTTTGGAGAGTGTTACCAGTTTGCAAGGGCTGCCATAATGAAATACCATGGAACAGACCCGCGAAACAAAATACCACAGACTGGGTTGTTTATTTTCTCAGTTTGGGATGCTGGAAGTCCCAAATCAGCAGGGTTGGGTTCCTCTGAGATCTCTTTGCTTGGTTCGCAGGTATCCTCCTTCTTGCTGCCTCTTCACGTCCACTCCAACACGTGGTTGTCCCTCTGTGCATGCACACCCCTGGTGTTTCTGTGTATCCTACTCTCTTCTTATAAGGACATGGGTCAACTAGGACTAGGGTCCTACCCTAACAGGCTCATTTTAATTTAATTACCCCTTTAAAGCCCATATCTCCAAATGCAGTCACATTCTGATGTACTGTTTCTGAAAGAAAAATGAAAAGAAATAAAAATAGGAATTAAGGGACCCATAACCCTCTCTTTCTCAGTCATACCGAAAACCAGTCTTTTCAAAGCAAGTCACTACCACTCCACCTAGTGGCAGCATTCTCGAATTGGAAGTTAAGTATGACCGCTGGAAAACAACTTAAAACTGAAAGACAAATGTGCTCGTAGTTTCAGTCTGCAATCCACATTAACCTTCGGAAATCCCAGAATAGCCTTCTCTTAAATGTGTTATGTCATATGGAGCACAGAGCACGCAAATCCTATGCTTAGAATCTATGCATTTTGACCTTCTTTTACGTCAGGCTATCTCACATGAGACTCTGTACTCAGATTTCATTCATGGAATCACATGATTATAGGAATATCAGAATATTATAACTTGATTATAGGATTAATAAACTATTTCCTTCTTTTCCCTGCTCCCCTTCTCTAATTCTCTACCTACTAAGTTCCAATGCGTTCTTTTTTTTTAATTAAAGTTTATTGGGGTGACAATCGTTAGTAAAGTTAGTAAAGTTAGAGTTCAGGTGTACAATTATGTAATGCATTATCTATATCTCACATTGTGTGTTCACCACCCAGAGTCAGTTCTCCTTCCATCACCATATATTTGATCCCCTTTACCCTCATCTACCACGCCCTCCCCCCTTACCCTCTGGTAACCACTAAACTATTGTCTGTGTCTATGAGTTTTTGTTCCTTCATTTGTTTCTCTTGTTCTTTGTTGTTTTCAGTTTTATGTACCTCATATCAGTGAAATCATAAAGTTCTCTACTTTTTCTATCTGACTTATTTTGCTTAGCATTATAATCTCAAGATCCGTCCATGTTGTCACAAATGGTACTATTTCATCTTTTCTTACCACCGAATAGTATTCCAGTGTGTATATATACCACAACTTCTTTATCCATTCATCTATTGGAGGACATTTTGGTTGTTTCCATGTCTTGGCCACGGTAAATAAAGCTGCAATGAACATTGGAGCACACATGTCTTTATGGATAAATGTTTTCAGATTCTTTTGGTAGATACCCAAGAGAGGGATTGCTGGTTCATGTGGTAATTCCATTCTTAATTTTTTGAGGAACCTCCATACTGCCTTCCATAGCGGCTGCACCAGTCTGCATTCCCACCAACAGTGTATGAGGGTTCCTTTTTCTCCACAGCCTCTCCAACACTTGTTACTATTTGTCTTGTTGATGATAGCCATTCTAACTGGTGTGAGGTGATATCTCATTGTGGTTTTTATGTGCATTTCTCTGATGATTAGTGATGTTGAGCATGTTTTCATATGTCTATTTGCCATTTGTATGTCTTCTTTGGAGAAATATCTCTTCAGGTCATCTGCCCATTTTTTAATTGGGTTGTTTATTGTTTTGTTGTTCAGTTGTATGAATTCCTTGTATACTTTGTATATTAGCCCCTTATCAGAGGCGCTATTTTTAAAAATCTCCTGTTGGTTGCTTCTTTATTTTGTCGATGGTTTCTTTTGCTGTGCAGAAGCTTTTCAGTTTGATATAGTCCCATTAATTTATTTTAGCTTTTACTTCTATTGCCTTTGGAGTCAAATTCATAAAATGCCCTTTGAACCCAAGGTCCATAAGTTTAGTACCTATGTTTTCTTCTATGCAGTTTATTGTTTCAGGTCTTATGCTTGAGTCTTTGATCCGTTTTTGAATTAATTTTGGTACATGGTGACAGATAGCAGTCCGGTTTCATTCTTTTGCACGTGGCTTTCCAATTCTGCCAGCAACATTTATTGAAGAGGCTCTTTTCTCCATTGTATGTTTTTTGCTTCTTTGTCAAAAATTATCTCTCCATATATATGTGGCTTTATTTCTGGGTTCTCAATTCTATTCCATTGGTCCGTGTGTCTGTTTTTCTGCCAATACCATGCTGTTTTGATTATTGTTGCCCTGTAGTACAAGCTAAAGTCAGGGAGTGTGATACCTTCAGCATTGTTCTTTTTTCGTGGGATTGCTTTGGCTATTCGGGGTCTTCTGTGGTTCCAAACAAATCTGATGATTTTTTGTTCTATTTCTTTAAAAAATAACACTGGGATTTTGATGGGGTTACATTAAATCTCTATATTGCTTTGGGTAATATGGGCATTTAAATATGTTGATTCTTCCAATCCATGAGCACGGACTGTCTTTCCATTTCTTTGTGTCTTCTTCAATTTTTTTTAAAAGTGTCTTATAGTTTTGAGCATAGATGTCTTTCACATCCTTGGTTAAGTTTATTTGTAGGTATTTTATTCTTTTTGTTGCAATTGCAAAACAAATTGATTTTTCTTTTTTATTTCTTTTTCTGGTATTCATTGTTAGTATATAGGAATGTAATGGATTTTTGTACGTTGATTTTGTAGCTGGCAACTTTACTGTATTTGTATATTGCTTCTAATAGCTTTTTGGTGGAGTTTTTAGGGTTTTCTATATATATATATATAGCATCATGTCATATGCAAAGAGTGACAATTTAACTTCTTCATACCCAAATTGGATGCCTTTTATTTCTTTCTCTTGCCTGATTACTCTGGCGAGGACTTCCAACACTATGTTGAAAAGCAGAGGTGATAGGGGACAGCCCTGTCGTGTAACTGAAAGTAGAGCAAAGGGCTTCAGTTTTTCACCATTAATTATGAGATTAGCTGAGGGCTTGTCATATGTGGCCTTTATTACTTTAAGGTATTTTCCTTCTATACCTATTTTATTAAGTGTTTTAATCATAAATGGATGTTGTATCTTGTCAAATGCTTCTTCTGCATCAATTGATATAATCATATGAGTTTTGTCCTTTATTTTGTTTATGTGATGTATCACATTGATGGATTTGTGTATGTTAAATCATCCTTGTGCCCCTAGGATGAACCCCACTTGGTCGTGATGTATAATGTTTTTAATGCATTGTTGCATTCGATTTGGTAGAATTTTGTTTAGGATTTTTACATCTGTATTCATCAGAGATATTGATCTGTAGTTTTCTTTTTTTGTGTTATCCTTATCTGGTTTTGGTATCAGGGTAATGTTGGTCTCATAAGATGAGTTAGGGAGTACTGTCTCTTCTTCAGTTTTTGGAAGAGTTTGAGTAGGACAGGTATTAGAACCTCTTTAAAGGTTTGGTAGAATTCACTAGTGAAGCCATCTGGTGCCAGACTTTTGCTTTTGGGAAGGTTTCGGATGACTAACTCAATTTCCTTACTGGTGATCGGTCTATTTAGACTTTTATTCTCTCTCACACTGTAGTGTTATATTTTCTCTGCACTATTCCAGCTTCTCACACAATGTGGGATTCCCTGGGTCATATGGCGCCGCCTACATGGGGGGATGTGGAGAGCTTCTGAGTTCTGAAGCTCTTCCTGCACCAGATTCAGAGCCCATATGTTTCAGCACCTCTATTTACTCCTGCAGGAATCTGCCCAGATAGGTGGGGTCAGTTGTGAGAGGTGGCCCAGAGCAATGGTGGCAAACACCACCACAGCCAGTCTTGCTTCCACGGCTCCCTCCCCTATGCTGGAACTAGTTGGGCTGCGAGTCCATTTCTGTGGACTACAGTTCTCAGAACTGCAAATATTCTGTTCTTTTGATCTGACACTGTTACTGATCCACATCTAGCACTGGGCAGATGGGCGCAGGGTGAGCTCTGGGAGGGTAGGGAGGGGGCAGCTAGTCTCCGTGCCTAAGGCTTCCGTCCTCTACTTGGCAGTGAGGGTTTAAACCACCGTTTTCAGCCTTCTTCTCTCAGTGTTTGCTCTGAGGTCTCTGCCGTGAGCGTTGGGTTCAGCTGTGTTATATGCTGTCCCCTCAGCCCTGTGGGCCATAAGTGGAGCCCTAGAAGTCCGAGTTCTTCCCTCTCCCACAGCTGCAGTAGTTCCGGGATGCAATGAGCTCAGAGCACTGAGCTATGTCTGCGTCCTATACCTGCGCGGCTCCGTCTCCGCACTTCTCCCTTCCCTCCTCCCCCACTCACGAGATTCGCCCACCTTTAGGTGAATTCAGTAGTTGGCCTCTTCGTCTTGCCTGTCTATTGCACAGGGGGACCTTTATGGAGTTATAGTTGTTCAATTTGTTGTAAATTCCAGGGGAGATTTCAAGCGGCTCACCTCACGCCACCATTTTTATGACACCAATGCATTCTTCAAGGGTCAAATACAGTCTCTTCTGGGAAGATCTCCCTGACCCCGATCCTTACTCAAGTAGGAGAGTTTATTACTCAGTCTTATGCTTTGCAATATTGTAAATTTTGACTATAAGGGCTGTCCATTAATCTCTATATTATTAACTGATGAGAAAAAGAACAGAATTTAAATGTTAACTGAAAGAATAGGTGGATTATATAATTGTTTCACTGGCTACCCAGGAATTAAGTAACAAAAATGCTATTTTGTCAATCTCACATTAACCTATCTACTTTGGCTGGCCCATCTATAGCTGATTTACATATAAAATATACATTGAACTTGAGAATACAGGCAAACATATGCTTACAGTTTTATTGACCTGTTTATGAGAAATTATAAAAAAGTTATACTAGATACATTTTTGCCTTTACTCAAACAAAGGCTGTATGTGTCAGAAACTAAAATTGTTGGGTCTAGCATAATATGCCCTTCACATATTATTCTGCTCTCCCACACAGTAGTTTTAAATTCAGCTTTTCAAAAGTTTAATGCTAGAAATTTGCATGCTGATTCTATTAGGAAAAATGGTCAGATTCTATTCAGACTGAATACAAGCTAAATTGGTGAGATGCTGTGTGTGACACTTTGTCACTTGGCTTCAAGTTAAGAGAACATCGTCAGTGTTGAAGTTAGCTTCCAGTGCTGGTCTTTCTCTTTTATAAAATGGTTTAGATAAATTCCAGGTTTCCTTTTAGCTCCATCTCTAATACTCCACACTTCTACTAAGGAGAAAAGAAATTTTAAATGCCATGCTGCAAAATATCTGAAAAGAGAAAAGATTTTGTGTGAGCATGTCGAACACACTTCAGAGGAAATCAAAGTCAAATACTAACTGCTTATCAACATTTGAACCCCAAACTTTGTTTTTGTGTTTTTCATGGTCCCAGAAAATAGTCTGATCCCTGCTAATTCATCTCCTAATTTTTTTTTTCATTTTCATTGGTGACATTTTTTATGAGGCATTTCATTGGGCTTTAATTAGCATTTCTTAGACTATCAATGAATATGAATATTTTTTTCATACATCTGTCCACACCCTCCCCTTTGAACCTTCAGCTTTTTCTCTGTGTCTGTGAAACCCCAAATTTTGAAACTAAAGTTGCAGGAAGGTAAAAAGCATTTGAGGTTAACAGAAAAGGAGATTCAACTCATGTAAGACAATGGCTTTTCAATTGTTTTTTGAATTGTCAACTCAAATTTTTAAATTTTTTTTTTTTAATTTACATAGGAACAGAAAAATTGAAACAGGAAATTAATGCAAATTATTTCCCTTTAAGATAAAGTAGCATTCCACAAAATAAAATTTAAGAGATATTTAATTGATGGTTTTTGTAGTTAGTGATATGAAAATAATTTTTTTATTTCTTTGTTATTTCCTAAAAATAACTTTAATAAAAATAATTTGTATTAAAGAGAAAGTATAGCCTTCTTACTAGTCAACTTAATATGTACAGAACCATATATATATATATATATATATATATATATATATATATATATATATATAAAATTATGTACACTTCAGTAAGTATTAAACAACATTTTTTGTAAGACTTTATGCAAGATAGTGGAGGTATGTAGACATGAACGGTACAGGACCTGTAAGATTTTGCAGTATATAAAAAGAATGGGTTTACTCTTAAATGATTTACATATAAATCTGAAAGTATTGACATCCAAAAGAAACATTAGCATTCTACTTATATTCTTCAAGGCCCGGAATACCATTTATTTGCTTTGCTTAATACATGTTTATGGCTTTTATCAAGTTAAAATATATTGAATTTCAATGTAAATTATTTGTCAATTCAAGAAAGGAATAGTATCTCTTATAGATGCCCACCATGAAATCTTTATCTTTTGTAAGCTAATATAGAATGTGAAAACAATGTTGATTCATACCTGTGTTTATTGTGTAATAGTATAGGCTCCTTGAGAACATAGTCTCCTGTTTATTTATTTTAAAAATGTTTCTCTCTCTTTCAGATATTTTCTGAAAGAATAAATGGTATTTCCTTTTAGGCAATTGATCTGTTGATTGTTAGCTATAACTGTCAAGTTTCAATAACAAGACAAACAAACAAACAAACAAAAGAATGAGAAAATTTAAACAGTTGGATTCTGAATTTTATTTGCGTGTTGGTTCAGTGGTAGATATCTGTATGAGGCTTGATGAACCATTACAAGGGCTAGTTCATCAAACTATTACAGATATTTGAAATTTTTGAAATAGGCTATATTTATCCATTCATTCACTCATTCACAAACATTTATATAGAGGCTACCAGGTACCAGGTACTATGCAAGATTAAAGGAGAAATAAGCTAGAGACCCTACTTCAAATAAGTTGTACTTAATAAGGTCCTATTTGCAAATACATAAAATATGAAACAAAAAGTAAACATTGTATTAATAGAGCCACATAGATAAATTGGTGTGGTGGGGATCAGAAAAGGAAGAGATGATTTTCAGATGACATGATGAGATTTTGTGAAAGGAGTTTAATTTGAACTAGGTCTTTAAGAATAATTGAAGAGTCATTCTCCTTCCTTCACCATATATTTGATTCTTTTTACCCTCTTCTACCACCCCCCTCCTCCATAACCCTCTGGTAACCACTAAACTATTGTCTGTGTCTATGAGTTTTTGTTTCTTCATTTGTTTGTCTTGTTCCTTTGTTGTTTTCAGTTTCATATGCCACATATCAGTGAAATTATGGTTCTGGACTTTTTCTGTCTTATTTTGCTTTACTAACAATTTGTCACCCCAAAAAACTTTAATTGAAAAAAAAAAGAATACTTGAAAAGAATGAAATCTTGCCATTTGTGACAACATGATGGACCTAGAGAGTATTAGATTGAATGAAATAAGTCAGAGAGAGGACAAATACCATGTAATTTCACTTATATGTAGAATCTAAAAGACAAAACAATAAACAAAATGAAACAAACAAACTCATAGGTACAGAGAATAAACTGATGGTTGCCAGAGGGGGATAGGGTGGGAGTCTGGGCAGAAAACGAGAAGCGGATCAAGAAGTAGACACTCCCAGTTTTAAAATAGCTGGAAAGTAATGTACAGCATAGGGATGTAAAGTACAGCATAGGGAATAGAGTCAATAATATTTTCATAACTGTGTATGGTGACGGATGGTCACTAGACTTATTGTGGTGATAGGTATATAAATGTTGAATCACTATGTTGTATATACCTGAATCTAATACAATATTTTATTCAATTATAATTCAAAATAAAATTTAAAAAATAACTGAGATTCGGATTGGCAGGTACAGATGGGAGAACTTGTCACATGTGAAAGTAGAGCAGAAACAACAAATGAAATACATAGGAGGTCTGGCAGTTAGGTCCGTGAACTCATCCTAGAAAAAGTGCTCCATACCTCACTGCTGAATGTCACTATGGTCACCTTCTAAGTACTCCCCTTGAGAAGCTATGCACTGATGCCAGCTCCTAGTCCACACTTCAAAGCAATTTTGGAACTCTTTTTCTGGAATGGCCATCAGAACTGTCATCATATTATCTTTGATGTGCTGAATGTCATCAAAAGGTCCTCCTTTCAATATTTCCTTTATCTTCAGGTAAAGAAAGAAGTCATTGGGGGCCAGATCAGGTGAGTAGGGAGGGTGTTCTGGTACAGTTATTTGTTTACTGGCTGAAAACTCCCTCACAGACAGTACTGTGTGAGCTGGTGCATTGTTGTGATGCAAGAGCCATGAATTGTTGGTGTAAAGTTCAGGTCGTCTAACGTTTTCACGGAGCCTTTTCAGTACTTCCAAATAGTAAACTTGGTTAACTGTTTGTCCATATGGTACAAATTCATAACAAATAATCCATCTGATATCAAAAAAGTTTAGCAACATTGTTGCAACAAGTTTGCGAACTTAATTGTCAGATCCTGTGTGTAAATTGTAATGACATTTGTGGGAGATCAAAAGGTATACAATACATAACCTATTAAGACAGATGTATATGTATGAGATGATTTAGCAACCTGGTGGTAAAGATAGAGAACATGAATTATCCACATAGGTCTGAATCTTCTTTTTTATGGATTTGTAATCAACCACTATACAAATGAAGTAAGTCAGACAGGGAGATAGGTAGATAAACTTGTATATTTGCAGAACCATTTCATTTGTCTACCATTTTTGTTGGGTATGAGAAAATACTTTGAGTAAGTAACTTGCCACCTTTTCGTTTGCAAAAGGAAATTACTCTAGAATTAAGTCATGAGTCCTGAATCAGGAATGAATCAAACTCAAAATGTGCGTAAATAGGACCATTAGGTCGTAGGGTGGCTATTAAGTTTCAGAGTTCAATGGGCCTGCCCCCATTTTTTTATCCAGTTGGTCTCGTCCACACATGCCAGGTTCCACTCTGAAGGATACAATGTCTTCTCCATTCATCATCCTTAGTTAAAACCATCAGTCAAGGCTACTTTGTTTATAACCTGCTTATATAAAAATGGTACCTCTTTTTGCCTTTTGCCTCCTGATACAGTAGTACCTGTGCCTGTTTTATGGAACCATAAGAGCAAAATATTCATTGCCTACATTCAAAATGGCTAAAAACAAAGGGTGTTCATGATAATATGTAACCAAAGTGGCAGTAACTATTACAGTAGTTGAATCATGTGGGTCAGTCATTTGGTTAATGGAAAATATGCACAATTATAAGTAAAAGTCTCTTTTGCCTGGTCATTCTTACCTATGAAAGGGCGTAAGTCATAACCAGAGCGCCGTGGCACAATGAAGGAAGATCTCTGGACTAGAGTATTCTAATCCTGACTCTCTTAGTATCTAGCAGCATAATGTTGATTGTGTCACTTCCACCCCCTGGAGACCTTAATTTCTTCATGAGGCTAAATATGTGCAGCTCTAAATTTTAAGGCTTCTATGTTTATCATAAGGACAGAACTTAGGAACTTCCTTTGTTTATAGTATCTTTTATGAAATCAAACAAGTGTGCTTTTCATCCCTTGGTCTGAATGATCGTACATTCAAATCATGATAGAGGTAAATTGTATTCAATAACCCAGGTCTTTAGAGACATGCGTTAAAGTAAACCAGGCTCCTCTCTCTTCATTCCTCTTTAGTGGTGAATGTGTTTACTTTGAATTACCCTTCTGAGGATTCATCATCACAGCAAGAAGCACTGCAGCAAAGATTAAAAACAAAACAAAACAAAACAAAAAAACAACTAGCTTTTCAGTTCCATCAGGACTGTTTGTCTAGCAGATTATTCTTTAGGTTGTTGAAATTAAAGAGGCTGGTGTGACGGTACATGCAGGCTTGACTGAGACTGAGCAGAACACACCTGTGAGATGTGGTTTTATAGCATTGCTTAGGGATTTAATGTCATGTCCCAGTCCACTCAATATCACCTGCTGGTACCAGCAGGCTACCAGGCTTCTTTCGCTTTGCTATTTTTAAAACCTTACATTCCTTCCCCATTAATAAAAGGATTTGTGGTGTCTGCTATGCCTCACAGCAACATCCCAGCAATCCTGCATCACAGGTGCTCTGTAGTCATGGTGCATTCCAGCCTGCATTTCTCATTCATTGACCATTACAGTAGTTCCTCACTGAGAAATGTTTCAGTCACTGAGCATTGTAATCACTGCCAGAAAGACGTTTAAATGAAAGTGTAATTTGAACCCAATGAGCAAGCAACACAAGGAAATTCTGGGTTTGTTTCTCCTCAATGACAGTGGGGATAGTTATGTAGCATGCCTACAGTGACACATTACCCCCAATAAAAGCCCTTGCTGCATATTCACAGGTGAAATGTCATTGTCATCTGGAAAGCCTGCTGTTTATGCCCGCTTTGATTAGAAATTTAGGTAGTATTGGAGGAGAAATTCGGGGTCCTCTGAATGAGGGGATTCATACAAATCATGGAAAGGCTGAAAAATGAAACAAGTAGAGTCCAAATAAGGATGAGGATTTTTCAAAAATATATTCCAAGCACTGAGGCCCAAGATTATTCTGGGGGTCTAATCACCAGGACGTGCAAGATGGGGTAAGTAATCCGGTTTATTCCCCCCTTCACTCAACTAGTGCATTTGGGGTTGTTTATTTAATATGGGTTTCATTGATTTCTTCCTTCAGTAATTTTTCACAAGAAGTACCATTCCTGTTATATGGGATCAAGCAATCTTATCCTTGTAGACATGAGGCTTTTGCTTATTGTGTGAGCCTGTATAAGTAAATTTCCATTTCAGTGTCTAAGTTTTATCAGATTTAAAATACAATTCTTTTAGCAGCTGTACTCTATATTAGAGGTCCGAAAGCCTCATGTAGTTAGTAGGTTAATTTTACTTAACCAACAAGTTTTTTTCCCCTTAATTTATTGTTTGAAGCAATAATACATGCAGAGAAAAGTAAGTCTCTTTCTTAATCTATTCTTCAACTACCCAAATCCCTTACCAGGGGACAAACACCATTACCAACATCTTGTTTATCTTTCAAGAGACTTTCATAATACAAGCAAATACCTATTTGTGCATATAAAGGGTATTTAACACAAATGGTAGCTTGTACAAATACATATGTGCTTGCATTATGCATGTGTGTGTTTAATACAAATAGTGATATGTACAAATACACACACACTTACTGATTACTTCTTTTATTTAACAATACATCTTGGCGATTTTCCTATAGCAATACATAATGAGTTGCTTTATTGTCCTCAGTAGCGGTATGATATTCCATTGTGTGGACATACCAAAATTTATTTAACCAGTCCCCTAAGAAAGGACATTTAAATTCTTTTCAGTATTTTTATGTTACAAACATTTTTACCATAAATATACTCTTGAACATATTCCATTTTGTATGTGTGCTACTATATTTGCAGGTCAGATTCCCAGAAGTGGGTCCAAGTCTAAGTATATTATAATATGAGAATTTACTCCTATTTCCTAATAGCACTCCTTTGGCTGCATCCCACAAATTTTGGTATTTTGTGTGTAATTATTATTATTTTGTTAGAACTATTTTTAATACCCTTTATGATTTCTCCCTGGATCTGTGGGTTTTATGTAAGTCTGAGGTTTAATTCTGAATATTTAAGAATTTTAGTATATGTGCTGCCGAAGCGAGCACAAGAATTTTAAACATATTTATTTTTTATTAATTTCTCTTTTAATTTTGTTGCCAGTGAATATACTGTGTAAGATAATCCGTCTTTTGACTTTTCACACAGGCCTACATTTATCTTAGTGAATGTTCCATATGCACTCAGAAAAATATTCACTCTGCTGTTTGCTGTGGTGTTCTACAATATTAATTAGATCAAGTGGTTTGATAATACTCAGATTGTCTATATCTTTACTGAGTTTTGCTATGTGTTGTCAAAATTGTTGAGAGAAGAATATTACAATCTAATTATGATTGTGGATGTATTTGTTGTCTCCCTTTAGTTCTGCGACTTTTTTTTTTCTTTTTTAAGATTTTTATTGGGGAAGGGGAACAGGACTTTATTGGGGAACAGTGTGTACTTCCAGGACGTTTTTTCAAGTCAAGTTGTTGTCCTTTCAGTCTTAGTTGTGGAGGGCGCAGCTCAGCTCCAGGTCCAGTCTCTGTTGTTAGTTGCAGGGGGCACAGCTCACCATCTCTTGCGGGAGTCGAACCGACAACCTTGTGGTTGAGAGCCCAAGCTCCAACCAACTGAGCCATCAGGGAGCTCAGCAGCAGCTCAGCTCAAGGTGCCGTGTTCAAATCTCAGTTGCACGGGGTGGAGCCCACCATCCCTTGTGGGACTCGAGGAATTGAACTAGCAACCTTGTGGTTGAGAGTCCACTTGCCCATGTGGGAATCGAACCGGCAGCCCTCGGAGTTAGGAGCATGGAGCTCTAACCACCTGAGCCACCGGGCCGGCCCCAGTTCTGTCACTTTCTGTTTCATGTATTTTGATTCCCTGTCAGTAGGCACATATATATATAGGATGATTGTGTCTACGTCCTGATGCACTGACCCTTAATCCTTACGAAATGTTTCTTCTTGCCTCTGATAATACTCCTTGTGTTGAAATATTGTTTGTTGGATATTAATATATCTACTTTATTACGCTTACTTTTGACTTGGGTATATCTTCTCCATATTTTTACTTTCAATTTCTATGAGACTTAGAGATATCACTGACAAACAGAATACTGTTGAGTTTTGCATTTTTGTTCAGTCTGACAGATTCTACCTTGCAATTAGAGTGTTTATTCTATTGACATCGAATGTGATGATTGATATGGTTGGGTTTAAATCTACTGCCTTGCTATTGTTTTCTATTTATCTGATCTGGTATTTATTTTTCCATTTGTCTTCTTATTTCTTTTTATTAATGCTTTTTATGTTCCATTGTAATCCTGATATCGGTTTCTTAGTTCTACTCCTTTGTACCATATTTATAATTTTTGCTCTAGAGAGTACAGTGGGGGTTCTTACTTTATGAAAGTCTACTTAGAATTAATATTAAGACACTTTGCATAAAATGCAAGAATCTTAGAACAATATATTTCAATTAAACCCCTGTCCTTCCTGCAATGTCATATGTATGTTTTCACGTTATAACACTCACTGCAATATTATTGTTTTTGCTTTAAAATTAAAAGAAGAAAAATTATGTGCTTTGATATTTATGGACATATTTATGATTTCCAGTACTATTTATCTCTTCCTGTGTAACCTAGTTTCCATCTGTTATAATTTCCTTTCAGCCTGAATAACAAACATCTTTTAGCATTTATTATAATTCAATTCTGCTAGAAATGAATGCACTCATTTTGTTTATCTGAAAATAGTTTTACTTTACCTTACCAATTCTGAAGGATATATGCATTGGCTATACAATTATGGGTTCAGTTTGTGGTTGTTGTTTTTATTTTAGCACTTTAATTACTTCATTCCATTGTCTTCTAGCATCTAGTATTTACCTGTTTGATGTATCTTTTTCTCTTTTCTGCTCTATTTTAATTTTCTTTATCTTTATTTCTCAGAAGTTTGGTTATAATATGCCTGAGTATAGTTTTGCTGTATTTATTCTATTTGGAGTTTATTGAGCTTCTTCAATCTGGATCTGTAGGAATTTTTATTTTTGCCATATCTGATAAAATGTAACCATTATTTATTCACATTTTTTCACCTTTATTCCATTTCTTTTCTTCCACATAGATTAGACTGATATTGTGTACACCTTACTGAGTTTGTTTCTTTGTGTGTTTTTTTAAATCTTCATTTATCTGTGTCTTTCATAGTGGATAGTTTCAATTAATCTGTCTTCAAGTTCATTCATACTTTCATTGCCAGTCTCCAGTATGTCAATAAATACTCGTACATCAGCATTTTTTTTACCCCCTCAAACATTATCCTTTTCAGTTCTAAAATTTTTATTTGGTTCTTTTTTTTTCATCATTTCCATTTTTTTCTGCTGTTATTTACCATTTGTTTACTAATTATGTGTCTTTTTTTCTTTAAGTTCTATAACATTTATAGAAGCTGTTTTAAAATACTTGTCTGTTAATTCTAAATCTGGTTAATCTTGTGATCCTTTCTATTGACTGCTTATATTGTCTTGCTTGTATCCATGTTTTGTCATTTTTATTTTATGTTAGATATTTGTATGATACATTACAGAGTACATTGTATTATCCTATTATCCTCTGACAAATAGTGTGTGTGTTATTACCTGACATTTAGATAAATAATTAGTAGATGCTATTGATCTTCTCAGGCTGTGTGTGTGTGGCGGGGGGGTGGGGCGTGTAAGTCTTGACTATTTTGCTTCTGTCTTTAGTCCTGGGGTGGGGGTGGGGGAGCCCTGGTTAAGTGTGGTTATTAATCCTAAACTGGTTTTCTGAGGTTTCCAATGAATGTCCAATATGCTTACTGAGATCTCTCCTTTATGGCTTGTCTAGAAGTTCAGCATATCTCAGCCCTGCACAATCTCTGCTATCTCCATTCATTTCTAAGTCCTGCAGTAGCTGTTCTATGCTAGGCTTTGAGGAATCCCATCCTGAGCATGTACAGTCTATTGATAAACCCAGGATCCTTAGGGAATTTCCATACAGTCTCCTGTTCCCCATTCTACCAGGTTCTTTCTCTGGCAACTTACTCCACACATTCAAGGCCTTTCGCCTTCCCAAACTCCAATTTCTGCTACCTCAGCTTAAAACAAGCCAAAGTGCTATATGCTTCACCTTTCAATTCCAGGGTTGAAAATGGCTCTTTGCAGAAAGCCAGGGTTAACGTGGTGCTTACCTCATATATTTTCTTTCTCTGGAAGATCAGAACCCTGCAAGTGTTGACAAGTATCAGGAAACTGTTGTCTCATATATTTTGTACAGTTTTCAGTTGTTTACCGCAGGGAGTTAGGTTTGATATCAGTTATTCTGACTTCTTGGAAGTTGACACATGGAGTTTTTACAACTGGCAAATTTCATGTAAAAAACATAGTTCAAGCCTTAGTTGATCATTTCTGGGGACTTTAGAGTATTAAAAATGACTTTCCAAAAAGTATTCCAATGTTTAAATTGAAATATGGGAATTTGAAAATACCTTCCCTTTCATTCTTATCCCTAGGAAGGAAAACAGAGACTGAGGCACCAGAGGCACACGTCCTCTTTCATGAATGCGTGGGGAGTATTCAGTGTAGTGACCTTGATTTTCAAACTCAGCCATAGTGGAGCATTTGGTGATGTCCTGTGTACATGCTCACTTCGTAAGAACCAATGGTCTTTTTAGTGGAGAATTGCACTGTTTCTCCAATAGCTGCTCTCTGTCTCTAGAACATTCAGACTCTTGGAAATAATTTTGATGATAACAGTGAATTGTAATGTGATATATCCTCTCACCTACTGGCCTCTCACTTCCCACTCCCACTCCACTTGTATACTTGCAGGCTTCTGACTGGAGGCTAAGTCAAATAGGTGGTGTTATGCCTCATTAGGAGGTGTTAAAAACCTGAAAATTACATCACTTATCCCAGATTCATATAAAAAACATGTGTGTGTGTAACCTGCCATTGAGTTGGCTCCTACTCCTGGCAACCCTATGAATGGGCGATGTCTACAATGTCCTGTCCTCAACAGCATTGCTCAGCTCCCACTGGAAACTCCTGCCTATGGCTTTTTTTTTTTTTTTTAATGCAGTCAATCCATCTCACATCTGGCTTCCTACTGCCTTCTGTTTTTCCCAGCATTGTCTCCCAAAGAACCCTGCCTTCTCTTGATGTGCCAAAGTAGGACAGATATAGTTTTGTCAATGTTTCAGGCTTAATTTGTTCTAGGACTCATTTGATCATCTTCCTGGCACTCCATACGTTAAGCTCCCAGATAACACCACATTTCAAATTAATCGATTTTTTTTTCTTATCATCCTTCTTCAGTGTCCAACTTTCACATGTATACATAGTAATTTGGAATACAAGGGTGTTTGCACAGCAAACAGGAAATATGCTTTTGTACATTTAAAAATGTTTAGGAAAAAAAACAAAATAAGCGGGTCCTTTGTGTCTGGCATATGTTTGAGAACTCAGTAATTTTTACATATCATTGGGATACTCATTAATCATAATTCTATAATAGCAAAGTTTATTTTCTATGATTACATTTTCTTTTAATTTTTACATTTTGTTTTCTTAATAATAATATATTATCATCATTTTTGGTAGGTAAGCACTATTTTTGAAATATTTTTATATTGATCTTTAATTTTAAGAAATTATTTATTTGATATGAATGATAAAGCTATGGAAGACTTAAGTCAAAAGGGACATTTGATATTGCCTAGTTCAAAAAACACTTCTCTTTTACATATAGGGGAACAGGGAACCTGAGAAGGAAAGTGCTTTTCCCAATTTGAACACAAATTAGAGATATGCAAGATTAAAAATCCAGGTCTCATGATGTCTTTTCACCAAATTATTTTGTTTGAATAAGTTTGTGTTTTTTTTCTTTTCTTTTTTAAATTCCAAGAACAGTTTAGCATACAATGGAAATATACAAGTGCTTACGATTGTGGAACTTAAACAGATTCATGTGTAATATAATGCCAGGCTGTGTTATGAAGAAAAAGGCAAGGTAAAGGATTAGAAAGTGACTGGAGGAGGTGCTAAATTATGTAAGGTAGTTACAGGAGGTCTCTGAGATAGTCACATTTGAGCAGTGATCTGAATAAAATGAGAGATCAAGCTGTGTTAATATCGAAGAGATTTTCAAGAACAGAGGTTATCACTTGTGAAGGACTTGAAATGGGTTACGCTTGTTTTTGTGAAACAGCAAGGAGACCAGTGGCTGCAGTGCAGAAATGAGTGTTCATTCATTTCACATTCATCCCATGGATTATTATAGGCAGAGCAGTAAGGAGGAAATGGGGATCTGCAAAGAATAGGATAAAGATAAATCATAATTACTGTACCATTTAATTATATTAACTGCACAGGATTATACAAGTCATGTATTTCTACTTGAGTTGGAAAACATGCATTTTGCAGGTAAAGCTATGAGGGGCAAGTGACATAACATTGTTTACTTACCAAAAAATGTATTCCAAGTGGACTTCAATCTAAAATGTTGAAACTTTCAAAGTTATAATATGTCAAAGACTTCTCTGTAAAAGAAATAATGTCAAATAATTGTATAGGTCTTTATAGGCATTAAAGAGCTTTCATGAGTGCTATATAATTTGATCTTTATAGCCCCATGAGTCTGTAGTAAACGTGTCTTCAATTTGCAGTAGAGAAAGTTGAGGTTCAGAGAGGTTAACTGGTTTGCCAAAGATCAGTTTGACAATTTTGAAAATAAACCTGACATTTAGAGAATCCAAATGATTTTCCAGAAACTATTTATTGTGCATGTTTCCATGTGTTGTGGGCAATTCTCTTTTTCTAATCTGTTCATTTTACATTTTGATATTATTAGTAGTATATTAGTTAGTTTTAACAGGCGGTTTTATAAGCACAATTTATTAAATGAAGCATTTAAGCATGTGCATTACATAATCTCCTACAACGAAAAATGAGAAGTAGAATAAATGAGTGGGAGAGAGAATGGAAAATATTTTTCCTTGAATAAGTTATGTGATCCAAAAATGTTACAGTTTCATCTTAAACAAAATTTGTCTGCAACATATGAGTAAATGATTGTTATTCGTATAAAATTGCCATGATCATACATTCTCTGATTATGTGAGAAAATCTTGATTTTAAAAGAAGGACAGTGATTTGGGGAAGTGATTTTTCAGTCATTTTACTGAATCTTCACCACATTTTTTGACCCTTCTATGGAATTTTTGTTGATAAATAACACACATTAAAAAGTATGCAAGTCATGATAGAGCTCAATGAATTTTCATAAAGTGAACACACTCATTTAAGAAGCTCCCAGATGAAGAAATAGATCATTACCAGCACCCAGAGTCATCCTCAGGCTTGATCTTAATAACCACCCTCCCTGAACAAAGGTACCAGTGCCCTGAGTTCTACCACAAAATAGATTAGTTTTACTTGTTTTGAGCTTTATGCAAACGGAATCATATAGTATGGAGCCGTCTGTTTGTTTGTTTGGCTTCTTTTCCTCCACATTATGTTGATGAGAATTATCCATATTGTTGCTTATAGTTGTAGTTTGTTTATTCTCACTGCTCTGTAGAATCTTATTTCTGAATACACCACATATCCGTTCTACTACTGGTGGTCATTTGGGTCATTTCCGGTTTGGGGCTATTATGAATAGTATATTTGTCATCTGAATTGAAATGGGTGGGTGACCTTAACATTCAAGGACATGGCTAAGGTGAAAAGGCATTTGGAATGTGAAAACAGTTGGTCACATGATGATTTGTACGATGTTAGAACTAAAAAGGCTGTGCAAACGCTGCTAAAAGAGGGAGTGCTCAAAAATAATCTCAAAACACTATCAAAGGTCATATTCATATTCCACTGAAATCACCATCAGCTTTAGATGAACAAATTTAAGATTGGAAAGATTTTGGGATCATAAATGTGAAAAATAAACCTTCCCATTTCACATATCTACATACAGGCTGTACATGTGGGGATGTTTCTATTTCATCAGCAATCATTTCTATAAGCCTTGCTATGTACCTACATTGAACTGAGATTTTAGGATTATAGATATAAACAAATACAATGTCTTTCAAAAGAGAAAAAACCTTCCATGTTATACTAGTTACTCTATTTTCATTATATGCTATGATCAGCTAGTCTAATAGTTTGATCTTTGGCTCCAAGCCTGCCTACTCCATCCATTACATTTGATTTATTGTCATTCTGAACATATTTTTAATAACCTCAGAGCCTCATCCCACTATATATGTATATATATATATTTGTCCAAGTCTTTGCCAAAAGCTTTAGATGATTTAAAAATATATATGTGTGTGCGTGTGTAATTTGTTTTAGCTGTAGTAGGGACAATCAATGTAGGATAAAGCTTAACATTTGGCATAGAGTCCTGGTTGCTGGAACAGATATAAACATCTATGACAAAAGCATAGAGTTGTCTAGTTACATGATTAATTGTATTTTCTTGCTTTAAGAAAAATCTTGAGATGAATAATGAGTTGGAGTTTTTGTAAATTTTAAAGTTTGCAACATACTTCCATATCCATCATATTATTTTCCTTATAATAACTCAATTTACAGTTGAAGATATGAAATTCAAAGAAGATTAACCATTTACATAAAGTCCCACGGCTAGTAATTATGGATCCAGAAGCAAAACCCTGATTTTCTTACTCCAGGTATAGGAAGGACTCTTGACTCCTCATTCTACAAAAAAAGGTGATAATAGCAAACATATTGTAACTTCTTTGATGCCCAACTCTATAGTCAAGTCGTGTACATATTGTGAAGGCTGCATATAGAATGATTGACTAAGCCACCTCCGGGTTCTTCAGCTTCCCCTCCCCATGTCTAGGAGGCTGCCTGTCCCAAAGAGTGTTCGCAGTAAGTTCTGCCATTTTTCCCCCTTGAAATGTCTTATCCTGGTCAGGTATTATCAGTTGCCTCACTTCTGAATTTTGACTCTGCCTAGCCCCTTTTTGAATGATATTAAATGGGATACTGAGCTTGACTTTTCATTTCTGATTAGGACTTGCATACCGTGTCTGAGATCCCCATTTGCCACCTTCGAAGTCCAAGGCCCAATCCCTACCTAATGCTATTCCTGGCTTGTGTCCCCAGGAATTCAGCTCCTGCCCAACATCTGGGACTTTTGCTATACTAGCAACAGACTAAATAATTGTGAAACTAAACGGAAACCTAGGAGTTCATTATTTATTAAATAACAGTGTTATTATTCTCATGTATAGAAGACAATATAGCAATTGTACCTGGTGGATGTGGTTTTTATGATGGTTCGCCTTGAATCAACAGCTTGGCATCCAAAGCAGGCTTGGTTATGCAGGAGGAATGCAATGTGTGGCATTGGGAAAAGTACTAAACCAGTAGCCAGGAACCCATGGTTCTAGCCCAGGGTCTGGATCTGCCTCTAATTTCCTGTGACTCACAGAACAGTTTCACTATCATGGACTTCAGTTACTTTGTTAAATAAAAGCACATTCGTTTGTTTTAAAAAATATATAAGTAATAAAATCAGTACTAAATTTGTAGCATTTTCTAAATCTTTTAACCTAGTCCTAGAAGAAAACCGGAACTTAAAATAATCTTATAAATTGAATCTGAATCACTTTGATTCTTCTAATTTGCAGTGATTAAACTCTGTCTTAGTAATATTGAGACAAGGTCACGGAACAGCCCATTTTCTAACGAACAACACCATCATTTACTTCTGTGTTGACAAATAAGAAAGATACAGTAGTTTCATGCTTTCTTCTCATTTTCTGTAGTCACTTTGCTTCTCAGATTCTTTTTTATTAGGCTACAATTCACATACCATAAAGTTCTTATATAAAAGTGTATACTTAAGTGTTTTTTTCCCCCTCAAAATGCAAACATCACTGCTATCTAATCCCAGAACACCTTCATCGCTCCAAAACGCAGTTACTCTCTACTTACACCACCCCCCACCCTAACTCTTGGCAACCACTAATCTATTTTTTGTCTCTGGATTTGCCTATTCTGGATATTTCACATAAATGAAATCATACAACATATAGCCTGTTGTGTTTAGCTACTTTCACTTAGCATCTTGTTTTTGAAGTCCATCCGTGACACCCCATGAATCAATACTCTATTCGTTCTTATGGCTGAATAATATCCCATTGTTTGCATATACCACAGTTTATTTGGCCATTCATTCATTGGTAGATGTTTGAATTGTTTCCACATTATGAATAATGCTGCTATGAACATTTGTGTACAAGTTTGTGTGTGATCATGTGTGTTCATTTTTCATAGGTATTATACCTAGAAGTAGAATTTCTGGATCATATGGTGATTATATGTTTAACCTCTTGCGAAACTACCAAACTATTTTCCATTGCTGCTACATTATTTGCATTTCCACCAGCTATGTATGTTGCAGTTTCTCCACATCCTCACAAACACTTTGTATTGCCCATCTTTTTTATTACAGCCATCATGGTGATTGTGAAATGGTATTGCATAGGCACTTATCTTTCATTCTTAACCCACTAGGTTTACTTAAAACAGAGTATTCTGTGACATATTTTTATCATCAATATAATAATGATTATTGAAATTGTTATTACTATTATTATCATTTTAATGTCTACATCACCTTTCCATTCCCCTTCCCATTTTTTCTAGTCTCATTTCTTGGTCCAGAATGTTAGAACCATTTGTAACCAACAGAGCCCCTTGAGCAGTATCTTTTATCACTGAAAGCCTTCATGAGTCCCCATAGATGCATCACTGTAGCTCTCTGCAAATGAAGCCAGGGAGTTAGGGAGTAACACCTACAAGGATGTGATTTCAACCAATTTTAGTCCCACAAATCCTTCAGTAACTTTACTTGTAACATTAAATCACTGGGACTTGTATTGAAAGGGTTACAAGGAAGAGAAACTTCCAGTATGCAGTGAAGACAATGGTGACCACTGTGAATATATTTGACACGTAGGATTCTTATTTATTTACAGCTGAAGAAGATGTTATTAACACATATTTTTCTTCTGCTTATCTCCAAAGGGGAGGAATTTCTTCTTAATGTGAAATTCATTTTGTTGATTTGGCATGTTAGGATTTTATTTTATTGTATTTATTACAAAAATCTCATCATAAGTCACTAAACAAGACTCAGGCAGAAAAGGGGAGCTAGAGTGGCAGCGATTGTGAAGCAATGAGTGTGAGTTCTGATGGTTTGCAGTCATTTTCTCAGTGTAACTTTGAATTAACCACGTAAGTTTTTGTTTGTTTCACTTGTCAAATGCTGGAGTTGAAGTAGAAGATTTTTAAGGATACATATTGAATTAAAGCTCTCATTCTATGTGTCATTGAAGATGAGACAACGTAATAGTAATGTTTTTATCTACTACTTATTCCTGAGTATCTTTACCTGAAATTTTGATGACTAAGTTAAAAAAAAAAAAAAAAAAAGTGTTTCCAAGAGATTAAAGGGAAAGTTACTAACATTCTCAAAGACATAGTAAGTATATGGTGATTTTATGGAACAAGCTTTGGATGAGTAATACATTTTAGTATATCTAGAATAGTCCCTTCAAAAACATCTTGTGAGCCTGTGTGTGCTGTGGTTGTGTTTGATTTTGATTCGCAGGGATACATTTTTACATGCTAAGGGCCACTGAAATGTGCAATGGCCGGTCTCTTAAATTTACAAAACATTATCCCGGGACAGAGTTTGGACCTGGGTAGTCTTGATATTAGCCCAGTGAGTGACTCCAGCCTGAGCAGTTGTATCCTGTAAAGGCTGTTCAGAAAGGAAATCTTGTTTCTTGATTGTGCATGGTGAGTATTTATCACCAAGAGCTGATAGAATTTATGTGCAGTTAGTTGCCTCTCATTTGTTCTTAACAGAGGACCTGTATTTCATTTAAGCATTTATGAGGACCTGTATTGGATTTAAGCATTTGCTGATTCATTTGAAAATCCTTTCTCTCTTTTGCATTTTCTATTTTGTCTGCAGGATATTTTCACTCCAGAATGCAAATTCAAAGAATCTGTGTTTGAAAACTACTATGTGATCTATTCTTCCACACTGTACCGTCAGCAAGAATCAGGCCGAGCGTGGTTTCTGGGACTCAATAAAGAAGGTCAAATTATGAAGGGGAACAGAGTGAAGAAAACCAAGCCCTCATCACATTTTGTACCAAAACCTATTGAAGGTATGAAATGAACTTCTTTTCTTCTTTAGACCCTTATCAGTGTGTTTATGCCAATTGTTCCCCTGATGCCCTCACTCAGTAGAGTTTGCTTAGAATGCAAAATATCAGAACAAAAATTCAAAAAACATAACAGTACTTCATAATGTCAAATAAGAAAATTATATTACAAATACTTGACACTTTGAAAAAACTGCTTGATATTTGGAAAACTAGAAAATTACTGAAAGTAAAAAGTAGTGGTAGATACTACTTGGAATGTAATTTCCTTCTTTTTTCAACACAATAATTTAATTTCTTAGGCTACACCCTTGAAAAACCAACAGTGTTATTATTTTATCGTGCTTTACAGTTTTCAAAAGCCTTTTAGAAATATGTTTATATCTTAATAGCTACATCCTTATGAGCACATTTAACAATATAATGTATTAATTTTTCTTTGTATTTTTTAAGGAAATAAAATAGTATGCATTACTTTGAATAATAAATTTTATCCTCAATTGAGCCTATAACCTACCGTCCCTTCATCATTAACTATAGTTATAATAGTTATATATTAATTAATATTTAATATATGACATTTCAAATTGAGCAGTGGAATAAATAATTTTATTGAGGAAACCCATTTTTGGCAACATCTTTCTTAAATAAGATGAGAATGTACCATTGGAGTGACCACATTTACTGCATTCAGACAAGATTTTTAATATAGTCTCAGAAAGCAGCAGTGGTCTAAACATGTATTAACATAACATACTTCTCCTACATGTCACATATTGTAATCACTTAAAACATTAGTTCAGCCTCCTTGTGTGATGAAATGAGAAAATTGAGGCAGTGCATTGCAATGCATTATGCATTTTATTTACATATGACTAGTGGACACTTGGCCCTGTCCAAAATGTGAGAGATATTTGGTCCACACCACAAGGTCCTTGATAGTTGGTCCTTTCCAAAACGTCTATGGAGACATTTGGTCCACGCCAACCAATCTACTGCACCCCATGCACCATCAGCTAGGCTACCAAGGCAAGGAGGGTTATTATTGGCCATACAACCACAACACAATTATTGGACCAATAAAACAGGATAGTATTTTTTACATATTAATCCTGTAAACCAAAAGTCTAAATAAATGTGATGGGCTATCTGAACCCAGAGATGTTTTCTAAGTGTGGACATTTTAGACAAGACCAAATATTAAGAACTATTTGACATGAATCAAATATGCTTGTGGACATTTTGAACAGGACCAAATATCAAGGATCTTTTGGTATGCTATTCCTATCCCCTAAATATCTACAACGTGTGTCAGATCAACCAATGCAAGGACCTAATGCCTGTTGCAGAGTGCATATGATAGTAACAGTCAAAAAAAAATTGTTAAATCAATACTATGTTTATAGCTCCTAGTTTCTCTCAAGCCTCCCTTCATACCCTGTGCTTTTAATTACACAAAACTGAACTTTCTCTTCTACAATTTATTTTCACTAATTTGGACCCCATGTATTTTTTTTTCCCTCCCCTGCCCACAATTTCTCTCTGCTATATGCCTGGAAAAAGTCTTGTTAGTCCTTGTAAAAAATTAAGAGTCACTACTTCTGTGAGGACCTCCCTGACATTCTTCAAGTGGAATTAAGCATTCTGTTAGTGTATCATTGTATACATTTCTCTCCCCTAGAAATTGTCACATTGTGTTAATATTAAATGTAAGTATTTACCATTCTGTCTCCTCTTATCCATAGTTAGCTCAGTTTTTGAATGAAAGACCATGGTTTATTTTTTCTCATATCTCCTTGTATCTTGTATATTATCTGGCATATCACAGAGATATTCAGTAGTCAGTTGTCAAATGCTGTGTTTCCCGAAAATAAGCCCCAGTTAAGATCTCAGCCAGACGGATGCATTTTAGTACGTTATGACGATGTTCCAGAAGAAGATGACATGACTGTAATTGAATAAATATAGATTGTTGTACATGAAAAAAATAAGACATCCCCTAAAAATAAGCCCTAATGGAGCAAAAATTAATATAAGACTCGGTCTTATTTTCGGGGAAACACGGTAAATATTATAAGTGAACACATGCATGAACAAATGAATGAATAGATAAGTATAAAGACAAAGAACTACATGCTCCAGAGAACTTTATAATATTCTTAGAGATTTGAAATGCCTACTATAATGTAAAAAGTGATATATTACACATTGCAGGAAATGCTGCTGGGGTTTAGGGAAATAGCTATCACTTCCACCAAAAGAAAGATATTGAAAAGACTATATTTAAACGTACCTTGAGGCCTAGGCCTGGTTCAGATCGTTTGAGATGAGAAGTGGGGATTAAGCAGGACAAAAACACGCTAGAAGCATTGTGAGCACAGGCAGGAAAATGCCTGCTTGCAGTGTATCCAAAAAATAGATAATATTTTCCATGGGAAAATATATTGATCCTAAAAATGACATTTTTGACAAATTTTGCCTTCAGCTATGGCATCATTTTTATTTGTGCATTTAAGTTGATTTTTTTTTTGGTTATTATAAAAGTGGTATATGCTTATTGACAACTTTAGGGAAATATAAAGGAAAAGGAGACTATCTTATGTTTTATTCATTCCTTTTATGCATAATAATGTTACTGCTTTCCAGACCTGCTTTCATTCTACATTTATTGCTACAAATAATGTGGGAAATACAAATGTGGGAAGAGATCACTAGACATTTCTAGTTGTGTACGTTGAATTAGGTTTGTCGCATAGAATAGAACAACCATATTAAGAGCAGCTTAATCATACAAAGGTTTATTTATCTCTCACAAACCAAATCTAGATACCAGCTGTCCAGGGCTGGTACTGTGTCTTCCCAATTGTTAGGCGCCTTGGCTGTGTCCAGCTTTTAGTGCCTCTCTTCCTAGTGTGTTGTACAACGGTGCATTGCACTGTCAGCACAACCACATACAGTGACCCTGGGTCTGCCCTCATCCCCGTGACCCAACCAGCATCCTCACTGCAGTCAGAGGGCAGAGGAAGGGATGAAGAAGACGGAGGCAAAAGCCTCCACCTGTATTTTCTTCAAGGTGCTCCCCGTTAGCTGCCATATGATACGTGCATCCCACAGAATACACCCTAGTCAAGTGGCCACACTTAGGTGCAGGGAAGGCTAAGAATGTAGTCTTTTTTTTTTTTTTTTCTGGATTGCTACATAACAAATAAATAGTTATTTTGGGAGAATAGCAGAATGGAACTGGGACAACTAAGAGCCTCTGCTTTAGCCTGCCATCATCTTAACTTAAGAATAGCTCAGATTTCCTCATTTTCTCATTGACAACAGTTGTTTGATTGTTTTTTGTTGTTCTTTTTAACTGATGCTTTAGGGTGCTTTTCCTTTTATTCTGGGACAATAATAAGATCCATTTTAAATCATATTTACTAATACTTGGATTTACTTCCAAGGTTCTTTGTCTCTCTAGATTATGGGAAAGTAACTTGAGTGTGAAATGTATAGAACATGATGAGAATCACTTCCAAAAATGAGAACAAGAATGTGATTGATTTCAGACCAAAGACTTTAATTCCCTGGAAATGTCTTTCCCTTTTGTATGTGAAAGTTTCACTCTTTTGAACAATATTAGCTAACAGTTTTATAAATGCTTGCTTTGTACAGTTATTGTACTAAAGCATGTCTCAATTATTACCTTTCATTTTTAATTCTATTTCTACCAAGTAAGTTCTAGTACTATCCCCATTTTACAAATGTAGAAGCACAGAAATATGAAGTAATTTTTCTCAAATCAAGCAGCTTGCAAGTGGCAGAGCCGGAATTCAAACCTTCTATTTTAATCTTGAATACGCTTACTTGTTCCTTTTAGATTGATGGAGACCTCTGTGCTCTTATGTTGTAACTTACCTGATACATATGAAATTGGTCCGTTCCCTTATGCTTCATCTGTACTTTGATATCCTTATTATAATACAAAAAAAGTTTGAACAATCACCCAATGATTTTCCATGCAGTTATATTTTATATTATTAAATGATTTCTACAAGTCACCATTATTTTCAAAGATGTGTACACTTGAGGTTTTGTTAGGCATTATTCTTAGGAGAACATTTTCTCCCTGTCTGGATCCCTAAACTGCTCTTGGTACCACTAGTATCACTACTATCGCTACTCTTACTCCTTCTGTATACAATTTATCAATTTACCATTTGCTAGACATATTGCACATGTTATCTTCATTAAACCTCACAACAGTCATATGTTATTTATCCTCATTTTATAGATGAGGAAACGAACATGTAAAGTAATTAAGTAACCTGTTCAAGATCACAGGGCTAGATAAATACAAATCCAGGACTGCAATCTAGGCAGCCGCCTGCGTATCTATGCACCTAGCCCCTACCCATACTCCTCTTCCGTGTGAAACAAGCCTACTAGTAGGCAAATACTCAGAAAAGTCGCCAAGAGCAAAGCAGAAGTGTTATACCATAATACAACTTAAGTAGTAAGCTAGTTCTAAATTGTGCAAAATTGAGACAGGTATACATGATGTGACAATATACATTCATATTGGTAGATGATCAGATAGGCTAGTTATGGGAATGCCATGTTAAAACTAGGCAAGAAAGAATTAAGAATACAATATTTCTTTTAAATGCCCCTCCTTTGTGAAGGGAATTGGCCCCTTATGGGGGAAAACCAGAGTACGTTTTCCCCCTGTTGTTTGTTGTTTTATATTGCATTTTTTTGTATTATTTTTGTTGTTGTTGTTGTTATTGTTTTTCAAATAGTTCTGCCTGTTTTTCAGTCTTGCTGGTGATACAGTTTTGAATGTCAGCATTCCCAAAATTCAGCTCTGCCAGTTTAAGGATCCTTGGGTCCTGCACTGATTGCATGATAATACAGTAATTATCCACCAGCCTCTTTCTCTGCACAGCTTCCCCCTCCACCCTGTGTTTAGAACATAGGAGGTGTTAATGAGGGGCTGCAAGGACATCTGTTAGACAGATGGGTAGACTTGATATTTAAACCCATCACCATATGCATTACACATAACCCTCCACTTACTTGGGTCCCCTTCCCCTGGAATTGAAGACAACAGTACAGCTTTCATGATTCCCGATTTTGCCCTTTTAGAGCATTGTTCACACTACAGATCAGCAACTCCCCATATTTAAATTGTCTGGGCTGTGACCTCCCCTTTTAGCTATAGATAAAGCAGCTGAATAATCTTTGACAAAGAACAAGATACAATCTCCTCTTATCACTCTCACGAAGCTCATTATTTAGTGCCTGCAGATGGTTGGGTATTCAGAATCTAGTTCCTTCCTCCTGAAAAAAGTGTGTACACTTTCCAAAGATTTAAGCTTCAAGAACTTAATCCTGGAGAAAGAAATATGGTTCCCAAATAAAATTAGTATCAATTGAGAGCCATTGCTGCTTAAGTCCTAGTAGGATAATGTAGATCAGCGTTTCCCAAACATCTGTATCCGAGCCATTGCAGTGCTCTTAAATTCTGTAAATCCTTAGATCAAATCTCCAGTATTTTGATGTATTTATTTATGATTAGGAATCAACATGTTTAAAAACCTGTTCAAGTGATTGTAATGGAAACCAGGTCTGACACTCAGTGTTCTAAACTAATTTTGTGGCTTCTAGGCTTATTTTGGTCAAATCTGGACATAGGCAATTATTTAGATTTACTCAGATTATGGTGATCAATATATTGGATTAAGCCTAATCAAATATAGGGTAAATTGTCACTCTGACACGTTGGAATTAAATCTATTAAGCATGTTACATTTTTACATTTTTATATTGCTATTACGATGGTTGTATTTTAGTGGTGGATGAAATTACTGTATGGAGTTAGTAGTGGTAATGCCAATTATTTTACCAAATTGATCACTGAGAAAGAGTAACCTAATAGAAATGACTTAATCATGGATAAATAAATGTCTAATTCTTCTATAAAAGTTTTGTTAATAATTTTCTAAGTAATTTTGAGAAAACATTTTTTTCTTCAACTTTGGTAGTCTCTGAAGACAAAGTCGATAATAAATTCCATCTGTTTCATAGAACTAATATGAAGATTAGACATTATAAGAAAGTTGGATTTCTCAAATCTATTAGATCAGTGAAAAGTGCCTTTTTTATCTTCCCTTGGAAATTGGACACTTTCATTGTGTTACATACTGAAGAAATGCTATGAGGGGTGGCATTGAATACAGGATTAGAAACAATGAAAACTGAATTTGGAGGGAAAATAATAATCTCTTCAAAAACTGTGTAATAAGACACTAAAGAACAACAAATCAGGAGTCCTGGGGTAAAGCTCCAGTTGAGAGTACACTAATGGAAAAATTTATTTTGCTATTTTTATTTAAATTAACTGGAAAGATAAACTAAATGGTTTGGTTTCCAAAATCCTCTTTTGGACCCAATTTTTCTTAGTGACAAAAACAGAACAAAAACAGATGGAGCAAAAAAGTACCTCTCGTGCCCCTGATTGTTTTAATTACAGAAAAGATAATAGCTGCAACTCTCTCTCCTCCCTCTTTTGAGTTTGGGATCTCTGCCAGCCTAGGACACCTTCTTCCCCCAAAACATTATATATAACTCCTTCAAAGCAGCTTTTCAAAGCTTTGAATTTAGTCTTTAATAAAACCTTCCTCTCTATCCTCCACACCTTCTTCCATATCTATCTCTCTCTTACACACAAATATTACTTCTGGTCTCTTTCTAAATGACGATATAGATCTTTTTGTTCACAATGTCTCAACTCTTTATAATAAATATTTACAGCATACTGGGTGCATTCCTTTGGCAATGCATTGCTCCTGAACCAGCACTTAAAATTCTACAGTTCCAAAGGGTTTCCATGTGACATTAATTAAGGTGTGAAATTGCTTCATGTTAATTGCCCACGCCCTTCCATGATCTGCTATTAAGATAATTAAATACACTCAATGGTACATTAACTAACAGAGCAATCCACTCTTTCTACTTCTTGAAAATTACAGATGGCCAAGGAAAATTCAATTAAATTGGTAGTAATAAAGATTAGTCATTTTTCATTCTTCTTTGATGGGAACTGGTAGAGGATGGGATTCTTTATAGTGTGTTATTTATGAGCCTTATCAGAAACTGGAGTTAGGTTGCCTCCATTTGGAAAACAGAATTTGTCAGTCACAACAATTGCCCTCCACACACGTTTTCCAGCTCTTCACCACAGAGCAATATTGATACTCAATGACTTATACCTAGTTTTACCCATAACTACCAGAACTCTCAATTTATATAAATGATTTGCAAGAATCCAGCAGTAATATAAAAGTAATAATTAGTAGTGGCAGTTGTATTACTTTATATTCCATTTGCACGGCTCAGTATTATTTTCATAACCAGAGTACCATGTGATAGTTACTAACACCTTGGGAGTATGCAGGTTAAGATTATCATCCCAACTTTAAACATGTGGAAACTGAGTTTAAGAGAGGTTAGATAACTCACCTAAGTCCATACAACTAGAAAGAGGCAAAACTGAGACCAGAGCTGTTATCTTTATCAAACGCGGCTTAGCACCAGTACACTGCTGGGTGAGGATTGGCCATTGCATTGTCACAGGAGGTCAACAGTGACTTAACAAGAGTCATTTCAGTGGAGTACAGGGGAGTAAGTCTAACTGAAGTGGATTTAAGTTATTACAGGAGGTAAAATAATAGAAGAAAAATGCTACTTTTGAGGAGTTCTGTTATAAAAACGGAAGTAGAGAGATGGGGAGCAAGCTGAAGAGAAACGTAGTGGTTACACGGTGGGGGTTTGCCTAATGCTATTGCAAGATGTTTATAGACTGAACAATCGAGGAGAAATAAAATTGGTATTATAGGAGAAAGAGTCACTGAATAGCACTGAGTAGAGGGCATAGGAATCAAGTACACAAGTGGCAAGCGAAGGGCTAGATTTAGTTAGGAACAGGAAGAGTTCAAGCATTGCGATGGGCAGGAAGCCAGGACGTGTGTGCAGATGTGTGCAGGTCATCATTTTTGTGGTGGAAATATGAAAACTTTCTCTTCTGCTTCTCTTTTCTACGTGAAATACAAAATAAGGTAGGTTGATGATAAAAAGAAGGGTCGGAGAGAGAGAGGAAAAGACGGAGGGAGGGAAGAGAAAGAAGGAGAAGGAAAAGGAGAGAAAGAAAAGGAAAGAAACAAAGAAAGAAGGCCAATTAGCTGAGTCTGAGGAGGGTTTGTGGTGGTGTTGGAAGTTTGAGGAGGAAAGAAAAGATATGGAATCCTCACCTGGGAAGAATGGGAGAGGTGGTTAGCTAGAGAAATGTAGTAGCATCCCCCCACCCCCACCCCGAGATTTGGGGTCAATATTTTGACCTGAGACCAGTTAGCAGTTTTATGTTTTTCCCCAGACATATTAGACTATTTTTCTGTAAGCTTAGAGCAGGAACCCTGGAGTTAATCACACGTGAATTTGAATGCTGATTCTGCGCTGTATCAGTGCACTACTTGAACAGACTACCCTTTTGTTCTTCAATTTCCTGAATTGCAAAACAGGACCAATAAACATATCTACCTTTTAGGGTAATTTACAGTAATCTTAGTGGACATCAAATGCAGATATACCATAAGTGCTCAATTAACATTAGCTATGATTATGAGGGTGGTGGCAACTTAGGAAAAGAGTACTCATGGGATGGTACCTGGTCCCTGGTTTATTATAGTCGTCTGGTTTATAAATAACAGCACTTCCTGAGATTTCACTTTTTTCATACTTTTAAGAAAGGCATCATTTTAGTTTAAGTTTTCCAGGGGAAATCTATGATAACTATAATAAAAGTGATTGTTGAATGTTAAAAGTTGCAAACAGGGAATCTGAATTGTGATAATAGCAAGGAATGTCTGCATATCCTGATAACAGCATTTGCAACAGAGGTACCAGTAGAAAGAATATAATATAAAAATTTTAAATGGAAATACTGCCCTGGAAAGACCCATACCTAATCTTACAAAGAGAGAACAGATTTTATTTTTAACAAGACTTCAAAGCTCAGTGATATACAAGGTCTGACAATTAAGTTTGCAAACTCATTACAATGATGTTGCTAACCTTTTTTGATACCAGATGAATTCATTATGAATTTTTACCAACTGGACAAACAGGTAACCAAGTTTACTATTTGGAAGTGCTGAAATGGCTGCATGAAAAAGTTAGACGACCTGAACTTTTCGCCAACAATTGATGGTTCCTGCATCATGACAATGCACCAGCTCACATGGCACTGTCTGTGACGGAGTTTTTAGCCAGTAAACAAATAACTGTATTGGAACACCCTCCCTACTCACCTGATCTGGCCCCCAATGACTTCTTTCTTTACCTGAAGATAAAGGAAATATTGAAAGAAGACATTTTGATGAAATTCAGGACATCAAGGGTAATATGACAACAGCTCTGATAGCCATTTCAGAAAGAGTTCCAAAATTGCTTTGAAGGGTGGACTAGGCGCTGGCATCGATGCATAGCTTCCCAAAGGGAGCACTTTGAAGGTGACTGTAGTGATATTCAGCAATGAGGCATGTAGCACTTTTTCTAGGATGAGCTCACAAACTTAATTGTCAGACCTCGTATGAATATATTTTGTTTTTCTCTTCTCCAATGGCACAATCTTGCATTTAAAAATAAAGCAAAAATAAATATATAGAGCAAATACCACATATGGTTACAAAGCTGGTAGCCGATAGTCTTATTATGACCTAGTGTAAGGTTTTATTTGTTATACCGGAACTGCAGGGCTTGCTACAGAAATATGGCCAGTGTCACTATGTAAAACAGTATGGAGGTATCTCAAAAAACTGAAAATGGAACTACCTTATGACCCAGCAATTCCACTCCTAGGTGTCAATCTGGAAAAATCCAAAACTCTAATTTAAAAAAATTTATGCACACCTATGTTTATTGCAGCACTATACACAATAGCCAAGACATGGAAACAACCGAAATGTCCATTGGTAGATGACTGGATTGAGAACCTGTGATATAGTTATACAATGGAGTGTTACGCAGTCATAAAGAAGAATGAAATCCTACTATTTGTAACAATATGGATGGACATAGAGAACATTATGCTAAGTGAAATAAGTCAGACAGAGAAAGAGAAATACCATATAATCTCACTTATATGTGGAATATAAGGAAAATAATAAATGAATGAACTAATCAGAAACAGTCTCAGAGACATAGAGGAAAAACTGAGGGTTGCTAGATGGGAGGGGGGTGGGGATAAGGGGGAAGGTGAGGGGATTAGAAAGCGCAATTGGTAACCACAAGATTGCCACGGAGATATGAAAGTCAATTTGGGGAATGTAATCAATAATGTTGTAAAGATTTTGTAGGGTATCCAATGGACAATTGTCCCATTAGGGAGACCTCCTCAGGGATGATGTAGATGGCTGATCACTGCACCGTACACCTGAAGCTGAAGCTGAACAATAATGAATGTCAACTATAATTTTATATATATATATATATAGTTACAAGAAGTGTAGTTCACCATTAGGAATAGAGACAGTGGAAATGTAATGGCTCTGTGCGATGTCAGAGAGGTAGTAGATGGAGGGAGGGGGGTTATCACTGTGTGAGGGATATAAATGATAAACATGTATTACATTGTTTTGTACACCTGAAACTAATAAAAAAAGAAAAGAAAAGGAAAGAAAAGAAAAGAAAAAAGAAGAAATATGGCCAGTGTATCTCAGGCAGCTGTGAAAATGACAACTTTTGCTATGCCAAGTCATGAAATGACAAGTGTCCACCCTACAGGTGTGTTTTGCTCACATTAAAGCATTTAACTGGGGATTCCTAGCAAATGCTATGTGTTAAAGTAATACATGGTGTGGACTGTTATTAGAAACCTGCACTTGTCCTTGTGTCTGCAATGAGAAATACTCTCTCACCAAATCTCTCTACCTCATTTTTACTCTGAAAGCCAGGATCAATCCCTCTGCTTCAATGTATTATAAGTCAGGAAAGGTCAAACTATGAATAAAAGAAAACATCCAGAAGAAGAGAAGGAAATGGAGGAGAAGGGGAAGAAGAGGAAGAAATTGAAACATGTAACAGAATAGAGAAAAATCGGAAGAAAAACTGAATTGAAAAAAGCATATTAAAGAACCAAACAGAAATGCTTCCTTTTGCAGGACATTGTTTCCTTTTAGCATTTATCTAAAACTATTGTGATACCACATGTGTTAGAGGAACAATGATATTTATCTCAAAAATATCCTGTGGGGTCAAAACAGGAAGTTGTTTGTTTTTTTCTTTTCTTTTTTTCTTTTTTTCCTGCTTTAAAGAGGAAAGAGGGCAAGAAACGTGATCAAGGAATATCCAGAAGGGGCAGATGAAAGAGTGGTAACATTGGTTGGTAATGACTCAGGTAACGCATCATCAGGATGCCGAACAGTCTTGAAATTTGGAGAGTGAAACTTTATTGGAGAATAGTGTAAAGTGAAATCTGAAGGAAACACAGTTAGAAATTAGTTCCATACCTAGTGCTAGCATTAAATCATGCCCCCTGAAAATAACATCTGTATCAAAGTGTAGCCCACAGGTGCTGAATGAGATATGTTTAAGATAGTGGCATCCCAGGTTGCCTAAATAAGATGATTTGTTTCCAACTGTTAAATGGGCAGTTGCACTGAATTTGGATTTCTGTGAAACAACGCGGGGGACTTGGGAAGACAAGAAAGATAGGGAGTTAGATTTTTTGTTTGTTTCTCCAATTTATTCCAAGTCTGGAAAAATACTGCTCATCAAAAGAACTAGAACATCACTTTGCTCTAATAGCTATTGTGGGCTAAAATGCATAAAACAGAACGATTGAGAAGAAAATATTCAAGAAAAAAGGTATTTTTTTTTTTTAATTATCAAGTCCCCTAAAGTAAAATAAATCTATTCCTTATGTGATAATAGCTTACTATAACAGAAAGTAATGGAAAACCCCCCTTTTTAAAGTATCACTGTACTTTGAGCTACTTACATTAAGAGACTGGGATTCTTTGCAATTTAGTAAAAAGGTCCTGGTTATTAGGAAGAGGAAAACTTTATCTTGCATGAGATAGGAATGATTTGAGAAGCACAATTTAGGAGGGGTAGAATGTATATAACTATTGAATTTTTTTCAAATTGCCTGGTAGTATATGATTGGAAATCAATACCAGAACTCCAAATTCTAATACCAGTAACTGTATAAAATTGTGATTAAGTTTTATTGTATGGTAAAGTATATATGATTCTCATATTTGGGATTAGTAATACTTGATTTATCCTTGTTTAGTCTTCTTAAGTGCTAAAATAAGCTCCCCAGAAAACAAAAGGATAACCCTTCTCAACATGTTAATTAACTTGCACAAGTGAACCCCACCTTTCAATACCAGTCAAAATTATGGTACTTGGAGTGTATTAGATATTGTCTAGATTAGATAAACAGCAGGTCTCATATATAATGGTTCCTCAGCTATGTTTGATCCTAAGACATTAAGATTGTGTTTACAAGGCGTCAAAACAACTCATGAAAGTTTCAAATGCTGGCAACCGTTTCTTACGGAATCCATGCAGTAAGATTCAATTTGACTGACTCTTCCTGACTAACCTGACTGGGCGGTATTCATGTCATGTAAACACAGTTAGACATTTTGCTAGATAAAGAGATTGAATAAATAGTTTTTCCCTATATACTCATATACTTGATGGACACGTTATTAACTCTGCATTCACTATCAAATTGAAGCTGATATATATCATAATTATGGTTTAAGTGGTCTGGCCAGGAATTCAGGAGATCGGACACAAATTGGCCCTGCCAATCTTACTCCTCACCAACTCTCTATTTTAGCCTACTCTTCAATCAGTCACTGTTTTTCTTATACAACCAGCACTTCATCTCTTCACCCTTTTTTGTTAGGTCGTCCATCTCTAAATCCTCTGCATCCTTCAAGACAAAATCAACATCAGATAGCTATTTCTATGTACTCCTTGCCATTTAACTCTCTGCTATGGCCCTTTCTACCCTGCGTTTTGTGTGCATACCGGCACTCCTTCTTAGCCTTGAGCTCCTTGAGGACAGGAATCAAGATGTCATTTCTTGCAGATGATGCAGAATTAGGCAGATTGCCTGGTTCAAAGTAAATATTCACCTGTTCATAGAATAAATGAGCAAATTAATGCTTGAACAAATTCCTCTTTGGTTATTAGTTAGCACAGAGTCATTGAAATTTGAGGAGAGAAAAGAAAATGAAAAGTCAGCAGTAGAATTAAAAAGATGCAATATTAGTTGAGCCAAATTAAAGGGTCAGTAAATGTTTTGTGAAACAGTACGTCCTATCAAAGGGATCTAAGATGTTGTTAACCAAAATAAAGTTTTGGGTTATAACAAACAATATAAAGCATCTGCTTGAGCCAAGGATTGCAATCCGGGAGGCACAGATTCACGTAGCAACCCAAATTGTGCTCTGGAGAGAACAAAGAAAAGCAGGATTTATAAAAGCAAAATCCACAAGTGCAGTTCTCATTTAGGTCCTCTGTGCAAATGAAGGATGTGGCTAGCTTAACAGGGAATGTTTATGTCCAATATGTAAATGAAGGATGCAAAAGCTACAAGTACTGTTCCCCTTTAGGTGCTCTATGTAAATGAAGGGCACTGGCTGGTGAAAGTATTGGCTCCTTTCAAATGAAGAACGGAGATGGTTTGGTTGCTTGGTAAGGGGGAAGTAAAGTCCAGGATGTGGTTTCAAAAAGGTTAAAAAGTTCATGAGTGGGACTTGCATAAGGCAAACACTTTATAGCCTCTTGACTTCATTTTAGTCCCCTTGACATAAATTACTCTACCTTGGCACTTTCCATTCACAGCACTCTGCTTTTTCTAAGTCTGCATATGGAGGTCAGGTATAATCAGGCTGGGAAGTTTTCTCAACTGTCATCCCCATCATATAGTAATATGTAGCTTTAGCGCTAATTAAGACACTTTTCTTCCAGAGAACAGCAAACTCTTCTAAGACAGCACTGTCTCATGGAAGTATAATATGAGCTGCATATGTAAATTAAAATTTTCTAGTAATCATATTTACAAAACAAATGTGAAACACATTTTTTAATATATTCAACCCAATATATCCAAAATGTTATCGTTTCAGTATATAATCAGTAGAAAATATTTTTACTGAGATGTATTATTCTTTCTGTATAGTCTTTAAAATTTAGTGTTTATGTTATACTTACAGCACATATTAATTAGGACTAGCCACATTTTAAGTATGTGATCAGCACGTATGGCTAAATGGATACTGTATTAGGCAGTGCGGTCCTACGATGTTTTCATCAGCTTCTGCTATCCTCTCACCACCCAACACCCCTTCAGTTATATCTCAGCTCTCTCTCGCTTAGTATAGTCTTAAGACATATTTTTGACTATTGAGGCATCATTGGCTTTTCCTATTCAAATAGGACATTTCTGGCTTTAATAGTCACTTTTTGTTTATAACTTACACTCAGTACATTTGTTTCTCTGTGTGTGCTTTTTTTTAAAATAAAAAGTGTTATTATCAATTATGTTGTATAAATGCATATGACATAAAATGTTCCACTTTAAGTGTACATTTCAGTGCCATTTAAATACATTTACATTGTTGTGCAACCATTACTACAATCACTAACTTCCATCTCCAAAACTTTTTCATGTTTCCAAACTGAGACTCTGTACCTATTCCCATTCTCCCTTCCCCGGCCCCTGGCCGCCATCATTCTACTTTCTGTCTCTATGTATTTAAGTATTCTAGGTTTCTCACATAAACAGAATTACAAAATATTTGTCTAGTTTATTTCACCTAGCATAATGTCCTCAAGGTTCATTAATGTTTGTGTCAGAATTGCCTTTCTTTTTAAGGCTGAACAGGATTTCATTGTATGTATACAAGTATATCACATTTTGTTTGTTCACTCATCCTTTGATGAATGCTTTGGTTGCTTCCACATTTTGACTATTGTAATCAATGCTGTTATGAACACTGATATGCAAATATCTGTTCACAACCCTGCTTTTATTTATTTTGGGTATATATCCAGAAGTGGAATTTCTGAATCATATAGTAAGCCTATGTTTAATTTTTTGAATAATCACCATATTGTTTTCCACAAAGGTTGAAAATTTTATATTCCTACCAGTAATGTACCAGAAGGTTCCAGCTTCTCCACATACATGCCAACACATTTTGGCAACGCTATTTTCTGGGTTTTTGTTTTTGCTTTTTTTTACAATAGCCATCCTACATTTTTTTCATTACCTTTTTGGATGACATTGGGAATATTTAGTAAAGATAAGGCCTACTTAGACCTTGATTAATATATGGGTATGATAACTTACACATTGTCTGATATAAGATAATCATTTGTACATTTGTTTGATGAATGGCTTTTCTGATTCTATTAAGAACTCCTCATTAGGCTACTATTAATGGTGCATCTGGCTTTAGGAAAGTTGCAGTTTCTTTTATGTTTCAAAAATGGGGTAAGAATTTCTCATTTACTTTATTCACAGTGTTATTATAATTATCAGAGTCAATCAATTTGAAATGGCTTTAAAGACCCTGAAATAATAGATTTATTTCAGGGATTAAAGGTTTATTTAAGAGATTGTCATTGTGGTTATTGTATACATCGCAGTGATTTGGGTTTACATTTTGGACTTACAATGCACTTGATAGAATTTTTATGCCTTCTATTTTCCTCGTATTTTGTTTCTTCATTCTATTGTGTAGAATAGCATAGTGATAGAGTGTTAATATAACTATCAGTGGAAATTACATTATTGAAGTCTTTTGTTTTTTTCTTGCTTTCTAGCTCGATTATGATCTTTTAATTACATTTTATTTATAAAATTTGATTGAGATTCATACCTCTTGATTTGTCAGCTTCTTAAGTTAGACAGTATTACTGAGCCTGAGTATTCTTAGAGCCTGTAAATAACAAGAAATTTAAATTTAATCTTTTGGTTTGACAGAGATGTTTGCTGTCTCTCTTTTTTTTTTTTTTTTTTTTTTCATTCCTTAGTTTGCTTTCTTTAAACATTCAGTTCTTCCTGTAAACAGAAATACAGAAATTCAAATACCTATTTGATTTATTGGGGACAGGGGTTTCAGTGAACTGAACTAACATATATGAACTAGATTTTAAATCCCAGAATTTTATTGCTCCACTTAATGGAACTATCAGCAAGTTAATGATTGGGTTGTCCTAGAAGAGCAAGTTGCACACTTCGCTCTGACACTAGTGAGTTTTGTTCTTTTTGAGACACTGAAAATTTTCAGATGCCAATTTGGAAACCTCACTGAGGACTTGATACCAGGATGGACAACAGGGTTAAGTTACTGGAAATACGATCTTCAGCGGTAATTATAATGGTAGCATTTTGTGTTGTCACAACTGAAATATTTTATGTGTAAGTGAGACATAGCAAGAAAAATAATTAAAAGTTAAAACTATATGTCTTGGTAGAATCTGTGACATAAGAAAACTAAGAGATATATAGCTACAAAAACTATAAAAATATATATTATTTAATGGAAATTTTAAAATAATATTCTTAATTTATCTCAAACTTGAAGTTTAAGAAATTTGCATGTCAAAATCTATTGTGTATTCAAAAATAAACAGAAAACATTATTTTGTTTTGTTCACTGAGACTCCGATTTAGCAGTCCTGGGGATGTATGTGTTTTCACAGCTGATTAGGTGACAGAGCAGGGAAAAGCTACTGTATGACATCATATGAATAGTTTACCAACTGAATACTTCGTTGTTTCTTCCAAGTTCCATTGTGCATTAACCAGTTATAAATAAATGGCTGTATTTTGCACATATAAATATATGCTTTAATTTTGGAGATTTTGACACTGTCCATAACAGAAATACAGGTAAGAAACATTAGACTTGAGGAACTTCAAGATTCCAATAGGGTCTTCCATAAGGTTATTCTGTCTTTTGTAAAAGACATAAAATTCAATTACCTACTGATACCACCTGGAAATTACAGGATCAATTCTTTCTGAACAGTTTTCTCTGTACGCTTTGCTATTTAGGCCAAAGGCATTTAGTCTTTTAGGAATATTGGAGGAACCACTCACTGCAATAATTGAAATATTTGAAAATCTCATTTAAAAAAATTATTTTTATCCTTTATTTTGTCAGTTGGTATATCACATTGATTGATTTACATATGTTGAGCCATCCTAGTGCCTCTAGAATGAGCCCCACTTGATCATGATTTATCATTTTTTTAATGTATTTGATTTGCTAGTGTTTAGGTTTTTTGAATTTATATTTGTCAGGGATACTGGTCTGTAATTTTCTTGTGTTGTCCTTGCTAGGTTTGGGTATCAGGGTAATGTTGACCTCAATAGATGCAGAAAAAGCATTTGGCAAGCTATAAGATCCATTTATAAATAAAACAATTCAATGGGTATAGAAGGAAAATACCTCAACATAGTAAGGCCATATATGACAAACCCTCAGCTAATACAATACTCAATGCTGAAACCTGAAAGTTTTTCCTCTAAGATCAGGAATACTATGTTATTCAACATAGTATTGGAAGTCCTAGCCAGAGCAGTCAGGCAGGAGAAAGAAAGAAAAGGCATCCAAACTGGGAATGAAGAAGTAAAATTGTGACTTTTTGCAGATGTCATGATTCTTTATATAGAAAACCCTAATGACTCCACCGAAAACAAAACAAGACAAAGCAAAACAAAACAAAACAAAAAAACTATTAGAAACAATAAACAAGTATAGTAAAGTTGCAGGATACAAAATCAATGTACAAAAATCTATTGCATTTTTATATAATAATGATAAAATTTCAGAAAAAGAAATGAAAGAAATTTTATCTACAACAGCAACAAAAAGAAAAAAAAACTACCTAGGAATAAACTTAACAAAGAATGTGAAAGACCTATATACTGAAAACTAAAATACATTGAAAAAATTGAAGCAGACACAAAGAAATAGAAAGATATTTAATGTTCATGGATTGGAAGAATCAACATAGTTATCTAAAGCAATATACAGATTTAATGCAACTCCCATCAAAATCTCAATGGCATTTTTCAAATAAATAAAACAAAAAAACATCAAATTTATGTAGAACCACAAATGACTCTGGATAGCTAAAGAAATCCTGACAAAAAAGAACAAAGCTGGAGGTATCACAACCCCTGACTTCAAATTATAATACAAAGCTACAATAATCAAAACACTATGGTATTGGCAGAAAAATAGACACACAGACAAATGGGACAGAATTGAGAGCCCAGAAATAAACCCACGTATGTATGGCCAAATAACTTTCGACAGAGGAGCCAAAAAACATAAAATGGAGAAAAGAAAGCCTCTTTAATAATTAGAGCTGAGAAAATTGGAAAGCCATGTACAAAAGCTTGAAACTAGACTATTATTTGACATCATACATAAAAATAGATCAAAAGATCATAACTCAAAATAGATCAAAGACTTTACTATAAGACCTGAAACAATGAACTACATAGAAGAAAGCATAGGTACTAAACTTACGGATCTTGATTCAGAAAGGATTTTATAAATTTGACCCCAAAGGCAAGGGAAGTAAAAGAAAAAATAAATGAGTGAGATTACATCAAACTAAAAAGCTTCTGCACAGCAAAACAAACATCAACAAAACAAAAAGACAACAAACCAAATGGGAGAAGATATTTGCAAGCAACACCTCTGATAAGGGGCTAATATCCACACACACACACAAAAAAAAAAAAAAAAAAAAAAATTATATATATATATAACTCATACAACTCTACAACAAAAAACAAACAAACAATCCAATTAGAAAATGGGCTGAAGACCTGAACACACACTTTTCCCAAGAAGATATGCAAACAGCCAACAGATATATGAAAAAAATACTCAACTTCACTAGCTGCAAGGGAAATGCAAATCAAAACCACAATGAGCTATCACCTCACACCTGTTAAAATGGCTATTACCAATAAGACAAGAAATAACAAACGTTAGAGAGGATATGGAGAAAAAGGAACTTTTGTACACTGCTGGTGGGAATGTAAATTGGTACAGCCACTATGGAAAACAGGATGGCATTTCCTCAAAAAATTAAGACTAGAGTTACGTATAACCCAGAAATCTCTATTCTGAGTATATACCAAAAAAAATTTGAAAACATTTATTCATAAAGACATATGTACCCCTACGTTCATTGCAGCATTATTCACAATAGCCAAGACATGGAAACAACCTAAGTGTCCTTTGATAGATGATTAGATAAAGAAGAAATGGTACATATATACAATGGAATACTACTCAGCCATAAGAAGAGATGAAATACTTTCATTTGCAACAACATGGATAGATCTTGAGAGTATCATGCTGCGCAAAATTAGTCAGATGGAAAAGGACAAGCACCATATGATTCTGCTCATATGTGGTGCATAAAACAGAAAGCAACTAATGAATAAACAAAACAAAAAACCTCATAGACACAACAGTATGGTGGTTACCAAAGAGGAAGAAGTAGGGCGGTGCGTGCAGGTTGAAGAGGGTAAAAGGGATCAAATACATGGTGACAGGAGACTAGACTTTGGGTGGTAAGCATACAAGCAATATACAGGTGGTGTATTATAGAATTATATGTACTTGCAACTTTTACAATTTTATTAATGAATTTCACCCCAATGAAAAATGTAGAATAATTTTGCGGTATATTTTGTGTATATATTTTGTGCTACACAAAGTGTGGTTTGGGTCTCACCAGGATCAGCATCACCAGGGAGCTTATTAAAAATGCAGAGTCTCAAGCCCACTACAGACCTTCTGAATCAGAATCTGTGTTTGAACAATATCCCTAGGCTATTCAAATCCACATTAATGTCTAAGAAGCTCTACTACTGAGTGTGTTGGAAGAAACCTGTCTCCTCACTGAACTAGTCTGAGGAGACTCTTACCTATATCTTAACTCTCTTAATCTAGTGTTGGATTTACAATATCTTCAGCCAAAAAATGTATCACTATATTCTCTGAAATGTGTTATTCAAAATCCTCATGAAGAGATGAGCTCCTTCATTTTCTTAAACATCTTTCGATGCTTACTATATGCCAGGCATTTCTTCCTCATAAAAATGATATTAATATTTTTCAATTGTGAAAATGTGTCCAAGTTGACAGAGCTGGAAAGTCGCCGAGTAATCATGTGGACCCAGGCAGTGTGGCTTTTAAATTGGTCTCTTCACCACCACACAGGACAGACACCTATTCATTCACAGCTGTACTCACATCTCTGGTACGGGGGCTAAACCCAGGGGAAGACACCATTTGATTGGATTACCAAGGCATTGTAGTGGTGGTTCAATAGGCGGAGGTACTGAACTGTTTGCTCCTAAATCACAGATGAAAATAATCCCAGATATGTAAGTGACATATTTCATGTACTCATCTGCAGTCATGTTTATCTCACAACAGTATAATGAATCCATTTTAATGTATTCAATGTGCGGATAGAGCCTATCTCACAAGGATAAATATGAATTGAAAAACATTGTTCTTTTTATGCAATAATCTAGCAACAAACATGGTAAATTTACAGATGACTAAGCTTCAGAGCCAGGCAAAACAATGGAGGAGAAAACAAACTGTTTATATAGATGTGAACTGAAATCCCGTGGTTGCATAATCACTTTTCCTGTTGATGAATAGTTAAGAAGCCACGGACTGTGTTCATTATTACCTTAGGTGAAGGGAATCTGGAGTAACTGAGAAAATTGTGGGCATTTTTTTTTCTTTTTCTTTTTTTCTGCCTTCTCTCCCATTATCATTTCTTACGTAGGATACCCTGAAAATTGACAATACATATTTCAGTTTAACACAACTACATCATGTTTCTTACAGTGGGATAAGATTAGGAGCATGTAGATAAGGATTTTTTTCTTACCCAAACTAGATTGCAGGCTAAGGACTAAATATAAAATATCTATTTCTATCCTTTAAATGTTAAGCCTGTAATGTCCCCTCTAACTCTAGATGAAAATCCCTTATATAGGTTAGTAGACAGTAAAAACTCCAGCCTTATCTATAAGAGAACAGAAATATCTCATATATCTCATGCACTCAAAGGTCTGCAGTTCAAGAAGACTTAAAAGTTTGTACTGATGGAACTGGAAGAGGACCATGTGTATCCACTAAATTCATTATCAAGTTAAACCTGTTATTACAGCAGGAGAAGAGCTCGTGATAAAAATTAAGAATATTAAAAAACCTAATTTGAGATGTTTATTGAGACCAAATTGATGTCTAATATTATAAGTAATTATTGTGATTTTGCTTTCCAGTGTGTATGTACAGAGAGCCATCACTACATGAAATTGGAGAAAAACAAGGGCGTTCAAGGAAAAGTTCTGGAACACCCACCATGAATGGAGGCAAAGTCGTGAATCAAGATTCAACATAGCTGAGAACTCTTCCCTTCGTCCCTTCTCATCCCTTCCCTTTTCCCCTCTCCCCTTTACCCATTTCCTTACAATAAATCCACCCAAGGAGAGAAAAATAAAATGGCAGCACAGCACCCAGTGGTGAAGATTCTGCACTCAATATCTTCCTTTGTGTACGACAAGAAAATTGAACTAAAGCTTTCCTGTTGCAATGTGATAGAAAATGCATATGCACAAAGATTAGCATATATATGCACAAGGGGAAAAATAAATCAAGACTCCACAAACTTTAAAGTAAACTGTGCTGTTATTAATAGAGGGCTACTTGTAATGAAGACATAACTATAATAAAGAAGAAATAAAGTTATTACATTAAAGAACAGGGTTTTGGAGAATTGAACTTACAATTGATGTAATGCTCTCAGTAGCGTAAAGTCTGGATAATGCTGTGATGAGAGCTTTGTTTTGATTTTATGTTTTCTTTGGGCATTTGGAATTGACACATAATTGCATCCTGTTTCCTGGATTTTTTTTTTTACCATGATACTGAACATGTATGAATTATAGATTCTTCCAATGCCACTAAGGTATATAGCCAGGAGTCACTTACCATCAAGAAAAGTTTAAAAGTGTATTTTTAAGTTGTTAATTTAAGATTGTGTTTAGGTGTGTATATGTTGAATCTAATGGTATTAGCTGATTTCATTCCTTCATAAAGAGAGTTTCAGATTCTCCTTAAAGCAGATCATATTTTTATTAAATTTATTAATTTAGGATCTCATTTTTAGTAATTTAGAAAAAAAATTATTTTGCTAAGGCTGAAGTAACTTTTTAGAATTCTTTGTTATTACCATGCCCAGGCAGTGATGTACAAGTTACATGCTCTTATTATTTGTGAATTTTTAATTTTGTGGATACCTTTGAGAGTATAGGTGCACGTCTAGCTGTCTTAGAGAGTTTTATACCATCTCTTGCATCAGGAAAGAACAAAGCGAGGGCTTACACAAGGAAATACATCTTAGGAAATTGATCAAAGAAAATTGTGTTTGCCTTTATAACTTACCAGAGTTTTATGTATGTATACAGCATTTTCCGAACTCTGCCGTGATATTGGGAGGCATGGCTGTGAAATTCCTTATTTACTATCTTGCAAAGCAGGTGGCTTGTTTGTTGCTATCTATCCTCGTTTATAAGTGTGTCTCCTAGAACACAGAGGAGTATTTGGAATAGATTGTACTTTCCAGAGGCATAGAGAAACAATATAGAATTGACAGCTATGGTCCCAACAGACAGGGTTGTGTGAGCAGCTTAAAGTAGTAAAAAGAAACAAACAAAAGTCTCAGTGTAAGACTAGGGGAATTCAGTTAGGAGTACTAAAGTATTAGAAAAATATTAGAGAAGAAATGAACACCATGTAATTGCCTTGGAAAAATAGATCTACTTAGTCCTACAAATCAGGAATGGTGTAGGGAGATCCAAATTAAAACGAAACAAAACAGAATGTTAAGCAGATTTACGGATATTATCAATGAGAAGACGTAGCATGTTACTTCTCCTATAACTCTACAGTCCAGCATGTATTGTTCCAAATATGACTCCCTAAAATAAATACACTTTGCAGAGGTCTAGGTCCTCACTTCAATGACCTTGCCATTGGTTGCTGTATTCCATCAAGGTCACTGTAATTTCCCTCACTCTACACAATCATTATTCTCCAATAGTGGTTTGTGTACTTCACCAAATATTCTATTTATGTTATCAGGAGGTTAGAAAATGAAATGGAACTGTTTGCCTAATCAATTGCAAAGAAGAAAAATTATGTCTCTAGGCAAGGATTTTGAACACATATTTGCAAGAAACGTTTGTTTAACCAAAATATTTGGAAAGTGACAAATAAAGGAATCTAAATTTAAAAACAGAAGAACAAGAAGAAGAATGTTACTCTTATAGGGAAAGATACCCTTGTAAAAAAAAAAAAAAAAATCTGGTTGTATTTCTTTTTGTCACTCTTGATTCAACTTGATTATAAACACACCTGTCAGTTTCAGGACCAAACAAATCCCAAGCACAAAGCCTTATTTTCTTTGAAGAAATAAAAAGAGGCTTCCACAAAATAGGTCACAAACTCATTTAGCATGAAATGACTTGAGCTTTTATGATGATACATACACACGCATGTCGACACTCGCCATAAACTCATTAGTAACACAATTGACAGTTATCAATTACACTGATGATTTCATGACAGAATATATTTAATCCAGTTAAATATTATGAAAAATATGATAAGAGATATGAATCTCCAACAAAATTCTTCCCTCTATTTTCAATGTCTGTTCTTCATTTATCATCCACACTCACATTTGTCTCCTTCCTGATAGCAGTTAAGAGGCAGAGTTCTAACTAGCCAATTAGTATATGTTTTTCTTTCTCCATATCCTTTAAGCAAATACTCACCACAGTAAAATGCTTTGGAAATTAGATTTGTCTTATTTACAATTGAGTTCAGAGAATGTATTGGAAACCTTATACTATTGTTCCACATTAACCTGACAGAAGTGTGGTTTAGATAGAGCACAGGACAAATATTTGCTTAACTGCTGTTTACCTTGTAAAAACATAAAACCTTCAGTTAGAAAACACCAATATTTATTGTCTAGGTTTTTAAAAAAGTACTAAATGTAAACATAAAATTATCTTATTTCCTCCAAAAATATGAGCCAGTTTAAATAGTTCATTTTTCAGGTTTATTGCAAGTAAAATAATTCTTTACTTTGATTTTCATTATACCAATTTCTGGGTCTCAATTCTGCCATCATTTATTCTCCTGTAAGTGAAGTAAAATATATATATATATATATATATATATATATATATATATATATATATATATATATATATATATATATTCATTGGGATAATCTCAGGAGAAATATGACTTTTAGCAAATCTTTGTAATTGGCTATGTACATATAAGTTAAGACATGTTTACAGCCCTTGTTGTACCATGTTTCAAAATCACTGGACTTAAGAATGAGAACAAAATTTTTGAGAATCTCATCAAATAGATTTCTGGTCAATATACCTAGTAACTTGATTTTTGAGCTGGGAGTTTGAGATATAGAAACAAATGGTGCTGAAGTTCCATTTGCTAATTCAGAGACCTCTGTGCTTCAGGAAAGTGGAGGATAGCAAGTCATTCTAATCCTGATTGTAGTAATAGGTTGGGTTTTGAGTGTATATATTAATTTCATAGCATATTTTTAGTCACTATGAACCAACCCAATAAAGAGACATCAATTTGATGCACATTGTGGTTTTTTGGACCTGATTGTAATCCAGGTGGCTTTTTAGAAGAATTCTTCTATTTAAGAAAATGACAATGCTATAGATAAGTATTATATACAGATTGGTGGTGCTGTGGTGCCACTAGCAAGAGATGAGAGTATTAAGACAAAGTAAAGGATCAAGAATGGCTTCCAGTGTATTGAAAAGCTTCATGGTCCTAATTTGGGACCACTCATTTCTTGGGGAAGAAGCATAACTACATCACTAATTGTTTTAAACAGACCCAGAAATAGCAAACCGATTCCACTTTCATGGCTTAATCTACAAGGCCTTGCTCTGAGAAGGGTTTCCATGACATTGCTTAATTTCATCTGCACAAGGTGAATCACATTGACACATGAAAATGCCCTGCTCATTTTAACATCATAAAAGGCTGAGATTATTTCTCTGTCATAAAATTGTAAATAGCATTTTTTAAGTAAGAATCAAGTTTCAAACGGTGAATTGTTCTACAAATATATATGTGTATATATACATATGCTTCTGAGATAAGGATATATTATATAGAGTTTTTATTTGATTTGTGGTATTTAGTCATAGGTAATCAAACAGATTTGAATGCAAAAATTTATATATAAATGTATATTTCTAATGGTAGTATAAATTGCCACTTTATAAAAAAAAAAGGAGACAGATGGGAACGAAACTCAAAGCACATGCTCCTTCAGAACTTCAGTGCTTCTTTGGTGCAGAAGCAACTATTTTTTATCTATAAAAAGATATATTAAAAAGCTATACTTCCTGATACAGATTCCACAATAGTCACATCAAATTGAAAATTTACGGTTGAGGGTAAGAAAAAGATGCTAAATGCTGATCTTTATTTTTCAGGATTTTTCCTGGAGCCCAAGTTATAAATTCAGTATTTAAAATATAAATTAAGTGATAATTAGTAATGTTCAGAGATGATATATCGAGTTTCAGTAATAAACAGAAGCAAAAATATATTTAACATCATACTAACATTAAAATAATGTCATACAAATTTCATCATTAGATGTTTTATTAGTTGGGAAAAATGAGTTGATGCTTCTTTGTCTTTGCTCCAAGCACAACCTAAAAAGATTGTGGCATTCATTTCACTTAAAGTTGTTCTAAAGTCCAAAATATACTCCCATGAATAGAATTGGTATTAGCTCCATTGCAAGGTTAAATGTTATAATCTTAAGAAATTACTGACACAAAGTGTTTAATAAACATATTGTATGAGAAACTGAAAAAAATAATGTTTTGTTTTCACATTAAAGCACAGATTATTCAAATCATTGTTTTTTGAGATCAGATTTGTAAAATGTTTATACATCACAAACTTCCTGAAGTACAAAGCAGTTAAAATCTTGAAATGCTCATGCATGTACACAAAATACTTGCAATTTTTTTTTTAACATTAAACTTCTTTGGGAAGTCTCTCTCCTTTTTTAAAAAATTGTGTTTATCCTATAATGTGTCACTGAAAAAGTGCTGTTCTTATAAAAGAGATCAAAATCTATGGCTGGGAAATAAGTTAAAATTTTTGTTGAACACTGCAGTTAAAGTAAAAGTTACCTTTTTTAATTGGGTTGTTCTTTTTTGACACTTTATTTTCACTATTATTTCAATATTATTGTATATTTCAGGTGTACAACATAGTGGTTAGACATTTATATAATTAAAAAAGTGATCTCCCTGACTAATACTCACCTGATACTATACAATTACCATATTATTGACTATATTCCCTATGCTTTACTTTACATGCCCATGACTATTTTGTAACTGCCAATTTGTACTTCTTAGTCCCTTCCCATTTTTCACTCTTGCAACACCCTTCCCATCTGGCAACCATCAAAATGTTCTCTGTATCTATGATTTTGTTTCTGTTTGTTTGTTTATATGTTTGTTCTTTAGATTCAACATATAAGCAAAATCACATTGCATCTGTCTTTCTCTGTCTGACATACTTCACTCAGCACAATAACCTCCAGGTCCATCCATGCTTCTGCAGATGGCAGGAACTGCCTTCCATCCATAGCTGAGCAATATTCAATTGTATATATGTACTCCTGACTCTTTATCCATTCATCCATCGACAGATACTCAGGCTGCCTCCACATCTTGACCATTATAAACAATTCTGCAATGAACATATGGATATATTTGTTCCCTGAAGTAGTGTTTTGGGTTTTTCGGACAAATACCAGAAGTGGGATTACGGGGTCCTTCTTTGTCTCTTGTTATAGCTTTTGTTTTAAAGTCTATTTAGTCTGGTATAAGTATTGCTACCTCACACCAACGCAGACCATAATTAAAATGCCAAAGGTTAAAGATAAAGAAGGAATCTTAAAAGCAGCAAGAGAAGAGCAGTTAGTTAGTACCTATAAGGGAACTCGCATAAGATTGTCAGCTGATTTCTCAACAGAAATTTTGTAAGACAGAAGGGATTGGCAGGAAATATTCAAAGTGATGAAAAGCAAAGACCTACAACCAAGATTACCCAGCAAAGCTATTATTTAGAACTGAAAGACAGATAAAGAGCTTCCCAGACCAGAAAAAGCCAAAGGAGTTCATCACCACCAAACCAGTATTAACAAGAAATCTTAAAGAGGCTTCTTTAAGATGAAAACAAAAAAAAGATAAAAAAAAAAAAGATTAATGAAATCGGAATAACAACATATCTATCAACAATTATTTTCAATGTAAATGGATTAACTGTTCCAATCAAAAGATAGGGAGGCTGGATGAATAAGAAGACAAGACCCTTACCTATGTTTTCTACAAGATACTTCAGATTGAAAGTCGCACACAGACTGAAAGTAAAGAGATGGAAAAAATATATTTCGTGAAAATGGAAACAAAACAAAAAAATTACTTTCAAAATATGAAGCTACTTTTGATAAACCTAACATTTCACGTTTCGAGGATTAAGAACTAGAGCACATTCATTTATTCACTTATTCATAATTTATACCTAGAGATTCAGTTGAGTTCAGGGGTCATAAACTAAATTATAGCCTCAAAAAATCCAAGAAAGGCAGAAATATAAATAAACAATATAATGTCCAAAAGTAGGTGTTACAATAGTTATGTTACTAAGATTATATATACAACTGATGATGCAACAATGAAATCTATGGAGAAGACAAGGATTGAGAAAAAGATTAGATATTTACTAACTAATAAAAGAGAGACAACATGGGGTGCTTCAAGTAGAGGAAAGTTTGAAGAAAAATATGAAGACATGAAACGTGATGTACTTGGGATATTTGTGAATGAAACAAAGGAAGAATGTTCAGAGGCAGAGGTGGGAAAAACTGAGTTGAGATTAATAAAAATGAAAGTTTTTCAAAGTTGTGTGAAAGCACTGTTTGGATTTGTTTGAGCCCCTGTATCTGTTAGAATGCTTTTGATAGCTCATAGCAGAATCTCCAAACTTAAGTGGCACTTCATCTAAAGGCTCACAGCATCATCACTGAGGCTTAATTTGTCTGTAGTTCTCTCAAATCTCTACATCCTTGTATAATAACTTTTCTCTTGGAGCCAGGAATTCTTTTACAATTTGCAGATACCACATATTTATATCATTTAGTTCCTCTTACAAACCCCCAGAAAATATCTCCTCAAATCTCCTCGGCCCAATTTGGGCCATTTGTCCATAACTGAATGAACCACTGTGGCCAGGAATTTGAGATGTGTTGATGAGTTTAAGTCAATCAGGGCCTTTTCCTGGACTTGTAGGGAGGATGTAGTTCCTCAAAGATACAGGTCTACATAGACGAGCAGTGAATATTTGAATGAAATGCAGAGTCTATTTATCAAAAGGAAATAGAAATAAATGCTGAGTAGCAAAGTATGGCAAATCTCTATTATCTGTTAATGAATATCATTCTTATCACAGATGATTGGATATTCTAAAACTTGGCAGAGAAATGCAAATATTGATGAATTAAAGCTGCCATTGTAAATGAGGGGGCACTAAGAAAAGAATTGAAGATTCTCCATGCGTTACTAAATGCCTGCTATGCATAAGGCACCATGTGGGTCACTGAGAATGACATAAACAGCTGTAATTTTAAACATTCACAAAAATGGTGCATTTGACAATAACTCAATATACCTGATAAAGCCAGTGTTTTTAGATAACCATCACAGACAGGACTAGAAAATGCATCTTGGCTATTCTAACTCAGAGGTTTATATCATATCTACTTTTTTATACCCACAAAAACACTGCTTGCTTTAGGCAATTACAAAAGGTTTCTTAAAATGTCACTCAAGCAGTCATTCCAGGTCTAAAACATTTGGGAGTTCAAAATCCCTCGGACAGCAATACCTGCCATTCTTGAATCTTCTCTACAGATTATAGCATGTATTTGAACACTTTGGATGATGTTACATATATTAATCTCCCAAAGCAGCTTATTCCATTTGTGGACAGCATTGATTTTATAATGTTCTTACTTTTATGAAATAACTTATTCTGCAGCTTCTAACCATTGTTTCAAATTTCATTCCTAGAGTATTTAATCCTGCACCTAAAAGTAAGTCAGATATATTTGAAGATCACATCATTTCTTTCTCACTCTTCAAGTATTCTCTAGTAATGGGAAATGCTTTTAGGTATTTTAAATAGTTTGTTTCTTTACTATTCCATTTACTTTAGTCAAAACAAATTCTAATAACTTGGAGTGCATAAGACAACTTGATGTTCCTGCTATAATCTAGCTGGTCTGGACACAGTCCCTCATTCTTGATATTATAACAATATTTTATGAGATTGAATTCATTTTTTGACAACCTCATCAAAAACAAAATTTTTAAATTCAAGTTCATTTCTATTGAAACACCTAAATATCTTGACATTTTCATCTTCATGACTCAAAGTAATGTAGAGGTTTGTTAGTAGACCAAAAAGAATAATTCTAATTTGATTAAGTCTTTGAGAAATATAAACTCCAATATACACATATTCAGAATTTTCCAGACAGACTACAAAATTCCCATTCAGTGATTAATCATGAATTTTTTCCTTGCGTTACCATACCTAATATTGTGTGATCAGATCAATCTGTTTTCAAGAATTAACTAGACTGCATTTCATTTTTCTCTCCTCACTTACCTGGGGCAAATTTTCAGAGGTGATCATTCTGATGGAAGGTCTTTGTCTTTAGCAAATATGTGCTCTTATAGGAGACATGTGCTTTTGCTGCATTTGAATTAAATTCTATCTCCTATCCTAGTCACTGATCATTTAATCTAACAGTCTTTCACGTGTAAGAATGTTATCTGAATCATTACTTATTTTCTTACTGACTCATTATTTTGTCTAATTTTTCATGTTTACTGACTTGTTTCAATAATTATTTCCAGATCTCTTCAAATTTCTGTTCAAAGTTTTCTTCTCTGAGTCAATGCACAGTGTCCTGGAGCAAAAGTTCCTAAACTGGTAACATTTCTGAGGCTTTGAGGACCTGAGAGTGGTCTTTGCTGGTCTTTATATCGGAATGACAACTGGGTGGGCATCACATCCTTGAGTTACCATCTTTTATAACATTCGTTTAGTTTATCACTGACTTCCAAGCTACTATGTCTTTTCCAGGAGAGATAATATCCTTTATTTGCAACTAACAGGCATTCTCTGAGCAAAATGGAGATAGTCCAGAAAACTAATTATTTTTCTTAGGTATTTAAAATATTATCAGTATTGTCATGTTGTTTTTCTAACCCTTTTGACAAGCTTATCTAGAAGACAATATTAATTACTTAATTACTGTGCTATGCCTTTTATATACATACCCATACAGTCACGTGCCACTAAAGGATGGAGACACGCTCTAAGAAATGTGTCATTAGGCAGTTTTATCCTTGCAGGAACATCACAGTGTGCACTTACACAAACCTAGATAGGGTAGCCTACTACCATAATTGTAGGTGCTCTACTTTTATAGGACTGACAGCACAGTAGGTTCCTTTACACCAGCATTACCACAAACCCGTGAGTAATTGTAGCCTAAACTCTGACAATTGGCATCATTTCTTCTTGTAATGCAAGTGCTTGACTTAAGCTTTCATTGCCAGAGGTATCCACGTCCATGAAAGCCACCTGGAATAAAAGCACTGTCAGTCACAGGACTGGGTGAAGAGTCAGGCCAACTGCCCCCACTGAGGCACTTTGTTTTGGAAATCTTGATTTGTAACTGACCATTTGGGTTACTGGTTTCTTTCTCTTACCAGACTGTAAATTCCCACTCTTAACATTTTAAATTTGCCAATAGAGAATGAGCCCTGGAAACCATAGACCCCCAAACTGGAGTCCAATAAAAGCAGAACTCCAGGCCTGTATTGGCCCTTGCTGGCTCCATGGGTTCTCTCTCCCCACTGTGTGTCCCCGGGTGAACCTTGCATGCTCCAGAGCCTGTAAGTAATAAACTCTTTTTTTCTTCAAAGTTCTCTAATGGTCTTCATTGAAAGGCATCTTGCAATTGTGATAAGAACCACAAGAGTCAGGTCCAGTTGTAACATTAGTTTAGAAAGAGGAGATATCTATGGGAAGCTCACCCGGGCATTTTTAGCAGATAGCATTGCTATCCAAAGACTGAGACCTACACAAAACAGTAATGCATTACACTAAGACCTTAGGAAGGTCACGCTCTCACTAGGCCATAGGAATTTTTCAGCTCCATTATACTCTGATGGGACCACCAACCTTTGTATATACTGTGCTTCCCCGAAAATAAGACCTAGCCGGGCCATCAGTTCTAATGCATCTTTTGGAGCAAAAATTAATATAAGACTCGGTATTATATTGTATTATATTACATTATATTATATTATATTAAAGACCGGGTCTTATAGTATAGTAAAATAAGACCAGGTCTTATATTAATTTTTGCTTCAAAAGATATATTAGAGCTGATGGTCCGCATAGGTCTTATTTTCGGGGAAACATGGTATGTGGTCTGTTTTTTACCTAAATGTCGCTTTGTGGTGTGTGACTATAGGTATTAGTCCTGACCCTTCATTGCAATTTGTTGTCTTTAAAAAAAAATGTCCTTAACCCAGAGGAGCACACAGAGATATACACAAGGAGAACACACTAAAAGGAGGTCTGTAATATATGAATTGCATGTTAATGAGCTATGTTTTGGCTTGTCTCTGTCCATCCTGTTTTCATCCCTTGCTTCACCTTTTTGCTCCTTCTATGCATCTCAGGATTGTCACACACTTGTTTGACTGACTTAGCTCCTAACTAGTTTATTTTTTTTTTTTCCCTAATTTTTTGAGTAGTTTTTTTCCTCGGACAGATAACCCTGGAACAAACTGGCACAGATTCTGTTGGCTCAGCATATATGGGTAAATAGGAGAACAGCCATCATAATTCCCTATTTAAAAGTGTCATTGAGGTAAAATCCCACCCACACTATTGTCAGATATCCTGCACTGGCCCTTCTCAGCACACATGCAAACTAAGCATGGAATTATGGACAAGGGTGACCCTGACCTGCTTACAAGCTAGAGCTGTCGCTGACTTGGCTCTAAACAAATGACCGTAGCCTGTTAGGATACAGCCAACAAAGTTGTCTGTGGACTTGCATGTGGTTACCCACATCTCTGATACAGGGTATGTAGTTATCTGAAACTTGGTTCTAAAAGCAGGAATTGGAGGGGTTCGCTCTCCCCACTTCCTGTTCCCCCCACCCACTGCCTGTACAACTACACGTAGGCTCGGATCAAGTGCATGTGTCTGTCTTCCAGAAGAAGGATTCCAACAATTAAACTATCAATCAGAACACACAAGGTGATTTAATTTTCAGGCCTTTCCCATTTATTTAAGGAAACAAAAAGACCTATTCAGTTCCTGTTGTAGGGCCTATTCAGTGGTTCTTACTCCTGATTTCATATTAGAATTGCCTAGGCTCAGACCCCACCCCTAGACATACTAATATAATTGGTTCAGAATGAAGACAGATGGTTCTCATCTATAGCAGTTGCAGACCACTCTACTAAATGACGTCTTAAAAAAGCATTGTTAATATTTAGTAAATGACTAGTCAGGCTGAATGATTTTGGACTTCCAGATAACTAGTAAATTGTAAGTAATATCTATGAGGTTACGGATAGAAGACTCCCTTTCTGACAAGGCTTAGACAATTTTAATAGCAGGTAATATTAGACGCCAAGCTAGTGCAATGTCCCTGACATACTCTGGCATCTTGCCTAATCTAGAGATGATGTAGTGATATATTTAGAGATTTTGTAATAAGGAACTTGGTCTTATATTAAACTCTTGTCTATATGTGGAGTTGATTCAAGGACAATTACTTCTGTCTGAGTCCAGAGAGATGTGTGCTTAAACAGCCCCATCAAATGGGTGCGTACTTTCTGCACAAGATATTTGGATCTGGATGAGGTCAATAAAGTGTGGCTGCTTTGAGAACAGTAGTTCTCAAAGTCATCAAGGGCATCCACGAAGCATCTGGACCTTTGTAGAAAATTGGCTTTATTTCTTGTCTCCACTGCCATGATTCATGATGCCATTTTGTTTAGGTTTAAACATGCTAAGACAGCTTATCTGTTACTTGGAAAGAAGTTTACTTTCCCCAGACAGGGCAGTCCTGGCTGTAAGTTCTCTTAGTGCCATGGTCTGTCTGATTTATTCTCTTGGAACAGATCATCAATTCCCAGGATAGAATTAAGTTACAATAGCTTTTTCCACACTTTCACTCAGAACATGTGTCCTCTGCAAACCAAATTGTCACCCTGATATTTTCTTCTCTGCCAAGAACTACACTCTAGAAAACAAATAAGAGGCAACATATAACTCTTCCTCTATTATATGTACGTGGACTGACTCTGTCACAATAAAAGAATATTCTGTGTCTGTTCCAGAAAGCTAAGTAATTCAGTGGTGTTTGTTTCTATATTTTACCATTTAAGTCCATCTACCCTGTATTTCTGAAGTTCTTCCACTTACCTTTTCCATCGGAAACACAGCTTGTCAAGGCTCATAAGCCCCTTGACTTTCCCCAAGGATGGGAAAGGGAGAGTTAGAAATTTACATCAGGTTGCCCTGCGTTTCAGTGCGTAGAACCTGCTGAATTCAGGGAGTGTGAACCAAAAGACATACACATGGCTCACTTCCTCTGCCTCTGAAAGCATGGCAGCCAACTCTTCTCAGGAAAAGCCTGAGGTAACTCAGCCCTTTATTTTCCAACAGGAGGAGACCGGAAATTAGGTCAGAGCTAGTATGATCACTACAGGGTTTGATGCCATTTCATCCATCTTTGACTCTCTTCTTATATGTTTTTTCAATGGGTCTAGTAACACACTCCTGGCACAGGTGCAGAATTCCATCCAAATCCGGTGAACTCTGAATTCAGTCTTGACAGGATGAAGCCTAGTTGTCCCATTCTCTGATTATTTTTTAATCTCAGCAATACCCTAGAGGGTTAGAACAGAGTATTCGGTAAAGTAGTAAGTGAGTAAGTAAAGTAGGAAGGTAGAAAACCTCTCATAAATCTAGTTGCTGTAAGATCTTGAGCAAGTTAATTCCCCTCTAAATCTCAGTTTCCTTGTTGTAAACTGGAGATGGTTTGCAAAGCAGGGATTAATTTGATTGCCTAATTTTTCTTATCCATCCTGAAAATCTGTGTCTCTTATTAATAGGTATGTTTTGATCATTTGCATTTAATGTAATTATTGATATGTTTGGATTTCAGTTTACTATTTTGTTACTTGCTTTCTGCTTGTTCCCTCCATTAAACATGTGTTTTGCATTCCTTTCCTGACTTCTTTTAGATAACTTGGTGATTTTTCTAGGGATTACAGTATACATGTTTAAATGTTTAAAGACCTTTAGAGTCTAATGTTTTACTATTTTGGATGGAATATAGAAATCTTACCACCATATAAGTACAATTAGCCTCTCCTTTGAAATACCTATCAGATGTTAAAATTTCTGCTTTCTACTTGCAAACATATTTTAAAGAACTAAAAAATGGAATAATCAATTATATTTACACAGATGTTTGCCATTTTTATTGCTCTTTCTTCATACATAATGTTCCAAATTTCCTTTTGACATTATTTCCCTTCAGTCTAAAGAACTTCCTTTAGCAATTGCTTTAGAACAGATCTGCTGGTAATGAATCCCCTTAGTTTTCCTTCATCTGAAAATTTTGGGGTTTTTCTTTCCCCCCACCTTTATTCCTGATGTATATGTTCAAGATACAGAATTCTGGTTGACAGTTCTTTCCTTTCAGCATTTTAAAACTGTTATGCCACTTCTTTCTGGCTTCCGTGGTTGTTCTCCTACTGGTAATGTGTCATTTTTCTCTGGGTGTTTTGGGGATTTTTTTTCCCTTCAATTTTCAGCAGTTTGATTATGATATGTCTGGATATGAATTTGTTTATTCTGTTTGGCATTCACTGAGCTTCTTGAATCCCTACGTCTACCTCTTTTGCTAAATTTGGGGCGTTTTCAGACATTATTTCTTAAAATATTTTTTTTGCACTCAACTTTTTCTCTTCCTCATCTGAGACTGCAATGACATAACTGCTAGAATCTTTTTGGTTATTTTCCCATAAATCTCTAAGGTTCTTTTCACTTTTTCAATCTCTTTTGTTCTCGCTGTTGTTCAGATTGAATCATTTTTATTAATTTATCTTCAAGTTCATTCATTTTTCCTCTGTTATCTCTATTCTGCTACTGAGCTGGTGAAGGGAGGGTTTTGTTGTTGTTGTTGGTTATCGTGTTTGTAGCTCTAAAATTTCCACTTGGTTCGTTTTTATATTATCGATTTATTTAGTACCCTTTGTATTTTTCCTTTGGTTTCAAGTGTCAGATAATTTCACCATCGTTGTTATCTCACCATTGGTGTCTGTTGGTTGTCTTTTTCCATGCAAATTGAGATTTTCCTGGTAGCCAAGTAATTTCTTAATTGTATCTTGGACATTTTAAATATTATATTATACGACGCTGGGTCTTCTTTAAATCCTAGGAAAATGTTGACATTTTTTGTTTTTGTAAGCAATCAACCTGGTGAGGTTCAGTCCTTCAGTTCCAACCAGCCTGTTGTGTCTGTGGTTCTAATGCCAGTATATTTTCAAAGCACTCAGTGCTATTTGGATCTGTCCAGTGTATATGCCACCTAGTGGCCAGACTCAGACATGAGCAGTGATACATCTGTGAAGTTCTCCAAGTCTTTTGTATGCGAAGTGGTATCAGATCCGCATGTGCACAGCTTGGGAATGAGTCCAAAGCTTACAAACAGTTATGTGGGGTTGATTTATTGTGCTTCTTCCTCTCCATGACCTCTTTATACGTTCTAGTTCCTTGGGACTCCTCTATTTGTCTTCCAGCTAGAGAGCTGGGATTTTAGGTACCCTGCTCTTCAGTGTGCTTCTGAAGTGTGCCCATATCCTGAGCCAAACAATAGAAGGACAAGCAACAAAAACAATGGTTAAGTCCCGTCCTCTTGGAATTACAACTCCTCAGCTGAAGGTGAGAGAAGGTTCCTCTGCTCAGAGTTTTGGCTAATGTGGACACCCCTATGCCACAGGATTACTTGGAACTGCACCATGAGAGGACAGGAAAAAGAGGGCCAACTGCAACACAGGATTTTTACGTTCTCTCTGAACAGTATGAGTTCCCTTTTCTGCTCCTTGAGCCAGTTCTAAAGGTCTTCTCCTGAGCTTGCTCTGTCTATTCCTTTGTGCCTACTGCAGGGTTAGTTGGGAGGTATTAGAAGGAAAAAAATGGTAAAGCCACCACCCACACATCAGTAATTTAATTCTGGACCTCTTCCCCAATTTGCCTGCTCCTTTTCATAGTCCTCAAATTGCTACTCTATGCATCCTGTTCAGATTTTATTCAGTACAAAACACAGAGTGACTGGTACTTACTCCATTTTATCCGTACTGGACCCCTAATGTTCTTTAAATCTCAAAAAAATTAATGATATTTATTTGTATTTTGATTATCCTATCTAGTCAGTTTAATGAATGGAAGTTTTTTCCTTTTTCTTCAAAGGCCAGGTACCAAATAAAAATGTAAAACCCAGGAGAAATTAAAATCAATATACCAAAACTCTACCAATCTTGTATGATTTGAAGAAAAGTGAAATGTGCCATCCAACCCAGTCACCACCTGAATATAAAAGGTGATACTGAATGACTTTTAAAATATGGGTTTTAAAATAATGTTTTATAAAGTAAGAAGTTATAAATAGCAAATTTCAGCCTTTCTGTTTAGTCTAATGATTCAGGTTTAGAAATTTGGGAGAAATAGCTCTAATTGGACACTTTAAAAGATTGTCATAGGGTCATCTTATAAACCATACAGCTTAGTGCGTCAAAGAAATACAAAGAAATACATAAGAGCTGGCCACCTATAGAAAATACAGTCAAAACACCTTGCCTCCTTTTCCCCAGCAAAATCTACAGTGTGGCTTAAAGTGACTGTGACACTGAGAGGCACGTCTTCAATAACTGCCATTCATGGTACATTTTTCTGCAATCCATAACACTCTATATACATAATCATGTCAGAGCTACAGTACCTGGGGAAGTCTGCAAATCTTTTTACAGAAGACTCAAAAAGATTGGAAGAAAATATTACTTCTCTGATGCTTACATAATAATTATGAAATATAAAATGCTAGTAACACATATGCACTGTAACATTCTTGACAGATCCTCCAAATATAATTTTAATTTATTCAAATTAAGGGTCAATTCCCATATTTAGCACGTGTGAGACAGTTTTTTTTTTTTTAAGTAGCTAAAGGTTTTCTGAATTATAAGTAGTCATTTGGCTTTTAAGAAAAAAATATAGACAGTATAGATGAATAATATCCTTCCTCTCAGAATCGTGTTGCATTTGCACCTTTAAATATAATTTAATTCTTCAACTTTTCACACTGTTTTCTTTTTTTGCACACCAATCTCGTCTATCAGACTGTGAGATCCTTGAAGTTTGTTCAGCTAGGTTGGCACAGAACAGAATTTAACAAATGATCTTCAGATTGTTTCAAATAGGCAAAAGATCAATCATAAAATTTCAATAGAAGTAATGAGGGTTTGTCAGCTGGCCATATCAAAGAAAAAATCTTGACAAAACGTTTTTTAAAAAAACACTCATGAAATATTCATTTTCTGCAAAACAAGCTTTGCCATAACTACAGTATGTAGCGTTCACTGTACTACTGCTAATTCCCCCCCGCCCCCCGTTCTTTATTCAGTTACTTTGCTGGTGGAAAAATTTAAGCCAGTATTCTAAGTGGTGTGTGGGAGTCTTCTCTGAGCACATATCTTGTTGATATATAATGGGATATGTGCATATATTTTAACTCCCACATAATCTTCTAAACTGCTCTCCTGAAGTCTGTACAGCATATAATCTAGTTAGATGGTTTCTGCCTGGGACTCTGGTTGAAATCATCTCAGGGTTAAAAGTAACCTTCTGTGGTGTTCAGATTTAATAGAAAGAAAATTCCTCCTTTCGGTCAGCAAAATCTTCACTCCAGATGAATCTTCAACACTCTGTCATAATCCAGGAGCAAATGGATTAGAACAGCATCGTCCAACAGATAAATAATGAGGGCCACATATGTAATTTTAAATTTTCCAGTAGCTACTTTAAAAAGATAAAAAGAAGCAGATGAAATTAATTTGCATATATATATATATACTAATATATTAAAAACATTATAGTCTCAACATGTAATCCATATAAGAATTATTAAAAAGATATTTTACTTTTTTTGGACTAAGCCTTCAAACTCTGGTGTTTATTTTATAGCACATCTTAATTCAGACTAGCCATACTGCAAGTGCTCAGCCACATGTAGATTTAGGAAAAACAGACAGAAAGGGCTGGAAGAGATCATTGAAGTTCTCACCTTGCCTCTTATCTAATATTTGAATATTTCCATGCTTTCCATAGACATTTTTCTCTAATCCAAAAAGCTGTCCATGTCCTGCATATCCCTACATGGTCTGGCACCACTTTCCTGCTTCTCTGAGCCTCCTGCTAATGACACGGTCTCTCTCTTTGCTCTGTGGCACCTCTTTCCATTACTGGATCCCAGCTTGTGGGAAGTGTTTCCCCATGTCTCCTGCATTTACTGTTTCCTGTTAGAATAGGCTTTATTCCTACCATCTTCGACCCAATAATTCTCTCTCCTCCCTACTTTTTCTTTCTTTTTTTTTGACCAGTTCCTTACAGGTTTCACATTAAAATGATCTATCTCAGAGAAGAGTTCCCTGAATCTCTGAGAGCAAGGATGGCCCAACAGAGTGACGGCTGCCTTCATAACACTAAATATAGAGGTTCCCCTTCTACATCAGGTGACACAGTCATAAACTAAGTGCTCAATTAGTGTTGCTTGAACAAATGCATGACTGATTAAATGAATGAAAAATTGGAAAGATCAGAAGGAGAAATGACTTGCTAAAGGTCTCATAGTTAGTGGTAGGTCCTGGACTCTGGTCCAACTGAGCTCACAAAATTCAAACATTTAAAGAAATTGCAGTTAAAAGGTGATGCAGTCATTACAGTATGAGCACCAGAGTTATAAATATCCTGGCATTCTAGAATTTTTGGTCGTGGTAAATTTCCCATTTCCAAAGCTAGCATGAAACATGAACTGCTGACAGCAGTGTAGACGGGTGCAGGTATTCTGGAAAGCAATGTGTTAGGACCAGAACATATCTATGATCTAGTCAAGCCATATTCAGATATATAACTTGAATTCTAATACAAGTTCATAAGGAGAAAGGTATGAGGATGTCCATTATAGTGTTGTTTGTGTTGGCAAAGGGTTATGTACAATGTAAGTGTCTCTCACTGGGGGTTAAAGGTCAGCAAAATACGGTGGACACGTACCACCATCATGTATTACACAGAAGTTGGAAGCAACAGATTAGATGTACACACAGTGACAACAGTGGGTCTTTAAAGTAGCACCAATGAAGAAGCAAGGGACAGAATAAGATGTTTATGTAAGTAAGGCACAATTCATATAATTTAATAATAGACACACACACACACACACACACATATATATGTGTATATATATATATATATATATACACACACACACAATACAAAGAAGCACATTTTAAAAGAAAATATAAATATACGGATACACATTGAACATCAAAATATCAAAATGATCTATACAGGGAGGATATAATGATAGTAGAAAATAGGTACAAAAGAAAGTAATATGTCATGAATTGAGAAGAGTAATTAATTGAACCCTCCAAAATTGAGATCCAAAAATTAAAAGCAAAATGAAGGAAATAAAAAATATTTAAAACATATGTATATATTTTAAATAACCTGTTTTGTTCCAAAAAATTAATTTTTTCATGTACGGAAATTTAATTCATATGCAGGGGTCAAATAGCAAGGAGTTAAGAACAGACCACCAACACCACAGATTCTTTAAAAAAAATGGCCATTTATATACCATGTTTTCAAGATAAAGGGGAGAAAACTTAAGGCACTACCCAACCTTTACTGAAAAAAGTATCTAACAGAGGTTAAGAACATATGTAAAATAATGAATATATAGGACAGGTGAAAAATGTAACGTAGCTGCGGCACAAATTATCTGATGTGTGGATCCAAAACAGACTGGCGTTTTGTTTTGCTCATTGGATTAGGGACTGTTTAGTGAAGAAGTGACATTTGAATCAGAAAGGTAAAACTGGGAAGACACCAGGAACAATATGCACCAGAGCCTGGAGGCCAGAATATATATGACATGTATGAAAAAATAGCAGAGAGACTTTATTTTGACTGAGAGGAAATGTGTGAAGGCAGTACTGAGGCTGGAAAGATAAGCTAGAGACAAATACTGCAAGGACATCAATAACAAAATGGATAAATGGATTCCTGATAGATTTAAAACAGAGGATGATAGGTTTAATAACAGTAACAGGGCTATAGGAATGTTGCTTCATTTACAACTGATTTACACACTTCACCACAGCATTGGTAAAAAAGGGATGTTAGAAAGCGTGACTGTGTAAACCACATTTAATCATTATATTATCCAGCATTTTGATACGGACCAAAGCCTCCTCTAGATAATATTATCTAGTCAAGATTTGTTGCCATGCTTTTTTTGCTTTTTTAAAAATTTTTATTGGGGAATATTGGGGAACAGCGTGTGTTTTCCCGGACCCATCAGCTTCAAGTCAAGTTGTTGCTTTCAATCTAATTGTGGAGGGCACAGCTCACAGTGGCCCACGTGGGAATCGAACCGGCAACCTTGGTGTTATGAGCACCACGCTCTAACCAACTAAGCCAACTGGCCACCCTATTACCACACTCTTGACTCCCTTTTCACGGGAAGAAACAATGATTAGTGTCCTTTTGTGTCAGTCGAAGTGCCTGAAGGTCCCCTTTTGTAACAGCCCACCTATGTTCACTATTCTTTATATTTCTTGATTAGTTTTTTAACCAAATTGTCTATTTAGTGTTTTTATATTCAGTGCTCCAAGGGCTGGCTTAAAGAGCATTTTAATTTATCTAAGTTATGTTAGAGCAAAAATGGCTCAGCATGTGGTATTAATCCAAATGAATTGATATTGCCACTTACTGCTCTTAGATAAGTTTTATCTTGCACTTCTTGCTATTTTAGGGGCTATTTGTTTCCGGTTTCCATGGTGAAACTTCAGAAATCTGCTCCCTGGTGAAGGCTGGTGCTTGCTTATAGATAAATTGAACTATACAATAGGATTAACACAAATATGACAAATTGAAGAAGTCAACATATTATATGATCAAACAGTTGTTTTTCTATAAGCATGGTATCTTATTCATTATGGATTCTTGTTACACTGATATAAATGTGAAATGTTGGTATCAATCTTTCTTTCTAATTACTAAATATCATTAATTACATTCACCGTTCAGTAATATTTCTCCTGGCTTAGTTAGACATTACCCCAAATATGTTAGAATCAAAGTCTCTCTAGAACATACATTCCATTCACTTGATGACTTGGATACATTAATGCTTAAAGAAACTTGAACTCAAAAAGTCTGTTTTGTTTCTTTTTTTTTTTTCCCTGAGTCAATTTGGCTAAACTGGAACTACATTTTCTACGATCCCTTTCTTGTATGCCTCCAAGTCAGAGTTGACAAAAATCAAAATTGGTGTGTGATGTGGAAGAGAGAAGTGCAGCAGAGGTAACCCCTCTGTGAAGATCATAGTGGTTAGATGCATTGAAAGAGAGCTAGAGGTGCTAGAGACTGTCAGTGTGTCTTCATTTACCCAGGCTTCATGTTCAGCTCTTTCTTCTGCTGGCCCTGCTGACCAGCCAACCCTGGGCTCACCACAAGATGCAGAGGCAACAGCCTCCTTAAACTTTCTCGTCAGCTCCCTGTAGTGGCCACACACCAATGGATAGACATGCTTGGCTTCCCAGATTCCCATGCAAGCCCTGGTTTTTTCATCGTTGCCAGTGCAGCAGGAGGGGGCCTTGGCAACTGTGCTCTGATCCTCCTGCATCTCCATTTTAATTTCTAAGCTTCTCCCACCATTGTACAACATCCAACTCCTATAATATAAATAACAAAGCTCTTACTCATAATACTCCTAGTGTTTCTACTTCTTGGATTGAATCCTAACTAATACAATACCTAAGGGTAATTTCTTTCTAGATTTTAAGCAATAGTTTTCTCCTGAACACTTTCCTTTTAATTAATGGAGTCTCCTTTGACTCATGATCTCATTTATAATTTTGACTTAGAAGAAATTTATTCAGTTCCAGGAAAACGTACTTTATCTTTGCAGAGCAGGACAAAAGAAGAATGTTACACACATATCCTATGCAATGTTCTGGAAATTTTCTTCACTAACTGGCTTTGAAAAAAAAGTAGACACTAATATGCCACTAATATCAAATGCTTAGAATTAGTCTTTAGTCATCAAAACAAACATCCAACTTATATCCAAATCTGTTTATTGAAGGAGCCGTGTATACATAGTGTATATATAATTTAAATACATATCTAAAGAAGATCATTTAAAAAACTGACTTCAAGGTAATTTTAAAAGTTAATTTCCACTAGTGAATTGCATGAATGTTTATTTAGACAAATGGAAGAGCTGATAGGACATCTTTATGAATATACCCTAAATCAGAGTTGTGATTTGTGAGTTAAGAGAATGGGATAAAAAGTGAAAATCCACAGGAAAAAAGAGGGCAGGAAGGCAAGAAGGTAGGATGTTGTTGTATTTTCACGTTCATTTATAGCATTTCAGTTGAATATGAGATTCGTAATAATAATAATACCACCATCACCAATAATAATAATATCTAGCACACGGGTAAAATGATCCAGACGTGAAGAAAATGGTAAAATTTTATAGAAATGATCATCAGAGTTATGTTGATTTCCCCTTTCCTTTTTTCTCTTTTTCTATCCTATACTCATAGGGTTTTCATGTAGATATGAGCTAATTTGATAAAATAATCCATAAAACTCTGCCAGTGGGACTTGCTCTGTACAGAGACAATAGATACTTACTTTAAATATGGTCTTTCAGAAGTCATGATTCATCACTGCTAAATCTGAAATGCTATTTAACAATGGGGACCTTGAGGGAACAGTTTCTTTCAATGCCCTAATTAATTCAATTCAGCAAATAGTAACTAAACACCTACATTGTACTTTCACATTCATTCACTCCTTGGGAAGCTGAGCCTGGCCCTCTGCTCAGAGCACAGGGACATTAGCACAAGCACAAGCCCCCCTCTCATGGAGCTCCCAGCACGGCAAGGATGATGACCATACCAAAAATTATTTTAATACATGACAGGGTATATACTATAAGAATATAAACTAGACGTTAGGAAGGAAGGTGATAATTGAGTGGAGGAAACTAACATTCCAGACAGAAGAAACAGCCTGAGCAAAGACACAAGGTTATGAAAATGCAAGATATGTTCAGGTTACGCGAAGTGTTATCAGGTTTTGTTGGATGGTAAATATGCTAGAAATACTTATGGCAATGGCATTTTCCAAACTTCAGTGATTTAATGACGTTCACATTTTTTCTCTATCCATACGTTTTGTCAAATATACCAACATGCCATTATTTACTTTTTATTTAATTAATTCTACATTGATTTTTATTTTTTAGTTTAAGTTGTTCTAAACGTTTGAGCTTGATATACTAGTGACACTTTTTTTCTTTTTAAATTTTTATTAAATTTATTGGGGTGATATTGGTTAGTAAAATTATACAGGTCTCACGTGTACATTTCTATAATACATCATCTATATATTGCATTGTGTGTTCACCACCAAGAGTCAGTTCGTCTTCCATCACCATTTATTTGATCCCTTTTTCCCTCTTCTACCACCCTCTCTCCCCTTACCCTCTGGTAACCATTAAACTATTGTCTGTGTCAATTAGTTTTTGTTTGTTTGTCTTGTTCCTTTGTTGCTTTCAGTTTTATATCCCACATATGAGTGAAGTCATAAGGTTCTTGACTTTTTCTGTCTGACGTATTTTGCTTAGCATGATAATCTCAAGATCCAACTAAATTGTCACAAATAGCAGTATTTCATCTTTTCTATGGCCAAGTAATATTCCATAGTATATACGTACCACATCTTCTTTATCCAATCATCTGTTGAAGAATACTTTGGTTGTTTCCATGTCTTGGTCACCGTGAATAACACTACAATTAACACGGGATACATACATCTTTATGGATAAATGTTTTCAGATTTTGGGGGTAAATACCCAGAAGAGGGATTGCTGGGTCATATGGTAATTCTATTCTTAATTTTTGAGGAACCTCCATACTGTTTTCCATAGTGGCTATACTAATTTACATTTCCACCAGTACTGCTTGTGACACTTTTTTTCCCTAATGAACACTAAATATATTTAAAACTATTAATATTAAAAATGTCTATTCATCTGAAATAATCTTGAGCATCAACAATGGTGTGTTACTATACATTGAGAAACCCCAAGGTGGGAGATGAGGCAGAAGCAGGAGGGCTGCATCGTATCGACGACTTTGGATACCACAGTATGGACTGGACCGCATGCTTGAATACTAAACGGTAAAAAATTTGCAACGATCAGAAGTGTATTTTGGAAATTTAATTCTAAAAGCACTGGTGTTAAAAATTATTAAAAAAAACAAACAAACAACAAAAAAAAAACACCACGGAGATTAGATAAGGCAAAGACTGAATTTTATTCCAGCTTCATTCTTTAAAATTGAACTCAAATGTTACCTTTTCATGAAACTTGTGCTGACTGCTCTGAGCTTAGTGAATTGTACGTGATACTTCCTTACTAAGCACTCTAAGTGTATTTACCTATATTGCATTGAATCTACTTCTTTACAAATATCTCCTGCTTCTCCATGAATTTCTTGAAAATCTGCCTTCTTCATAACTGAGTCTGCAGAGCCCCAGAGTGTATGAATGCTACAGAGGACTAAAATTGTGTAAACTAAATTCTGTGAACTGAAAGAAACAGGATAGGGAAACTAGATAAAAGGTGGTTGATAATTCAAAAATTAACTACGAGGGTCTAAAATAGGAAGAAAGGAATTCCAAAAGTTCTTGGGATTAGGTGACTGGAGACATGATAGGGTCAAAGATGGTTCTGAAGTTCCAATCTTGTTGAAGATTATAACAGGATGGAAAATATTTCAAGTACAAATACATTCACTGTGAAATGGTGCTCTCTGTGCCTATACCACCATGTAGTTTCACTCCTCCAAGGTAAAACTAAAACATTTTTATACATTTGTGAGATCAGTTACGTCCACAGAGCTAATGTACCTGGTGGATGATTGGATGAATGTATGCAGAGTTACCTACTGAAATGCAGCTGTGCTATACTGGAAAAACCAATAAACTGTTCTTTAGTTTGGGTCCTGTCACTAGTCAGAGTCTCCATAAACTGAGCACTCTATCTCAGAAAAATTTCAGTAAGAAGGTAGGTCCAATAATCACCTCCCTGCCTTCTTTGCATGTTCCAATGAGATAATAATTGTGAAAATAATTTTGGAATGGCTTTCACTCTTGTATCCACAGTAGTCCATCCTGTATAGAACAATCAAAGCGTGATCTTTAGAAAAGATAAACCAAATTATATCACCCTCCTGCTGGAAAGGTTTAAACATTTTCTATATCACTTAGGACAGGGGTATCCAAACTTTTCAACGTTTTTCACCAAGGGCCATATGCGGTAAAATACACAAACAGCCGGGCCACTCACTCGAGGTGAAGTACGTATTGCCTCACCTGGTTTAAATAAACTAAATGTATTTTTGGAATTTGCTGCAGGCCAATTAACAATGGATCACGGGCCTCAGTTTGGACACCCCTGACTTAGGTTAAAATGCAAACAGCTTACTAGGACTATAGGCAGAGCCCTTGCACATAATATGGCCCCTATTTGTTTACCACTATACCACCTAGTACAGTACCGAGCACATACTATATGTTATAAATAGGTCTTTAATTAATATGTGAATGCATGATGGAATGAATAAGTAAAGTAATGAGTCGCCTGTGACCTCTTGGCTAATTAGTTCATGGAGTCAAGGCTAGAAGATGAGTCTCTTGATTCCAAGGCCCATTATTTCCATAGGCCCAAACTTACTCTATTTTATGAAATTCTCTTCTTTCACCACCATGGGATCCTATGGATAAGGCATTCAGTTTTGAGGTGTTTGCCTAAAGTTAACTGTGTGGTCTCTGGCTAAGGATCAAGTTACAACACAGATTTTACCATGCACTAGAGCTTGCAGTCACAGCTTTTCGTCCTTGTGTGTTTACCCACTGATGTATCTAGTACACAGAAGCTGTTCCCATGTTTTTATTTCATACTTTAGCAATGTGTATTTATTGCTTCTTATTTTACATTTTGCAAGATACTTCCATTTCAAATTTATTTTAACAAAGTGTAGTACCATTCCAACATTTTATAAATTATAGAGAGCCAGGTGGAAGGGTGACTGGATTCATCATATAAAGGTTAAAGAATTCTGATTTGGAGCAATAAATATCAATTGCTCTTTTAAAATGTGTTTGAAGCATTCTTGTCATGGAGGAAAACATTTATCAAGGGTCTCTTGAAATCCATTCAGGTGCAAAGAGAAGGGTCATGAAGTTAGGGCAAACAGATGACTTTTTGTATATTGTTTTGAAATGTACTGTTCTTGCCATAGGAATAGTGGATATCTGAGAAATTCTGTCATCGGAATTCTTTCAAAATTGTAGAATAGTTTTGTGGGTTAGCCTGAAATATGCAGAAAAGGGGTTGTGTTGAACATGGGGCGGGGTGGGGGTGGGGAGAACGGCAATTCCTTGTCCTGACGAATTTCTGCTATGCCCATTCCCAAACTCGGATGTGCTCCAATCTGTACTTGAAAGCAAAGGAGGAACTTAATAAATCTATTAACTGGGTTCACTGCAAACTCATGATATTTTATTGTAGCTACTTTCCCAATATGTCTTTCTTTCTCTGGTTGCCTCTGTAGTCCATAGGAAAGTTTATTTCACTTTCTTAAGAATCTTGTAGCTACCCCTTATTGCTACCTTCTTTTCTCTATGTTTTATGCATATTTTTATACATCCACTGAGCTTTTTTTCTTGTCTCGAGAAAAGAAACACGCCTTTACTTTAGAATTTTTTTCTCCCTCTGTTATTATTTTATTTTTGTGTATCTGTATTTTCTCCCGATTTCTTAGCCTATTAAAATGTTCAAAAAAAAAAAAAAAATGTTCATGTCTCTGACAATCTTAAACAAACAAATGCACAACAAGCTCTCATCCCTTACAGATGCTTATGTTACCACAGCAGCTTTTCATTTTCACTACTAAACAACCTGGAAGGACATTGAAGTTTTCCTGTCTCCAAGACCTCAGCTCACACTCAGGCCATCTCATCTTGCCTCCTGCCTTCCTCATTTGTTACTATAGATACCTAGAATGGATTTTGGAAGTCAGGTAATATGATTAGTTTCAGTCTGTCTGTATGCCTCCAAAACACTCCTGCCAGGTGATTACTATGGAACTTGCTCTTGCCAACCACAGTAGTATACAAGTAAGTTAAGCTTTTTTTGTTTTTCAAACTTCACTCTCTCTATTCCTCAGAATATCTCTCAGTTGACTGTTGTGTCCTTCTCAATTCTTAAATGTCCCATTTTCTTTGGTTTCCATGACCCCTACTTGTGTTGCTTCTTCTCCTACTTGTTCAATACTTTTTTCTTCTGCTCTCACTACTCTTATCCCTCCTGCACATGGAAATGTGGATATTCACCAATACTTCTTATATTCTTATAAGAATACTAACAAGAGTAGTAACAAGATACTTCTTATATTCCTCTTCAATCTCTTAATGATCTTATCTACTTCTATCAGGCACTACCACATACAGGAGTCACTCCTTCTGATGGTGACAACATTCCATCCAACTTCTTAGATATTTTCACATGAAGTTTCTGAAACTGCTCAGTCCAAAATAGTCGCCACTAGCCACATGTAATTGTTCAATATTTGAAATGTGCCTCCTCTGAATGGAGATGAGCAATGATTGCAAGATGCACATTGGATTTAAAGACATAGTACAAAAAAAACCCAAAACATACATAGTACAAAATCTAATGTAAAATACCTAATAATTTTTGTATTGAGTATATGTTATAATAATAATATTTTTGATAGATTGGGTTATATAAACTATGCCATGAAAATTAATTTTATCTGCTTCGTTTTACTTTTTTAAATGTGTCTACTGGAACATTGAAAATTAATATGAGGTCCGTTGGACTGTGCTATTTGAAATAACCCAAAGTATTTACCACTTTGCCTCTCAAATCAGTTTCTCCAATTGATTTTAGATTTTGGATAGGGAAGAACCTCTTTTACTATCCCCTTTGTTTGTTTTAGACATTTCTGTCTCACAACCTTTGTCCTCCATATACTTTCATTCCATCCTTTCCCCATTTAATGCACCATCAAGCCTTATCCTTCTTTTTTCTATTCTAACTCTTCTGTCCTAGACAATTTCAGTAACTACCTGTCTCATCCTTAGGCTCCTTTCTCCTCCAAACTATCCTATATACCATCTATACATAAACTTCATTAAACATAATATTCCTCTACTCAAAAAACTATAATGCTTTCTTATTTTTTAGTGAGTAAAGTTCAAATCCTTAAATCATTGGTCAAAGCTACCAACCTTTCCAATGTTATCTTTGCTCAAGAGAGTTGTTTCCTTGCATTTGCTTTGCGTTTTCTCTAGTCTTCGTAGATTTCCAAGTACGGCCACATCTGTCTACCTTTTCACCATCATTTACTGAAACCAACCTAGTATTCAAGCTCTATGTAAAATGTTATTTTTCCCATAAATTTGGTCACAAATCATCTCTCCAAAGTCTGAATTTTGACAGTATTTTATCTTTTATGGCACTTCCCACTTTTTAACCTGTTTGGAGTTTACCCTTTTATTATTTATTTTCTACTTAACATCTTCTTTAAGAGCAAGAATTATAGATAAATCATGTTTATACCCATCTCCAAGTGGCTGTCATGGTGCCCACCATAGCAGGTGCTTAAAGTTATTTATTGACAAAATAAATATGCAAATGAATTAATCAGTGAGGATGTAAGCATGCTCTCTAAAGTTAAGGTTTTCTTGTGGAAAATTTCCTCCCAACAGCAGTAATAGTTTAAGTTTTAGTTATTGCCTTATGCTTTTTTTTCTCCCAACTTAATATGCAAATCATTGATTTAGTAAAACAAGTATTTCATTTGCTGATGAAAATGCTTAAGACAACAAAAAAGGGCATATTAAAAATCAATGGAAGCTGCTACATCTGCATCTTTTCAACACCATCTGTCTCTCAAGTTGTTAGATGAATCCAAATCCCATTTTTGCTGGTCCACAGCAGTAAAACAATGGCAATTTCAGACAGATTGAACATATTTCAATTAGACAATTTAGTTGTAAGAGCATTGTCCGGGCAGATAACCCTCCAGGGATTATAATAAATACAGCTTAATTGGCTTATTAAGTAAAATTACGGAAGTCAGGAGCCTTAGTTTGAAAACTTTTAGGCATCATGAGGGTTGGGTTTAGCATATGATAAATGTGATGAACACTTGCTATGGCAGAAGGTTTGGCAAGTGGTTGTACAAGTCAGATGACTATTCTAGCTAACTGAGAAGCAGCATCTGTAAGCAAAAGTACGTTTTTAAAAATAATTGAGACACAAGAAATATACAGCTCACACTACAGATGAAAAGTAATCCCAGTATGGCAATTTGTCGAGAAATTCTGGCCTGAGAATCAGGATTCCTAGATTCTAGGCCTTTAATTATAAAATATAATTACATTTTTCATTTATTTGGTAAGGCCATAATCACAAATGTCATCATTACACAATCCTGAAAAATATGTCTTTGTATTTGCACATATTTGTAGGTGTACAAATAAGATCTGGTGTTTAATCCCTCTATAATTATACCTATATTAATATAATTTAAGATTTAGGAATATCTGGAGTTATTGGAAAATACATGTTCTTTTGTGTGTTAAGATCACATATGTAATGCTCTGTGATGGCATGGATGCATCATCAAAAGCACAAAATCACTTTGTGCTGGAAAAAAATTATATCACATATTTCTAAATATTTCATTTAACAAATAGGCAAAGAGAGGGTCAGAAAAGGCAAGAAAATCCTCCAGAAAGATAGTTCATAGTTCTCCAAAATCAGATATCTCGATAGTTGGCTAAGCTGGTTTCACAGCCCATGTGATTGGCTTCCTAGTTGGCTCTTAGGTGACTTTTACAAGTAACGAGCAAACTCTTATTTCCAAAGCTGTGACACAGTGACGAAAACCAATAGAGCCTGTAAAGGTGAAACAGTGATTTGGGAAACTAAAGAAATATGCAGAGAAATGCAGTCTAGAATTTCCTGACTCCAACAATTTACACTCGATTTAACAGGAAATTAACTATGATTTCCAGAAAAATTCCATTCATCCCAGTAGATAAATATAGTCGTCACTAGGAACAGATATCTTTTTGAACTTAGAGCTTTGTTCTACAGTGTTCTTATCAAGGTAATAAAATGTAACTTATATCACTATGGGAATAAAAGTCAATTAAATTCAATCAGTATGCATTCTAACACCCTCATATGTTTAAAGCATTATTCTAAAGTGTTTTGGGAATGTATATATGAAAACTAATATCTAATATCTGAGTTAATATACTTTATAAAATTCCCTAATTAGGTTGAATTATGTTCCCCCCCAAAGATGTTTTGAAGTATTGAAATACTAACCCCTAGTACCTCTGAATGTGTCCTTATTTGGAAATAAGTTCATTGCAGATATAATCAAATTAAGATGAAGTCATTAGGGTGGGCTCTAGTCCAATATAACGGGTGTCCTTATAAAAGAAAATACCTTGTGATGACTTAGAGGCAGAGTAAGGACACCAGGTGACAAAAGGCAGAGATTGGAGTGATGCAGCTGCAAACCAAGGTATACCAAGAATTTATAGCCACCACTACAAGCTAGGAAAAAGCAAGAATGAATTTTACCCAGAGCCTCAGAGGAAGCATGGTCTTGTTGATACCTGATTTTAGACTTCTCGCCACCAGAACTATGATAAAATAAATTCCCATTGTTTTAAGCCACTCAAATTGTGATACTTTCTTATGGCAGTCCTAGAAAACTAATATATTTTTTTTTCGTAGTATCAATTTTTAAATCTTCCAGGGTCTGCTCTAATTTGAGCTTAGACTTTCAGAGACTGCAGTGGGGCATTCTAGAAAAAGGAACTGGCAAGAGGAAGATTGCAGGACGGGGATGAAAGGCCCACGTGGACATAGCTTGGAGTCTGGTTGGTTTGGTACTGTTTCCAGCCAGTGGGAGCCATGGAAAGGTGAGCAGGGCCACTGTCAAAAATTAGTACAGCCCTTTCAAAGAATGAAACTAAAGATGAAAAAAAATGGGCTTCTTACTTAAAATTATTTTATTCATCTCCATAGCCCTAGGAAGAGAGGTAAGATGTGCCCATGTTTTATTAACATAATTTCTAAAGAGGAAGATCAAAAGTCATACAATTCAGGTTACTTATACGAATAAAAATCTTGTTTTTCCCACCTCATTAGATCGTGAGAACCTTGGAGAATAGGTAAGATAAACAGGGAAACCAATAATTATACAATCATGTGAATATCTAGGTTTCTAAAAGATTGTTGGGCAACTCCTGATAGCAACAAATATAGGTCAGAAAGCCCTGTGTACCAGAAGCTTACCTGCTACTCTTTCTTCTTGGTAACTCAATTGAAATTAATTGGAGATTAACCATTGAGTTTACCAAGGAGAAAATTGGTCAGATTATGACAAAGCCAGAGGTTTCTGTATTACCAAACATTTCATGATAAGATTCCACTTTTACAGTTGTTTTCTGGGAAATATTTTAATCTTGTCATTTGGATCCTTTTTAAATAACAAGAACTCACACATATGGTGTATTTTCCATGTGCTGAGAATGAAGTATTTTGTGTGAATTAAAATTTGACAACCATCCTCTGAGGCTTTTGCCTAAGCAAATTTGAGATGGTAAAGTAACTTACCCAGACTCACGCACCTTAGTGGCCAAACCAAGTCTCCCTAGCAATCTTACGCCAAAGCTTTTGTGCTGAATCGCTCTTCTACCTCCGAGAGCTGAATGCTGAATACCAAAATCCTATGTAGTTACTTTCTCTAACATCTATTGTTTTCAAGCCAAATACCCATCTTCACATATGTACAGTTTCATCTGTAAGAAGCACATGTTAAATGAAACTGCTTGTGATCCATTTCCTCTTAAACGCTATTATTGTTTCTTCATAAATTGGTGCTGAGATCTCCATGCTTACCCTGTGAGTCCTCCTTCATACCTGACTCATAAAATCCACACAAGTGTAGCTCTTACCATCTTGACATGACTTCATCTTTTACAGCAATGCGAACACCTTCATATCATGTCTAGCAGGATCACCTCAGGTTCATTGCCAATGCTCCTAGAGTGCCAGGAAGAATGCTGTTTTTAGCGTATATACTCTTAAATTATGTGGTGTAAGCTGCACAAGAGAAAATAAGAATCAGTCATTAAAGAATGAAGAGTTACTCAGATTACAGCATGTAGAATATTTCTGCCTGAGAAAGAATATCTCTCTCCGTCTTTATGCCTTATGAATCCCCTCATCAGTAAGGAAGACCTTATCTTATCTCTCCTGACACTGTCACACAGATGTATGTAGATCAAACTGTAAATTGATATATACATAAACATGAGATAATATTATCAATGTTTTGCCACAATCTGCTGCTGTTTACTCAGGGCTTATGCCTATTTTATTGTATTTTCCAACTTTATTCTTTCTTCTAAGCCAAATGTGAAAATAGATTTCACAAGGTAACATTTCTCCCTGCTTTATTTACTTTCCTGTTACATTCAGATGTGAATATGGTAATAAATTTGACATTTTCCAGGTAATAGATTTTTTATTGCCCCAAAGAAGTGATCATTTGAAAGTTTATATATATATCTAGATCTTTTACCTCAATTTTATTTTTTTAAAATAAAATATACATTCTCTTGAACTGCAGGAGATGGTGGCATAAGGGGAATAAATTGTCCCAGCACAAGAAAGGTTGTTTAGCACAGCTGGTATGCCGGAGAGTCAGTATAATCACCTAGGACATCACTGAGCTAACGCTTCTCCAACTGATCTTCAAAATACTAGTTCCTTCAAGCTGTAGACAGAGAATACCAACATCTGTCAATCCATTCGCTAATTAAAACAGGAACTCTCTCCACCTCGTTAAAAAAAATACACTGACTTTTCAAAATTTTTAATAATCATGTTCAGGAAGGAGAGAAATTTATAAATAAAAATGAGGCAGTCGCTCCATTTTTTCCAGCCCTCCTAATTCAGCTTTGAAGTTAATTCCTTTTCCATTTTCTGCTTTTCAAAAGCTTTCCTGCTCTAAAGTCCTAGGCTGAAAAGAAATGCCAAGAAGTCCACTAAGGAAGATTCCTATGGAATCACTGACTCGAGGGACATTTGGTGTTCTTATACAAAGTTTCTGAGAAAATGAGGTTTGTCCTAACGGTCTTGTGAATAATGGTTTGGCTTTCTCTCCTCTAGTCCTGTGTCCATATTGCATTCAGCTGGAAAAACTAAATCACATTTTCTCCCTACTCTGCAACAACGTATTGTGACATTTATGTCCTCTCGAGCCCCCAGTAATCTCCACATTAGAAAGGTACCTGGCAATCGACAGCTTCTTAGTTCCTGAAGACTTTAATTAAGGTGGAACAAGTTCTTGCTAGAGGTGCACAGAAGAGGTTGGTGACTGAATGGATGGCAGATTATAAGCAGTTTCCGCTGTGTTGGTATTTTGGTAATGTCACTCAGAAGTTCAGCTTTCCTGTTGTCCTTTCAAGGATTGAAGCAAAGCACTAAATACCTTTTGTGATTACTGTAGGTGAAGTCCTAAATATGCTAAATATTTGATGCACCATGGAGGCCCTGCTGCTGTGGGGATTTCAATATATGAGAAGAAATCCATTGGAGGAGTTTGAAGAAATTCAGTAAAGTGGACAATAATTTTTATATGGTGTCAAATGGGCATTTATTCTTTAACAACCACATGCCTGCGAATACAGAACTTACTCAACACTTCAACTCATATTTAGATAAAAAATTCCTAAGTCTTTGAAAGGCCAACACTCTCAATTTACCACTTACTGGCCATTAACTTTGCATGAGGCCTCACTCTCAGCATTTTAGGGAAATAAAGAGATAAAAAAGACAAGAGTCATACTCTCAAGAAGCTGAATTGGCAGACTCTTTGCCAAAGCATCTTGTGTCCCTAGGACTTCTGAAAAGACTCCTTGCTGTGACGTCCAAGGTTTAAATGTAATTTGTCTGGATATTTTTTAAGACTTTCACAAAGATCTTTGGCATAATTGGAATTACCAGTTATTATAACAGATACCAAACAGCATGACTTAAAGATGCTACAATCTTTTCTGTGTAAATATGTTTCTTTATATTCATTTTGCATACTTATAACACAATGAGCAATTTGGATGTTGACCCTATGGCACTGAGAAATCTTATAGTAGCTTCTAATGGAAAAGACCATGCAAATTAAGTTCAAAATTATAAGGGAAAGTATTTCCATTTGAAAAATAGGCAGCCTAAATCTGACATATAGAGTTACCCTCAAGTAATCAGAACACTTCATAAAACTAAATGTTCAATTCTTGGGATATGCCTGAAAGCAACTTAATATTTGTAAGTACATATATGTGTACATATATGCACGAGCTCTGACAATTAAGTTCGTGAACTTCTGCAACAATGTTGCTAACCTTTTTTTGATATCAGAAGGATTATTCATTAAGAATTTGTACCAACTGGACAAACAGTTAACCAAGTTTACTACTTGGAAGTGCTGAAAAGGCTGCGTGAAACAGTTAGACAACCTGAACTTTTCGCCAACAATTCATGACTCTTGCATCACAATAATGCACAATCTCACACGGCACTGTCTGTGAGGGAGTTTTTAGCCAGTAAACAAATAACTGTATTGGAGCACCCTCCCTACTCACCTGATCTGGCCCCCAATGATTTCTTTCTTTACATGAAGATAAAGGAAATATTGAAAGGAAGACATTTTGATGAAATTCAGGACATCAAAGGTAATATGACGACAGCTCTGAAGGCCATTCCAGAAAGAGTTCCAAAATTGCTTTAAGGGGTGGACTAGGTGCTGGCATCGGTGCATAGCTTCCCGAGGGGAGTACTTCGAAGGTGACCGTAGTGATATTCAGCAATGAGGTATGTAGCACTTTTTCTAGGATGAGTTTGTGAACTTAATTGCCTGACGTCTTGTGTGTGTGTGTGTGTGTGTGTGTGTGATGTGTGTTTGCATATTTATTCATATATGCATATATATATACACACATATTTGCAATTCTCCCCCAAATACTCTATTTTTGGTACTTTCCTCAGCACGGATTCTGTTCATATTACCAAAATAAAGATTTTGGTGTTACTTTTCATAATTCCAGTGTCTAAAATTCCAGCATTCAAGCCAGAGAGAAGAGATGTGACAGTCACCTCACTTAATTACCGATGCTCATCAAATAGACTACTTTCTCTGTCTGTCTCCTAGTCCTCTTAATAAACTGGAAGATAATCTCACAATTATTCAGACAGTTCTGGTACTGCACATAAAGCATGATAAAGACAAACACATCACGCTTCAGCAGTTCAACAGTCACTTTTTAAATTAGAAATTCCCAAGAAAATTATGTTTTAACTAATTCTGCTTTGAAGATTCAGTAGAAAGAGGACAATGAGGTAGAACTAGGCAAACTACATTTTTAAAACTTCTTGTGCTTCTAATTATTTAAGTAACAGTAAAGAAGGTATTGCATAAGGAAGCAATATACTGTTTAAACATTTTTTTAATGGAAACATGAAATTAAGTCTTAGCTTTATCTATAATTGAATATATAATGGCTTTTTTTTAAACGTAAATTCTCCATGAGGCTATAATGGTGTGTATAATGTAATATAATCAAATATATTCAGACACATTAGTATAACAAAAGAAATATGATTCCATTAATAATCATGGATGTAAAACTCGCTTTAACATTGTTATGGTAAGAATACAATAACATCTACTTGTCCATTCATCTATGATATTAGGCCACCAAAAGAATCTGCTCTCAGGAGATTTCAAAATCAATTCTTTCCCCCACAGGAAGCCTTGATAAGTCAGTGAATGTTGCTAAATATCTGATTTTTTTTTTTTTCTACAACATAACATTGTTGAGTTGTTTCTTAGAGCAAAACTCTTAGTGAGATACAGGTAGAAGGACCCTAGACTTAGACATAAATGCTCTGAGTTCAAGTTTTAGATCCCTTAGGTAATAACTGCAATGTTAGCCAAGAATTAATTTCTCAGAATATTAGGCTTATTTTCTTGAACACAGGGATATTAATTTTGTCTCACAATGCTACAGTAATGCACTAGATCAAAATCACTTTGCAAACTGAAATGCATTGCATTCTTGCATGTTATTATAGCACATAAATAGATTGTGTGTGTAGGTTGATAAAGAAATTGCACCAAATGCTAGATTGGTGCAAACGTAATTGCCGTTTAAAAGGTTAAAAATAATTGCAAAAACCGCAGTTACTTTTGCACCAATCTAATACTTGTTAAAATGACAAGGGAGACTTTATTCAAAACTATTGTAATAGGGGTCAAGGTTATTACAATATGGGAGAGAGACTGAACTAAATTCTGCTGAAACAAATGGCAGGGAAGGCTTTGAAATGCTGGGGTGCACTAATGAAAACATCCTGGAGGAATTTAGAGAGATCCATCAATGTGATTAGGCCATCTGTATTTGCTAATTGGCACTTATTGAAGTTAGGCTCCAATCTTCCTCACAGAGATTGGGAGATGTTTTTTAAAAGGCTGTAACATCTCTTTCTTGGAGATGTTATTTAAAAGGGAATAGGCTGGAAGAAGATTTACAGCTCAAAGAGGTGGAAAAAGAGCTTACAGTGGCAATGTAACTAAAGTAAAGTCTCTAAGAAAAGGGAAGTTAGGGGCCTATAGTCAGGAAGATGGCGTAAAATTTAGTTAAGCTGAAGGAAACTTAAAGCATGCCTGGGTCAATGTGGTGTCAAGGTCGTACAATTCCATAAGCAAAAACAAACAGCTAAATCCGCAGTCACGGATCTACCTTTGTTTGTTGCTCCCGTTCATTGCTGACAGACATTCAGCCATCACTATTATATTCTGAAAATTATTTTTTATTGTTGGAATTGTAAATGCATAATCAACGACAGGCAAATGCTTAATGAATAACAAAATCTCAAGAAGTTTTGCAATGAGTTTTTTTTCCCCCTGAGATTTATTGATGTTTGTATCCAGATAAATTTATGTGGCAATAAATATATGCAGGATTTATACTTTGATTCAGGTAAGTAAAGGAAAAGAAGGGCACAGTGTTGGCGAATCCTCCAGACATTACTGCCAGAAATAAATTATTATTCATGCAGAGTCGCATGCTTTTGTGCAGCTTATTTTTTCCTGGATCCTTGTTCTGCGATCTGTATGTGTGTGTGTGTGTTGGGGGCAGGAGATATTTGACCTTCCCAATCCCTTTTTTCAATGGCCTTGTATTTTGATTACATGGTTGAACTCAGAATTAGTAGATAGAACTTCTTTAATATGGCAGGACTGTACTCTGAACATGTTAAAATGTTGAATCTTGACAGTATTTTCTGATATAGCCAGTGCCCTGAGCGCTCATTGATTTAGTGAATAATCAGATTCAGAATTTAAATTCCAATAATTTATAACAGTGAAAAAAATAGCAATCACAGCAATTGCTTATTTAATACCTTAGAGTTATAAAGCACTATCACATTCATGAATTTGTGTCTTACAACAACCTTGTAAGTTTAGTAAATTTTGATCCATTTTACAGACAATAAAATATGCTCAGATAGATTATGTGACATGAAGGTAAGTGTTCACAGAGGGTAAGGGTTAGAGCTAAGTGTGGACATTTGTCCTGCAGAGTAAGAGAAACAACATGGAGAACTGCAGAATACAAGCTTTAGAAAAACACTAGATCTGAGTTCAAATTTTTGACTGATGAAATGGCTTTATGTAAATTAATTCAAAAGCTATGAATTCTTTCTTCATTTGTAAGAGATTTTGTGATAATTTACTAAGAAAATATATGGAAACTCTCATAGATGTCCTATGTACACCAGGAGCTTCATATACACTGCCTTTCTACTTCCTACCACGTTCTCCTCTTTCTCCCTCTGGTTGCGAGCCTATTGTTCTTTCCATCATACGCATTCTTGCTGAAAAATGACTTAAGAAATTTGAAATTATAAATTTAAAATGTTACAGTCAGCTTTCTTTAGGTACTGTTTGCATACAGTAAACTTTATCATTTTAAGTGCATCGTACAATGAGATTTGACAGACCTGCACAGCAGTATAACCACAACCACAATCGAGATTCAATCAGCACATTTTCACCATGCCCATAAGTTCCCCTGTGTCCCTTTTCAGGCAGTCTCCATCCCCACCTTCTGCAGCTGGCTTATAGTTTTCCTGAATATCTTTTCCAGAAGGTCACACAAATGGAATTAAACAGTATGTAGCCTTTTGAACCTGGCTTCTTTCCCTTAGCAATTTTATTGAGATTTATCCGTGTCATTGCTTGCCTCAATACTTGGTTCCTTTTTATTGCTGAGTATGGATGTATCATCTTAATATTTTATCCTTTCCTTGCTGATAGACATTTCATTTCTTTTCACATTTTGGCTATTGTGATAAACCTTTATAAATGTTTGAATACAAGTCTTCATGTGGACATGTGATTTCATTCTTCTTGATTAAATACCTACTAGTGGAATTGCTGGGTTATATAGTAAGTATATAGTTCATTTTATGAGAAACTTCCGAATTGTTTTCCAAAGCCGACTACAAGATGTTGCATTCCTTCCAACATTGTATCAGCGTTCCAACTGCTCTATACCTTCTCCAACATTTGCTATTGCCAGTCATTTTACTTTAGACATTCTAGTGGATGCCGTCACATTGCTGTTTTGATTTGCATTTCCCTAATGCCTAAAAATATTGAGCATCTTTTTATGTTCCTATTGGCCATCTGTATAACTTCTTTTTATTATGTATGTGAACTCTATTCTGTTTAATTAATCTGTAAGTTTACCTTCTCTCTAATACAGCATTGGCTTGATAACTATAGCTTTACAGTGATAAAGCAGTGCAAGTCTCCTATATTTTTTATTTTATCTACCCAAGAACCTTTATATTTATTAAAAATATATAGAAATCAACTTGTCAATTTCTAAAACAAAAATCTTACTGATATTTTCATTGGAATTACATTGAATCTGTAGATAAATTTGAAGAAATTAGCATCTTAATATTAAGTGTTCAGATCTGTTTACATGGTATATTCTTCATTTATTTAGGCCTTTAATTTCTCTGAGCAATGTCTATAGTTTTAGTATACATGGCTTACACATATTTTGTTAAATTTATTTTTCAGCATTTCATGTTTCAATGCTATTAAATATAGTATTGTTTTCTTAACTGAAATTTATTACCAGTACATAGAAATATAGTTGAATTTTGTTTGTTGGGCTTGTATACCAGGACTTTACTAAAGTCATTTATGTGTTCTAGTAGATTTATTTTATATTCCTTATGATATTCAACAAAGGAAATCATGACAGTTTTGGACAAAAAAGGTTTTATTTCCATTATATTTGCTTCCCCATTCTTTTTCCTGATTTATTGCTGGTGCTTGAGTAGAAGTGGTGAGTTTTGATCTTAGGAAGGAGTCACTCCGTTTTTCACCATTATCATGTACGAGCTATATTTTATTTTTTAGAAGCTCTTCATCAGGTTGATATAGTTCCCTTTTATTCCTTCTTTGCTGGGAATTTTTTATTAAGAAGGAGTGTTGAATTTTGTAAAAATTCTTTATGAATTTACTGATATAATCACCATCTACTTGCGCTACAGTTTTTTGATAGAGGAATGTTAAAAACCCAAATTTAATTTTAATTTATCCATTTATTCTTTAAATGCAATTTTTCATGAATTTTGAAGCTCTTAGATGCATACATATTTTGAGTTTTTATGTCTTCTTGATGAATTGACTCCTTTACCGTTATGAAATGACCTCTTTATCAACTTATTTGAAACCCCTGACACAGGTTCAGCAAACATTAAATATAGCTTAAATCCTAGACAGATTAACATAAACTCTAACGCTCAAGCCTATTTATAACCGAACAACACAAGTCTAGCTTTCTGCAAAATATTACAAGTCATGACAAAAGGCAAGAAAACGTAACAATCTGAAGAGACAAAGTAATCACTAAAGACAGATTCAGAAATGAGAGAAATGTTGGAATTATCAGATGAGGAATGTAAGATCACTATGATTAATATTTTAAGTACTCTAATAAAAATAGACATCATACAAGAAGATATGTGTAACATAAGCAGAGAATTTGTTTCTTAAGAAAGAATCAGACACTCCAAGCAAATGGTACCCAGAGAAAATCAGGTGTAGCCATAATGATATCAGATGAAACAGACTTCAAGGTGAAAAAGATAACAAGAGACAAAGATGGACATTTCATAATGGTGAAGGGGACTGTACAACAAGAAGACATAACAGTCATCAATATTTATGCCCCCAATCAGGGAGCACCGAAATACACCAAGCAACTACTAACAGAACTAAAGGGAGAAATTGACCAAAACACAATCATACTAGGGGACTTAAATACATCATTGACAGCCATGGATAGATCATCCAAACAGAAAATAAATAACGAAATAGTAGCCCTAAATGACACATTAGATGAAATGGACATAATTGACATTTATAGAGCACTTCATCCTAAAACATCAGACTATACATTCTTTTCTAGTGTACATGGAACATTCTCAAGGATAGACCATATATTGGGACATAAAATCAGTCTCAACAAATTTAAGAAGATTGAAATCATACCAAGCATATTCTCTGATCACAAGGCTTTGAAATTGGATATCAACTGTAAAAAGAAAGCGGGAAAAAACACAAATACATGGAGATTAAACAACATACTTTTAAAGAAGGACTGGGTCAAAGAAGAAATTAGAGGAGAGATCAAAAGATACATAGAAACAAATGACAATGAAAATACATCCTACCAAAATTTTTGGGATGCAGCGAAAGCAGTTTTAAGAGGGAAATTTATCTCACTACAGGCCTATCTCAAGAAACAAGAAAACTCCCAAATAAATAACCTCATGTTACACCTTAAAGAACTTGAAAAAGAAGAACAAGTAAAACCCAAGGTCAGCAGAAGAAAGGAAATAACAAAAATCAGAGCAGAACTAAATGAAATAGAGAACAAAAAGACAATAGAAAAAATTAATATGACAAAGAGCTGGTTCTTTGAAAAGATTAACAAAATTGACAAACCCTTGGCTAGACTTACTAAGATAAAAAGAGAGAAGACACTGATTAACAAAATCAGAAACGTAAAAGGGGAAGTTATCACGGACACCACAGAAATACAAAGGATCATCCAAGAATACTATGAAGGACTATATGCCACCAAATTCAACAACCTAGAAGAAATGGACAAGTTCTTAGAAACATATAGCCTTCCAAGGCTGAACCACGAAGAACTGGAAAATCTAAACAGACCGATCACCAGTAACGAAATTGAATCAGTCATCCAAAACCTTCCCAAAAGCAAAAGTCTGGGACCAGATGGCTTCACTAGTGAATTCTACAAAACCTTCAAAGAGGATCTAATACCAATTCTGCACAAACTCTTCCAAAAAATTGAAGAAGAGACAGTACTCCCTAACTCATTCTATGAGGCCAACATTACCCTGATACCAAAACCTGGTAAGGATCACACAAAAAAAGAAAACTACAGACCAATATCTCTAATGAATACCGATGCAAAAATCCTAAATAAAATTCTAGCAAATCGAATACAACAATGCATTAAAAAGATTATTCATCACGACCAAGTGGGGTTCATCCCCGGGGCACAAGGATGGTTCAACATACGTAAATCCATCAATGTGATACATCACATAAACAAAATAAAGGACAAAAATCATATGATTATATCAATTGATGCAGAAAAAGCATTTGACAAGATACAACATCCATTTATGATTAAAACACTTAATAAAATGGGTATAGAAGGAAAATACCTTAACATAATAAAGGCCATATATGACAAACCCTCTGCTAATCTCATAATTAATGGAGAAAAACTGAAGCCCTTTGCTCTACGTTCAGGAACACGACAGGGATGTCCCCTATCACCTCTGCTTTTCAACATACTGTTGGAAGTCCTTGCCAGAGCAATCAGGCAAGAGAAAGAAATAAAAGGCATCCAAATTGGGAATGAAGAAGTTAAATTATCACTCTTTGCAGATGACATGATGCTATATATAGAAAACCCTAAAGACTCCACCAAAAAGCTATTAGAAACAATCAACGAATACAGTAAAGTTGCCGGCTACAAAATCAACGCACAAAAGTCCATTGCCTTCCTATATACTAACAATGAAATCTCAGAAAAAGAAATACAAAAAACAATTCCTTTTGCAATTGCAGCAAAAAGAATAAAATACCTAGGAATAAATTTAACCAAGGATGTGAAAGACCTATATGCTGAAAACTATAAGACATTTTTGAAAGAAATTGAAGAAGACACAAAGAAATGGAAAGACATTCCGTGCTCATGGATTGGAAGAATCAACATAGTTAAAATGGCCATATTACCCAAAGCAATATACAGATTCAATGCAATCCCCATCAAAATCCCAATGGCATATTTTAAAGAAATAGAACAAAAAATCATCAGATTTGTTTGGAACCACAAAAGACCCCGAATAGCCAAAGCAATCTTAAGGAAAAAGAACAATAATGGAGGTATCACACTTCCTGACTTTGGCTTGTACTACAGGGCTACAATCATCAAAACAGCATGGTATTGGCAGAAAAACAGACACATAGACCAATGGAATAGAATTGAGAACCCAGAAATAAAACCACATAAATATGGACAGATAATTTTTGACAAAGAAGCTAAAAACATACAATGGAGCAAAGACAGCCTCTTCAATAAATGGTGCTGGGAGAATTGGATAGCCACGTGCAAAAGAATGAAACTGGACTGCTATTTGTCACCATGTACCAAAGTTAATTCAAAATGGATCAAAGACTTAAGCATAAGACCTGACACAATAAACTGCATAGAAGAAAACATAGGTACTAAACTTATGGACCTTGGGTTCAAAGAGCATTTTATGAACTTGACTCCAAAGGCAATGGAAGTAAAAGCTAAAATAAACGAATGGGACTATATGAAACTTAAAAGCTTCTGCACAGCAAAAGAAACCATTGACAAAATAAAGAGGCCACCAACTGAATGGGAGAAGATTTTTGCAAACAGTGCCTCCGATAAGGGGCTAGTATCCAGAATATACAAGGAACTCATGCAACTCAACAACAAAAAAACAAACAACCCAATTGAAAAATGGGCAGAGGACTTGAAGAGACATTTCTCCAAAGAGGACATACAAATGGCAAATAGACATATGAAAAAAATGCTCAACATCACTAATCATCAGAGAAATGCAAATCAAAACCACAATGAGATATCACCTCACCCCAGTCAGAATGGCTATCATCAACAAGACAAATAGCAACAAATGTTGGAGAGGCTGTGGAGAAAAAGGAACCCTCATACACTGTTGGTGGGAATGCAGACTGGTACAGCCGTTATGGAAGGCAGTGTGGAGGTTTCTCAAAGAATTACGAATAGAATTGCCATATGACCCAGCAATCCCTCTTCTGGGTATCTACCCAAAAAATCTGAAAACATTTAGAGATAAAGACACGTGTGCTCCAATGTTCATTGCAGCTTTGTTTACGGTGGCCAAGACATGGAAACAACCAAAATGTCCTTCGATAGATGAATGGATAAAGAAGTTGTGGTATATATACACAATGGAATACTATTTGGCAATAAGAAAAGATGATATAGGAACATTTGTGACAACATGGATGGATCTTGAGGAGTAATGCTGAGCAAAACAAGTCAGACAGAAAAAGCAGAGAACCATGCGATTTCACTGATATGTGGTATATAAACCAAAAACAACAAAAGAACAAGACAAACAAATGAGAAACAGAAACTCATAGACACAGACAATAGTTTAGTGGTTGCCAGAGGGTAAGGGGGGCGGGGGGTGGGGGGTGGGAGATGAGGGTAAGGGGGATCAAATATATGGTGATGGAAGGAGAACTGACTCTGGGTGATGAACACACAATGGGATTTATAGATGATGTAATACAGAATTGTACACCTGAAATCTATGTAATTTTACTAACAATTGTCACCCCAATAAATTTAATTAAAAAAAAAAAAAAAAAAAAAAAAAAGAAAGAATCAAAAAGAAATTATACTATGTTTCCCTGAAAATAAGACCTAACCGGAAAATAAGCCCTAGCATGAATTTTCAGGATGACATCCCCTGAACATAAGCCCTAATGCGTGTTTTGGAGCAAAAATTAATATAAGATCTGGTCTTATTTTCGGGGAAACACGGTAGAAATAAAAAATATTGTAACAGAAATGAAGAATTCTTTTGATGTGCTCATCAGTAGACTTGAAACAGCCAAGGAAAGAATCAACAAGGCTAATAATATGTCATTAGAAACTTCCCAAAATGAAATGCAAAGAGAAAAAAAAAAGAAAAATATAAAACAAGACATTCAAGAATTATGGGACAATTTCAGAAAGTGTGACACATGTATGATTTAAATAGCAGAAGAAAATTAAAGATGAGATCAGGCATGTTCAGGGTGGTATGGCCATAGACCCAGCAATCCCTCTCCTGGGTATCTGCCCCAAAATTCTGAAAACATTTATCCATAAAGATACATGCACCCCTATGTTCATTGCAGTATTATTCATGGTGGCCAAGACATGGAAACAACTGAAGTGTCCTTCAATAGAGGATTAAATAAAGAATATGTGGTACCTATGTGCAATGAAATATTACTCAGCCATAAGAAAAGATGACACACTGCCATTTATCACATGGATGGATCTTGAGATTATCATGCTAAGTGAAATAAGTTAGACAGAAAAAGTCAAGAGCCAAATGATTTCACTCATATGTAGGATATAAAACTGAAAGCACCAAATGAACAAGACAAACAAATAAGCAAACAACTCATAAACACAGACAACAGTTTAGTGGTTACCAGACGGTAAGTGGGGAGGTGGAGAGGAAGAAGAGGATAAAGGGGTTCAAATACACAGTGACAGAAGAAGATATGACTCGGGGTGGTGAACACAGGATGTAATATATAGATGATGTATTATAGAATTGTACACCTGAAACCTATATAAATTTATTAATGTCACCCCAATAAATTTAATAAAACAAAAAATCAAATAAAAAGGAAAGTGAAGCAGAAAAACATTTGAAATAATAATAGCTGAGAACTTATCAGAATAAATGACAGATACCAAACTACAGTTCCAGGAAGCTCAGAGAACAATAAGCAAAATGAAAATGAAAGTAACTACATTTAGGCATATCATATTCAGATTGAAGAAAAAAGAAAAGAGAACATCTTCAGGGAAACCATGGTGTGTGTGTGTGTGTGTGTGTGTGTGTGTGTGTGTGTGTGTTGAGGAGGGAGTTGAGAAACACCTCACTTACAGAGAAACAAAGAAAATAATTGCAGTGGACTTCTCAACAGCAAAAGGAAATGAGTTAAGCCAAGATAAAACATGGATGAGTCGTCATACATATAGCTAAATATAAAAAGTCAGTCTAAAAAGGCTACAAATTCTACGATTACAATTATATTTAATTCTGAAAAAAAACAAAACTGTAGAGATAATAAAAAGATCAGTGATTGCCAGGGGTTTGGGTGGGGGGGAAGTGGGGAGGAATAAACGAGTGAAGCAGAGTATTTCTAGGGTGGTTAATCTATTTTTGAATGACACTGACACTACACATTTGTCTAAACACATAGAAATTTACACACAAATAGTGAACCTTGATATATGCAAATATAAAACATTATTCACGAGATTGAGGGATCCCAGAATGTAATGCATTATGTGACAAAACAACCTACCTGTACTAAAAATGTGTGACTCAACCTCACTGAAAGGTGTTAGGGGAAAAAGAGAGTACTGACCAAGAAACTTTGGGAATCAGTGGAGCCTGTAAAGACTAAAGGGAAAAGAAATGGAACATAAGCAGTGTACTCTAGCAGTAATGAGCATACCTAGAACTGATTTCTAATGCCATCATCCAACGAAAGGAACCAGGGTTCCTTAGACAAATAAGTGATTCCGTGATTTAGACAGGAAATATACAAGAGGGACCTGGAGCATCTTGTAGTGCCAGATAGCAAGGAAATAACTCAAAAACAACATGAGACAATGATAGTGGTATGCCAAAAGGACACAGGAACCACCTGAAAGCACTTCCAATGGCCAAATATGGAAGAGTTTGAACAACAAAATAAAGTGATATTAGATATAACTCAAAGTATAAAATTAATGCCCGTGAGTCTATACTGATGTAAATAAATTATTGAATCAAAAAAATAAGTAAGTGAGAGAGAAGAGACAAACCAGCCATGCAGAAGAAACAAATAATTTATGTAGGAACTCCACCCATAAGGGAATGGAGCCGAACTACACACATCATAAGTGGGGCCTGAAAATAGTGACTCTCTCTAAAGAGTACAGTGGATAAACCTGAAAAACACTACCTCATCCAGGTAATCAAGTGGATTACCCAATTACAGTAATATAAACATGCTGATAAGATGGACCCTTGATATAATATAATGTATATAGTGCTTTATCTCAGTGGTCTGCCTTTCCAAATCCCATAACCCCAGTCTAATGATGAGAAAACCATCCAACAGATCCCATTTGAAAGACACTCTATAAAACTCTTGATCGTAGTATACCTGAGAACTGTCAGGTCATCAAAAACAAGGAAACACTGAGAAGCTGCCACGGCCAAGAAGACCTAAGGAGACTTGACAACTATTTGTAACCTTGTATCATACATGGAATTCTGGAATAGAAAATGGATATTAGGGTAAAAACTAAGGAAATCAGAATAAAGTATAGATTTTAGTTACTAATAATGTATCATTATTTGTTCAATAATTCTAACCAATAAGCCATACTATTATAAAATAATAATAGGGGAAACTGGGTGTGGATACATGGGAACTCTCTGTACCATATTCACAATTATTCTGTAAATCTAAAGTAGTTCTAAGATAAATAATTCATTAAAAAAATAAACTGTTACAAATCATCATCCATCCAAGCATCTAACTAGAAATTGAGGAGTCACTTTCCCCTTGTCCATCTTCCTCAATGACACGTGTCACCAATTTCTATTTCTACTTCAATTTCTTTCTCCATCTGCCATACTTGCTCCAACTCTGATAATCTCATCAGATCTTCTTCTTGGACTACTTAAAAAGCCCCCTAAGTAGCACTATTTTCACCTGTCTGAAGTTAAGAACTAAATGAATTAATAGATTGGAAAAAATGGAACGTAAAGTATATTAACTTTTTTTGTACATTAAGGCTATTGATTTAATAAGTTTGGTGGTCCTGAGATCATTTGAAAAAAAAAAGAGCTGTAATGACTAAGAAAAGATTAATCAAGCTGATTGCTTCTTGCTTTGGTTTTGTTGCTATACTTAAACCGCTTATATCTTCCTCATGTTTTCCTAGAAATATTATTTCTCAAAGTTCTTTGCCAAAATATAATTTATGTGATTGTCTTACAGTGTCTTCTGAGAACTTGTTCTGCAGTTAGACTCATTTGGTGAGTGGTTTTACCTCTTTATGTCCTTGGTGTTCTAGTCACTGACAAATAAATGATGTAGAATATTCATATTGTATATTTGACAGTTTATTGAACTTGCAGGAATTATTATTTAAATTATTTAAGTTGTCCTTGTTTCCTGGAGCTAGAATAAATTATTGATCAAGTAGCAATGATTTATTTGACTATATATCTTTTAATGACTGCCCAATACTAATATGGTTGTCTACGATTGCTTTTTGTGTATTTTGACATAAAAGAAATAAGTACACATCGATTGCAAATTATCAGAGCCAGACTTTTATAAACTGCATGTTATGATATTTAAATTTGGCCTCTAATATATTTTCACCTTTGTATTAGGGTTCCACGGCTACAGTGCAATCCTATGACAAAATATGGTTTACCCTGTAAAAATTCACATTCATTAATCTTTGTCAGGAGCACACTTAGCGCATAAAGTCAAGCTGCCCTGGCTATGTTAGTTGCTCTTATCCACAAAACCACACCTGCGCTCCAGGTAAAATCTTCATTGATTCTTCTGTGGTCAAAAGATTTTCTTTCGGATTGTGAAGCTTGGTGTTTTCAAGCAAAGAGTTTGACAGAGAATCTGAAGGAATAGCAAAAAAATATTTGATTTTAAGGCTCAGACTTTTTTATCTGGAAGGGAATTACAATGGCACCTACCAGGAACTGCACTAGCTGACCAAAACTCTAGGGCTGAAAAAGCAGCCTTTCATTTCCCTTCTTTCCCTCTCGTATGAGGCAAACTTATCAGAAAAGATTAAGATTGCAGAGTTCATGCTTCCAGCAGGACTGCTGGCCCTGAAACTTTTACTAACCAGCTACCACAACCTGCTCTTTCACTGTGGTGAAACCATTGGTAACATGCTTTCTATTTGTCAATCTATCTGGCATGTGGGAACATTCTCTTGAAACCAAAAACTGGAACCACAGAGAACAAACATGCTTAAAGAAAAAAAAAAATCTTTAAATAAATTCCAAAGCAAAAAGAGGTGATGAATTAAAGTGGCCATAAATGATATAATGGATGGCAAAGGACTGAGTGGAAGAAGGTATACCTGGTTAGAAATAATAAATTATTTTGCCAAACAAAAAATTAAAAAAGGAATAAAAAATAAGTGCAAACAAATGGATGTATGGTGGTAAATTAAGAAAGAGTTCACAGAAAATGTAGCATGAAGGGAAAAAAAAGAGAACAAATAATGTGAGTAGCAATGGAAAATGGAAAGAAAAGGACCAGATTCCTAGCAGCTGTTAGCACTCTCAAAAGGAAGGGAACCCCACGTTGTGGTGTCTCCCCAGAGCCTGAGAGGCAAGGAGAACTGGCTGTGCTTCTTACCTACTCCTAGCTTCCAACCTTTAACCCCAAAGCCCTTCTTCTGCCCCAACAGCCACGCGCCCCTAGGGTGGGTGCCCATGACTAATTGGCTGTCTTAGTACAGCCAGTCACACTATGCACTTGCCTCAACATCCATGCTTACCAGTGTGTTGATAGAAGTGGGTTTCAAGTATTTCCGTGGGGGGGGGAAAAATCAATGGAGTCAAGATGGGGGAGGTGGGGGGACACGAGGGTAAAAGAGAGGTCAGATCACCGCTGGGCAACCTCCAATCATGGGTGCAGACTGGGGCAAGAGAATGTTGCCAGGCAATCACTCCTTGTATCCTGTTCCTTTTTTTCTGACGAAGTTCAGATAGTAAGCAAAATATTTTTATGTTATTATTATTTGAAAAATGTTTTATTCAAGAATTACGTAACTTTAAATAGCTTCCAAGATAGTTTCCTAGGCTGCTACAAAAGAAAGCAAATTTAATAAAAAATTTAAATCATGAAATATGTTCCACTAGTGTATGCATACATAATGCCAAGCAATTAACATTTAGCCCGGGAATGCATACCACGTCTTTTGTTTTTCCTTATTAGAGCCTCAGCCCAGCACATATAGGCCATGTACAACAAGCAAAGTTCTGTGATCATAAGAGTTGGACTTTAACTGCCTCAATTTATAACTGGTAGTTTGTCCACAGGGGTGTCAAATTTGAAGTCTGTGGGAAACAGATCTGGGGCCCCAGGATAGATTAGTCTGTAGGACTGTCTGATTGTAACATCAGCCAACACCTGCAATCTCTGCCATTTCTTTTTGGATCCTGTTCTCAGCTGATGCCTGTGGAGAGCAACCAAGGAAACCTTTTTTGTTTGTTTGTTTATTTGTTTGTTTGTTTATTCATTGCCTTTCTCCTTACCATCTCCAGAGTAACACAGCTTCCACCCCCCACCCCACCCCCAAATTAAAGGGTCAGATGAACAGGTCTGAAGAAATTCACTAACCTATACTTTCAGTCAGCTACTACCTACTAACTATACGAAAATGGGGCAAAGGAGCCCATGGGAAGAAATATAGGTCAGAGGCCGGAATGGACTTTCTTTTTCTCTCCCTTGGAGTTTTATGAAGGAAAGGTACAGCTATGGAGTCATGGTTCAGCTTCGGCTATCCTCAGTGGCAGACCAAACAGCCAGGAGCCACACTTTGCCACTAGTTTCCAGCCTCTGTTCCAGCTGCCAGGAAATGGAGGGGGTGGGGAGGGGAGTGAGAAGCTTACAGGCACCTGGCTGCTGAGAAGAGCCAGGCTGCTGCTGGGCCATCAAACAGCTCCACGGAGTACCTGCAGAGTGACAAGAAGATAAGGGAAGGATTGCCCAGGCCAGGTTTCTCAGAAACTTAAAGGCAATTTTCAAGGTGGCAGAAACTGTGGGGCCTCTGAAAGAATAGCATCATGGTATGTCAAAGGTTCTGATCACTTAATTTTATTATTGACTTTTGAAAAAGGAACCATCAAGCATGCAAGCTGAAAATGAAAATAGTAATAGCCAGAGATGATGGAATAATAGTTGTTAGTCATGCTCAGCGCATTCCAGAGTGATGCAAAAATGTGTTGCCAAACTGCAGAACTTTTGCCATTAAAAAGTAAGTGAATTTTGCTTTCCTTAAGCTTTGCAGATTGAAGAACAGCTTCTTTCTTTCTTTCTTTTTCTTTCCTTCCTTCCTTCCTTCCTTCCTTCCTTCCTTCCTTCCTTCCTTCCTTCTTTTCTTTCTTCCTTCCTTCCTTCCTTCCTTCCTTCCTTCCTTCCTTCCTTCCTTCCTTCCTTTTCTTTCCTTTCTTTCTTTTCTTTCTTTTCTCTCTCACCACAGCCCTGTGAGGTTGGCAGGGCAGGAATTATTAACCCTTCTGTGCAGATTAGGGACCTGGGATCAGGAGAAACTGTAAAACTGCAATTGGTCTCTGACCACCAGTCCACTCATTGCTCTTTCTTCCTTACCAACCAGTCCTGCAGATCATCTTCTAAATAAAGCTGGATATAGAAGAGAAGAATTCTTTTTCAGCTGTGTCATTTTCTAAAGAATGATCAGCAAGACGTGGACTGAAGTTATTTGAGGTTTTGATGGGGCCCAAGTGGTTCTTTTCCCTGTCTTCTATGCGGAGGCAATGTATGTCTCAGTTGGTGCCTGAGTTCCTTCCTTTTCCAATGTGATCACTGAATGTCTGTAGGATCTTAGAGTTTAGAACATGAAAGGTTTAGGAAATTTTTCCTTTGCTCATCTCCCTCACCCTCCACCATGTTTCTGCAGAGGCACAACAGCAGCTTCCTTGGTAGGAGCCACCGGGGTGGGGACAGGCTCAGTGGTGTTTTCACCCTCACTTCACTGCAGCTTCTGCAGTCCTGTATTTATCTGTGTAGCAGATGGGTCTTCTGGGTAATTTTGTTTGGGGTATTCCCATTCCAAACATAAAAAGGTATGAAAATGACTGGACCAGATGCATTCTAATTTGCTTCTGGCTTTGCTAGCCTATGATTACGTGGCCCCTGTCAATACTTTAGGTTTAGATGGTAGTGTTCTGGCTCTCAGAACACAAAGGTCATGCTCTGTACTCTGATAAAAGACAACACAGTAGAGAATAAACCATCTTAACTCTTGTAGGGGGAGTTATCCCAGTGCATGGCAGCTGTAGGGCATTTCAGTTTTCCTCTCTTAATCCCTCCCATTGGCCAAGTCTGTGGCTGATGATGTGGGGAATGAGGAGTTGCCAGCTTTACATCTGCTGCAGTGGGTATGTGCTGTCTCTCCTCTAAAATCCATGTATAAAGTGGGATGAACAATACCTATGTATAATATCATTGCAGATAGTAGATGGGCTGAAATAGCTCATGTGCTTAGCACACTCTGTAGCACATTTTGGTGCTCAAATTTGTTAGACCTCTCCTCACTCCTTTGTCTGACTTCATCCTATGGTCTTACCAGCATGTTAATTACCCGACTTTTTTCTTTGTCTTCTTTTTTTTTTTTTTTGAGATGACATACCATTTTCATCAACAAGGAATATTCACTCTGAAGATGAAATCAGGTGTTACAAACTCCTATAGCTTTGGATGCCAGACAATAAATGTAAAATAAAAATGTCCCTAATGCAACATAATATGCAGTGATTTAGATTGTGGCCAACTATTTGTTTTATTTGACTGATTGTTGCCATTGGGTCCAGTGGGTTCAGAGAGGCTGGATATCTGCATTCTCATTAGAAATTACCTATCTTTAAAAGTGGGTTCATTTTCTTTAAACTAAAACACTTCTATGGGGTGAACTTGGCAATCCTACGAAGTTTATTTTATTTGTATTTATAAATAGAGATTTTCCTATAAGGAAGAGATACAATACTCCTTCAATGTGTTAAATTTATTTAACCATTTGTTTATGTCAGCATGGAATCATGGATATTTATTTTATTCTTTGTGTTATAACATTTAAAGCAGTAGTTACTTATTGTGTGCTCAAATTGTTCCAGATTTGACCATTGTCAACTCCTCCAGTTTGGCTCTAGCATACTTTTCAACATGCTTCCGTCATTTATTTATTATTTATTTATTCATTCATTCATTCATTCATTCATTCTTCTGGTATCACAAGATGCTTCAAGTTCATTTTGTACTTTTATTGCCACAACCCTGGAATCAAGCACTTTTCCAAGGTCCTTTTTATTAGAGAATGATACTGAGAAAATCAAGATAATGTGTTTTACATGTTATTTCTAATTAATGTAACTGATTCTAGAGGACATACTAAAATATATACTGGTGGTGCCAAAAACTTGTATATAAGTGGACACTTTGGTCAACGTTGCTCAAGCAGTAGTTCACCATAATCAGAAGTGTCTGGACGCTGATGGGAACCACTTTGAGCGCCTCTTGTAATTGCAAAAGTCCAACATGACTTGTATTCATCTTTTGTTTTCAGTATATATTGAGTATTACAATTTTTTATGTAGTTTTACTTTCTTAAAATGTTTATACATTTTTTCACACCCTCTGTATATTTATCTTTTTAAAATTAAATTTATTGGGGTAGCATTGTAGCATTGATTAATAACATGTTTCAGGTGTACAATTTTATATTTCATCATCTGTACATTCCACTGTGTGCTCACCACCAAAGTTTAGTCTCTTTCCTTCACCATATATTTGACCTCATTTACCCTCTTTATCCTCCCTTAACCCCCTTTCCTCTCTGGTAACCACCATACAGTTGTCTGTGTCTATGAGATTGGTTGTTTTTGTTCGTTTGCTGCTTTTTATTTTACATTCTACATATGAGTAAAACTATATGGTTCTTGTCCTTTAACCCATGTGTACATATAGATATATTTATTTTGGTATGTATCAATATACACATATATTTAAAAAAACAAAAGCAAATGATGAGTTTATATAGATACCTCCAATTCCAACCAGCACCACAGGGTTCATTCCAGCATTCTCCCTTCCTTCCTCATCTCTTATCACCCACCCTCCCACCTTTAGTTTAGCTTCTTTTTTCTGAAGGTGGGAAAACTGGCTGTTATCTGTCATATATTTACTTATCTGATCAACCTGAGGATAAATAAAAAACAATTTCACAACCCATCATCAAAAATGAATCTGTCGACTAGAGTATAGTGTTTGTGTACAGTACTTTTTGTTCAAACCTTTTGCCCATATATTTTTAGATTATATTCTTAGAGTTTTTTAATATATTCTGGATAAAGATCCTTTATCAGATATGTCCTTTTTAAAAGTTTCTTTCAGTCTGTGGGTATCTTTTCATTCTCTTAATACTATCTTTTTGCAGTAGAGTAGGATTGTTTTTAATTTTTATATTCTCATTTATTATTATTATTATATTATCATTATTATTTATGGAAATGGTTTGGCATTGTATCTAAAAAAATTGGCAAACCAAGGTCATGCAGATTTTTCTCTTATAATTTATTCTAGAATTTATAAGTTTCATACTCTTACATTTTACATTTATATATATATAATTCATTTTAAGTTAATTTTTGTAAAAGGAGTGAAGTATGTATCAAAGTTGATTTTTATTTGTTTTTTTAATTTTTTGCATACAAACGTCTGCTTTTATTTGTGCCAGTTTTTACTTCATGTACTTTGAAACTCTGTTGTTAGATACTTTCATATTTGGTGTTATTATAACTCCTTAGAGAATTGACCCTCTATCATCAAGTAATGTTTAACACTGACAATGATCCTTATTCAGAAATTGAATTTGTCACTTATTACAATAAATTACCCAGCTTTCTTTTAATTACTGTTAATATGGGAGGTTTTTCTCTATCCTTTCACTTTCAACCTATGTCTTAATATTAAAGTAATTTTCTCAGTAAACAGTTCAGTGTTGCTTTTTTATTCTGATAATCACTGTCTTTTAACTGAAGTGTTTAGATGATTCCTGTTTAATGAGATTATTACATGGTTGAATAAAAATCTCTTTTGTTAGGTGTTTTCTATTTGTTTCATCTGTTTTTTATTTCATTTTTCCTTTTTATATCTTCTCTTGGATTAGTTGAGCATATTTTTAAATTTCATTTTGTCTTCTCTATTGAGGCAATATTTATATTTCCTTTTTATAAAGTTTTCTTAGTGGGTATCCTAAGAGTTACCATATATATATACATATATATACATATATATGTATATACATATTTACTTAATTAGAGTCTATCTTCAAATAATATCATACTGCTTCACATTTTATAAATATATGTTTTCATTGCCTAACTCTCCCATCCTTTGTGCTATTGTTTCAATGCCTTTTATTTTTATATAAGCTATAAACACAAAATAGATTGCTACAATTTCCACTTTCAACACTCAGTTATATTTTAATGTAACTACAAAAAAGAAAATAAATTATATTGCCTTCAGTTATTTAATTATTAGTTCTCTTTAGCTCTTTGTATAGCTCCAAGTTTCTGTCTGGTATCATGTTCGTCCTGCCTGAATAAATTTATTTTTCATGTCTTGTAAATAATGTCTACTAGCCATAAATTCCCACAGTGCTTGTTTTTCTGGAAAAAAAGTATTCCTTCTTCATTCTTGTAAAATAATTTTGTTTGGTATAGAATTCTAGTTTGAGAGATTTTTGTTTTCCTTTGTACTTTAAAGATGTTACTCCATTGTTTTCTGCATGATTTCTGAAAAGAGATGTCTACTCATTCTAATCTTTATTCCTCTTTGTGTAAATGTAATGTATCTTTTTTCTCTGGCTACCTTTCAGATTTCTGTTTTTTTCTTTTTGTTTGTTAGTTTGTTTTCAGCCTTTCAAACGCAATATGCTAGAGGTGAGTGTGTGTGCGTGTGTGTGTGTGTGTGTGTGTGTGTGTGTTCCTACTCTTTGCTTGCTGTGCCTCAGAGAAGCTGTCTCAAGCAAGTTACTCATTACTTGATATGTGCAAGCAGGGAGGGGGTGAAGGGCATTCTCTGTCATGCCTAAGCCTCATCCTTAGCTAGGCACTGTGTTCCTGGGCCTCGGATGTGTGCCCTTTGCCTCTCTTAGTGTTCCTACCCTTCTCCCTGCATGTTGTGAGCACAACATGCCTTGAATCCGCGCTTCTGTCATACATGTTAATTATAATAGTAGTGGATAATTTCTTCTTGGTAGAAATCTCTATTCTGTTTTGTATGGATGAGACACAGAGCTCTGCGATTGTATTTGTAAAGTACCAGACACATAGTAGCTATTCAACAAATGATGGTCCTTTTCCTCTTGTCTGCACTTGAGGTATTGGGAGCTTACGAGATATTTTCAGGAGGGCATAGGTGTGTGGTCAAAGAACAGATTTTCTCCTATGCTAACACGCTTTTCAGCAGAGGCAGACCATGGAATCCCTTTGCTTTGTAACTCTGTAATTACTTATTTGCAGACTCAGCACTTGGCAAGGTCATTCTGACCTTCCTTGAGACAAATTGTCCTGTTAGAAAGCCTACTGAGCTCTAGCTATTTGGTTAATGTGGTTTCTGGGGTTTGCGGGAATCCTGCCACATTTGTAAGATTATTCATGTTCTCTTGGCATTCGGTACACAGCTAATACAATTCACATGCACATTCCATAAACATTTACTCCAAAGAGTGAGACAAGGTTTGCTTTTCCAAATAAATGCCCCCTTTTTTTAAGTGGGTTGTTAAAGGCATATTTAAAAAGAAAATAGCATTTCAAATAATGGCATCTTCAATGCCCTATATTTCTATATTCTATAGAATACTATTAAGGTATAAATCATTTACAAATGGTGTTAGTATATACTTAAGGATTTTCCTCTCTGTTATTTTCCTATTAATCAAGTTGATTCCCCCAGTCTGATAACATTGAAGATTAATAGAAATGAGTGCAATCACTTAATTAGAAAACAAAGGCTTCCCAGGTAGTCAGTTAATTCTTATCATTTTCAGAATAATTTTATTCCATTTATTATTTGAACAGTGCATACTTTCAGTCAAGGCCTAAACTTAAGAGGTGAAGGATATGAAAAAAAAAATCAGATATGGATGGAAGATGAATCATACACATTCTTATATATAATATTGATTTTTAAGGCTATGTTGCATGAAAAATTGTTCCTTTGAAAACGATATATCTACTTCCAAATATTGAGGCACAATGTGTGGTGATGTCAGCCCTGTGATTAGTGTGCTCAATGTGTACTTGTATGCCTCCATACTGATAATACACTCCTTTACCCTTTGGCACGGCTGCTTCAAGGTCTTTCTAGAGCAAGATTCACTTCTGTGTGTCAGATTTCTATCTGATGCCTCTGCTCTTCTTTTACTTTGTTCTCAGGAGATTATGTCTCAATTTTTAATGAGATAAACTTTTTGTGTGTGTGCTTCGATTTCTCCAAGAATTCTTGAGTACATCAATCTAACTGTCCCTTCTCCTGTATAATCCTTGTTTTCATCTGTATTCGATGCTGCCTCACAGCCTCCAATATTCATGCATCTTTCACTCCCACAGTTCCCAATGCAGGCTTCCTTGTCACACCTCCCAAAACAATATATTGCCTTTTGTGTATTTTTCCTATTTGCATCAAATGAAATCTAACTGACTCCACCTTTTCCTTACTATCTATCCACTTTTTTAAGCTTGAATTTTATAAATTAAGCATGCATCAGTTCACAGAATCACTAATTCTACAAGATTTTTTTAAAGAGTGATTCCCCAGGCCCTTCTTCCCCATTTTTCTTTTTTCAGAGACAATCATTTTCAATCAACTCTTGCATATCTCTGAATATTTTAATATCTGCAAATACCCTGCATGGTTTTATCACTACTATTTTTTTTTTCTGATTTGAACATTATCTTGTAATTCCCCACTATGAAAGAGAAGAATTTAGCTTTGTCCCCTCTCAACCCTCCAGAGATATATGCAAACTCTATCTCATTATTCTCCCAATAAAGATTTATTATAATTTTGGTTAGATCTATATGCAGGCTTGGAGATTTTTCTTGAATGATTTTACTGATTTTGGCTCTACTTTCTCCATCATGAAATACCTTTTTGAAATATCTCAACCTTATCTTACAAAAATTCTATTGAGCTTTACATTTTCTTCTCATATTTAATTTTTGTAGAATATCTTTTTGTTTTCTAGATGGTTCTTTTTGATGATGTCCTAGAGTTGTTTAATGAATGCAATATATTGTTTCATTTCTTTGAAAATATCTGATACTTTTTTTTTCTTTTCTGTTCATGGTCTCAGCTTTCTCCAAGTTCTTTGGTTCATTCCATTGGTTTGGACTTCCTCTTCTGTGTTAGAGGATTTCCTCAGCTATCTAGATATCTAGGGATCTTTATTGTCTCTTCGTATTCAAGTGTTACAAACTAAAATCTAGACAAGCAACTCTGAGCATGTAAAGAGACCCTAATTGACTGGTGGTTTCACTGTAACATGATTGGGCTAAGTTATTTGTTAGGAAACACCTGATGCTTTTTTTTCTGTTGAGAGTCAGACTTCATGAAAGGGCCCTTCCCATCTGTAGTCTAGACAATAAAAGCCTGGTTAACTCTATTTGCAGAGTGGGAGAAGAAGGCTGGGAGATCAGCATTTTATATACATCAATTTCTTTGATCCCATTGTTTACATAAGCTACATCTGCCTTCAACTATCCTTCCAGCACCCTTTTTAGACATCCTCGGTGGTCAGCTTGGTTAAGCTGGGAATAGCACTTTTCAGATTCTCTTTCCCTGTATTGTTCCAGGTTAGATTGGTCAAAAGACAAATGTTAGTAAGTCTTAAGGGAAAAACTAAAGTATCGTTCAATAGAGTCTAAAGCTCTTTTCATGGTCAAATAAGTCAGACAGATATTGAGGGGTTAGTAGGTTCCCACTTGCCCTCATTATCCTGAGCTCCACATCCAGTTTTTCTTCCTAAGTGTTTGTCATGCTGATCAGAGGGTGCCCACTGTCAGAGGCTTCACTGAAGACTCAGAGGGATAGTAGCTACTTGGAAGCAATAGCTTCCCATGGACCATTCCATGAGCTTCCACTTTACCGTCTCACTTCACTGTTGGACATGCTTGGCTTCTCAGATTGACTGAGTGATGATTCCTCTGATTCTCCAACTCCTCTCACAGTTGTGTCAAGTCTAATCTCTATTACACAAACCTAATCAGTTGCAGGACACCCATAGTCACTATGCTCCCCTGTTTCAACCTTGACTGACATGCCTCAGCTTTATCCTCCTCAGTGGATAAAACTGCTGTCTTCTGCTCAGAGGTGTGCTAAAATAACATCATTGTAAGCTGCTTTAGAAACAGTTAGATTCCTAGATAGAACTCCGGTAACTGAAGAGGGGATTACCACAACTACCCCCAAACACACACATCATACTTCACTACCACCACGTCCAAAGTTACCTAATGCTGTCAGTTCCTCAAGATGGTTCCTGGCTTTTCCCAATGAAGTCTTAGGATTTGGTTTTCTCAGTGCTGTTAAGTCATTTGTCTCTATGCCATTTGCTTTCTAGCATCTACAATTTTGCTATTGATGCCTTTTTTCTATTCTCCCTATCTTTGTAGATTTATGCCTTAAAAATTATTTGGTACTTCAGTGGGATTTTGATTTTAATGGTGTTTAGGAGAGAGTGAGTCAGGTACATCTGTTCAATCCACAATCTTTACTGAAACCTTCATTCAAAAACCCACTTTTTAAACTGTGTAATCTAGTTATTGGCTCTCAACTCTATTATTGCTCCTTTCTTATAAATAACCTAGTTGTCAAATAAAAAATCATTTTTCCAGTCCTTGTTTCCCTTATTTTTTAACAGTGCTTGACAGCACTGACCCTCCTGCTCAAGTATTTACTCTCCTCCCTCCCTCATTCTTCTCCTCCTCCCTCCCTCTCCTCTTTCTCTATTGTCTTTGCTACCACCAACATTTATGAAGTATCGATTTTATGCCAAATTTTTATGCATTAGTTTTGCATTACCCTTTCTGTTCAGAGGATGCAGGAAATGGAAACCAAAAGGTTGGAGTGCAGAAAAACATTTTAAATTATATTGTGCTTCATTGATGACATGTGAAGAATTCTTCCCACTCCATGAGGAAATGACAGGTTACAAATTGCCTCATGCTACTAGGGTCTAAAGCAGACAGCAACTCGGTCTGCATGAATGCTTCCTTCCTAAGGGGGACTGGCTGTCGATTATTTCAGGACTTCTAATTTTCTGCAAAACATCTGGTTAATGGCATATGGGCTTTGGTTCTGCTAGGCTAAACAGTGAACAGGAAAATCCAGTGAGGATATGGAGAAAGGTTTTTCCAATACACTGGAGACAAGTGTTCAGTCTGAGAGAGAGATGGCCTTCCATTTTTGTCACAAATTCTGAACTGAAGGACAAAAAGAACAATAGTCACCAAGGGAGTAACCACTACCTCTGTCATTGCATAGAATTTATAAAGAGAGGGGAAGTTTATTTGTGTGTGTTTTTTCAAATAAAAATCTTAGTATAATTTTTTAAACTATGTGTCACATTTTTATAGGGGAAATAAAAAGTATTTCTTTTTAGCTTCACTTTAAAATAAAAACTTGGCTGTATAAGCAAAGGGTATTTCATAAAGGAGAGATGAGCAAATGAAAGAATTGGTGCATTAAAAGACTTTTTAAAATATTTTTTCAATTACAGTTGACAACAATATTATATTGGTTTCAGATGTACAGCACAGTGATTAGACACTTACGTAACTTACTAAGTGATCACCCCAATAAATCCAGTACTGTCTGACACAATACGTAGTTATTAAAATACTACTGACTATATTCCTCATGCTATACTCCACATCCCCAAGACTTTTGTAGCTACTAATTTGTACTTCTTAATTCTCTTCCCCTTTCAACATTCCCCCAAACCTCCCCACAATCTGGCAACCATCAAAATGCTCTCTGTCTATGAACTTGTTTCTGTTTTGTTTGTTCATTAATCCTATTCTCTAGATTCCACATATAAGTGAAATCATATGACATTTGTCTTTCTTTGTCTGACTTATTCCACTCAGAACAATATCTCTAAGTCCATCCATGTTGTTGCAGATGACAAGATTTCATTCTTTTGTATGGCTGAGTATTATTCCATTGTAAATAGGTGCCACCTCTTTATGCATCCATCAATTGATGGACACCCAGGTTGCATCCATACTTTGGCTGTTGTAAATAATGCCACAATAAACATATTGATGCACACATCCCTTTGATGTAACATTTTGGGTTTCTTCAGATAAATACCCAAAAGTGAAATTAATGAGTCCTTCTTTGTCTCTTGTTCTAGCCTTTGTTTTAAAGTCTATGTAGCTTGATGTAAGTATTGCTACCCTAGATATTTTGTTCATTTCCATTTTCGTAAAATATATTTTTCCATCCCTGTGCTTTCAGTCTCCGTGTGTCTTTCGATCTGAGATGAGTCTCTTGTGGGCAGCATATGTAAGGGTTTTGTTTTCTTATCCATTCAGCAACCCTGTGTGTTTTGATTGTAGCATTTAATCCATTTACCTTTAAAGTAATTATTGTTAGATATGCAGTGATTGCAATTTTATTAGTAGTAATTTTTATCTTTCTTCTTCTTAAAGAAGTCTCTTTAACATTTCTTATAATACTAGTTTGGTGGTGAGGAACTTCTGTAGCTTTTTCTTATCTGGGATAATCTATCTGTCCTTCGATTCTAAATAATAGTTTTTCTGGGTAGAGTAATGTTGGTTGTAGGTCCTAACTTTTCCTCACTTTGAATATTTCCTGCCAATCCGATCTGGCCTGCAAACTTTCTGTTGAGAAATCAACTGACAGTCTTATGGGAGTGCTCTCGTAGGCAACTAACTGCTTTTCTCTTGCTGCTTTTAAGATTGTCTATTTGTCTTTAACCTTTGGCATTTACATTATAATGTGTTTTGGTGTGGGTCTCTTTGGGTTCGTCTTGTTTGGGACTCTGCATTTTCTGAGCTTGTATAGCTATTGCCTTTGCCAAATTAGGAAAGTTTTCTGTCACTATTTCTTCAAACCGGTTTTCAATGTCTCGCGCTTCTCTTTTCCTTCTGGTACCCCTATGATGCGAATGTTGGTGGTACGCTTGATGTTATCCCAGAGGCTCCTTAAATTGTCTTCATTTTTTTGGATTCTTTTTTCTTTTTGCTGTTTTGATTGGGTGTGTTCTACCTTATCTTCCAAATCACTGATTTGATACTCTGCTGTATCTTATCTACTGTTGATTCCCTCTAATGTATTCTGTATTTAAGTTATTGTGTTCTTCATTTCTGACTTTTTTTTTAATGTTTTCTAGCTCCATTTTTCTGTTTCCTATCTTTGTTCTCACTGAGATAACTGAGAATCCTTATAACCAGTATTTTGAACTGTGCACCTGGTAGATTGCTTGTCTCCATTTTGTTTAGTACTTTTTCTGGATATATGTTCTGTCCTTTCATTTGCAATATGTTTCTCTCTCTCCCCCATTTTGGCTAGCTCCCTGTGATTATTTCTATATATTAGTTACAGCTGCTATGTCTGCCAGTCTTAGTAGAATGACTTTATGTAGTATGTGTCTGATAGGCCTCTCGGCACAGTCTTCCTGGTCACTTGAGCTGGGTACTCCAAATGTGTCCCTTATGTGTGTTGTATGTGCCCTCCTGTTGTAGTTAAGCCTTGATTGCTCTTTGCACATCAATAGGTTGATTGGTTATGAGGACTGGCCGTGTCGACAGTAGAGGAGTTATTGTGTAGGGGCTGACCCTATGGAACATGATTTGCTTTAGCAGGGTTCTGGTGCCTGACCAGTCTGCCTATTGGGTGTGTCTTTTATGGAGGTGGTTGGGTGGTTTTTTGGTGTGGTCTGAGGCTATCCACTGGGTGTGTTGGTTCTGGGGCTTCTTGTGAGGAGCTCTGTTGCAGTCCAAGGTCAGCCATTGCCTGTGCCCTGCCTGGGGCCACTTGGTATGAGCTGCAAAGTAATCTACAAATGATTGCCATTTGTGCTGGGCTTGGACATGCCTGGGGGAGGCTAAGCTGCCAACCAAGGCCAGCTACCAGTAGTGCCATGTTTGGGGCTGCTTAGTACGAGGTATGTGTTATGCCAAGGCCAGATGCTGCTCGTTTGGGGTTTGTGAACCTTTAAGAGATTTTATGAAAATCCACAGCATGAGCCAAGTCCATTTGTATGGAAAAACCACTGGAAGTGGCTTCGGTGGGTCTGCAGTTTGGGTGGGAGAGGGACTCAAGGAGTCACCAGGGCATGGCGAATAGTATTCACTGGGTTGAAGGGGACTCAGATATGGCAGGCACCTGCCTCTGCATGTTGGCTGTGGGGAAGGCTCAACAAAAGAACAATGTCTCTGCCAACACTTTTGTCTGGGAGTAAGCTGCCCCTCCAGCCCTCACCCTAAAGCCAGAAAATGCAGTTCTTCCTCATATGTCCATGGTGCCTTTTGAGCAGCTCTACCCATTGTGGCGCTCAGAGTGAGTGAATCCATCAGCAAGTAAGTCCACATGAAGGCCCTTTGAGAGGAGCTCCTGGAACTCCAGCTGCCCCTCATGTCACTCAGCTGCAATCTCCACTGGTTTTCACAACCAGAAGTTATGGGGACCTCTCTCCCCGGCAATGGAACCCTGGGCTGGTGAGCATGGTGTGGGGCTGAGATACCTCGCTCCTCAGGACAGACGTCCGTAGCCGAAATATCCCTCCCAATTTTTAACCACCACATGTGGGTGTGGGGCCAGCCTGTTCTGTGTCTCTGCCTCTCCTACCAGTCTCAACATGGCTTCTTCTGTATATCCTTAGTTATAGGACTTCTGTTCAGCTAGACTTCAGGCAGTTCTTAATGATGGTTGTTTTGTAGTTTAGTTGTAATTTTGAGGTGGTCCTGAGAGGAAGTGAGCACAGTGTTTGCCTCTGCCATCTTCACTGGAACTCCCAAGAAATACTTTGTAATATGAGAAAATTCCAGCAGCAGCAGCAGCAGCAGCAGCAGCAGCAGCAGCAGCAGCAGCAACAGCTGTTTTAATTACAAGTATCAGTGCAACAAGTGACTCAAAGTCCTCTCTGTGGCAATAGAATGATGGCTAATGCGGTTCATTATCACAAATTTTTATTTCTCTCTTGATCCCCCCATCCTAATTTGGATCATTTCCACATAATATATTTGACCTTTCCATAAAAAACAAAACAAAACAAAAAAACCACAAATAGGTGAAATAATGTCTTTTATAGTTTGAAAAAAAATCTACACAAAATAAGTGATGCATTACCTAAGTGAACTAATATTCTTCATCTGTCAATTATAAAATTTAGATAATTTTGCACTTAACTATGTTATATATATATATATATATATATATATATATATATATATATATTATAGTTTGAAAAAAATATACATATATAGATTTTTTTTTTCAAACTATAAAAGACATGATTTCACCTATTTGTGGTTTTTTTGTTTTGTTTTGTTTTGTTTTTTATGGAAAGATCAAATATATTATGTGGAAATGATCCAAATTAGGATGGGGGGATCAAGAGAGAAATGAAAATTTGTGATAATGAATCGCATTAGCCATCATTCTATTGCCACAGAGAGGACTTTGAATCACTTGTTGCACTGATACTTGTAATTAAAACAGCTGTTGCTGCTGCTGCTGCTGCTGCTGCTGCTGCTGCTGCTGCTGCTGCTGCTGCTGCTGCTGGAATTTTCTCATATATATATATAAAACATTTTAGAGTTCTGTCAATCCTTGCAAACTGATGGAGACTGATGCAGTTATTGCCAGACCCTAATTTGTTGGTGGCTTATGACCTTGAAAATATATCAAACCATAGAATATTGTGAGATCATTCAGGGAAGGTTTTATTAGATTGCCACCTGTAAAGTTCATCCATTTTCAGGACCACATAATATGTGAGAGAAATTCTATTTTCCAAATTGTGTGGTCAGACTAGGAACAAAAATTGTATGGAACTGAGAGAAGCAGTATTTATTGGTCAGAGAGAGAATTAACCTGTGATGTAAATAAAATGGAGATTTCAGTCCATTCCTGGGATGGAGGAGTGATCTCCGGAGCTGGGATGGCTTTTCATGTTGTCCCAATTTTAGGCAAAGAATCTGGCTTTTGTACTCTGGCATCCATTAGTTATTCAAAGTCGTTTGCTGTTATGGAGGGCATATGAATTTAACTTTAGCAGCTCTCATAGAATGAGGGCAGTCTGGAGAGGGCTTAGCTGTGAGCCACTAGCAATCAACACAACTCATACCAGTTGTAGTATTGAGTGCCTGGATGCTGAAAGGGAGATCTGGATGGAACAACACAGCATCTGCTTAAAAAGACAAAGCTAGTAGGTCCAAATAATGAAATGTTCACTAGCACTCTCATTCGAATTCACCCATCCTTGGACATATATTCACCCCTACCCCCCGGCCCCATCCATTGCACCTTTGTGCAGCCATAGTAACTATCACTTCTGAATTTTACCTCTTTCTCCTAGGTATTGAAATACAGTCAGGTGTTAAAGAAGGGAATGCATTCTGAGAAATGCATCTTTATACAATTTTGTCATTGTGCAAACATCATGGAGTATACTTACACAAGCCTGGATGGTGTAGCCTACTACACACCTACGCTATATGGTACAGCCTATTGCTCCTAGGTTATAAACCTGTATAGCATGTTTCTGCATGGAATACTGTAGGCAATTGTAACACAATGGTATTTGTATACCTAAGTATATCTAAACAGAAAAATTACGGTACAAGTATGGTACAAAAGATTAAAAACGGTAAACCTCTAGAGGGCTCATACCATGAATGGAGTTTGCAGAACTGTAAGTTGCATTAAGTGAGTCAGTGAGTGAGTGGTGAGTAATGTGAAGACCTAGGATATTACCAGACATTGTTGTAGACTTCGAAAACACTGTACATTTACGATAGACTGAATTTATAAAAATGCTTTCTCTCTTCAATAAATTAATCTTAGCTTGCTGTAACTTTCTGTTACTTTATAAACTTAAAATTTTTATAAACTTTCTGAATATTTTGCAAGAACCCTTAGCTTAAAACACAAACACATTGTATGCTAAGACACAAGCACACATATTGGTTTAGGCCTACACAGAGTCAGGACCATCAATATCACTGTCTCCACCTCCACATCTTGTCCCACTGGAAGGTCTTCAGGGACAATAACATGCATGGAGCTGTCATTTACTATGACAACACTGCCTTTTTCTAGAATACCTTCTGAAGGGCCTATCTGAGCCTCTTCTTCAGGATATGTCACTCTTTGCAGAAATATGTCCATGGTGGTTCGCTTAGTGTGTTTCTTTCTTTCATAACAGACTTGCTGGTAAAGCAGATAATGCACCATGAACATTCCTCTCTGTTAATGAAAACCTTTTGGTGTTGGGGTTCATGTTCTCAAACTTTTTAAGGAGCTTGTTGAGGTCTGCAAAAGCTTCTACTAAACCCTTCACTATAAATCTTCTTGGGGATTCTTCTTCTTTTTCTTATCCTGCAGTTTCTTTTTCTCTTGCCTCTTCTTCAGCTATATGTTGAGATTCCAGTTCCAACAACTCCTCATTACTCAATTTCTCAGGAACCACCTCTAAGAACTCCTCAATGCTGTCCTCATCCACACGCAGGTTAAAGTTGTTTGCCATCTCAACCATAGCCTTGTTGATTTTTGCTATCTTGTCAAACTCATAGAAGCCATGGACAAAAACCTCTTGAGTGTCTTTCTCCAGATGCCATTCACACACTCCTTGGTGACACCACCCCAAGTCCAAGAAATCTTGATGCAGTCATACATGTAATCGTTCCAGAATTCCATCAGTGTCTTCTTAGCGTCTTGCTCATTTGTATTAGTAGACTAGACAAAGGTTTTCTTCAGGTGATAGACTTTAAAAGCTCATTGATCCATTGTTTAGATCAAAGAGTTGGTGTTTGGAGGGAGAAGCACCATTTTGATATTGGGATGAAGATTAAAAGGAAGATGTCTAGGAACATTATCAACAATAAGCAAAATCTTTAAAGGTATTTTATTCTCCAAAGAGTACTTCAACTTTCACTGTCATAGCAATTCAGGAGCACCTTGGAAGAGGAGCTGGGTCACTCATGATGTCTTATTGCTTTTGTCGTACACTGGCAGTGTGTGCTTACTGATATGCTTGAAGGCCCTGGGGCTTCACTGAGCCAGGTCACAGAGGGCTTCTCTGTGCAGTCTGAAACATTGTCCCCAAGCCAGGCTGTTAGCCTATCCTTAACAGCCTTGAAACCTGGCATTGACTTGACTTCTGGATGTCTTTTTAGGTTTCCAAAATAGGGAGGTTTCTATCCATGTTGAATATTTTCTCTGGCACGTAATTTTCCTCTATAATGAGCTTATCTAGAGTTTCCAAAAATTCTTCAGCTGCCTTCACATCAGCACTCTCAGACTCACCACTCGCTTTTACATTATGTAATAAGTAATGATTCTTGAATCATATAAACCACCTGGAGCTAGCAGTAAATTCAACACTGTAGTTGATTCTAACCTTTTCTTTTCTACATTGCAAACAAACTTTTTGCTTTGTCCGTGACTGTCATGGTGCTGAGAGGGAGACACTTCTCTTTCTGATCTTCAATCCAGGTCATTAGGAGTTTCTCCATGTCTGATTTAGGCCCTTCTCAAATTTCTGTTAGTCTCATTGCCTTCAATGGAGTAAATCCTTTAACAGCTTTCATTACTTTGTTGTTGTTCTTCAAGATGGTAGCTGTGATAGAATGGGACATGCAAGTGATGGTAGAAACCGTCACTGATTTTCCACCTCAGTCATTCTTAATCACTTTTATTTTTGTTTCTACCTCCATCATTCGATGTGACCTCTTCCTGGCTAGATTAACAGTGGATTTTGTAAGTTTTGGGGCCATGATGAACAAAACGACATGAGACTAAGTGAAGCATAAGAGAAAATTATACAATCAAGAGACGGTTACGATGTCACTAGGTGATAAGAATTTTTCAGCTCGATTATAATGTTATGGTACCTGTCATATATGTGGTCCATGATTAACTGAAATATTATTATGAAGCTCATGACTGTATATTTTTTCACTTATCATTTTATCCTCAAGCAAATGCCTCTTCTTTTCTATCATCTCATGCCTGTTTTCTAGCAATCTTTTGTTTTTCTTCTCTTTTTATTCCCCTGAAGGCTGACTTTTCACTTTATCCCTTGGATTATATGTCTCATCCATCTCTCTTTTTTAACAGTGGCAATGACTAATATTTCATGCAATTTTGAAGACAACCTAGAGGTAGTACCTCCTAAGCTGAGTAACTTTGTGATACTAGGGATTTTATCTTGCTCAATTTTTGTCTATTACATCTCTACTGTCCACCAGAGTCACTGCGACATAGGTGATTGTGATAAAGATCAATAACTGTTCCCTCCATCTTTTAATAAAGGAAAACTAAAGTTTTAGGTGAGTATGTGAGTATCCCACTACTGATTTTTGTTGTTGTTGCAATTAGGTGTGCTCATGTGATGAAGTTTGTACTACCTGTCCTCCCTGAGCAATAATAATAGTAAAAGGAGACATTCTGGGTATCTCCTTTAAGATGCTTATTCTGGATTCTGTTTTCTACTCTGTTGTAGCTGAATAATGGCAATGACTTAGAGCATACTTAGAAATTTCCTTACAAGTGTTGGATAGCTCACTTCTAGAGCATTATATTAGAGAAGAAAAAAATATATATTTTTTCTAGATCGCTAATTGTTAAGCATTTCCTGAGGTGGGAGTGTGGTACCTGGAAGTTATGAGACATATGATTATGTGTGACGTGAACAAGGTGGCAGATGCAAAATTCACAAATACTATGAGTTGGAAACTGGAGAATGCCATTATACTGTGGAAACATGTTCAGTAAAACTGTTGTTGCCATAACTTAGAGACTGTAGCTCTGAGGAAATTAGTTGGAAAAATTCAGAATGACTCTGTGTGTTGGCTGCTACGTATGCTTTTAGCAAGTGACAAGTAGGAAATGGACACAAAGAAAAATTGGTCAGGTTTCATGTGACGCTACACATCAGAAGAGCACTCTAAAGGATTTAGGACGGCTAAAAAGTAATAGTGATGGAAAGTCCAGAAATTTGGGGTCTTTCAAAGTTAAAAAATTGAACTATATCTGTGCTTCCACAGCAAGAGATAAAATGATTGCGAATTATCCAAATGTAAAAATCAAATCAAAGACATCCTTTTACTTTCTGTTATTTTGATTGCCTTCATGGGGCCATTTAAACTTTTTTGGCCTAAAGGGGGTGGAGCTAGCACAAAAGCCAATAAATAGAAGAGAAAGATTGCAGGTTTAACAATAATGACCTATTGAAACTTTTGGGTGTACTACCTTTCACATGAACGAGTACTTAGTGGAAACAAAAAATCTAGAAGTTTAATCCCCTGAGGGAATAGCTTTGCCAATGAAACCCAAGCTTCTCCTACAACAGAGCTTATATCTGATCTCCAGAACAACATCTGAGCCCCCAAGCATTCAGTAGCAGAAAGTGGGCTGTGAAAGGTGCCCAGTCCCCTAAGAGGAAGCACTCTTCAACTTATGCTACTTCAGAGTTGGTTACACAAGATAAAGTACAAGGATGTTCCAGAAGCAGGGAAATAGCAGACAATGGATAAAGGAAGTATTCCCAGAAGGAAGAAACCAAGGGAAGTTAGATAGGTGAACCAAGCAACTTACCTCACAGAGTCTTTTCGACTTCTGTCCATCACACTTTTATAGCTGCTATGGAACATGGATTACTCTGTGTTTCCCTTTTTTTCATTTTTCTGAATGCTCATTTTATTGTGGTTATAATCCTATTCTATCAATATATATTGGGAGAGAAGGAAGCAGCTATCTTGTCATTTAGTTAACAGATTGCTTGAGTTTGAAGAGCCAATTCCAGATATGATGAAGGGTCTGCACATTATGAAATCCTGGATTTGGGGCTGGATGCAATAAATTCGTACTTAGGTGGCCAGAATAGTTAACTGGGGTAAATTCTGAATTCCCTAGTATTAATATATGTTTTTATATGCTTTCTTTTAGAAATATGTACTCTAGTTTTTAGCCAGACTCTTTATCATCCAATGATAGACAATGTTTCCTAGTCTCTCTTATTGCTAATTGTGATCAAGTTTTGGCCAATGGAATTATGAGAGGAAATGAGGTATGAAAATTTCAGGTCATCTCCTTAAAGATCCTTTTTCTTCCTCCTTATTGGCTATGAAATAACAACAATTGTAACAACTGTGAAAGTGTTATGTTTAAGATGGTGGAACTTCCCTGATATCCCAGGAACACTGAACACATATAGATCACTCTAGATACTGGGTTAAGTACAGACTGTAAATTGACAAGGATGGAAACAAGCAGTTAGGAGGCTATTCCAGGAATTGAGCAAGAGATTAAGATAGTCACTTGGACAAATTTTGTAGCAGTGGAGGTGATAAGAAATAGTCAGATTATGAATATATTTAATTTTACAACCAACAGGATTTCCTGGCATATTTGATATGGAGTTTGAGAGAAGAAGTAGTGTTAAGGATATTCTTTAAGAGTTTCAATATAAGCAATTATAAGGGTAGACTTTCCATCACCTGGCTGTGGAAGACCACAGGTAAATATGTTTTGCAAGGAAAGATCACGAGTTCATATTTGGTCATGGAAAGTTGGAGATGCCTATTAAGTATCTAAACTGAGATTTTGAAAAGTTAGTTGACAATATGCATTTGAAGCTCTGTGAGCAATCTGATTGGAGACATACATTTAGGAATTGTCAGAAATTATATTAAATTCATCTCCCTAAACTTTTATTATAAAATTTTCCAATATACAGAAAAGTTGTTGCACAAATTAAGATAATGTGTCCTTAAGTACTTCAATGTGAATTTCCTAAATAGAAGGGCATTCTACTATAGAAGTCACCATATCAATGTCACACTTAAGAAAATTGATATTTTCCCAATATTATTTACCAAGACCATATTCATATTTTTCCATTTCTCTAAAAATATGACTTTCATTACCATTTCTTTCTCTAAATTAGAATATAGCCAAGGTCAAACTGTACTTGGTTATGTTTTTTACTTAAAAGGAGCTCCTTCACATTTTTGCCATACATTGACTCTTCTAAATGACCAGACCAATTTTATTACAGGGTATCTCATGTTGTATATTTGTCTGTTTTTTTATTGTGTCACTAACTTGTTTTTATAGCCCATGTGTTTTCCGTAAAGTTAAATCTAATGTCTTAGTTCTATTTGGGTTAAAGACATATCGCAAGATAACTTCAGTGATGAGGTTGTACTTTATGTCACAATTAGAAAGCACCTAATTTCCGTGTTCACCACTTCTAGTGATGCTAAATTTAGTCACTCCTCTAAGGGGGGTGATGAACAGATATAGGCATTGTAAAGATACACACACACACACACACACACACACACACTCACACTCGTAAAGCCTCTGTGTGTGTGTGTGTGTGTGTGTGTGTGTGTGTGTGTTGTATAGTCAAGGAGGGATGATTCTTTTGCATTGTATGAATATCCTTTCTCCAAGATTTTTTTTCCCTAGTAGTTGTAGCAATTGATGATCCTTGCCTAAATAAACTGATTTACTGTAAATTGCAAAATTGTAATCTCAGTTTGTAACAATATATGTAATATATTTGCTAGTAATATTCTATAAAGAATTTTTTGTTGTCATCAAAAGAGAAAACACTCATTTCTTCATATAAAAATGAGGCAAATGCTTTTACTTTAAGTTGTCAAAGTCTCAGTGAAATAGTCTACTCCAATGATGGCAAATTAGTTCCTTTTCCCATTCTCTTTTTAAATATTTCTGGTCATTCTAAGATTTTTATTTCCTCAATATTATACAATTAAAGTTAGTAATTGTTTGATGCTCAACTTTTCCAAAATTTGCCAAAAAACAGCCCCTTCCAACTGGATATGTCCCTTTGATACATCCCAATTAGTTTCCAGCACTCCATTTCTGTCTGGCAAAATAAGATGTCCTTGTATCACATGAGTGTTGCCTGAAAAGACATAATTTCTTCAAGAAGCCCTGGTTCCTTTACATGACAAATGGTGTTTAGAAACCAAGATCTGTTTCTAACTGTGCTCATTGCTACTGATGTCTTTGTTTCTAGTTTCTTTCAGTGGACAAAACTAAATATATGGTTTAAAAATAAGAAGTTTTAAACTAATATTTCCAATTCAAAATTTCAGGACTTCTCTTAACTCTTGTTGAGTTTTTCATAAAGCTACTTCCAACCTACAGTGTTCTTATAATAGAGTCTTCCACTCAGTGACATATAACCCAATATAGGGCTATCTTCACACTCCCATGCCAAATTTCCCATTGCTTCCTTTTTTGGAAAAAGTTGATGAATGAAAGAAAGAGCAGAAGAGTCTGAAATAGATTAAAATATTTTGAGGTATTGCTAGCTCCATGGCATTTTTTTCAGAGGGAGTTTCTATAAGGAAAATGGAATAGAAGCAAACAGTAGAATAGGAGCAATAATTCTTTATCTTTCGGCTGCTGTAATTTTGGAAATTAGCATAATAAACCTCATGTAAATAAATATGCATTATACAAATAGTCTTTTAAAACTCCTCAAAATTCTATATTTATTCATTGCAATCTGATTTCCTTTCTTTTTACTTCCAACAAAAATCACTCTCGGTAAGCCACTAAAGATCTTCGAATTTCTATATCCAACAGACCGTTTTTAATCCTGATCTTACTTGATGCTTGCAACATTTGACCAGGCCCAACCTTATAAGAAGTTATGCTTTGGCCTCTGTGACACAACTCTTTTTCTCTGGGCTTCTTCTTTCTATTCCTTTAGCTGCTTTTTCTTAATTTCCTATATGTAGCCCTCTTTTCCTGCCATACCTTTAAAATCATAATGCTCTCAAATTCATCCATTGACTCTCTTTTTCAGTATTTAAATTTCCCTCATTTTATCAATATACTTAAATCTGTTACTAGTCACTAGACCTGATATAAGACAGAATAGTTGGGGCCTTTAATAAAAAAGGTTTTTGTTTTTATTACTTCAACAGGACCAAATTTTACAGTAATTTCCATTAAAATTTAGACACTTTAAATGTGGCTCAATCATCTTTTCTGAACTTATTTTGTGAACAGAAGATATGTGGATTCTAATCTGATTTGCCAAATGAAAATAGAACTTGAAAGCTGATTTTTAAGTTATCTCTTAAGAATAATTGCCCTTTAAGTGCATTTGGAATAAATGCAGAGGAGACAGACGTGACACTTAGAATGAATCCTTGTACATTGCATGAATAATGATAATTGTGGCACCACACTTTCACAGATGAGATAAATTTAATCTACAAATGGGTTGCCAGGGAAATGACTTTCGAACGCACCTCTGATTTATTCAAGGTTATAACTATGATTTGTTTGCAATCATAATTTCTTGTTTCACCTTTGATTTCCTTTCCTTGTCATGATTCACACTCAAAAATTACATAGTTATGTAATATTATCACCAAAATATGGTGGGTTATTTTTTGGGGGATGTGCATTTACACTTTACCTAATTAAGTGAAAAACAGTTTACAAAGCAGCAAGAATAACTTAGGCTGATTAAAATAAGCTTTTAAGTAATTATGAAATGTATCTTGAGAAATATTCCAATTGGTGGAGGTTTAAAAGCTAGAATTCTAAAGGACTTGTTAAAATTCATAGCTATTAATATTTCTACTGTTCAGTTAACAGATTTATTGTATTGATTTGTGTTAGTGTCCAATTTATTTTCTTGCCACATACACGACAGCAACCATTATTAAAATCAATGCAAAGTATTTGCCAAGATGAACAAAACCATTCTTTTATTCTTTCAGATACATTATTCTAATCCAATGGAGGTTTATTTAGCTTGGGAAAGCGAAAAATAATGCCCCATTCAGAGAAGCAAAATAAAAGATGAGATTGAATATCCATGCTTTATAACAAAATTTCAAAGAACGTTAGACTTCAAAATCAATACTAACAGGAATATCACAGAACCCACTTGCAGGTTACTTTGATGATTTTGATATACATGAAAAATATTCATATGTACACTCTGAGCTAGCACATATTTATATATTACATCTTAGCTCATTTGTTTAACAACATTTTTTTAGTATCAATAATATCTAATTTTGAGTTTGGATCTGAGTTTATAGAATTTCTCAATATGTGAAGATGTCTAAATTGTGGAGCAATTGTGGAAATATCTATTATCAGGACTATCCAATAGAAAAATAATGATAGCCACATATGTAATTTCAAATATTCTATTAACCACATTTAAAAAGTGAAAATAAACATATAAAAAGCATTTCAACAACATTTTATTTGACTCTATCCAAAGTAGTTCCATTTCAACATATAATAAATATAAAATTATTAATGATACATTTTATATCCTGTTTTCATACTGCATTTTCTAAATCCACTATGTATTTTACACCTTCTGTCCATCTCAGGGCTAGTCACATATCATGTGCTCAATAGCCACGTGTCACCAGTGAATACTTTATTGGACAGCACAGCTCTATACAGTTGAATTGTGTAAATTGTTGAGTTGCATGTCTTTATCAATATTATCCAATACAAAAAAAAAAAAATCTTTCCAATTGCCTTACCCTCGTTCCTTCATTCCATTTGTGTTAGTTACCTGCATTGGTTTCCAATGGTTGTTGTAACAAACTTCCCCAAATTTAGTGGCTTAAACAGCACACATTTATTATCTTACAGTTTTTGAGGTCAGAAGTCTAAAATGGGCCAGCAGTTTTCTTTGTGGGTTCTCTAGGGGAGAGTCAGTTACTTGCCTTTTCCAGCTTCTAGAATCTGTCTGCATTCTTTGGTTTGTGGTAGCATCACTCTGACCTCTACTTTTGTGGTCACATCTTCTATGACCCTTATATTTCCCTCTTGCAAAGACATTTGTGACTGTACTGGACCTATCTGGATAGTCCAGGGTAATTTCAAGATACTCAAGATACTTAACTCAATCCCACATGCAGAGTCTCTTTTGACATATCCATGGGGTTTGGGGATTAAAAAATGGAAATATATACCTACCACAGTACATGTTCAAGGCAAGATTAAGCCTAGAAAGTTCTCCAGTAACTGTACATAGTATTAGTCTTACCCGAAAGACCTTTGTTGGAGTATAAATAATGACACTGATATGGATCTAGTCCTTTGCCAGAGATATGTCTAAAATAATAATAAGACTATCTTTCATTTAGCAAAATGCAATAACCACTTCAAAAAAGCCTTTAGTAATTAGTAATGGACAAATGTGTTCTTCAATATTGCTCACTCTGTGTAACTCTGCTTATTGGTAGCTGTTTGTATGCATAGTCTCAAACTTTGTCTACCTCCGGTTTCTTCAATTCTAATCCTTCTCTTGCTTCCTCACCTCCATCTCCACTGAACCTCATTTGATTCCTTAAATATGCCCTGCTTCTTCCTTCCATAGGGTCTTTGCACGTACTTTTCTTTCTATCTGAGGTTCTCTTTACTTCTTTAATTAATACCCATTTTAAGAAATTTTTTAGAAGTGCATATCCAACTAAACGTCTTACTTTCCTTGTCTTTCCCTGTTGTTGAAGTAATTGTTAGCCTGGATTTATCATTTATTGAGAGAGAGAGAGAGAGAGAGAGAGAGAGAGAGAGAGAGAGAGAGAGAGAGAGAGAGAGAGAGAGAGAGAGAGAGATAAGCATTAGGCACAATCTTAAGAGATATTTCTCTGGTCCAAGCCCATTTAGAGACAGGCAGTTTTTCCTAGATTACTATTTTACCAAATAGTGAAGCAGGTATGAATCCAAACATTACATAAGGACCTCAATTCTAATTCTTCATGTGATGTGGAGTCCCAGGCCTCCTCTGATCCCCATGTATGGCTATCACAGCACAAGCACCGGTGCTATAGGAGCCAAGGCCTCCCCCAGGCAGTGCAGCTTCAACTCATTAGTTCACCGCTTTGGGACTTAGATGTCCCTGCATTTCCTATCATCTAGGGCTTCTCTTTCTTTCTTACACACTCATCTATGCATATAAAGGAATGTTTGCTACATTTTATAACACATGTCTAGATTGTTTGTGGAGCATTTCTGTTTTTTTCTTCTACATTCCTAGAACCAGAAGTCCTCTGACCCATGTAGTTTCATTTATATCAAGGGGCTTAAATCTGAAAAAAAAACGCATTGTCATCTACATTCTAGTAGGGGAGAAAAACGAGTCATCTATATTATGGAGAATAAAAATGAGTCTATGGATAAACTACAACCAAGTAACAAAAGGAGAACGGTAACAAAATCACGTCCATGGGAAGGTTTTATATTTCCTCTTAAGTATATCTGGGACAGGTTCTATGTCACCATTTCTATACATTTTGTATTTCAGCTGTAGGGTCATTCAACAAGCAGCTGCCACTCTTAGGCTGTTAGCTTCCCAGGGTCAGAAAGTGAGGAGGAGAAAAGAGTAAGGAGAAAAGTGAGGTAGGATGGAAAGGGAATTCATGCCAGTTTGTAAGATTTAGTACATACAGAGGACCCCAGTATATACGAGGAGACTGGTATTCTTGGAGCTTCTGTATCCCCATCTAAAAAATAGTTTGTGGTGTATTGTATGTATGTTGCACACTGAGATTTCCCAGGAATTTTCATTACTCTTTATTTGCAGTAAATATACTTACTAACAAATATGTTATATAGTACTGAGCCCCACACATATTTTTGCAGCAATTGTGCAGATCTTTTATTTTTTAGTATTCACTGGAGTGCTGGGAACGAGGAATACAATGTTCACAAATCGTTTTTAAAATGCACAGAGGATGACACAAAAGTTAAACAAATTCGATCTTAGAAGGACACCAGGAAAGGAAATATATAGTTTAGCTGCATATCAGCATATTTATTTTAATTTAAAAATCAGCTTTTATGTCCGATTTTCATAACTCTTTCTTCCCTCCCCACTTCCATTCTCTCTGTCTCTCTTCCCCACTACTCCCTCCATTAAGAAATGGTGGTAGCTGGTCTGAGAAAGTAAATAGGCAGATTATGGTTATTTCTTGAAGGTGGAGTTGAACATACAGCATTTGGTGAGCGAGAGTATATAGGATTTGAGAGAAAGTGGGACATCAAGGACAACCTCAAGTATTATTGGCCGACACAAAGACAGGCTAAGGATAGCTTTACTGAGAATGGCGGGGGGAGGGGGGGCACTTTTGGAGATGCAGGTAAGGGAGGTTAGAAGAAACTCAGAAATCTAGGACATATAATAAGTTTGAGACACCAATTCACCTAGTGAGGATGTGTAGAGTGTTGGAACATGGAGTTCAGGGGTGAGAGCCAAGCTGGAATGTAAACGGAGTTTTCACCCTGAGGACGGTGTTGAAAGCCTTAGGGCTGGATGAGATGACCAAGGGACTGAGCATGGGGAGAAAAGGGAAGAGGAATCTGACATCTGAGCCTGGGGTATGTAACCCAAATATTGTGGACTCAGAAAAAAATTATCCTCCCCTTCCCCTCCCCTCCTCTCCTGTTCTTCTTCCACTTCCTCTCTCCCTCTCTTCCCCCACCCTTTCTCTCAGCTCTATATCCCCTAGTATCTTCATCTCTTGGAAGGTAAGGTGGATAAATTGACCAGGGGTAAAGCACCAGAGGAGGTGAGGTAAAACTCATTCAAATAAGAAGGGGCTACTGAACCATTTTTGTCAATATCTACCTCATTCTTCACATGTGACTACATTCTAAAAAGAATTTAAAATTCTAGCATAATATGTTTTAAAAATTGTATCTATTTTATCTATTTTTTATGTTGGTAAATATTTTAAGTAAATTTTAAAAAGTGCTCCCTTAAATTTCTCAGTAGCTACTCTTCTGTGACTCTTTCTTCATCATGACATTTCTCCTACGTATATAGCTTGATCAACATATTGCAAAGATTAGCATTTATAAACAGCATATGAGACATGACCACAGACTGCTGCAGGCACACACTCGCTGACTTTCTAGTGTTGGATTTCACCCGCTTTGTCTAGGACACTGCTTTAACTGCCCTGAGGGTTCTGGGCTTGCCCAGGTTGCCTCTGACTCAGCGAGGTTAACTAGGAGCTGCCACCATTGAAACACACAGTCCAAGCCCCCACTCTCGTGCTCTCTTCTCTACCTTGAAAAGACAGCCTTCCTCCCTTGATCCCCGGCAACCCACTGTTTCCACAATAATGTACACGGTATTTAGTCAACTCATCAGATCAACAAACTGGATGTGAAAATGACTGGCAGGGTAGGTGACAAGGGATCCAGCCAAGCAGAACTAGCAAAAGAAAAGTCCGCTTTTAGGTATAGATGACACCTTGCTCCGATTATTACATAAACCAAGAAAACAAATAAATATATATATTTTTGTGAAGCAAAAGAGAAAGATGCATTTGTTTCTTTCTGTTATGAAAAGTCTGTAAAAATCATTCCAATTTCACTTACTATTCTCATGAGTCTTGCTTTCCTTCCACGTTTGAATTGGAAGCAAAGATTTCTGAGCTAAAATGCTCTGTGATTAAATAGCGGCATGACCGTGGGCTTGTCATTTCATCTGTTGAGCCCTTAGATTCCCAATCAGTAAAACAGAAGTATTAGGTAAGATGGTTTCAAAGACGCCCCCTCCAGATCTCAAACCATTTCATGTTGTGGCATAATATTTTATTCATTTGTCTAGGGCTCTCGCAAAATAAAATCTTAATTAAAATTTTTTTTTCAAATCAGTTATTTATTTCATGGCATAAATCAGTGCTTTTAAAACATTAATGTCAATTTGAATCATCTTGGGCTTTTATTAAAGTGAAGATTCTGATTCAGCAAGTCTAGGGTGGGGTGTGAGATTCCACATTTCTGAAAAGCTTGCAGGAGGCACAGATACCCCATATGTGAGCACCACACTTTGATGAGCAAGAATCTAAATAATTGTGGGGTTTCAACTGCTAGAGACACACAAGTGTAGTCTCCTTCGAACATACAGACACAATTATGATGACTCAATTTTTTTTAAAAGATTAAGTTTAAATTTCTTTCCCAGCAACATCAAATCAAACCAATTTCAGATACTCACCTGAATATTTTATTTGCATTCAGAATTAAATAGACTTAACTGTAATTACTTTTCATATAATTTAGTAATTTTTTTAACTGATTAGTCTTCTGTCAATAGAATAAAAAATAAGATGCACTGTCTCAGCTTGCCTCTTTTCTCTCCCCACAAAAGAACCCCAAGGTTCCAAGTTCACTCTTGAGAAAGTCATTATCATGGTGCAGCCAGGAATAGGCACTGTATGCAAAAGCCCAGTGTAGGTGCTATAGGATTTACTTTTAATTTCTATTTACCTTTTTTCTTAATCTAATTTATGTCAGGTCCTAGATGTATGAATTTCATATTAATTGAATTTGGACAGCTGGCCTCAACCTCAAAGCCAAAGAGCAGGAAGGATGTTTTATTAACCACTGACCCCTTCCCCCCTGGCTCCTCCCCACCCACCTAACTACACACACCAACTTCCCTTAGAAATAGTCAAAATGCAAAGGCAACATATTGCTGAGTCAATGAAAGTATTGCTTCTGTGCGTTTTTATATTTTCAGTTTGAAAATTTAGGTCTATGCTCAAAGATAAAATGTTCTCTGAACATTAAGAACTAACATTACCAAACCTTTCTTGTAATTATCCCAGTGATTGTATAAGTACTTCCTAGATTCAGACCCTTATTAGTACGAATCTGCTGAGTCACTAAGTTTACAAGTTAGATTCCCTTTCTAATGAAGAACTGAAAGCTTTGCCAATTTAGGTTTAAAATTATGTACTTGATTGTTGTTGTTCTTACGGAGGCACAACTCCCAGAGGCTCCGATGGAGCTAGAGAGAACTGGGCTGTCTACTAGATGAAGGGTGTGCAGCATGTAGGGAACTTATCTGAGATGTAACTCTCAGTTATTTATCTCCATCTCAAGTCCCTCATCCCTGACACTCTGATTCATTAGGTCTGAGTAGGCTCTCCAAAACTCAAATTGTAACAAGCATCTTATATACGATTCTGATATGAATGTGCATGGAACCATACTTTGATGATTTCACTACTCTAAATTATCCTAGCTCTTGAATCATTTAATATAAAAATCGACATCTGAAAATGCATCTGTCTGGAGTAGCAGAGACTCTTAGTTATGTAGACTACTGCTATAAACTTCAACTGTAAATGTAATACAGATTTCAAATGTAAATGTAATACAGGTCCGTGTTTAGATAGTAGCTGAACACATACGTGTACGTGTCATTCTCTCAAAAGGTGAGAATGAAGCCTGTATTGGCACTAAGATTACTTTTAGGCAGCAAAGGACTAAGGGACATGTAAAAAAAAATTTTTTTTCTTGAAATCCAAATTATCCCCTAAATTCAAAACAGATTTTTAACCCAACTTATTCTAGGTACTTCAAGACCATGCTCCAGATGTTGCTGGGATCCTGCGGTTGGCTCTCTACTGAGGAATGTCCCTCCGGCTGGGAACATGGAAAGGTATTTCATATTATGCATTTTGATCACTTAAGCTTGTTAAAGAATTTCACACGTTCTAGAAGTGATTTAACTTACATTTTAGCATTTACTACTGCTTCAAATTACTCTGGAGGCTTGTCATTATTGTTTTAAATTTAATAATGGCAAAACATAAATGCATTTTAACTGGAGCATATACATTCTGCCTACGTAAAATCTGGGGAAATTAGTAAAATGGTTTCTCATATATACATATATATATGTAATATATATGAATATGTATATAGTATATGTAAGGATCAATGCACTCTATCAGTACAAGTTCAAACCTCTTTGATGAACTGTAATGCTGTAGAAAGAAAAACAGTCAATAATCAAATTGAATTGCTAGAATTAATTTAAAAATTTGTATAACTAAATATACATTTATATACGCATTTATAGAAAAGTTTTCAAATAATTATTTAAGTTGTTAAAAAGTGTTCTAGAGATTCCAATGTGAGTATAAGCTTTGAGTAGAGAAAGCACTAGGAAAGTATAAATTGAATTTTAGAGCTGGATGTGGCCTTTGAGATGGAGAATGAGGACACATGGATTCCAGCACCAGCTAAGCCTGTGACCCAGCGACTGAAAGCAAGTTATAGCTCCTTTCTAGATCTACTTTCTTTTCCAATTTGCATCTGAATAGGATTATTCAATTCAGTGGTTTCCAGCCTGAGTTGTGTAAACATTCTGAAACCACAAGTAGTTTCAATATTTGAAAAATATCTCTCAAAAACAAAATGAAACAACCTATATCACACAAACACACATACACAATATCAAAATAAGAGCAAGAATGTACAGGAATATTAAAATAACGTGTATTTTCATGTTGATTAGAATTAAAGTTAGTTAGGACAATATGGAGTACCTTACACAGATCAGAAAATTTATTGATGACTCCACAAGAATTTAAGGAGTAGGAAGGTAAGCCAGTTACTTTTACTAGGGTGACAGATCATATAACTGAAACTGAAAAAACAAACAATGAAAAAGCCTTTTGTTTTGATGAAGAAAGCGTTTTGTTTTGGTGAAAAGCTGGGAACCACTAATTTAATTACAAGCCCTGTGTTTGTTGGTTCATATATCTGTAACATTTATTTATAATATTACACATAATTTCAACACCTCAGTTATGACAACAGTTTTCTCATAAAGGCCTACAAATTTTTACATCGGCCATGAAGTAGACCACGACAAATATATAGACTTTTGAAGGGATCCATAATTATCCTGAGAGTTTGGTCACATGGAAATATTTTATTTTTTTGTTTTAAAAGTAAAGGCAAGCTCTTTATATTAAACATTAGGAGACTGATGTCCACTGATGAGAGAGCTGTTAGATAAGGACAAAGCCAGGACCAGAACTAACACTCGTGAGTTTCATTCAGCCCAGGGGTTTTTTAAGGCAGAGTGCAACTGGTATTTCCCACTGATGAACAGTAAATACATTCTGTAACTATATTTATTTCAATGTGTATTTCTTAAATGAACCTAAAAGTTCCTAAAAGTGCTTGGGAAAACATGGTATGAAATGCATGGTATTACAAACATCAAACTCATTATAATGAATCTTCTGATTTGGAAGGACGATGGCACAGTTATGTGGAATGATAGGGTGTAGGTGGCCTTTCATTATATTGCTAATATTCCATTTCTTAGCATGTGTAGTCAGCAAACAGGTTTCTTAGGAACTTTTAAGGAAATAACCTAAGTAACTGCTAAATAGATTTTTTTAAAGACATGTTTCGTGAATCTAAAATTATGTGCATTTTGATTGGTACAGTTCGTGGGAGAAGGCTTATTTTGATTACTCTTGGACGTACCTGTCCTTTCTTATTAATATGGATTTATATATATCACAAGAGAAAGGTATTTGCATTTTGTCTGAAACATATTATATTTCTCCAATTATAAAAATGAATGCAATTAACATTCTTGTTTTCTCTTATGTTTTCATTGAGAATTTGTAAATATTGGAAATATTCTTTTCATCAACCAAATCTAAATTTACTCTACCTTTCAAAAGGGTCACTTACTCCTGAATATTAGAGAGTAAATGGTCTTTCTTTTTAAAGAGGGGACAGATGGGGAGAAAATGACCATTTTAAGAACAATGGTGAGATTATATACTAAGTTATTAAACGGAGGTGTTGCTATTAAATATCAAAGAAGAAGAGTGGAAAATAGGCAAATAAATGTAGTTAGTATTCTAAATCCAAGTGATGATAAAATACAAATTATTACTTTCATTCTCATTTTAGAGAAAAAAATCACATACACACATAAAGCTATGGTAACATTGTTTTACTTTATTGGAGAAGAAAGAAATTTGCATCAAGTCAAAAGAGGCTATCTATCTTCTTGGGCATCAGGTGTAATGCTACCAACTGAAATTTGTGCCCAAATTATTTTATGGCTATTTTAAGAATTTGGGGTAAATCCTTTTTTATTGAAAGTGATTTCTTGAGTTATGCGAAATACATTAGAAACAATATAAAAAGTGTCTCACTCTTTATAGACTACCAAGTCTTAAAGGCAATTTAGAAGGTTATTAAATATAACACTCATCCCACTTCTCTAGTAGCCATCGATTTCTTGCTTAAATCCATGTGGGGATGAGAAAGCCCACTATGTCCTGAGGCAGCTTATTCTGTTACTGGGTGGTAATGTTCTTCCTTATACTGAGCTGGACTACTCCTTGTCATTTGCTCCTGGAAACAATTCTGGAAGTAATTCTGAATCTTGAGAATTTACAATAACAATTCAATCCCCCTTCTCATGAAGACTTTCCCTTCACAAGGTAAACAAAATATTATTAGCTCCTTCTGATAGTCACTCAATTAAGTTTTGGGTGAAATCATCTGCCCTCCTCTTGAAGACGGTACAGGATTTATCTATGTCTATAAGGTAGCATTTATAACTTGAGAATTAAACTTATGCCCAGACATATGAATTTTAAAAGGATTTTGTCTTTCATTGAGACAAATACTAAAAAGGGAAATAAATAAGGCAACATAGTTTGTAAGACTCTAGTCCTTCTTGCTGCCCCATTCTTTGGCTTGGCTTCTACATGGAGAGAACTTTCAGGTCTTCTTACTCTTCAGTCCTCTAATCAGACACTATGTGAGTCCCCTGTCCATATGTAACCCTAGACCTGCTGAGTGCATGCCTGACCTAACGGCTCTCAAGTTCATACAAGCATACACCACTACCAATAACAAAATCACCTGAAACATGCTTCATACTATGATTTTGTTGAAATTTCTGTTTGAGTATTTGCTAGTATATAAAAATATCATGAAAAGTTTTTCTAAACTTTCTATGTTGAGATCATCACACATGCACATCCACTTGGAAGAAATAATACAGAGAGATCTTGTACACTCGTCACTCACTGGCCGTGTCTTGTGTTACCTGGTATAATACCACAACCAGAAAATGGACACTGATACAATTTCAATCATCTTATTCAGGTATCACCAGTTTTACTTGCACTCAATTCAGTGTTTGTGTGTATTACCGCAGGCAACGCAGACAACAATTCCATCACAAGCATCCTTCATGCTCCACTTTGATAGCTGCAGCCAACTCCCTTCTTCCCCATCCCTACTGCCTTAATTGTGGCCATGAATAATCTTTTCTCTTTTGTCATTACAAGAATGCTATATGAATGAACTAAAGTGACTGGTTTTTTTTTAATTCAGCATAAAGCTGGCTTTTTAAATTCAATAGAAAGATCCACCTTTCTAAGTCATGTGCAACAGCAGTTTGTTGTGTTTTTATTGCTGAGTAGTGGTCCATGATATGGATACACCACAGTTTGTTTACACATTCATCCATTAAAGGATATCTGGGTTGTTTATTTTTTGGTCGTTATGGATAAAGCTGTTATGCATATTTTTGTACAGTTTTTTTGTGTGAACATAAACTCTCATTTCTTTGGGATAAATGACCAAGAGTTCAATTTTTGGCATATATGATAAGTGTAAGTTTATTTATTTGAAAAACCACCAAACTGTTTTCCAGAGTTTCCTATCAGCAATATATATATATATATGGCATGCAAAACTCTTTCCATTCCCAAGGAATCCAATATAAAGGCAAAGGCATTTAACTGTTAGCTTTTCTTATTAGTGGCCTTATGTTCCAACAATCTCAAAACTGGAATTCCACTGCACTTTTAGGGTTTTTCTCTCATTACCTCTTTGTAGTGGATAGTTTGTCATGTGGCCCACATCCTCCCTTCAGCACTAAGGCTTTCATTCCACCTGCTGCTGAAACCCTTAGCTATCACCAGCTCACAAGTGTAAGCCACTCCAAGAATTACTCTGGACTGCAGAGAGCTGCCTCAGCCAAGATTACACCCCATCCCTCAAGGGAGACCATGTCCAAAACTGGTTAAAGTGGAGGTACAAAGAACAGGCCCCCTGGTCTCAATCTGGGACATTTTTGAAGGGAGTATCCAGCTGCTGCTTCAGACCTCCTCAGGGGATAAGCTGATGCCTCTGCTGCATCACAGTTCAACCTCTCCCTCTGCCCAATCTTTCTTCTCCACTTCTGGGAGTTGATCTTTGGTACATACCCCTAAAAAGAGCTCCTGCATGTAAACCTGTTTCCTTTTCCCAGGAATCCAACCCAAGACAGTTTATATCAGGTAATCAGGTAGGTGGAGAACCGATAACCTTGCCATGATGCAGCAGTGCAATTGTTCAAAGTTTCACTGATGGAGAACAAGAAAAGTGTACTGTATGAACGAGAATGCTCTACAATCCATCAGGCGATTGAATGGTACCAGGGAAGTAGTCAGCGAAAGACTATGGAATTTACTAGCCGTTGCTAGGCCTTTTTCATGTATTGTACACAGACAAGATAAGGCTAAGTGTGATTAATTATTGATTTAAGTGGAGTTGAAAATCTGAGGATGTCCTTGCCAGCTTATAAACTTATTTAATCAGAATAAATGAGCAGAATTTGCCACGTATGTTTGGGTTTGGTAAAATACATGGACTGCAAAGGATGGTACATGAACCCCATAAAGATTCAGATTTTTGCCACATTCGAGAAGTTATTAAGTATTCAGTGTGTTAGGGCAGGTGTTGTAAACTTTTTCTGCAAAAGGTCAGATAGTAAATATTTTAAGTTTTGCAGGACAGTCACCATCACAACTACTCAACTTCGCCATTGTAGCATGAAAATAGCTATAGACAATTCATAAATGAATGGTCATGCCTGTGGAAAAATGAAACTTGGCTAACAAAAACCAGGCAGCAGGCTGAATTTGATCCATGGCCTATAGTTTGTCAACCCTTGGTATTAAGGGCTGGGACAACCCTTAGGACATCCTATAAATAAGTTAATGACAAATTAGTGTGTTTTTAACTTCTACCATGGGGAAGGAAGCACAGTCTTGGGTAGGCTTCTGGGTTCTGGAGATAGCATATTTCATACTTGGTAATACTACTCTGGCCCATTTACCTGGTGACATGAAAGGCTGTCAGTTTTGAGCAGGGTCCAAAGCATGAAAGGGCCCTGTATCAGGTCCAGGCTACAGTATAAGCTCCCCCACTAGCATGAAAGATATCTATAGTAAAAAAAAAAAAAAAAAAAAAAAAAAATTCCATGTGTACTTTAGAGAAAGCCCCAACAGGAAAACCAAAACTAGCACAGCTAATTAGTAGTGAAGCTGAGGTTTGCATCCAGGTTTGTCTGGGTTGTGAGAACACACACTTAATTTTTCTGATATCCCTCAAAGCACCTAGCACAGTGTTGCATAACATAGGAACAGAATAAAACGATACTCAAGTGTGCTAGTAGTTACGTGATCCTATCAATTAGGAAGTATTTGGTAGGAACTGAACCCGCTCTGTGCCTGACACACATTGCCAATGAATAACTTTTTGTTGAATACATTTAAATAAACACTGTCAGATGATTTTTATGCACAGTAAATTTTGAAATACACAGCTTCAGGTTTAAAAGGTTCCCAGGTTATGGGAAGAAAGATGCTCCATCAGGAGTCATGATTGACTTTAGATAGTTTAATGGTAGTAGGCATTTTCTTTTCCACAGTCCCCCACAGTTGACAACTTAAAACATACTCCTTGACGCAAAGGAAGCACTGATTTCTTGATTTTTTTTTCCTTTCTGATTAGCAGAACTATTATGTCATGTTTTAGTCTGATTTGCAAAAGAAAAATCTTTGGCTATGATACCAAATAAGATCAAATTAGAGAGAAAGTGCTTTTTCACCTTGGGAGCATGTTAAATGCCCTGTGATGAGCAGGAAGGCTGGGCAGCCAAGCAACTTATTAAGTTTTCTCAAGCCTGGGATCTCAAGGGACACAAGACCCAGTGGTGGGCAGATTTCGGTTCCTGTGCCTGTTGGTATCGCAGGAGTATCTTACCCGCCATTGAGGGGAAATTTGTGTCATAGAGAAGTCACAGGATCAGGAGAGTGAAGCCGAAGGGGGGAAGATATAGATTGACAAGCAAATATAACAACATGAGTAGCTCTTACGAAGCTAGACATGCCTGTGGGTAGCACATGACAATCCAATTTACACCCAGAGTTTATATAGTACATGGGCTCTAACCTTTGGCCTTGGCTTCCTGAGTGGAAAATGATTAGACAACGACCATCTGTTGAGAGCTAATTGTGTGCAAGGCACTGAGCTAAATATTTTAAATAAGCTATTTCACTTGCTCTCACAAGAACCCTATAATACCAGTAATTTTATTATTATTTTATAGATGAAAAATTGAGGCTTAGAGAGGGTAAGAAACTTAAGGTTCCACCTTTGTCTTATTCCCAAACCCATAAATGTTAACTAGCATGCTTTATGTGATGGTTAAGGAAATATAAAAAAAGGAAAGAGTTTTCTCCTTTTCAGGCCAGTGGACGGGTTCAGTATAATCAATTCATCTCTTTGCTACTAACATGCGATTAAATTATAGGTCATGGGTATATGATAATATGTATCAAATTTCCCTTCATAGCCTAGATTTTAAATGCTATTCCTATGGTTCTAATGAAATTTGACAATGTCCTGAATAGGTGATATTGGACTAAAAGTCAATGCCTGGATTTTTTCCAGCTGTTGGAAATGACACAAAATTGAGAATCTTGCTCATGTACCCTCAAACCAAATGCGTTCTGTGAAGATACTGAAAACTTTCTAGGAGTGGCTGATTAGTCCTGATTTCCAATGATCTGTATAGTTGTCAGTCCAATGTGGACCGGAGTGGCCACTAGTTATTACGTCACATAATTTCTGTTCAAAGTGGCTCATTGTAAGATTTTATATTTTCAATTGTGGTAAAATACTCAGTAAGTATTTTGAATGAAAGAATGAAGTAGGGAAGGCTTAGTAAAACCAAGCTGAAGAGAGCTTGGACCTGGATATAACTGCTGGGCCATTGTGAAGCCTGTGGCAGGAGAGACAGAGACGCCAACCTACAAGCAGAGAGCAGCTGAGCAGTGTCCAGTGTGCACAGCCTATGCAACAGGTCTAGGCAACAGTGGGGTGTTCCTGTCGGGACAACCACCCTTGGAATTAAGTAGTAAGTGTTTGTTAATTCCAAATATGTATAACAGCAGGGTGTCCTACCAGCAGGTAGCATGGCACCAGAAAATAGGCCAAGGCTCAGGGTCAGTTCTTTAGTGGTATATGGAGTTAAAAAGGAACCTTTTTAACAATAACTATAGATAAAGCATCAGAATATTTTAAAGATTCATATGAAATAAATATTAATTCAAGCCATACTTTGTTTCAGTATTATGCTCCATGTAGGGCTGGATACACACACACAACACACACACACACACAAACACACACACACACACACACACACTCTCTCTCTCTCTCTCTCTCTCTCTCTCTCTCTCTCTCTTAAAATGTCCTCACACCAACAAGCTGAGGTGAGTAGGAGATATTCCAACCTCACACATCACTGGAATCACTGAGACTTCTTTCTCTATAAATGTCAATTAGATGAAGTTGATTGACAGTGCTATTCAGTTCAACTATATCTTTGCTATTTTTCTGCCTAATAGATTTATCAATTACTGACAGAGGTGTGTGGAAGTCTCCAACTGTAATAATGAATTTGTCTATTTATTCTTGTATTTCTATCAGTTTTTGTCTCAAATATTTTGATGCACTGTTGTTAGGTGCATATATGTTGAGGATGTGTATGTTTTCTTTATAATTGACACCTTTATCATTATTCAATGCTCCTTTTTTATCCCTGATAATTTTCTTTACTTTGAAGTGAGCTTTGTCTTAAATAAATACAGCTCTTCCAGCTTTCTTTTGATCAGTGTTACCATAGTACATTTTCTTTATCCCTTTACTTTTTACCTATCTGGGTAGTTTTCATTTTTTTTAACATTTTAAGAGTTTATTTGAAGGAGTCTGGTTAGGTCAGTTGGTTAGAGCATGGTGCTAATAACACCAAGGGTTCTGGTTCGATCCCCACATGGGCCACTGTGAACTGCACCCTCCTAAAAAAAAAATAAAAATAAAAAAATAAAAGAGTTTGTTTGAGCAAAAATTTATGGGAACTGGGCAACACCAAACTGCAAATGGTTAGGAGTGGTCCACTCACAGAAGTCAGGGGTATACTTATATATAAAAAGTGTGAAAATAAAACAAAGACAGTTATTTGATTGGCTAGAACTTAAAGCTTTATTGACTGTTTGTGCTTGGTTGTCCTTAGGTTTCAACTTCCTAACCTTGAGACATTTACAGGCTTAGATTTTGTTTTTTTTACATAGGCCGCCATGCCATTAGAGCCACCTAAGTTTAATGGCCTCCTTGTTTGTTTATTATTTTATTTTGTTTATTGTTTCTTTTTATTATTATTATTAGTTTCAGGTGTACAAAACAATGTAATAGACATTTACACCCCTCACAAAGTGATAATTCCCCTCCCCCAATCTACTATCCCTCTGACATCGTATATAGCTGTTACAATTCCATCAACTCTATTCCCACATCCTGTGACTATATATATATATATTAAATTATAGTTGACATTCAGTTTTACTCAGCTTCATCTTCAGGTATACACTGCAGTGATCAGGCATCTATACCACCCATGAAGTGGTCTCCCTAATAAAACAAGTGTCCATCAGATACCCAACCAAATCTTTATGACATTATTGATTATACTCCCTGGACTGTCTTTTGTATCCCTGTGGTAATATTGTGAATACCAATTTGTGCTTTCAAATCCCCTCACCTTCTTTCTCATTCCCTCCCCCATCCCATCTAGCAACCCTCAGTTTTTTTCTCTATATCTCTGAGACTGTTTCTGATTAGTTTGTTAATTTATTTTGTTCTTTAGATTCCACATATAAGCGCGATCATATGGTATGTTTCTTTCTCAGTCTGACTTATTTCACTTAGCATACCGTGTTTCCCCCAAAATAAGACCTACCTCAAAAATAAGCCCCAGTGAAGATCGTCAGCCTGATGAACACATTTAGTACTTTATGACGATGTTCCAGAAGATGACACGACTGTATTTGAATAAATGTAGATTGTTGTACATGAAAAAATAAGACATCCCTGAATATATGCCCTAATACATCTTTTGGAGCAAAAATTAATATAATACCCAGTCTTATTTTTGGGAAAACACGATAGTACCCTCTAGGTCCATCCATGGTGCTGCATACCTATCTGTGTTTTATATTTAAGGTAGATTTCTTATAGACAGCATATAGTTGTGTCTTGGTTTTTTATTCATTCAGATAATTTTGTCTTTTAACTGGTATATATAGACCATTCACATTTAAAGTCATTACTGATATAGTTAGATTAGTATTTACCATTGCAGAGCAGGCCTTTGATATGAAGAATACTTTGAACGTATTTCAAAATGGTTACTTTCCCCTAACAGTAAGGGAATTTTCCTTAGCTCTTTATTTGAGAACTTTATGGGGTTCCTACAAGTAAAATGAATGAAGTATGGGGCCCCACTAACACTGTGGCCCCCAAGAGTTTCTTATACTCAATTTAGTCCACACTCAGCCTCTAGTAATTTATTAAAATTATCATTTAAATGTTCTTACCAGTTTGCAGCTCCAGTGGATTTTGCTTCAAGTAAACAGATCATGGCTGTGTCTCTCTGGATGTTCCTGTCTCTCCAGATTTTGAAGTGATGTTTCTGACCTCAATTTTCTGACATGTCCAAGAAAAGTAATTGGTTTTCAGTTTGTATAGCTTTTTCTTGTTGTAATGGGTAGGAGAAACAACATCTAAACTCTACATGTCAGAGCTGAAACCTGGAGTCCAGAAGTCTTTCTCGCTTGTTGAAATCAAACCCTAATTTTATATTCTAGCTATAGTTGTAGTTATGGTATATGGTGTTATGTGCATAAGACACAGAGTTAGGAGACCTAATTTCAAAGTGCAGATCTATGGACTGTCAGTGTGATCTGTGAAGGAGTCATATAACCTCTGTCTAAGCTTCAGTTTTCTTATCTATAAATTCACTCATGTTTGCCTAGATTAGTTGCTGACTTAGATAAATGTTAGGAAATACCAGCATGGGCCAGGGAGCTGTGTCCTACACAACTAGACTGAGAAACAATGGCTTGAACCGGAGTTGGGGGGGGAGGGGGAGAGAAGAGGGGGAAAAAAGATCATGATTTGAGTGACATTTTAAAATTGATGCCTGCATGAGACATTCATCTGCATATCTTCTGATTCTTAAACATTTAGAAAATTGCACAGGATAAAAATATTACTCAAAATTTTTAAAAATGTAATTAATTTCTCCTAAAATCTTTTATGTTATAATTAATACAATATATGTAGTAAGAAAGTTTTCTCTATGTATTATATGTCATGTCATATCAGTTAATTATAGTAATTTTAACCATGGAATACTTTTAATTGCTTAATGTCAATTCCTCTTTTCTACTTACCCATCTGTTTTTCTGTTTGTCTATCAGAAAGAAGAAAATTAAAAATTTCTTAACTAGTGTTTTATTCTCTCCGTAAGTGTTCCTATCATGCCATTTGCAGCAATTCCCAATGCTCTAGAGAAACTTGGATGATATTGAAAACTCTTGGAAAAGTATTTATAACATAATATATACTAAATACTTCTTTTATCTCCATATCGAAAAGGCAACAAATTCACATTGAATTTGATCAATGTTATTGAGGACAAATGATTTGCCTACCACTAATCATACAAAAGAAAATAAGATTCCTAATTTGAAGAAGGATAATATGGGAGAAATATGTGTAAATTTATCATATATTTATGATATATTCTATTCCAGATATATATATATATATCAAAGGACTGTGTTTGGTGATGATTTAGACAAAGAAAATTGAAGGGAGGTTAGGGAAGCCTCCTAAAGGAGAAAATGTGTCTTAAGGAGCAATGTTAGTTTTCTAGATTGAGAAATCGAAGACAGTAACTTCAGGTACCATCAATACAACTGGTGTTTGCTGGCTTGAAATTTAGTAATTGAAAGAAGAGTAAGGTAGTGGGAAGTAAGGCTAGAAAAATAGTCAGGAAACAAATAATAAAGAGCTCTGTATGCTTCATGGATAAAATTGTATCACACTAAAACATCATCAGATGTTTAAAACCAGAGTTCACGAGAAATGGTGGATATAATTTAATATATTTCTTTGGATTAGTTTTGTTTGTGAGATTTAATTTTCTTCTAACAGTGGTCTGTTGCTTTATTTAATATTTAAATTTATGTGTTTTTTTAACAGAGGTGTAATTTAACAATAAGGAAAAAAATTCCATGCTTTGAGGTGTTTTCAAACAGGAGGAACTGTAAAAGAGGTTATGGACTGCCTTTCCCCTGAGAAATTTGAGACTAAGAGAATCTTTTCTCAGACATGCTTTAAGAAAAGCTGACTAGAGACAGGTTAATGAACAATGCTACTTAATGACCTTACCGGGTCCTCCAACTGAATATTTTAGTGATTCTGTGATTTTTACAGAATTGCAAAAAAGCATTTCAAGTTCATGATAAAATTTGCAAAGCAGCTTATGGTTTTCAAGGATTACTGGGGCTCTGTAAGCCCACACATTAGCCTTAATGTTTTAATGTGCCTGCCCTCACAGATAGAAATGACACTGCTCCTTCAGCTCCAATAGACTATGCACTATCAATTATTTTTCCAGTCCTGGAAACACTAAACTTTGTATTACTCAGCCAGGTCTATTGTGGTCAAGGTCATACTTAATATTGTTAGGTGGCAAGTATAGAAAAAGACGAAGTTAGCTGACTTTGTAGAAATGATTAGGAGTAGGTTCATAAAGGCACAGAATCTCTGAAAGGGAAATTGCCTTGAGGTTACTTAATTAAATTTCCATTTGGATTCAGGAATCTGCTCAGGATCTCAGTTGACCTTACCTTTAGGAAGATAAGATGGCATTGAGAGTCTTCAGAGGGAATTCCTTAGGACAGTCTTTGTGCTTGCTCAAATAGATAGCAGTGTTATTTCAGATGACCCTTCGTGGCCAAGAGTTTAGACCACAAAGAAGGAAAATATCAGGCAAAGGGAAGAAATTCTGAGAAGAAAAATAGCTATGGAAAAAAAAAGTGACACATTTAATTGCTAACCATCAAGGCCACTAATATCAAAGAACATTCCACGTTTAGCAGAAGTAAAGGTATTCAAAGAATAAAATTGATTCCAGAATCACTCAGATTTGGCCATAGATGCCCTTGTGGAGATTCAATATAGGAAGAAGAGCATTGATCCTTAGTTTGAATCTCCCACCACTTTCAAAGACCTGAGAGAGAAGGAAAGGACCCTGCCAGACACACCTTTAAGAGTTTAGCCTGCCTGTAAAACAAAAGTTTTAATCCACGTGTACCATGGAGCCCCAACCTCCTTCTTCACATCTTATTGCTAAAATGTATCCTGAAACTGTGGGTCAGAATAGCAACTTTGTGGAACATTCCTGAGTTAGTGTGACAAACTATTATTTCCCAAGGAAGCCTTTTTTGGTTATTAAATATAGTAGAAATGTATTTGGTGATAGTCTCTCTTCATTCTTGTTAAAAAAGGCTCATGAACTTCCCGCTAGAATTTGTAATGACATATGTAACTTGTTGATAGTGACACCTTATTTATCCAGTTCTTCTCTGTTCATTTTCTTCTTCCACCTGAAGAAGCAATGGAGGCCTAGAATCCAAAGACCATTTGTACTTCCTTTGGTATCAGCTAAATGAAAATTATATAAATTCTGATTGGATACTCTTATGATATATACTTTTAATTCCCACTACTGAATGATTACAAATCATTTTCCTAGGTTTATGTAGGACTAAAATACACACATTATAAAGATTCTTGAAGGCTTACAGCACTCTCCAACTCCCAGCCTTTATTATCCAGCCTGGATCTTATATTTTAAGCCCATTCATGAATGGATGCCTGCCGATATCTCACATTTTAGACTTTGGAAGAATCTTGGTTTTCTTAGAGATCTGAGTGAATGGTTAATATAAATATCATATGTTTTCATTTTTGCAGCAATCCAGGTTTTTTAAAAAATTGTCTAATTTCTTTTTTATTTTCTTTAAGGTCAGGACAATATTCCTCTATTATACTTCCACTTTGTTTTTACTTGAGTTCCATTTGGATGGTTGAAACGCCTGACTTGTCTTATATTCTGCCACTAAATGACCAAAATATCATCAGCAGAATTTTCATAGAAAAGAAAATGTAAGCAGTATGCTAACTGCAGAATGAACTTTGGTGGCATAATAGTGGTAATGTGAGCCTTTCTGTGCTATGTGTATGATTTTTCTAGCACCGATAATAAGGAAAGTCTTTCTGTACCATCCATAATTAATAAATGACAGTCGAGGCAAAAAGAACAAAAACAGGCTCACCTGATATAAAAGTGCACTGATCCTTGGAGAAAGAGGTCAGAAATGAGGAAGGAATTCAGGGATATCTCTAGATTCCTTGCTTTCCCCCCTGCTACCTCATCTTAGATGGAAAGTCTGTGAATACTAGAAGAATCTCTAAATCTTATATCAGTAGAGCTTGAGTTCAAGGGACTTTTTTAAAAATGAGAAAAATGAGATTTGGGGAACTATGGAATTTAACTGAATATCTTTGAGATACTTTATATCAAACAATTCATCTTTACCTTTGAAGTGAAAATTTTGCATCAATAGTTTGAGACAGTTTTATGGTGGAATTTGCCTGATAAGGTTATTTTTCTTCCTAGATAACCTTGTCTATGGCACTATTTGGATATAAATTATTTTGACCTCTACACAACACACTTCAATCTGCTCAATAGTGTTTAGGGGATCCGTATGGAAGGACGTGTCAAGGTTATTGTAGAGGGAGGACAATCCATTGCAGGACGTTCACTCATCAATTTCCAGACAGATTCATGTTTTGTGAATCAACAGCCAAGAACTCAGGACCTCTTGGCTAGGAAAAGGAGTGTTTGCAATAGGTTCATTGACAGCCATCTGTTGTATCTGTCAGGGAGCAGTATGGTTCAATGTTCAGTGTTTTCATCCTTCATGTATTTCTAGACATGAAGAAAGACGTATTTAAATTGGGTGGAGCCAGAGGAATTTTTAACAGTAATCATGACCTTATCATGTCCTATCAATATTGCTGATATAAAGTGTCATTTCACTAGACTCACATTGATAGGCTAATAGTTATTTTGTGTTGTACCCATGATTACTTTCCTAACTAAATCAGTTACATATTAGTTATATGAAAATCAAAAGAAAGAGGGAAATGTGCTACTAGTAAAAAACAAACAAACAAACAAAATAAAAACCCTACTACCTACACCTGTAACTGCAATTCTTAATAACTTCTGTGAGGAGGGTTCGGCATTAATCTCATTAGCAGAACATTCATTTATTCATTTATTCGAGAACCATGTGAATGTGTATTTTTGCCAGCTCCTGTACTAGTTGTTGAACTATGAAAAAGACAGATGTAGTTCTCACTCTCATAGGATACATATATCTCCTACAGAGATGCAGTTTCTCTTTAGTAGATACTGTCACTGACTAGCATCTAGTAAGACTTTATTAGGTGGAATAATCAAAATATTTCAGATAGCACCTTAATTGTCAGTTAGTTCTAATTGGCAGGTATTAGGTTAACACTAAAATTTTGGGGGATAGGATAATAATTTAAATAAAAATGTCTTGAAGGAAAGAATCTGGTGGTCGCCTGACAAACAAACTTGACTTAGGTGTAGAGAGTGGCAGAGAGGAGGCTGGGAGGCCAATTGATTACCAGAGATTTATCAACTGCTTTCCTTCTAACAGAGTCCAGAAAAAAATATCAAAAAAAAAATAATAAAATATTAACATTTATTTATTGAGAGTTTAAGTGATTTATATACATAGTAAGTGGAGGAGGTAGGATCAATACAGGTTAACCTACCAGCACTTTGATTGTTTGACTATTTAACTATTGGTAAGTGGAGAGGATTAAAACAATGCATTATGCAGAAAGCAGAGATATTAGTCAATACGCTTATTTTTGACTGGGACTAACTATGGAAGATAATAGGTTTCCTTGTCTCAATTAAAGCTGCATCTCAATAGGAAATGATCTTGTTCTAGAATCTTTGTAGTACAAGTATGAACACGCATTTTATGAATCAGTTTTTAAAATATATTTATGCAAATTAATTTATGTTTCACAGTGGATCTAAATCACCTATGATGCAGGATCAGGTCAAACAGCTCAGATATTTTATCACAGATACTCACTCATTCTCCCATCCAAGTACTCACCAGGCCCTACCCTGCTTAGCTTCCAAGATTAGAGGAAATCCAGCGAGTTCAGGGTGCTATGGCCATAGACCTGACTCATTCTCTAGAGAAACATGTGCCTATGAAGCTTGAATTTTATTTCTTAACATACCTTGTTTAATTTTTGTTTTTGTTTTTTCACTTATAAAGGATGAGATTCTCTATTCTCTATACTGGTCCCTTTTGCAATTAAAATGCCTCTTTTGAAAAACTGATTGGTTTCTTTATTTGGAAGGTTACTTTATAGTTTATTTGTCACCTTTACTATTTCCATTTCCCATTTCCCTGAAAGTCACACTCATTCTTTAAACATGGCAGGCAACGATTTATTAAGCTACATTTTCATCTCTGTGAAAAATCAAACACTTGTGTTTCACTGAATAAAGCTGATCTTTTTTTGACATTGATTGCCTACTGTGACATATAGGGAAGAAAATTAGAATGAGTGTATGGGGCATAATTATAAAACAGTGTTTTTATACATCTGTAAATAAATATTGTAAATTTAATGACTCCTTATCAACTCGCAATGCCACAATGGGAAGGAAATATTCTAGTCCTCCTGTCCTCTTAGTTTCCCTTCAACAACAGTGATAGAAAAATAAATTATGGACTCCATAGCAAGATTGACAAAACAAGATAAAAAACAACAGCTCTACATCCTTGATTGATATCATCGCTCTTTCTCAAAAATATAAATACTGTTTGGCTACTTCAATAATCTTTTTCTCTATAGAATTATAATAAAGATAGCCATTTTTCCTATCCCATTGCAAAGTGAAAAACTTTTCAAATAAGTTGTAAGTTTTTCTTTTTTAGTATTTGTCAACCTACAATTTGAAATAAATTTGAAAATTTATCTTTTGGAGAGATGATATGCAAAAGATAAAACAATTACCTTTGAGTAGAGATGAGAAGAAACTTTATGGAGAAGGAGTATTTAAAGACTAAAAGAACGGCTCAGTATAGCAAAAGGGGAAGCTATGGCATAAGAGAATGTAATGATCCTATCCATTGCTTACCTGATTTATGACATTATATTCAATTATTGTACCTTCACAATTTTACCAGACTTTTCCTGGAATTTATTTGAAAACATATGTGTCATTAAAGTCTCACATTCAATTTCCACAAAACTCTTCAAATCCCTAGAAACCAAATTTAGTGAGGGCTACACATGTTTCTATAAATTAAAGGAGTCTAAGGTCAAGAATCTCAAAGCATTATACTGACAGAAACTTAGCCATTTTAAGTACCCATCCCTTGTCTCTATAGGAGGAAATGCATGAAGATACAATTTAAGGATGTAGTCTATGTAAACAAACAAGTCAAAAATGGAGTATAAATAAACTATGTTAAGGCCAGAAGAAGACCTAGGTTCTCCAACTCATATTTTTTTCTTGCAAATGATACTAATATTTCTCATTTCCAGGCTACTTTCCCAGGTAGAAACACATTTTTATGTTTGCAAATAAAGCATTCTTTTTGTATGGAGGAAAACATTTTAATACTCTCCCACATTTTTGTTCTATTCCTTGATAAGTTAGAATGTTGACAAAATAAAGTGTGTCAAGAGAAAGATAATCAATGTGGTGAAGGGTCAGTCAGTTGTCATGTATAGAGAACAGACAAAGGGACACAGTGTATTTAGTTTGTAGAAGAAAAGAGTATATTGTAAGATATATATATATATATAGGTTGGCTGTGGAAATATGGGGAATGCTTATGTTGGACAGTTTTAGAAGATGAAACTACTCTAGTTATGTACAAGTTAAAAGGTAATTATTTCAATTCAATATAAAGAAAGTATCTAAACAAATTTTATTGTCATTATGCCTCCCATTAATTTATTATTCATGTATTAACTAACATTTACTCAGTGCCAGTTATGAAAATTGATAAAACATGGAGTCTGCTCTCATGAACTTTGCACTCCGTACTGAGGAAAGGCATAATATCCCATGTGTACTATAGTGTGATTACTGCTATAATAGAGGTGTGTATCAAGTCATCCTTTGGCATTTTGGGGCCAGTAAATGCCTTAACTCACTTAATTTGTCCCCCTTCACAGCTTTATATTAAAGGATGCTCAATATTTATATGAAGTAATTAGATCCACCCATCAAAGAAAATAGACTTCCTTGAACTACATGTTCGCTCCATCCCAGGGAGTATTCAGGACAGGGCCCAGTCTGAAATGCAGTTAAAGGCATTTAACTATTGGGGAAAGAAACTTGAAATTGATGAATAACCACTAAGAACTCTCATATCCGTACTTTTTGAGGGTTGATGCCTAAAATGAAAAAATGGAAATGCATTCTTTACTTTCTTACCATTTCAGTCTTAACAATATAGTTCTGTACCTCTCTCATGGGATAATGGAGAGGTCTCTACTTCTCCACTGCTGGTATCTTGGAGCTCAGAAGAGATCTCCATATCTTCATGGTAACAATTTGAATACCAAGTAGGTAATATAAAAATAATTTCATATTAATTAAGTCTAATTTCATGTTTTATTAATATCAAAAACATTTCTCCAAATAATGTTAAGCCTATATAAAAATAGGATTGACAACAAAAGCACCCAAGTATTCCCCTAACATTGATTAAGTTTGTGAACGCTGCTTTGTGAAGTATGTTCTTCTTAAAATTCAGAAAGTTAGAATAATGAGGCCATTCAAATGACTTATGCTGACGGTGATCAGTTAAGATATATTATAGTAATACAGACCTAGGAACCTGCTTCATTGGGAAGTCTACTTATAGGACACAGCTCTTCATCTTAAATAAACGTTTTGTTTGTATTTATGGATGTCATTTTGTAGGTTTGGGGAGGAGGGAGAAAGAGAGAGAGAGAGAGAGAGAGAGAGAGAGAGAGAGAGAGAGAGAGAGAGAGAGAGAATCCCAAAAAGGAGTTTTGGGTAAAGTAGTCCTAGAAGGAAAATAATTTGAAGAGAAAATGCTTTCTTTTATAAGACTTTTCCAGTTTATAAAGCATTTTAAGAGCAAATGTAATCTCTTTTATTAATCCTCAAAATGATCCTGTGAGGTTTTGAAAAAGATATCTTCATAGATGAGGAAATAAGGCGCAGAGAAGTGAAATAATCTGCCTAAAGTTATATTGTTAGAAATTGTCAGAACAGAAGTAAAGTCTAAGATTCTAGATCCAAATGTTTTGTTTTCATCACCCTACACTGATGGGGATTTCATCTTGGAAATTATATACGAAGCTGGCAAATTATGGCAAGAGAAACGACTTGTGTGACAACACCTACTGCATGCAGAGGACCACATGAGATACTTTGAACACATTTTGCTTATTATAGACAAAAATTTCCTCGTCTCAGTATCATACGACCTTGTAGGAGAAAGTGGAAAAATAATAATGATCTAAGAGGAAAATTATAAGAGAATCAAATGTACTAATCATCAATTTCTTTTTTTATTTACTAAGTTTTGGGGTTTTTCCTGATTATAAAAGTACATAGAAGTTAGAAAGAAATTATGCATAATCCAACTAGCCAGAGGCAATCACTGTTGACACTTTGGCTTTTTTTTCCACTTTTTATTCCATGCATTTTTACATAGTTGAAATAACGTCCTAGTTACATGTTATATCCCTATTTACTCACATAATATTGTCATAATAATTTTTCCATGTAACTAGAACTTTTTGTAAGTAACATTTTTATTATACTCATAATGCATGTAATGGATAAACAAAATTTCACTTCAACATTTTCTTTAACTTACATTGTTTTCAATTTATCATTCTTAGATAACACAATGATTAAATTGTTCTTTTAGAAATAAAATGCCATTCTCTATATTGTATTGTTATGCCTTATAATTAATGATTTATACAACATATATGATTTATTTTATATATTTATACCAATATATAATATTCTATTTAAATTATTTGAATAAATAGATATGCTTATAGCTAATAGAAATTATACAGAAAGATAGATATTAATGGAAGAAAGACAGAAAGAAAAAAGAAAGGAGGAAAGGAAGGAAGAAGGAAATAGAGAAAGAAAAAGAAAGCTTGATAGATAATGGTAGTTTAAGCAAGAAAGCATAAAGAAGGCATTCTAAAACAATATGTACAGAAACCAGAGAGAATATATTTTCTTGGATGGTGAGGGGAATTTGTATGTAAAGCAAGAGTAAGAACTGTTAAAAATAGGTAATTGTGAAGGAAACATTTAATATTTAGAGATGCTAGAAAGAGGCAGTTGAAGTCTTCTTTAAATATTTGATGAGTGGTGGAGTCTTAGGAAACCTGATGTATTAGAGTCCAGAAAGGAAACAGAAACCACACCAGTAGTTCGACAGAGACGATTTAATATAAATAACTTTAATTAGGTGTAAAACTGCCAACTATTAAAAGAGCAAAGGAAGAATTCCAAGGTGTAAGAGAAGTGGCAACTTCTGGAAGCTGCTGACATCCCTACAGCTGAGGGTACAAAGGAAAAAGGGTCCTGCAGGCCTGACACTCAGCCTTCTGAGCAGAGGTCTCTGCTTCTCCACTGCTGGTGTCTTAGAGCTCAGAGGAGGGGCCCCATGAGCCTGGGACTCAGACCTCTAAGAGGGCTATAATGCTGTTATAGGAACAACTTCTGCCATCATGGGGACAAAGCTTGCCTCAGGTGCTACTCACAGGAACCACAACCTGACAAGGGATCCCTCAGGAAAACAAGCAAGTAGCAAGTCCTCTCTTCCTCATCCAACCTTTCAGCCTCCCTCTAGCGCCCTCTACTGACGTTTGTCAGGGAAAAGCCGCCGAAGCGGAATCAGACGTCTCAGTGCCAACATCCCAAATAGAGAAAAGGTGGGTTTGAAGCTGAAAAATATATTAATAACGGACACAGGTTATATCTTCTGATGTGGATTGAATAAATGGATCATTTCCGGCAATACATCTGTTTAATATAAGCCACTTGGAGCCAAGACCCCTTCCTTTCTTCTTGGATTGTGGAAATGAAAATGCTGAACTCGGACAAAATTCAAGTTACCATTTTCCTATGCTTTTAAAGAAAGGAAACTACACTAAAATTACATAGGATACATGGGTCAGAGTTCCTAGTCGGCTTCTAGATTATCTATTATGTCCCTGAGCAAATTATTCACATGTCTGAGGCTCAGTTTACTCTTTAATAAAATGAAACTATATCCTTTTTATCTTTTTACAACGTGTTTGTGTGGACCAAAATGAGATAATATCACAAACGCATAGCACAAAGTAATTGGTTTCCTTTCCAAATCCAGATAGTTTCGAAGTATGACAGGCAGAATTTCTGTAACATCGCTTAAATCAATTTTCTTTTTATTCTAACTACCTTATTTATGTGTATATTATTTAGATAAAACTTTTCCAGTGAACTTGAATCTCTGACTTTAATTTCTTTCTCTCCAGTGTGTCTCGCAAACACTGATGGATTTCACGGATTAATTGTGCATGGTATTGCTTGAATTGTATCGTTCTCTCGCCTCGCTATTGTTCAGTAACATCAGTCTACCTGCCCACATTGTGGCCACATCTTATTATGTCTTCACACAGCTTCACCCCCACCTACATCTGCTGAAATCTTTCTCCAGGACCTATTTTTGTATAATTGAAAATAGACATAGCCTACTTTGAGCTTCTACCACAGAATAGTTTATTCTGTGTGAGCACACAGCACATGCAGGCTTGTCTGGCAATCTCTTTATTCTGTAGCATTTTAATCATTGGTCTGTTTGTAACATTCTTCTTATGAAATTACAAGCCCTTTGAGAGTGGAGTTCATTTTGGTATCAGTGCTTCCGATAGTGCCTTGTAGGTCATCAGCACCCAATAAATAATTGCTGCATAACACATTTGCAGAAGATTTGGCAGAACTTTATGTTCAATTTGATATAGGAGGGAAAGGAGACAAAGAAACCGAAACTGACTCATGGTTGTGAGGCTAGGAATGGTGGGGACTTTCATGTAGTCTAGAGATGTGGGAGGAATGATGGATTAGAGGAAGTTTATCAACATCTTTTGTTAACATACTAAGGTTTGATTGTTAGGACAGTGCTTAATAGAATTGTTTTATTCAATTAGGGGACTTTTGAGAGATTTGGCAAAAGGAAAATAAACAATGTTATAATTAGGGTTCCCTTGTTCTGACAAATGTGCTTTAGTTATGTACTGATGGATATAGACATTAACAAAAGGGAAACTGCTGAAGGGCACTGGGAAACTCTACGATCTTTTGCAACATTTTTGTAAATCTAAAATTATTCCAAAATTAAAAGTTTATTATTAAAAAAAACAATGTTACAATTATAGATTTATACCTTAGAGGTTGAAATTGAAAACAAGTAAGTGGCTGGATTTCCTGAGGGAGGAAGAACAGAAAGGCCTAGGAGCCTTTCAAATGTATTGAACACATACTATGTGCAAGGATACATTGATGAATGCAATAGATAAGGTCCCCAAACTGTTGTGAAGCTTATCGATTTACTGGTCTAAATTGAGAGGCAAAACATAGGACCATAATGGTCAAATGGTTTAAAAAATTAAACCCAGAAGTTGGGTTTATTCTATTAAACCCACATTCATATTCCTTTATTAAACACATATTTATTTGTTGAGTGCCATTCATAAACTGCTTGTTGGACTATATTCTTGGGGATATAGCAGCAAACAAATGAGAGAGCTTACAGTCTAGAAGAGGAGACAGATAATAAAACAAATAATTAAGATAAATTTGATAAGTGTTATGAGAAGGCAATGGATAATATGCTTGGGGAACACTTGTCATGGGTATTTAATGGTATGCCAAGTTCAGGAGTGTAAAAACACAGTAGGGATTTAGTGCAGTGTGTCTGAAAGGGTAAAGGCTAGAGAGAAACAGGTGGAATCACATAACGAGGGACTCTGTAAATTATGTTATGAAGAAGGGCATTAATCCTAATCATGCTGTGAAGCCACTTGTAGCTATAACTAATTTATGGAATAAAGTGAACTCAAAGGGGGTGTCAATAATATACCTTTATTTTCCCTCATGACAATTTCTAACTAAATAGTATCTAAGTTCCCTTCTCTTTCCTTTAAGAACATTCTGTGCCCATCTCACAGCTTCTCAATACCTCATCCCACTCCGCAATTTTTAAAACTGGTTTACTGGGTTATAACTCAATTTAAAAATATGTACAGATTTAAAGTGTGCAAGTTAATACATTTTCCCATATTTCTACACCTATGAAACAATCATCACAATCAAAGCAATGAACATAACCATCACTCCTTAAAAAGTTCTCATACTCTTTGTAATTCTCCCATCCTCCCCATCTCCATCCTGCCTCCAAACCCACCATTCACTGCTTGCTTTTTGTCACTAGAAATTAGTTTGTATATTCCAAAACTGTATATAAATCAAATCATACTATGTGTTCTTTTTATCTGTTTTCTTTCAGTATAATTATTTTTAGATTCCTCTATGTAACAGCATGTGTCAGTAGTTCATTCCTTTTCATTGCCGAGCAGTATTCCATTGTTTATCCATCCACTTGCTAATGAATATCTGCTTCTTTCATACTGTCTTTTCCTCAGCATCAGACAGTTTCCTCACACACGTGTTATCAGTACTCAGCTGAAAATCTTGAGAGGATTCTCCACAGATATCCTGAGCTCTTTCTTTGTTCAGCTCCTTCTTCTCCAGCTCTCTGCCTTAAGACGTCTAGATCCCTAACATCCTGGGACCCTCAGATCTGTCTCTTAATTTAGGGGGAGCACTGGACTTTGCCAAGGTTCCCCTGAACTGTGACCTAGAGTCTCTCCAGGCTCTAAGGTAGGGGCAATTGTACAGCTCCTTATTGGTTTTCTCCTCAATCAGTAATGACAGTAATGAAACAATGACTAGTGTTTCATATATACTTTTTCTGCTTTTAAATTGTTTCAGTTGGAAGTGTAAAATGTGGTCTGTTTCACCATTTTGACTGAAAGTGGATGTTTCCATTCAGTTTTAAAAGTCTCATCTTATATCGACAACGTATTTTAAGATATTAAAAGTCTAGTTCCTGTCTGTTTCTCTGCCTCTGTCTTCCTTCAAGTTTGAGGACGACCTCACGGCTCAGGGTTCTGCAGTGCGATAGAAGGGCCAGTCTGTGCTTTCACTCTTCCTCTGGCTCCCAAATTGTTTTCAGTACTCCCAAACTGTTGACTCTTTTGAGGTGGGGGCAGGGGATGGGAATTAGAGAAAAGGAGGAAAGTCTTATATGATTTGTACTGCTTGGTTTGTACTCTTAGTTTTTTATTCTCTCAGTATTTGCAGAGATTCTCCTGTGATTGTATTTTTGGGTTTTTCAAAGCCCTCACCAAAACCTCCAGATGAGTTCTCACACATCTGGGAAATGTACCTCTGATAGGACATTTGCCAATGCTTCCTCTTCTAGAAGCTACTTAGATGTTTCACCACATTCACATGCTGAGGTCCCTTTACCCACCAGCCTCCCCAGTAAAGTGGGTTGCCTTTAAAAGAGCTACTTTCCAGGACACCTATTTAGCCAATAGAAAACTCATACTTCTTGCCATACCAGCAGTGTGGCAAGAGCAGCAGATTTGCCACACTAGTGTCCTCTTTCCTTGCCCTGGTCTCAAGAGCTACTCTAAGGAGACTCCAACCTTCAGAATTGCCAACTGAAATGCAGGCACCGATTTCCAAACTATATATAACTCCCTCCCACCCCTAAGAGAGCATATTTCAAGCTCTCCCCAACTGCCATCATTGTTTTCATCTTTCTTTAGCCTGCTGATGGGCACATAAGTCTCTGTAGTTTAGTAAACCTTCAGGAACAATAAAATTCCAGTTCCCCATTTTGGCAAGAAACTCAATCTCCCGGGTTGTATTTTCTTTTTTGTTTGTTTTGTTTTATTTTGTTTTAAATCTCCCTCACTTGGCTAGAGGAGGTGGAGGTTCCCTCTCCCTTAATTTTCCTTTGGGAAGGGTAGGATTAATATATATTAAGCAACATATTATTTCTCTCCCAATGACTTAGTCTCCTGCTCAAATAAATTGCTAAATCTCATGTTTATTTTACTGCCTTTGCTGTGTTTTAGCAAGTCCTGCATGAATGTATGCAGAATTTTTCTTTAGAATATAATTGTATTTATTCATTCCCAGCCAAAATACAAGACAACAAGGAACATTCTCATCCAGTATCTTACTGAGATAGTGTCACATTTTCCTTTTGGAATAATCACTATGGCTGTAATGTGAAAAATAGAGTAGAAGAAGGGCCGATAGGACATTTAAAATAGGATGGATGCATAATATCAGCCATCAAATTAAAGTTCTTCCTAAAAGATATGGAGCACATCCTAACTCTGGATTCATTAAAAGCCTGTGAGACCCTGCAAGTGGGATCTAAAATTCTGGGGAGCCAGCAGATAGGCTATTGAGGCTGCTAGCGGTAGAGGCAATTACAGCTAGAGGTTGCCTTTAACGGTGTCTGAGCCTGGAAGGTTGCTTCTGTTTGTCCTGGCCGTCTTGTGAGCAGTAACCCAGGTTCCCTGGCCTCAGATATATTGGACCTAACTCTTAATTTTTGGGAGACAGTTTGGATACTATCTAGAAGAGTACTGCTGGCCTTTTCCTATATCCAGAAAATCCCTATCTCCATGAAGCCAAAGAAACTTAAATTCTCTTCTAAGTAGATATTTTTCACACCTCAGGGGATTAGGTTACCAGGACTCATCCTGAACAGTTTTGGGAACATGGTCTGACTATGTGTACCCCCATTTTTGAATGCTATGTTTCTAGAACTTAGTGTGAAAAAGAGACACCTTTGGATCAAATTTCTGTTCAAAAGCTATTTCCTCTGAAATATCTTTGTATCAAAAGAGCAGCTGTCAGAACCTATCCCTTTATCCTGCTTTATTTTTCTTTATAGCTCATATTATTATCTGAGATTATACTCTATATCTAGTTTTATATCTTTATTGTTTGTCTACCCCATTTGAATGTAAATTTTATGAGGAGAGAGACTTAATCTATTTTACTAGTACTGTATCTCCAATGTCTAAAACAATGCCTGACAAATAGTAAGTGTTCAGTAAATGTCTGTCGAATGACTATTTTGAATGAAAGACTGGACTTTTGTTTAAGTTCTCTGCCAAAACATCATGTTCATTATTTCTTTGTAATATTTGATGCTGAGCATTTTCCTTCACTGGGTTATCTAGCCCTTGTATACAGACAACAGTCCCAGTACCTGGCATGCCTTTAGAGGTGGACATGGGGTTCAAACACCTAAGGTGGTGTTTGGGAAAGAGACACTTTATCATAGAAACCAGAGACAGGGAAACAAAATAAGAGTCCAGGTATCTGAGTCAGTGTTCTTGAACCGAGAAGGGGCTCTTTTAGTAGAGTGGGGACATATGAATCAGCAGTCAAGTTGGTTTCTTTTGTACTGATGCAAAGCCCCTTCCGTTGCTTTTGACTAAAGTCTGAATTGTTAATCAAGTCTAGACAGAGCTAATCCTGAGTGGAGGGTGAGGTGGCACCAGATGGGTGGAACGGCAAATGAACTATGATGAAGCAAAAAAGACACTTTGGGCTCCTATGTAGCTGTGGCAATAGGAAACCAAACAACTAGTCAGCCAGTCAGTTCACCAAGACATTCAAATTGGTGGTTGCCTGGAAGGTTACAAGGACTCACTTGACTAAAGTGAACATAAACCTCAATCAAAATTATCAATTGATAAACACTTTTTGAACATAATACAATGAATGTGCATAAGTATGTCCAAGGACTATGAAAATATTTTTTATAGAAGTTCCAGTGACCATTTCTTTTTAGCATTTACCATCCAATGAGCAAAAGTACTTTTTAGCAGCAATGTGGTTGAAATCTGAAGTCCATTAAATCTCAGTTTGTGAGCATCGGATGCTTCCCTAATTAAAGTCTCGCTCTACTTCTCAGTAAATACGTGTACTTAATAGAGGAATGATGAGGTGAAACTCCAAATTACTAATATTTGAATTTAAATAACAAATATGCTAGGGCACATATCAAAATGTTTCATGTGTTGTCATTAATAAAACGGAATTAGTCTGGAGCATGTGGTCAGAAAAGTCTTCAATGTTAGAGTGGGCACCAGAAGCGGGTACTGTCCTCTCTGGTGATGGTGGACTTAGATGCCCTTGGCTGCTGACTTCAGTTACTCTAATTCTCTAATTCAAACAGAATGAATTCTCTCTCTTTTTTTTTTTTTTTTTAAGTCTAGACAAGATTATACCTAGATTCTTTTCAGTATTACATGTCTGGTGCCTTCAAAATGTGCTCTTTGGAGCTTTCCATGTCGCTCTGATCACCATGAAAGTCCAGCATGGCAACTGAGAGGATTCTGGTCAGACAGGCACTTCAACCAGATAAATTCTACTTTTGTATCTTTTACATACTGGGGTTTATGTATTTTCATTTGAAGAAAGTATTTTGCATATAAAAACAAAGCATTTGAGGGGAAAAGAGGATACAGTGGGGTAGGGTACCACTGTACCTACCCCAAAAAAGGACTCTTTCTTTGTTAATTATCTGTGTAACTTTCAATTGATTTTTGTTATTCCAATGGTCTCTAACCACATTTAAGTGTGATTAGCTCTATTACCTCTACTACTCAATTCATACTTAAATATGATTTATTGTATAATTCAATTACTAATGCATGAGATTAGGGCAGGAATTCATGTTCTGAAAAAAAAAGCATATTAATAAATAGCTTCCATGAAAACAAAAATTTTCTGAGGAAAGGAATATTAATGTATCTGGGTATGCTACTTAAGTGGGGTAATTAATATATCTCTGGAATTAGCTATGTATGATAGAGCCTGATGTCTGTCAGCAAAGTGTAACCGAAGTCACTCACAGGGATACATTAAATATGTTTAAAAATCACATTATAGAGACTAATTAATTTAGTGGGAAAGCTTGCTTCTTCATACTGACACAGTACATTTAATTATGACAATGAGAATGCAAGGAAATGGTATTTGAAGAGGAGGTTTAATGGGGTGAGGAAATTTTGAATCCAGAATAATCAAAACCTGAGCCCAAACAAGGTAAAGCTTTTGAATAAGTTATATTTAACAACTATTTGATGTGACACCTTTTTACACAGGGCCATTGAACTCTGCATTGATTATTAATCATAGTTTTTGTGCATTTGGGAGAATATAGATTGTAATGTGAGATTCATTGTTGGGGAATTAAAAGGTGATTATCATGATAGGAACCTTGAACTTAAGAAGCACATTGAAAGTCATTGAGTTAGATGCCAAGAGATTGGAGTTTGGGGCTAAGCTTTATCAAAAATTACTGACCATAGATAATTAACATTTGTTCTCTACATCTGTGTTGCTGTAAATTGAGGAAATTGAATTAGTAATTTCTAAAATTCTTCCCAGAAATATCATTGCATGAAGTAAAACAAAATGGAAAGCTTGGGTGCATAGTACATGTAGTATTCCAATGAATTTATTTGTAATAAAATCTAGTTGAGATAGAAAGAAATTTCATTTTATAGCAATTTGTGTGCAAGGGAAAAACAATGAAAAGCTCGAAGATGAATAGAGGTTGTTATTGTCAGAAGTTATAAATTAAAAAACAAACAAAAAAATAATGAATAAATAAAAAACCAAAATAACTCTGAAAAGACCACAACTGACGTTCATGGGGGAAAAATGGATTCTGACTTTCTCAAATGATTTTTGCTTGAGAAGAGAGTAGTTTTTTGCCCCTCACCCCCTTTTTCTTATTGACTCTAATAACTGGGATTTAAGTTCCACCAAACTTGAATTTGATTTTTAAAATTATCAGAAAATTCCACTCCTCGAAAACACCAGTTGAAGAGCTGACCATGCTCCAAACTCCAGGGAAGCACCTAAGAAGTAAAGGTCTCTGTCGCTACACTTCTTGGGAGATCTGACATACTCATGTGTGAGTATCCATGAAGGCTGAATTCTTTAAGTATGAGTTGCACGATCTTCCAATTTGTCATGCTCTTTACCCATCGGCCAGTTAGATGAGGACCGTGGGACTTTAAAGTCACTGAATGGTAGAGCTTCAAGATGGAAGCAGCTTGGATTCTTGAGTCTCTGGTTGGAGGAACGCCACCAAATTAAAGAGCTGACTTAAAAAGAACATTGGTATCTGACCATATAAGTAAAGATTCTATCTTTATTGCGTGAATTCATTGAGTTAACCCATAATTAACTTATGGATTATCTGTTAAAAGAACTAATACAAGTTACTGTCATAATACATGGGAGAAAATGACATGTTTTGTTAATATATGTGTGTGTGTATGTAACACAGGAAAACAGTTTGAATGTTTCCTAGTCATCTTTCTTGTCACGAGTCACAATATTGTGCTTTGTATTTATAGATGGCTTCCTTTTTACAATATCATTCCTTGTTTTACAATATCATCCCTCTGCTCTCAGTCAGCAGCTTATCTTTACCTGGCAGAGTATTTTGCCTAGGGAGGTTTTCTACACCATTATTTTGAGATTTGAATGTCTGATTCCTGCTTGCTTGGGGTTGTTCTCATCTGTATCCCTGATCATAGAAGAAATAAGGAGTTCTTCCAGAGGGTCCTTTGCATTTCAGACAAATTCTTTCCTGCCTTCATTGTGTAGCATCAACCTCTCCCCTCCTTGATAATCAGGATCAATTGCTTTAGCAGCAAGTTCCTTTTTCATTTTTTTTAAACCTATGAATTCAGTGATAAGTGGAGCCTGAAATAATTCATGTCCATATCAACTTGTAAATAATTAAAATCATTATGACTGATCTTAATGAAAAAATATCTTTGTTGTGTACTACAATTGCTAACAAAGTCCAAAATCAAGGAGTGAAGAAATTAATGAATACCATTTTTATTTCAACACTTTGTAGTCTCTATACCAATATGTTCTGGCCATGGGAGACACAGCCAGACTATATAGTGATCACTAGTTCAGTGAGTGAACCACATTCTGAAAGAAAGAACCTTAACTTTGTGTGGTGAGGTCTTCCAGCTGGTACTCCATTTGTGTCTTCCATACGCCGTTCCACATTCTATAATGCTGGATGCTTCTGTATGATTGGATACATGATAATCCATTATCATGAACATAAGCCTATCATATTGCTTCTGATGTGTGTTGAAAACAATATTATGGTTGTTCTCATAAGAGTGGATTAAGTCCACAGTGTTGCTATCAGAAACACAGAGGATCCGGAGAAAAAGAGCAAACCTAATACCAGTATCTATTCCAGTGAAGACAAATCACTGCCCCTTTCATGATGGAAATAGTCCAACATATTCAACTTCACACCAGGTAGCTTGCCACTCCCCCTAGCTATTATCCCTCATTGTGGGTTTATCCTTTTTCTCTGATTCTGGCTGATTGAACAGTCAATATTGTTCTCACCTTCATGAAATGGAGGCCAGGTTGTTGAGCTTGTATTTAATTTCTTTAACTGACTCTCTCCATACCTACTTTGTGCATGAGCCCTTTGAGCAAACACTAGAATGAATGGAGAAAAGGACTGACTAACCACAATATTGTTATCACGTTGTTTAGCTCTACTGCAGAGAGGTTCTTTATGGTGAGTATTCACATGAGACAAAAATATTTGGCTCACCTCTCTTTCCCAATTTTCTTTGTCAATAATGTTACAATCTTATTTCTTCCAAGTGCCTGGCCAATGAATCAGTAGATCAGTACCTCTGACCACGTCATTGAATGGACCATAGTTTGTTTAACTATTTATCCACTGAAAAACACCTGGGTTGTTTCCATCTTTTGTCTATATCAAATAAAGCTGCTATGAACCTCTGTGTACAGGTATTTGTGTGAACCTATGTTTTTTCCATTGCTCTGGAATAAATGCCCAAGAATGCAATTGTTGGGTTGTTTAATAGTTATAAGTTGTATATTTAAGTTTGTTTGTTTTAAAGAAACGCCAAAGTGTTTTCTAGAATGGCTGTACCATTTTTTATTGCCACCAGCAAGGTATGAGTGATCCAGTTTTTCCATATCCTCACCAGCATTTTGGTGTTGTCACTATTTTTCATTTTAGCTGTTCTTATACTCGTAGGTTTGTAGTCATAAATTAAACATTTTTTATGAGTTTATTTGACATCTTTCCATGTGCTTACATAGCCTCTTTGGTGACATGTCTGTTCATATACCTTTTGCCCAGTTTCTTATAGGATTTATTATCATTATAAAATGTTGAGTTATGTGAATACTTTATGTATGTGTATTCTATATGCTAGTCCTTGTCAGATATGTGGTTGGTAAATATATATTTTTTCCATTTCATAGATTGTCTTTTTATCCTTTTGACAAGCCCTTTCATGGAGCAAGTTTTTTTTTTTTTTTTTTCCTAATTTATAAGCTTTTTATTTTATGAATTGTGGTTTTGGTGTCAAGTCCTAAGGACTCTTTTTATAGTCCTATATCCCAGAATGTTATCTTATTCTTTGGTTTTTGATGACTTGGCTGAATTCAATTTCCAGAAAATATTATGTTTCACACTCATTTGATAGATAGAAGAAGGGCATGAGAAGAACGGAAAAGAATGGTCAGTTTGGTGTGGTAGGAAGATTACAGCCTTTGGTGTCAGTTAGACCTAAGGTTAAATCACAGTTTGGCCACATATTGACTGTGACATTGGTGGCTTTACTCACCTCTGTATCAATTTTTTTATTTCCAAAATAGGGATAATAATATCTATGTCATAGGTTTGCATTATAGATTAAATAACAGTCTTTAGCAGAAAACCTGGCATTTGGTATATATTCAATAATAGAAAAAAAGCTGTTGTTAATATCATTAATCAGAGTCATGCATCATACCATGTGTCAGCATTTATTGATGTAGGGGAATTTAGTTATGAGACCTTCTATTCTTATGTTGATGTTCAGGGCAATGAAGAAGCCTAAACGTGAGACTCTCTTATAGTCAGAGAGCATTGATTTGGGTCGCAATAATGAACAGAAATTACCAAAGAGGACTTAGCAAGAGGAAAGAGTATGTTGGGAGGTGTGTTAGATACTTTCAGTGCTCCTTAATATATTGTTTCTTCTCTGTCCTGGGCAAACAAAAAGCTATACTTCCCAGCTCCCTTCTTTTGATGGAGTCATGTAACTACAACTGACTAATGAGCAGTGTTCAGAAGTAAGTAGGTTAGATTCCTGAATTCTTTTGGAAGACAGCTGCCCTTGAAAGAAACTTGACTTTCAGAGGACTTTGAATCAGTGAAAAATAAATATTTCTGTTTTAAGTCAATGAGATTTCAGTTTGTTTGTCACTGTATCTTGAGCCAGCTGATTCTTACGAATATAGAATATTTTCCAATAATGTTCACAGCTTATGTTGGTAGAACATCATACTCAAAACTGTCTAGCAGGCTGTTTTTCAATATTTTTACATTTTAATTATATACTTTTTGTTAATCCACGAAAAGAGATTATGTGGGTTAAAAACAATAATACGCAGAAAATTTTTAAAAATACTATTACAATAAAATACACTATATATCACAATATGTGTAAAAATTATTTTATTCAAATTATCAATAAAATTTGTTACAAACAATAATTATACATTTATGTTTCAATGTGATGACACATCCTGGTGCTTTTTAATTATTTCACAAGTGTAAGGACATATCATTTTCATTTAATATTTGTAAAAATTTTATCCCATTTTTGGCATTTGGTGTTAGTAAGAATTGAGAATTCATTTTGTTAGATATTTGTTAAAATATTTGTAAAAAAATAAAAATATTTGTAGAATTTTTTGCTAATATGTTTGCAGTATTTTATTAAGATATTTACAGAACTTTCTTCTTAATATCTATTTAGAACTCACAAAGAAACATAATTAATTTTAAGAACATTGTAGAAATATATGAAATCTTTAAAGAATCTGTGATAACTGAATAAATTATTTTCTTATCTAATCCTATTTTTCTATATCCAAGAATAGGTAATATTTTTTTCTTACAACAATACCAATTCTCTGTGATAAAAGGACAACTATGTTGGCACTATAATTTGATATTAAAAAAATATGTTAAAATTTTTTTCTATTGCCCTGTTCTACCAAATAATTGTTTTTGTCTGAAAAGCTAGCTAACAGTTTGTCTTTATCATTTAAAATGTTTCACAGAGCTTGTGCTCATAGATATTAACCCTGCCCTGTGAATTATGTAGACTTGCCAAAGATGCTAATCTAGATTGCTTATGGCAGTCTTAAGGTATTTGCAAGAAATATTTTCTTTTTCTTTTGTCAAATATACTAATAATTCTTAAATACTAACATTGATTTAATATCTAGATGTAACAGTCTACCCCTCTGAAAGCTATCCTAGTTTGGAATGCAAACATCAATGTGTATACTACCTTTCAATAATTTAGCAGTTATTTACACAGCTAAGTTTCAATATTGTTAATTGATGTATTATTTGCATTATTTCCAGTGTGCTCAAATACACATTTTAATTTAGTAGGTAATGTTTTTGCAACCTCCTTTATTATAAAAAGCATATTTTCTCCTGCTTGACATTATACTAAGATTCTTACCTTTAGGCTTCTCTTTGTAAAGGGAAAGAATAGGGGATGCAAATATAGTTAGCTTAGAATGGAACAGAATAAGATATATGTTAACAGCTGTCCTGAGAGTGATTTCTTGGGCCCATTGCAAAGGAAGAACACTTCACACTCTGGAAAGTGAATCTGGAGCTTAACAATATAAAAGTTTAGGGTTGGCAAAGAGTACCCCAACATCTGAGGCCCTCCATGATCTTCTATCAACTTATCATTTCATTTGCCACGTGTCATTACTCTGCCATTTCATTATTCTTGACACTGCATTTGTCATTTCTCACACAAAACAATGCTTTTACTAACTTTGGCATCCTGACATAAACCGTCAGCCTGAAGCTCCATTATTCCTCTGTCCTTCTCTGGGTGCTCAAGTTTTAATTCTTTATGGCCTTGGGCCTTTAACTAACAAGTAGATATTCCATACATTGAAATAGCCCTTTTCAATATTGAAGAGCCTTTTGCATCTATTAGCTTATATTGTTCTTATAGAACAATATTTGTTAAGAATCTTTTCAGAATATCAAGTTATAATGAAATTAGTTTAAAATATAATTTTTAAGGTAAGGAAAATGAAAACAGAGAAGTGCTTTGAACCACTACAGATCACACTAACATTTGATGAAGAATGTGAACTTCAGTACTTTTTTTAAAGTAGAGGTTCAATACCAAATATGACCTCTTAACATCTTTCATTTCTCAAAATAATATTAACAATTGGAACAGCTCTTGTAAATATAATCTAATTATCGCTGACTCTCTCTTGCTTTCACTTACTGATTTATTTTTCCTGATGGGCTTCCTTGAAACATGAAATGGCACAAGCCTGTCGTCAATAATTAGAGTTCAAAAAGGTATGCATGTTGCATGTGTACCAAGTTTGCATTTTCTGCTATTGAGAACTGTGGTTTTGTGATTAAGTTTGTCACACAATATTAAAAACAAAATCTTCATTAAGTTCCAACATGATTGCCAACGACTGATTTTTGAAATGGCAGTTTACCATTTCCATGTTGTGGAACAACATTTTATTTATCCAGAAATGGTAAAACCAACTGTAATTCCAAAGGAACTAGGAATTATAATGTAGGGTTCAAATTGACTTGTCAAAAGTGCTAAGCTCCAGATTTAGAGTTTCACGAGAAACTTCGATTTTCCCAAAGCGACACATGAGACTTTGAAATGGCTTTGTTCTGCTCAGTCATCTGACTTCCCTTTGGAGCATACCTGCTTTGTGGTACGATTGATCCTGAGAGGAATGCCTTTGGGAAATGCCAAACCTGTATACATCATACAGCCTAAAAGTGCCTGCTGCTCCTCCACTACGGCTGCGTGTCTTATTGAAGGTTTTATACCTTTATGTACCGCAAAGAGGTTGAATGAATTCAAAAGCTGTACCTGGGGTTGAGGAGAAATAGGAGAAGAGATTACATTTTGTCAGTCCTTTTATTCTTTATCTCTAGTTTCTAGGCTTTTGGACAAGTAGAGTGAGATGAAAGAAGGTCCCTGCTGTCTTACTGAAAGACGAAGACATACTTCCTGGTGCTCAGCTACAAGCCTTAGGTCGAATACTTCAGTTAAATCTTGGTAATAATGTCTTAGTTCTCTTCCAGAAGAGAAACATGCAACTGTACACTTTTAGGGTGTGCAAGTGGGACAAGAGAAAAAATTAAAGTTACTTGAGAATTTTTGTGGCCACAGAGAAGTTTGAGAGGGCAACTGAAATTCTTAAAGACTTTTATTAGATAATTTCCTCTTGTGTTGCCATATGTATTGGGGAACCTGTTAAACTATTCTTCACTGTGCTGTGGAGAGAATGTTGAGCCAGGATTCACAGAATTGTGTTTCAGCTTCAACAGTCTCTACTTCTGTAACTTTGGCGGAAAAAAAAAATCAACAGTAGAACTGAAGCAAAGTTCAAATAAGTCTTTCAGAATATTATTCAAAGACGAAAAATTTGACAGAAAAGATGAGAGACGTAGAGAGCCCAAATCCATCTAAATGAAAATAGGGTTCCATGTGGAATTTTAAAGAAACCAGAGGAGAAATATAACCAGTGTTGAGAAAGACTTAAAAAATAAGATACAATATAGTGAAATTTCATTACGTTAATGTAAAAAGAGATCTAAAATTTTCTATAGGAAAAAACAAAGACACAAGATTCAAATAATGTACCTATACATTAACAAAGCAAACACATCAGCACATGAGCTCTTAGTAGTCAATGGCATTAAAAGTTATAAGGAAAAAAATGGTTTTAAAACTAAAAGTCTCTGTACAGAAATTACCAGTCAAGTGTTTGTGCCAAATAAGGACTTCTTTCAGACACTAAAGAATTCAAAAAGTACCTATAGGAATAATATGCATACATACAGAGGCAAAATTAAAATGAAATCCAAAAAAGTGAAACTACCTGGGAAATAGTCTTTAATGCTTATTTCATATGTTAAGCACACACACACACATACACACACACAGAAACATATACATAATAAAAGCTTAGTATCTGCCATTGAATATGTTTAAGATGGCTTGTTTTGTTTTGTTTTGTTTTACCTTGTCTTAATAATCAAGGAAAAGACTTCAATTCTCTTAAAGTAGACTAATGAGATATTATGGAAATGACTCAATCTAGATGCGTTTTAAATCTTTACTCTATAAACCCTGTATTTCTTGGTAATCTTCACTCCTTGACTTCTATGCCTACTTCTGAAGTCAATGTTGCAAGTGGCAACAGCCAATCCTTGCTATATGAAAACCAGTCGATAGTAAGTTTCACCACTAATATCAATTGCTTATTAAAATTTATAAGAACAATACGATAAAATTGAGCTGATAAATGAATAAATGATTAGGGTTATTCTGAGTGACAACCTTCCAATTTTGAAGAAACTATCAATTTAGGAAAAACAAATCTTCAAATTATGGTGAGAAATACATGTGTTATCTCACTGCCAGAGCACTAGCTTATGCATTCCTTTTCTTGAGTGTATTTTTGAAATTATATGGAATATATTATAATGGAGAATAAAGAAGTCATGAGGGGCATGTTGCTGGTCTGAAGTTACTACATCAGAGATCCAACTCTGATAATATGTATCTTAATATTATTTCAATAATTATTCTTTACTTAGGAGCAATGGATGTTCTCTAGCTTAAATGATTGATTTTGAGACTTTTACTTTAGCTTTGGCTAAACTCCAAAGGTAAAATGTAGCCCACACTGTCTGGAAGGGAGATAATACTTATCCATAATTTTAGCATCTGGGTAGTGAACTATGATATGATGAGACAATTTCCATTGATCTATCTTCAAGTTTACTGATTGTATTAGTCAGGATTCTCCAGAGAAACAGAACCAATAGGATGTGTATATATAGAAATGGAGATTTATTTTAAGCAATTGGCTCACGTGATTTTGGAGGCTTGGCAAGTTCAAAATCTAATGGTTGTGATTGGTAGGCTGGAGACCTCAGAAAGTGTTGCAGCTTGAATCCAAAGACAGTCAGGCTGGATGCCAGGAACAGCTAATGTTTCAGATGAAGCCTGAAGACAGCCTGCTGGCTGAATTCCCTCTGTTTGTGGGAGACAAGTCTTTTGTTCTTTTCAGACCTTCAATTGATTGGATGAGGCCCACCCATATTTTGAAGGGAAATCTGTTTTACTCAAACTCCAATGAGATTTTGAATGTAAATTTCATTCAAAAACAATCTCATGGAAACATCAAAAATAATGTTTGACCAAATATCTGGGCACTGTGGCCCAGCCAAATTGACACATATAATTAATTATCATACTTACTCTTGCTTCTCTCATCTCTATTCTGTTATTTAGTCCTTCATGGAAACTTTTTATATTTTGTATATTTTGCATTTTTCCATTTCAAAATTTTAATTGTGTTCTTAGATCTTCTATTTATCTGATGATACATTCTATTCTATCTTTTGTTTCAAGAGCATTTAATTGCTTATTTAAAAAACATTTTTTTTAAGCAATCGTTTTTTAAAGTCTTTTTTGGAAAATCCAAAATCTGTGTCGTCTCCGAGTTGGTATCTGTTGACTGTATTTACTTATTCCAGTTAAGATTTTAGTGGTTCTTTATAGGCTGAGTACTTATTTTCTTATAATAGCTTTGACTTGTTGAATATTAAGTTATGTGACTCTGGGTATTGTTTAAATCCAAGGTTGAATGTTTATATTTTTGTTTTAGCAGGCAATTGACCTGGTTATCTTCATGTCACATGTTCCAACCTGATTTCTCTTGTCTGTGCTTCTGATGTCAGTTCAGCTTCCAAAGCCTTTACAATACTGTTCAGATCTGTCCTGTGTGTTCACCTCCCACAAGGCAGAATGGGTGGATTGGCTCAGTTCTCTAAGTGTCTGGTGTGTGATCAGGATCAGATTCACATACGTACAGATCAAGAGTACACCCAGGAGTTTATCAACAACTTTATTGAGTTGCTTTCCAAAGGTCTGCCCTCTCTGCAAATATGCCCAGTATTTTCCAGTTTCTGGGTATTCTGAAAGGAGATAACATAGGAGTTTTGCTATCTTTCAAAAGACCTCCTTTCAAAGTTCATCCTCAGCTGAAATTTGAGAACTTGGATTTCATGAGGGTTCCCACCATGCACTGGTAAGAATGAATGGCTCACTGTGCTTAAACTCATTATGAAAATAATATGGTTTATGCTAGACACCTGCTCTCCTTCTGGGTGTCTGGAATTTTGGCACATGTTAGACAGAGAGTGTCTATGTGACCAGCCCCAATAAAAACCATGGAGACTGAGTCAGTAATGAGATTCCCTGGCAGACTTTTCATACATATTGCCACAACTCATTGCTGGGGGAAGTAACACAGCCTGTGTTTACCGTATTGGGAGAGAACTCCTGGAAGCTTGTTTCTGCTTTCTGCCTGATTTCACCTATGCACCAGCAGATCTTGCTTTGTATCCTTTGGTTAAAATAAATCATAGCCATAAGTACACCTATATGCTAAATCTGGTGGGTTATTTGGTGGGTTTAAAAAAGCTATAATTATGTCACTTATCTGGCTTGTTCATATTGTCAGTCTAAGGGGCAATTGTCTCTTGCAACTTGGTACTTTATAATCATAGTAGAAATTCTCAATTTTGTCTATTCTTGAACTTCAAATAAGTGGAATAGTAGAAAATGTAGTGTTTTGTGTTCAGTTTCATTTTCTTATTAGTCTGTGAGATTCATCTATTTGTTGCAGTAGTTCATTACTTTTTATTGCATAGTATCTCATTGTATGATTATATCCAATCTGTTCTTTTTTTAGAAAGATGTGTGGATTGATTTCACTTTGGAGCAATTATGGATAAAATTTCCAATAATATTCTTTTTGCAGCTTTCGATGAACATGTATGCTTTCTTTTCTTGGGAATCTACCTCCAAGTAGAAATGCTGGGTCATGGGGTTGGTATATATTAGGTTGGTGCAAAAGTAATTGTGGTTTTTGCAGTTATTTGTAACCTTTTAAACCACAATTACTTTTGCAGCAAACTAAGTTAGACTTAGTTGATATTGCCAATTTTCTAATACGTTTATATCAATATATATTCCCACCAGCAATGAATGCGAGTCGTAGTGGCTATACATGCTCACCAACATGTAATATTGTTAGTTAAAAAAAAAAAAAAAAAATTCTATTGAGCATGTATTGGTATCTCATTGAGATTTAAATTTGTATTTCCCTAAAAAAAATAATATTAACCAGTTTTTAATACACTTATTGGCTACTTGAATACCCTCTTTTGTAATATAGTTATTCAGCTCTTGTTCATTTTACAAATTGGAGTGTTGCTTTTTACTTAACTATTCAAAGAAACTCTTTATATGTAATTGGAATAAGTACTTCTCAGATATTAATACTGCAGCTGTCTTTTCCAGTGTGTGATTTGCCTTTTCACGCTCCTCATAATGTCTTTGATGAAATAACCTTATTTTTAGCTTTTAATAATTAGTGTTTGTTTGTGGATAGGTACAATTGTGTGGAGAGTATTTCAGGTGTATGTGGTTAGTTTTCCCTTCTATATTGTTCATGTTTCTAGTATTTAGAGAAATTAACCCAATACCTATCTTGAATGGAATAGTATTCTTTTAATACATTATACTTCTGCATCGATTAGTGATTTAACAATTTAATTTTTATTTTCATATTTGATAATTTTTAAAGTTACATTTTGCAGACACTGAAGTTCTTAGAGGGGAAGTGACTTCCCCAAGATCACACAACAGTTGGTATTGGAGCATATTTCAAATCAAGATCCTTTCTTTGTTTCTGTTGATATTTCTAAGTGTTTCCCATTCACAACAACTTCTAAATAATAAATGAAGCACATCTATTGAAAGTGTTTTCTTTTTTCTAACAATCCTGTGCAATTTACTTCCTCAAAATATAGGGTATTTAATTTTTTTGGACAGTTGTAATTATTTTTCTGTAGGTGACCTAACATTTCCCAAAGCTCTACAACTCTGAGGCTTTTTATCCTGACAGGACAGAACCATAGAATGAACTTCTTAGCGTAAATTTGCTGTTATGAGAATTGACAATTCTTATATCCCAAAAAGAATCCTTATTTTCCCTTTGATCTCAAGTCTGATGTTTTAATCTACTCAGTTGCAAAGGAAAAGAAGATAAGAGCAGGTCAAGGCATTACAAAAAAGAACTGTACCGAAGAGGAAACAGAATCTTGTGATTGTAGTCTTAAATAAAAACTTGATTTTAGAAAAAATAACTTAGAAATATATTTCAAATAAGATGACAGATATTATTTTAAGTGATGCTCTGAAATCTTTCATATTTCACATTAACATTTATAAGCAATGTATAAATAATAACAGTGGGTATAAATGTTTTTCAAAATGAATTTTCACAACCAAAGCTACACTGTTTTGGTTGACTAGGAAATCACAGAGCTTTCTAGTTACAATTAATATAGGTACTTCAAATGTAATTTTACACCCTAAGTTAATAATCACTAGAGGCTCACAGGCTCAAACAAATTTGCATTGCAATGAATGCGTATACTACATGCCTCGGAAATAATCAATGTGATCATACCATGATGCCATTTACTTTGCAGTTCCTTAGAAATCATACTTTACATATCAATAATATGGTTTTTATTGGGGTAGCTATAAACTGCAATAGAGTTACATTTCCAATCACCCATTATTGAAATACTGATGTACTCTATAATTTCATCATCTCCCTTAGAGTTTGATATCTAATCAATTCCCAAACCCTGTTGATTTGGCAGCAGTAGTAGAAAAAAGAGGGTAGGGAGACTTATCCTTTGTTCTCCATTTCCTCTGCTATTATTTTAAAAGAGTTACCATTATTTCTTCCTTGAGCAATTGCAAAAGCTCCAGTTTACCATTTCTCCCACCTCTGCTTAATCTATGCATTTTATGCCAACTAGATAATTTTTCAATAATATTGACAGGATGCTTCTCTGACTTTGCTCAAAATTTCTCAATTGTTTCTATTCTATTTCAGCAATATAACAATCGTAGTGCTTTCACCTGATACTCAAATGTTCACATGACCTGGCCCTAAGCCCTTTTGTTTTTCCAAACATTCCCCCCCATCATTCCCTTAATATACTTTATAGTCAATTCTCATAAATCTTTAAGATTTTCACACTATTTACCATTGTTAAGTAGAGTCTTCTATCATAAGGCTTTTAATTACCCACCTTGAAAACAACCTTGAAAAACATGTTTAAATACTAAACCTCTTTTGAAAATAATTTTAACCATTTTTTTATAAACACACACACACACACATAACCTACTGATTATCAAGCACTAAAGAAGATTATTTCATATCTGACAAGTATTTGTCAATGTTAGAATAAAACAAACTGTGCTTATGTTAATTTTTCTCTGGTGGGATAAACCAACTTTTAATTTGTTTCTAAGATAAATCTTCTTTAAGCTCTGCTCTTTTTTCTGGCCATGGGAATAACCGTCATGATTCAATTAAATATATCACATAAAAGTGAATAACCCCCCATTGACTAAAGTGAGAAATAGGCCAAGTGGGCTCATTTTTCTATTTTTATTTACTTTCCCACTCACTTAGACCTTTATATTTGTCCAGTGAATTCACTTTTTTGTGGTACAAGGAAATAATTTCTAACAAGGAAGACAATATCAATGAGCAAATATCCCATAAATGATTCTGATTTTAATGAGATTCAAACTACCTTCTCATGAGGAGTTTTAAAGGTGACTCTTCACCAAGAACTAGATTCAATGAGATCTCATTTATTCAAAAGCTTTGAGAATGTGGTATTTCACATAACTGAATTTTTCAGATAGTTCAAATTTATACTCCAAAGTTTTCTTTTTTAAAAAAGCCTTTTACAAAGGGATAACTTCCTTTGTTGTTTTCTATATAGCACAGGGCATTGGTCCATTTTTCTGTTGGTCTTGGGAGTTATCATGATAAATATCCACTATGTTATTATCTAGCAATGTAGTCTATCTTTGGGGGCTTTAATATCTTCTTCTCTAATGTTGGGTGGTCAGTTGGTATGCTTTTTACAATAATTTTGCTTCTCACTGAGATTATTTCTCTTTATCTCATTTCATTCTTGTTTTCTGTCTTTACCTTTTGTGAACAGAAAAACAGGTGGCCAAGTAAATCAAGAATTATATATTATATTGGAAGGGCAAAATACTTTTATATGGCAGTTCACAATTTACAAAACACTTTAATATACATTATTTTGATTAACCATCAGAGCAAACCTGAGTAGTAGATATTATCTATATGTTACAAATAAATAACTGGGAGGTCAGATAAGTAGATTATATTTTCTGAATCCATTTAATCAGTAAGTTTTAACTATACAACTTGAACCTCAACCTTTTGACTCCATGTAGGATATATTTTGCATTGTGGTATAATTGCCAGTGACTTGATAAGGCTCTGAGGAAAAGCTCAAGAAGTAGTAGGCAAGACATTGCAAGAGTAATTTCTAGTCCTCAGTGGCCTGATTGTCTTTTTAACTTGGGGTCCAAAGCTGCTTTAAAGAGGGGTAATCTCTCCAGAAGTATGGTCACTGACTAGATGAATGGTTACTGTGCCTTTTTTATCTGGCAAATGTTACAATTTTCTGTACTAGCTATAAAATATAATTCTGGACATCTTGCCTATTAGACATAATCACTTCCTAGAAGATGTGGAATATGGATGCTTAATAGATTTAGAAAGAATTTGTCAGTGTCATGTTCACGGGGACTTGAAGACATTCTTTTTGATAAACAATTATTGAAAACAATAAGAACTCCCAGTAGCAAAGTTCCTGAGTTGACAAATAGCAGGAACTTTGGTTTTGAGACTAAAAACTGAGAAGGGAACAGGTTTCCACCTTTATCTGACCTTGTCTCAAAGCAAAAGAAGGAAAAAGATGAAGATAACAGGAAAGTTGATATAGATTTTGCCTTCTCACTCAAAATAGATTTAATGCCCTGGATAGCTAAAGATTAGTTTTGAAGCTGAAGACTATACCTTTATAAAATATTTTATAAGTCTCTGAGCATAAGGAGTATTATTTCCTAGTCCAGATGACAATATATGACTTCTCACTTGAAAGAGGGCATTCTCTCTGCTTTCACATGGGCCAGACATAATTGTGGCTTTGTGAATATTAGATTGTTCTCCTAGAAGACTTATCTTCATGGCTTCTTGGAGAGCAGAGATGGATTTGAAAATGGGTTATATAAAGCAAAAGAACAAAACCTAAAGGCCTTCTCATGATGACTGTAGCTGAGTTTTGTTTGTGAGACACTTATTTAGGACTTGCTAGAAAGCAAGAGAAGGGGGTTTATTTAAGGGACTAAAGGTCATACATGAGCACACTGTGCATGGAAAGTGGGGTAAACAGGAGTGAGGACAGAAACAGGGTATGTATATGTGAAAGAACCAGAATCGCAGTTTATTGATCAGTGTGAGAACTTCATTAATAGCTATAGTCTGGGGAGGCAATATTATTCAACACTTAAAATACAGATTTCTATCAGGCACAGATGGGTCAGCAGGATACTTTAGAAATTTTCTACTATATTAGAATTAAGAGAATTTTTGAACTGTTAGAAGCTTAAAAAAATGAACTAAGTATATTAGATCTCCTGTTTGAGGAAGATTCCAGACAAAATGAGGAGAGACCACTCTACCCATTTGCTAAATATCTGTTTATTTCTCTAGCTAGAAGATTGATCTTTAGGCTGGACCAAATAGCACAAACAATCTGAAAGAGGACTTTTGGCCAAGTTATGTAAAACAATAATTGCCAGCTATTAGAAAAATAGATTTAAGATCCCAATTGTATATAATTATCAAATAATTTACAGGGAGGTATAGAGAATCAGGTGGATGTTGGAAAAACAAGCTTATCTAAAATGGTTTGTAGCTAAATGCACTAAAGAAGAGCTGTCTCCTAGAAATCAGAGTATTCGAGTAGAGAAGGTCCCTCTCTGAACTCCTTTTAGGGATGGGGAAAGTAAACTAAAGGGAGGGAAGTTAATTTTGTACACGTGAATTCTAAACAGCAGCATCAAACTCTTCTGACTCTGCTTAATCCCCCTTTTTCCCCTCTTTGTCACATTCTAATTCTTATAAAATAATCTCAAGCATGATATTAAAAGGTAAAATTTAATACATAAATTCCTAAAACCAAAGCTAATCTTATTGATGCTACAGTGGGGCAACTCATCATTATGAAGAGAATTTAATTTGGTAGATCTATGAATTGCCATCTCTTTGATGCTCCTAATTTTGCCTTAAACAGCAAGAAATCTACATCTGTCTCTAAAAAGCATATCTTCTACACAATTGCAAGGCCAAATTGTAAGAATAACTCATCACTATATTAAGGAAAGGGAACTGGAAAGTATCAGATTTACTTATGAACTTTATAATACAAAGTAAGAAATAGCAAATTAGGGTGGTAGATGTTTTTAAACATTCTACAAAGGCAAAAGAATAAAGGGGAAAATCATTTTCTGGAGAAGAGCTATGATCAGTTGATCAGAAGATATTTGACACTAGAAGCCGAAGGTATGTAGTTGGTATAGTATTTTCTTTTTTTCAAGATATATTTCCTTGCTGCTTTAATAACAATGTTGAGATAATTGTATTTTGCCAGTACTTTGTTATGCAAAAGAAGTTGCTGGACATGAATGCGGGTTAATAGGCTAGCTCATAAAGTGACAACTTATCAGAGAAGAAGATATGTCTGAGTCAGAGCCTTAAGATCAGATATCTCAGAGAAGTGCTAATAAAAGATAAGCTTGTACCTAAATATCTTGTTCTGAATTAACTGATAGCATGTATTCTATTTTGGGTAAAATTCTAGAATAAAGCTTAATATATATTATAAAAGACTGTCTTAAATGTATAAAAAACCAAATTATTATAGAGGCCAGTAAAGGAGAGCTTCTTACCATCATCAAATTGCTTTAAATAAATCATAGAATATGTCTGTTTCATCAACACCTGGCAAGACCCAAGAGAACATGGTATTTCACATCTCTGTTGCTAGGACCTAGCCTAGTTTGCCCTGGCTACATATTGGTTAAACATAATTGAAAATGAGAGTTTGAGGATTCATTCATATTTGGTTCCATATTATATCTCAGGAAAATTTTCTCCTCACAAAGAGTCTATTAAATTGAAAAATGGCATTTTAAAAGGTTCTGAGTATATAAGATCCAAAGTTAATTCTGTTACAAGAAAAAGCACAGAAAACATTTCTTTAATCTCTTGCACCTCTCTGTACAAGCAACCACATACAATAATAAATATGTGAAAGCATTCCATTTTAATTAATCATCTTTGTGAAGGGTGTTGTCTATTTGCATTGCAGAATTAATTGCTTCTTATCATAAAAAATGTATCCTTCCACACTGTGGAGACAGAGCCCCAGAGAGCAGTTTCCAGGCTCTCGGCCTCACGTGGAAAGGTGCTGGCTCGGGTAGTAGATGGCCCTCGGCTGTGGCTAGTTGACCGTCAGCTACAGCCAGTTAGCCAATTGGCCACTGATATAACTGCCACGGCTGCACTGGAGAGGGGAGTCGGTTGGGTGGCAGGCAGAAAAGCGGACAGCAGGTCACACATCATGTGAATCCAGCCTCCAGTGAGACTGTAGTGGTAATGACTCCCCTACCTATGGCTCCGTGGGTGTTCCTTTTTGGCCTAGCCACATCCTGCATTCTTCTGTGGGGAGCGGGAGCTGAGACCCAGTAGACCACCCCACATGACACATGCACATACACAAGCACACACACACTTAAAGCGGGGTGATTATCTACCTACCTGTTTGGGAAGAAAAGCAGAGAAGACATCTTTCGTTAGTGAAGAGTAGCAAGTGGGATGATTTATTGTACAACTATATGGGGTAGGAAATGTTACTATGATATGTTTAAAATATTTGCTTTCCTGCAACAAATAGCTTATTCCTTCAGAAATGGCTCACAAATCAAGCAAGGTATTTAAGTTTTATGTGTTGTGTTGACACTATTTTCTAATTACTGAAAAATTCCATTAATGCCTCTGAACTTTTACATGGGAAAAGGGCCAGATCATAAGAATTAGGAAAGAAGGGTAGAGGGAAAGCAAGTCTCACAATCTCTTATAATTCTAAGGCCTTTAGTATATAATTAAAAGGTCCCCAAGATATAGGCTATGAATATGACTGCCTCAGGAGTTAATAATAGAATTTAGCTGAAGCTTTAGATAATGGACCAATTGCTATTGGACACATTAGTTCACTGATACTTTCTCCAGCCACTTTTTTTTTCCTTCCAGCCAGAATATGTTTCTGAAGCCAGTCATTTCTTCTTGCTGTGCCTACTTTGTGCACAATCATGGAAGAGAGAGCTTTTCCTTCACACACACTTCCTTTGCTTTCCCTTTTTCTGACTAGTCCATTAAAGAAAATAATTCTCAGACTATTTAGGAACTTGTGTCAAGGTGCCCCCTAGAGAGCAGATTTTGTGTCACCTACCAGGTAATAAAGAATGTGGCTGGCTTTTGTCTCCATCTCCTGGGAGGTGAACTCTAAATTTCCCAGTGTCTTTTTTATTCATGTTGAACCCTTCAAGACATATCTGATAATTTATACTAATATGTGACTCACAGTGGGCCCCTATATAATTTATGTAAAAGAGATGAACTGGCCCTGCCAGAAAGACAAATTATGTGATTAAAAAGTTGGGGCTTTGAGTCACATGATATTAGCCCAACCTCCGGGGAGGGAAGCGGAACTGGAGATTAAGTTCAACTGTGCACAGGTCAATGCCTGAATCAATCATACTTACATAACAAAACCCCAATATTAACTTTGGATACCAAAGCTCAGATGGGCATCCCTGGTTAGTAATAACTCTGTGTATTGTCACACATCAATGTTGTGGGAAGGTAATGTGACCTGAGGACAATGGGAGCTTTGCATTAAGACCCTCCTAGACCTTGCCTCTCTCCCCGTGCCTGTTGCCTAATTTTATCCTTTTTGCTATAATACAACTGTACTCTTCTTAAGTATTGTGCTTTCCTGAGTTCTGTGAGTCTTTCGAGCATATTAAACCTATGGGGTTAGCAGCAGCCTCTAATTTGTAGCTAGCTGGTCAGAAGTGAGGGAGAGCCAAACTTGGGACTGGTGTTTGAAGTGAGGGCACTCTGATGGGGGACTCACTGTGAAGTTTGGCCCAACTCAAGGTAGTTGGTGTCAGAAATCATTGTACCTGTGTTATTTTCTGTGAGGGAAAATTTGAGGTAAGAGAGGCCTAGTAATTTTCTCAGTGTCATATATATTAGCAGAAAACCTGGAATGAGAGTCAGGTCTCATTTCCCTCATTCCTGTGTTATTATACCATGCTAGATATCCACTAGATTCTCCTCTTCATCTCCACAATAGAATTGTGATACAGAGGAAATCAAAACAAGCACAGGCAGGGGCTGCCCCTGTGGGCCCAGTCTCATATTATTATGCCCTCTCATAGCAGCTGGTATTTACTATTGACAGAAGGCTTGGAAAGTGCCGGGCACATTTATGTATGTATGTATGTATGTATGTATGTATGTATGTATGTATGTATGTGTGTATATATTTACTTTTGCGAAACACTTTCCAGTCATGATCTTCTTTTTTAATCCTTACAACCTTTTAAATACCTCCATTTAACAGGTAAAGAAACCCAGGTTTGGGGAATCTAAGTACCTTTTCTCAGGAAGTAAAGATAATTAATCATAGAGCTATAATGTTGGAGAAGCAATGTAAAGTCTTAAGCCAACAGAATCTGGAGACACCTAACCTTGTTCCTATGTTACCATAGGCAGAAAGAATAGGGTTGAGGGGAGAGAAGGGGGAGGAAGGTAAAGAGGAAGTGGGGAAAACAAAGGAAGGAAAAGACAAGGTCATTCTTAAGAAATGGTGTAGCTACTGTTAATTGTAATGGATCATAATACTATCAGCATTGCAGGAAAAAAATCTCCACCTCTGTGTCGCCATGACAGTTCAGACAAGGGTCGAGTAAGGACAAGGGAATCCTACCTCCAGACAGGAAAGAATGGTAAGAAAGGACCCACCTGAGAATGCTATTATAATAATGTCACCTCTACAGTTTAATTTTTTGTGCCCTCAATGCGAATAAAATCCTAAACTTCTTTGTTCTTTGGCGCAGTTGCCCTCCTCTTGGCCTGCCCATTCCCACCATTTTGAGAGTGTGCTCTTTTTCTTTTCTTTAATAAATCTGCTGCTTGTTTGGCTTTGTTTGTATGACTTACTCAGTCCATCTTTGAATTCTTTCCTGTGATGTTTACCAAGAACTTGTTCTCTGGTTAACACCTATACTGGCTTGATCTGAATTGTGAAATATTTTATGATTTACCTTTCAATCCTTTCTAAAGAGAAATATCAGATTTGAAATTAAAAAGGTTTTGTTTAAAAATAGTTAGTACATGAATGCAATGCAATCTCTCCCTCCCACATCTTTTTCCACTTTATTTTTTAATGCTTGTATTTAAGAAATAAAGTTTATGAAATACAATTAACACGAGACATTTGTCTTGCCAATGTCACGCAGGGTGTCAGGCGGGGGTCTCTGGTCCCACTCCCCAAGTAAGAACGCAAGACATGGGGAGGCCAAAAAGGA